>NC_069677.1:37855000-38455000 GCF_023699985.2 Odocoileus virginianus | reverse complement strand
AAACAGTTAAGTGGTATATATGAGTAAATTTGTGAACACGAGTCTGTAATCAAAGGATCATAGTGTCTATTGCCTCTTTGTAGAAATCTTAATTTGGAAACATTTGGCCACAAACAAGGGTAATTATTTGCCATCAAATCATTAAAATGTTAGTGGCATCCTCCAAAAGAGAATTCTCTTTTAAAAGTTCACAGGCAGCACTGACATGTTTGTAAAGTATACATTTATATGTATTTATATGTGTCTGTTTATATATATTTGCCTGTATTTGTGAAATTGTACCAAAACCCATCTATAAAATACCTTAAATACTTTTTCAACCTCTAAACCCCTTGATGGCCCCTGGAATCTGCCCCCTGAAACCGTTTTACTTCATGACAACTTTCAGTTAGGGTACCTAACTGAAAGAATGACCTAAAGAATGACCTTTCCTTCTATACTGCTTTACTCTTTGGGTGTATTTTCTTTATAAAAAGAAATTAGTTCCTTGATTTCCTTCTCCAGTTGTTCAAATTTTGGTCCCTATTTTGTAAAATTTTTTTGAAAAAACTACACTATTCATTTTTTCACAGTGGACAGTTTAGAATTTAGTATCTTTTACTTGTCTAACAAAAGTCTTGTCTAACAAAAGTAACTTCTTATAGTCTGAAAAAATTTAATAGACAATAAAATATTAATATCTGAAAAGTAATCACATAGATGAAAATTACTTTAAAGTTTGTTTTTCATAAATGTTGACCTACTGGTGCAAGAGAAAAACCTGCATTAGATGATGGGCTGCAAGCTTCTCCATAACCTGGTGTCCAGTAATAATGCCTTTTAAGGCCATTGGAGACTTCTGCAAGGTACACGTGTCCATCCACCACAAACGGCTCCACATCTGTATTGTCTGGTTTTAGACGGCCTGTGTGAATTAAATCTGAATATGCCTAGGATTTTTAAGAAAAACTATCATTAAGAAAATAGCTTATTCATTTTACAAATTTCAACATTCACATTTAGATGTGATAATTTATAGTCTGAAATATTCTGAATAACTGCTGAATTATACTATTTTTCAGGTATTGTTCACACAGTGTGGAAATTACAATCTCGTAAAACTCATTTCTGCATTTTAACTTTAACTATGTTTTGTTGCCTTATGACTCACTGAGATAACAATTCTATATATATTACCATTTTGTGGACCAGAGGTTTCATGTCAAAATTTTCAAGTCCCAAGGTGACTCATAAATGAGGGTGGAGTGCTATTGTATATGCCCCTGAAGATCCAGTGATAGCTGGGGATCCATTTTTAAAAAATAAACACCCACAGATTTTGGCTTAAAACTGAGTTCATGGACTCCCTGAAGGTAACTGACAGATTTAGGCTGAGAGACCATTCCCTTAATATTAGATGCTGCTGTAGCTGGCCACATAATTATTTCTTCATTGTAGAATTTTCTTTGTATATCTTGTATGGATCATTGACATCTACATAAAGGTGTCATACAAACGTGTTTAACTAGTCAGTAAGGTTGTGATTAATTACTGTAGAGAAAAGCAGAAATTAGTAAAAGATTCAAGTCTAGTTGCTTTCTGCTATAGCTTGTCATTATTAGTCCAACTCAATTCAGCTTCTAGTGTTATAGAATGTGGATGTGGTGTAAAAAAATAGTGTACATGTTATTAATCTTTTTAGTGATAGAATTTTGATCAGTCTTTCAGCAGTTTTTGAGAATCCTGCCACCTTATTTTTCTTTCTGTTCTTTCTAACTGAAAACTGTTCATTATGATGCTGCTTGTGTGTTTTGAAAGCAGTATTAAGGGTTCTATATATTTATATAAGCAACATACCAAATATTTTGACAACTTGTATTTTCAAATTCTGTGTCTTGCTTTAATTACTGGGTAGCAGGTTAGAGATTGTGCCACATCAAATTGATAATAAATCAACAATTGTGATTTTTTTAAAACAAAATACTTAACTTTGGAGTAAAATTAGGACTGTATAACTTCCCATTTTATTTACTGACTTGTCTTCAGCCTCACTGGGCCTTTGTTGCTGAGCACAGGCTTTCCCTGGGTGCAGCAAGCAGGGGCTCCTCCTCATTGCAGTGGGCACGTTTCTCACTGTGCTGGCTCCTCTTGTGGACCACAGGCTACAGGCGCACGGGCCTCAGTAGTTGTGGCACATGGGCTTAGCTGCTCCATGGCATGTGGCATCTTTCAGACAAGGAATTGAACCTGTGTCCCCTGCATTGACAGGTGGATTCTCAACCACTGAAACCACCAGAAAAGTCCCTCAGTGATACTCATACTAATATGTAGTATTTGATATCTCTCACTATTTCAACCACAGAACTTTCCAGTAGCTAATTTTTAGAACGTATGTTAAAATTTATCAAAACTGCAGTGTCTCACTATACTTTGTAATCCTGACTAACTCATCAGTAAACACCATCTGATGCTGTAGGGAAAGCCCCAGGAAGAAACCTCAGTGAAGACAAACTCACCACACATGTAGCTCCATCAAATTTGTTTCCCCAGATGTAGATATGAGAGAGTGTAGGGTTTGTTTCCATCGACTGTGAAAGTGCAACAAGTCCTTTTCCCTCTATGTTGTTGCTCACCACTGACAACCTGTGGAGAAACAAAAAGTAGTAACCCTGGAAACAGTTCCACAGAGAGAATGGATGAGCTACCAACAGCATTTATTACATGCATCTTATTGTGTTGTCTTAGCATTAAATATATTCAGTGTAGTAGATAAAATACCGATCTTACAATTCCTGAAATCCAAGAAACTTTTCTAATTGGATTCTTCAAGTAGAGCTACCTACATTTTGGAAGTAAACAGACTATTGTTCTACTTATTACTCAGTAAAGGTTTGGAGTGGATTACAGACATATTTTTCAGGATAAAGTCATCTGAGTACTATTTTCTTCTTGATTCATTCTTATTTTAAAGTCACTATCATACTGAATGATTATAACTTTTCTGTTAAAATTCAGGATAAATAAGTGATAAGAATTTTCTCATTAACCTTAAGCATTCATAACTGATATCAATCTCATTTTTAAAAGACATTCCTTTAAAAAGAAAATAGAAGACACTGAAATGTTTCCTGTAACTTAATATGTCAGTTTAGAAACTGAGTTTTCATATTTCACCATGAATCTTAAGTGGTAAGAGGTTTAAGATTAGTGTTCTAAACAACTTTTTTTCTGTTATTTTGATTAAATTTAAAACCATACTAACGCTTTAAGAGTCCTGTTGTGTGAAGCAAGAGCGTCACTGAGATAGTTTGCTCCTGCATTTTCCATTCTGTTAAAAGAAAGATCTATTACTTCCAGGGTAGTATTGCTTTTCAGAACATCGGCCAAATACTTCATTCCATCCTGAGTTATTTTATTGCTGGGAAAGGAAAAAAATGTAGTTATATTTGAAAATATGAAGTGTCCTTTTATTCATAGAGATTGCAGGGTTAGAAACTTATAAGCAGTACTTTCTATTTTAGTTAAGATTTATTTTAATCACTCAATTTCCAAACATGTTAATGAAAATTTGCCATAAAATGTTGCTTCTATTCTGGTTTACATATTTAAATTGCTCACTCCAGTTATTAGGAGATATTATATCGGTTTAAACTGAATAATAACTGAAGCTCAAGATAAAAAAGTAAAAATGGTTTTATTTTCTAGTTTTTGGATTTAGTGTCTAACAGAGAATCATACCTACTATGAATCTTTACATAGATTATACAGATTATCACTTACCAGCTTACATCAAGGTATTGTAGGCTCCTATTCAGATACAGTGCATCACATAACTGTTTCATACCACAATTTTTTATATCATGTTTACATATGTGTAATTCAATAAGGCACTGATTTTCTTTCAACATGTGGCTTAGGTGAACTGTAGACTCTTCCTAAAAATAGAGAGTCTTTTTTTCTAAAATATAATTTTAAAGCAGTACATGTTTATTTCAAACATGGTCTGTTATTTAAATTAGCTTTTTAAAAAGATTTTATCAGTTAAGACTGTTAGTCTCCAGTTTGCTATTTGTTTAGCATGACTTTTAAAAATAAATCATTTTGTTACAAATGATACCTTTACCATCTTAGAAACAGGCAGCAGGCATTTGTAAAGTACAATGACTAAGTGATGTAAAAGAGGTTAGTTTAAAAGGCTGAGTGCCAAAAAATTGATGCTTTCTAATTGTGGTGCTGGAGAAGATTCTTGAGCGTCCTTTGGACTGCAAGGATATCAAATCCGTCAATCCTACAGGAAATCAACCCTGACTATTCATTGGAAGGGCTGATGCTGAAGCTCCAGTACTTTGGCCCCCTGGTGTAAAGAGCTTGACTCACTGGAAAAGACCCTGATGCTGGGAAAGATTGAAGGCAAAAGGAGAAGAGGGCAACAGAGGATAAGATGGTTGGATAGCATCACCGACTCAGTGGGCGTGAGTTTGAGCAAACTCTAGGAGATAATGAAGGAGAGGGAAGCTGGCATTCTGCAGTCCATGGAATTGGCAAAGAGTCAGACATGACTTGCAACTGAACAGCAACAACAGAAATCATTTAAAAAATATCAATCATCCCAGAAGGGAAAAACACAACAATTGGTACCATGGGTGAGCATGAGGGAATTCCCTGAGGGTCCAGTGGTTAGGACTTGCTTTCACTACTGGGCCCAGATTCAGTTCCTGGTTGGGGAACGGAGAGCCCACAAGCTACAGAATGCAGCTTATCTATAGGATGAAGTCCAGACCTCCGGGACTGCTATTCTTAGGCAGTATGCCATTATTACTTATGATTTCAAAGATGCAGTAGTTCATCACATCAATATAACAAAACAAATGACAAAACAATTCACACTGGGCTCTTACAATTCTCTAGCCCTTAAACTCTAATCATCTATGTGTTCATCTTAATTTAAGCACGCTGCCCCTCGAAGGTTTACCCACTGTGAATGAGTTCATAAGAACAAAAGACAATATATTTGTTTAAATAAGCAACATCTAAAACCATATTTATAAAACTCTTACAAGAATTTAAAATTTTCCACTCAGGTTTTCATTTGTAAATGGTAGTTTACAATTCTAAAAATACAGCGCATTCATGAACCTTGACACAACCCTTTTATTCACATACAGCTTATTAACTGCTCACGTAGAATACATACCTGTTCACCATACAGTATGGGTCGGTTTAGGTTTAATCCCTTAATTGTTTGGTTTTGAGTTAGGACTGTAGCAAATGCTATCACACTTTGCATTCCCTAAAAACAGATAAGTTCATTAAGGAAACTGACAAAGTATATAAAGTGACCTCCTTAATAGTTCGAGATCAGTAAAACTGGGCTCTGATAAATCAAAATTGTGCTCTTAAACGTTTAATTTCCTAGTCCTTGAATGTAGATTGATCAAATTCGGAAAAAATTCATCTTTAACATGCACGGGGAGTTTGTTAAGGTTTCCTCAGATGTTTACCTCTAGGTTTGCTCCTAAATCTTCAAGATTCTATATGATGCAGATGTCAGACATGCGGACACACAAGTGGATCCCAGCTAGGGCTCTATACTACTTGTAATATATATCCTTAATGCAAACTTCCTTTTATATTCATACTAACACACTTTAAATGTGTGTTTATGGTGGCAAACCATTACTAATCACATTCTTCACAACTCCAGTAGGCCCCCTCTGCCTTTTGGAAAGGCCTGATCCTCTTGCATCTCTGTGATGGATACATATCCAGTTGTTACACCAGAAAACCTGGGCCTGTTCCCACTCCATCAGTCCTCTTACCTTCCTATCAGTTGATTGCCAGATCTTAGAAGCAAATCTTAACAGATTCTGCTTCCAAAAGATGCCTCTAATTAGTCCATCTCTGTAGCTGCCACCTCACCCAGGTTCTCATCACCCACCTGAACTAGTGCAGAAACTTCCTAAAACTGTCACTTCCATAAATGGGAAACCATTAAACCCTTGAAATAAATAGAAAGCATTTGTAAAAATAAATACATGAGTATTAAAATTACTTCAATCTATGTCAGTCATGCTACACTTGGGGAAGCACTTTCTTAGCACCATACCACACTTGGGGAAGCACTCTCAGGATCTGCATGTTCTCGATCCCTGGCCTGGAATATTCTGCCATGTCCCTCTTAAAGGCAGCTCTTTCTCATCCTTCACAGATGAGGCAGCTCTTTTCATCCTAGTATTACTTCCTCAGGTCTTAGGGATAACCATCCTATCACACAGATGACCTCCTACCCACCCATTATCAGAGTACTTTGCCATCTTTGTAGCACTTTACTCTAATTTACTGATATTTTCCCAACCAAAATATAACCTTTATAAGGGCAAAGACTATATCTGATGCACTCCTGTATCCTTAGAATCTAGGATTGTGACTATTATGTGCAGAAAATATACAGTTGACCCTAAAGGGTCAGGGATCAATGGTATACCTTGGTATCCATGGATTCAAATAACCTTGAATCCTGTAGCAATGTAGTGTTTACTATTGTAAGAAGTCTGCATTTACCTGGACCCAGCAGTTCAAACCCATGTTGTCAAGTCAACTGTATATCGAACTAACACTTTCCCCATTCCTTCCTTACTGTATCTACCCACTTACACTTTAGAGCCTATTATACCAAAGAGCCTCCTTGGCCCATCTTCCTGTCATCCTGTCCCAGTGATTTTGCATCAACCTTTTAACTAGGTTCCTAACAGTAGGCCTGAAGGTTTGAAGGCATGTTTGAGAAAATGAAGCCTGGACTTTGAAGACATATGCGGTCAGATGAGGGCTCTTAGAATTGTCTTAGGTTTTACGCTATAACTACTCACTGAAAAATGTTTCCACAAATAAAAAATTTATGTTATACAAATGAAGTATTTAATTAAAAGGAACATAAGATTCTTTAGAAAATCCCATGCAAGTTAAGAAGGGTAACAGATGGAAATTTAGGAAGATTTTTATTACACTGGATATTCTTCCATAAAATTATTATAATCTGATTTTTACTTAAAAATCTTTTTTCTCTGATACTAGATCTTAGAGATGAGCTTCAGTCATTCATAAGACTATCATGTAGCTGGTCTCTTGACACTTCTCTGTGCTACTCTCCAGGGAGAATGATCAAATATGTGAGTGACACTCATAACCAGTTTAACTCACCAGATCACAGTCACCCAGATCTAATTTCTCTAAGGATGAATTAATTTGTAGCATTGCAGCAAAAAACATTCCACCCTTATTTTCAATCTTGTTTCCAGTCATTCTGAGGTGTTTCAGAGTTCTGTTCTTCTAAAAAGGAAAAGAGGCAAAACTGGATTAAAATTTTAGCCCACAGAATTCTCTTCAGATTACGTGAGTTAGGAGACTATTACTATTTGCAGACTCAGTTTTTCATGGAAATTGGACAGGATATATTCCATAAACGTAACATTCAATTTCCCATAATAGGTGAAAATATAAAGTGAAGTGTACCATTTGGGAATTCCCTGGTGGTCCAGCAATTAAGACTCTGCATACTCACTGCTGAGGGGTTCAGGTTCAGTCCCTGGTCAGGGGAATGAGATCCTGCAAGCCACATGGCGCAGCCAAAAAGTACAATTCACCGGGTTTAACTACATTCACAGTGTTGTGCATCCATCACCTCTAATTTCAAAACATTCTCTTTACCCTTAAAGGAGACCTATACCCATTAAACACTCACTTCACATTTCCCTGTATTACTTTGAAAGTGACACAATTTTTCAGACATTTGCAAAGTTTAATTCCTTCTCATAATTCATTCTTTGGATAAATCATTCACAAGATTACAGACATTTCATTGTCCTAACGAATAAATATTTGAACCATAAGTGCACATAATTACCTTTAAAATTAAGTCAAACCCTGCCCACCCCCACCCCCCAGCCACCAAGAGTGGAAAGAAGGAAAGGATGTCCACTCTCACCACTTCTATTTTACATTGTACTGGATGGGGCTAGATAAGGCAAAAAAAAAAAAAAAAAAAGGCATACAGGTTGGAAAAGAAGCAAAACTTTTTGCATATGACATAATCTTATATGTGGAAAAGTCTAAGGAACCCACCAAAACAAAAAAAGACCTGTTAAAACTAATATATGAAGAAATACATCCCATGTTTCTGAATCGGAAGACAATATTAAAACGGCACTATTCCCCAAGTTGATCTAAAGATTTAAAGCAATCCCTCTCAAATCCCAGTTTGTTTGTTTGCTTTGCAGAAATTGATAAACTGATCTTAAAATTCATGTGGAAATGCAGGGGACCCAGAAGAAACAACACAACATTGAAAATAACAAAGAAGACCCACACTTCAAAACTTAACTACAGGACTACAGTAGCCAAGACAGTGTGGGACTGGCCTAAGAACAGATATATAAATTAATAGAATAGAGAGTACAGAAATAAACTCACATTTATAATCAACTGACTCTTGACAAGGATGTCAAAATTAGTGGGGAAAGAACAGTTTTAACACAAGGTGTTGGGTTGACTAGATAGCCACATGAAAAAGAATGAAATTACTCCTATGTCACTTCATATACAAAAATTAAAATGTATCAAAGAACTGAATGAAAGAGTCAAAAACTTGGAAGAAAATGTAAGTGTACATCTTCATGACTTTAGGTCAGATACGACTTTAGATATAACACCAAAAGCATAAACAACAAGAAAAACATAAAATGCATTTTATTGAACTTCTAAAATTGTGTGCTTCTAAAGATACTACTAAGAAAGTGAAAGGGCAACCTACAGAATGTCAGAAAATACTTGCAAGTCATATCCTATAAGGGACTTACATCCAGAAAGAGCAAAACATTTGAAAAGACAATTTTCCAAAGAAAATATAGAAATAACCACTTAGCATGTGAAAAGATGTCAACATCATTATTCATTAGGAATATGCAAATCAAAACCACAAAACCTCTTCATACCCACTAGGATAGCTCAAATCAAAAAGTACCAAGAATTGGTGAGGATATAGAGAAATCAGAATACCCATACATTGTCGGTGGAACATAAAAAGGGGCAACCACTTTGAAAAACAGTTTGGCAGTCATTCAAGATGTTAAACAGTTTCCAAATAATCCAGCAATTCCACTCCTAGGTATATACCCTAGAAAATTGAAAAGTGCACAGAAAAATGTGTGCAAATATTCATAGTAGCATTATTCATTATAGACAAAAAGTGGAAATCCAAATACCTGTTAACTAATGGATGAATGAAATGTGCAATGGAATATTACTTGGCAATAAAAAGGAATGAAGTATGTTACAACATGGACGACATTTGAAAGCATTAAGCCAGTCAGTAAAGGCCACATGTTACATGGTGATTCTATTTATATGAAATGGCCAGAATAGACAGGCAGAAAGTAGATACGACTGCAAGGTGCTGGAGAGTGAGGGAGAGAAGCACAGACAGGGATTACTAACAGGGTCTTTGTGGGGAGGAGGTGTTCTAACAACAGTGAAAGTGGGGATGGTTACAAAACTGCGAATGTAGCTGATCACTGCACAACACAGGGGTTAGGAGCAGTGACCCTCTGTGCTGTTGAAAATAAGTTTAACTTCACAGTTGGCCCTCCATATCCAAGATCCTACACTCTCAGATTCGACTGACCATGAATTGTATCATACTGCAGCATGTATTTAGTGAAAGAAACCCATATGTGAGTGGACCCATGCAGTTCAAAGTTCAGGGTGTCCACTGTATACTAAAAAAGCCACTGAACTGAACACTTCCAAAGGGTAAATTCTGTGTGAATTATGTCTTAATAAAACTTTTTTTTAAATTGAAGTATAGTTGATTTACAATGTGTTAATTTCTGCTGTACAGCAAACTGACTGTTACATATACTTTTTAAAAAATATTTTCCATTATGGTTTATCCATAGAACTGTATTAAAAGTGAGTTCAGAAGTACTCATGTGATGTCTAAATGTTAATGAATTGAAGTACAACAAAAAATATACATTTGCACAATATGAAAACAAGTTGACATTAACATTTGTTTCTCTTGGTTTTGAGCTAAAATTAAAGAAATTAAAATCCCCAAATTGTTAGTTTGAGGTATACAAATGCTTACATGTAGGGCTTTAGCAATCAGTTCTCCACCGTCAGGCCCAATGTCATTAAACATAAGATTTAAGTAAATGAGATTACGTTGTTTCTAAAATAAGAGAAAAGAAGCTATTATACATGTATTACAAGAAATCAATCAAGAATATATGAGCTGCTTTTTAAGTAAAAGTGTTTACCAGCAAAAAAAATCTTTATAACCAGGAAATTTCAAGGTCCAGCAAAACAAAGGACGATTAAGGAAAAAAAAAAAATCAACATTCTCATTTAAACAAATATAATCACAGGATAAAGAAAAGGACTCTGTTCATTTTTTTAGTTTTTTTTTAAATTGGATGATGGTTGCTTTACACTGTTGTTAGTTTCTGCTGTACAACAGTGTGAGTCAGCTATTAAGTAAACACATGTCCCTCGTGAGCCTCCCTCCCACTACGTTCATTTTCCATCAATGATTCAAAGTATGGATGTGTTTTATGTACTGAACCACAGCGTATCACTTTGCACAAGACGATTCAAGAGGCTCTAGGTATGAGCTCTACTGAGACCATATACACAAATGTGCTTTTACCGTATTTCAAGTGTTATAGCACAGTCAAGACCCTTGATATTTTGCAAAACTAGGTTTTGTGTATATGTCACTGGACTAGGTGATTTCACCATAAACAGATCTGAGAACATTTTGGTGGGTGTGATTTTTGCAGCATTTTGATTTGTGGTTGTTGAAAATAACTTGGTTAGTTTTTTTTTTTTAATCTTCCTTATATTCTGTGCCATTTATTTCATGGGTATGAGAATTTTAAGATCTTTTTTGGCTGAATAGAAACACTTGCAGCACATGAGAATGGGACAAAGAACTAGGAAATTAAAAAGCCAATTTAAGGGAAGAATAAAAATGATATATGCTGCTTTAAACATTTTAACTGAAAATACAGACACACACATGTATATGTCAATCTTCTGAGGTTGAAACAAAGCCTTTTCTTTCAGGACACCTGTTCTTATTGGTGAACCACACTACCTTTCTTAAATAAAACACAACCATAAAGCAGCATTTCACTTTGGGTATCTCCAAAGTGAAGTCTACAATAAAGGGTTAGTTTCACAGGCTAGGGCTGCTGAAACCCTGCACATTCCAAGGAAAAGACTGGTTCTTAACTCAGTCCTGGAAAAAAAAAAAATGAACAAAGAACATTTTGCAGTAAAATACCTGGAGCAGTTTTGCAGCATAGTATGCGCCAACATCACTTAGGAGGTTGTATCTAACATCCAAACCTGAAGAATACAGATGAATAGAAGCTGATATTCCTCCTAATGAATACTTAATCAGGAGAATGAGAGCAGGAAGGAATGATTCTTAAGGAGACATACCATTAATAAATGAATTATTCTTTAAAACTCTGCAAAGAATCCAGAAATCTTCACCTGTTACTCTTTCTCCTGATAGTGAGCGACTGTTACCAGCAATATTTAATGTGATTCCTACCGATCTGTTAAAATATTAAAAGGAAATCCAGTAAAGAAAATATTTTTCCTTCATGTTTAGTGACAACAGTGGACAGTATTTACTGGAACCAAGTACCACAATACCTATTTTTATCAAGTAACTTAAAACTACTGAATATATACTACAGCTTTTGAAAAGCACTTTAATATATGCATAATTTAATTTCTCAACCACAGAAAAACCAAAGTATTCCCAATTGATAGGTAATGACATTGAATACGTCAATGATTTGCATAAATAAACCCAGCTCACAGGAGTTAACAACCAATCTGGAACTCAGACTTGGAGAATGCTGGTCTAGTGCTTTTTTTTAAACACTAAATTCGACTACCTCCAAGACCTGTGTCAGTCATCTATGCTGAATCAAAAAAGCATGTCAATTTCATCCAGCATTTGCAAATGGCTTTCATTTTTTTTTTTTCTTCCATTTATTTTTATTTGTTGGAGGCTAATTACAACATTGCAGTGGTTTTTGTCATACATTGAAATGAATTAGCCATGGATTTACATGTATTCCCCATCCCGGTCCCCCCTCCCACCCCCCTCTCCACCCCATCCCTCTGGGTCTTCCCAGTGCGCCAGGCCTGAGCACTTGTCTCATGCATCCAACCTGGGCTGGTGATTGCAAATGGCTTTCAAATCACTCAGTATTCCAAGAGTTTTCAAACAGATGAGTATCAGTGACTGTTCCTAATGTAATTAAGTATATGTCTTCCTTACCCTTTTTCAACTTCTTCATCCACTTCTTGGAGTATTTGCAATATAAAAGGTTTAATTTCCTGGGACTTTTCCATACATAGATCATAATAATATGCCTGGAGACCACCAGTAGATGCTGCAACTTTTGAAAAATAAATGCAATACTTTTCATCACATATAAATTATCCCAGGAGCTTCCTCCCACTAAAATTAGATTCCTTTCAAAGATATAAATGTATGTGTGTGTAGAGTCAGGGGTGAGGGGAAGAAAAGGAAGAACAGAGAAAGTAAAATAAGGAATGGGAGAGAAGAAAAATGCTGTTTGGAGAAGTAGGGCCATAGAAGTACTCACTGAGGATGGCACACACTTAACTCGGAAGTGACACAAAAGGAGAAATAACTGTTAAATAATAGGCCTGGCAGCTGAGGAAAATGATGTCCAGAGAAACTAAGTATTTTGCCTGAAATCATACAGCAGTGTATTGAATCAAACTTGACTCCAAAGCCTCTTTCCTTTCTGCCATGATGGATATGGGTAACTCAAGTTTGCTTATAATGGCTTCAAATAAGGACGCTTTTATCATAGAGTCTAAACTCAAAAGGGATCTGAAAAATCAAGTCCAACAGCCTTCTTGAAGACCTCCTATACCCTGTAAGTTGATAGCATCTTTGAATACAGCTCTGTCTGTTCTTCCTAGAAGAACAGGTCTCTCCAAGTTGAGGCCTCACTCATAGAAGTGCTTTACCTACCATTGTCTTCTATTTCCTCTTTCTAAAGGTGATTTTTCCCTGTCCAGTCACTAATAGGGAAGACAGAAACAAAACTGGAGTTGAAGTCTTCTTCCTCTGTTATACCTGCAGCTTTCCTTGATGGGTCATCTTATTATTTTCAATACTACTTTTTAAAAAAATTTTTATTGGAGTATAGTTGATCGACAGTGTTGTGTTGGTTTTACGTGTACAGAAAAGTGAATCAGTTATATATAAACATGTGTGTTGTGTAGTGTGTTAGTTGCTCAGTCCTGTCCGACTCTGTGACCCCATGGACTGTAGCCCACCAGGCTCCTCTATCCATGGGATTTCCCAGGCAAGAATGCTGGAGTAAATTGCCATTCCCTTCTCCAGGGGATCTTCCCGACTCAGGGATCGAACCTGAGTCTCCCGCATTGCAGGCAGATTCTTTACTATCACAGCCCCCAGGGAAGCCCACATACACATACATACATCGGCTCTTTTTTTAGTTTCTTATCCTTCGGTCACTGGTTCATTTCTGGCTTGAAGGAGGTGCGGGTTGCTTTGGGCTCCCCTTGGGGCTCAGCTGGTAAAGAATTCGCCTGCAATGTGGGAGACCTGGGTTCAATCCCTGGGTTGGGAAGATCCCCTAGAGAATGGAAAGGCTACCCACTCCAATATTTTGGCCTGGAGAATTTCATGGACTGCATAGTCCACAGGCTCGCAAAGAGCTGGACACAACTGAGCAACTTTCACCTCACTTCACCCATATAATTCACTACAGTGTACCCAGTAGAGTTACAGTGGGTCCTTAGCTATTTGATATATAGCAGCGTGTCTATATCAATCCCAGTCTCCCAATATATCCCTTCTCCCTCCCCTTTGGTATTATTTTAAAAGCATCTTTTTCCAGGCCCAGGCTTTCTAGGGCAGAAGGTATGCTACCACTTTTCTTACAAGCACATACCACTCCCCATCTCTTTTCTGTCCTAGCTTTTGTGTTTGTATGTCTCTTTAAGAAAGCTCAGCGATCTCACTACTCAGCCACCCTGAGATCTTGAGGATCCAGCTTCTCTAAGTCTCTTCATCTCAAAAATGTTCCTTCATGAGTGTATTTCTGCACTATATGAACTAAACAGTTTGCTAAACAAATGTGCAAAACAAGATTCAAGAGAAAGAACATTACGTTAAAAGTGAAAGCAAATAATCTTTTCTTACAGTTTTTTTAAAATAAACTTTAAAAAAACAAATTTAGGGGAATTCCCTAGTACAGTAGTCAGAACTCTATGCTTTCACTGCCAAGAGTCCCGGTTCAATACCTGGTTGGGGAACTAAGATCCTGCAGCTGCATGGTATGGCCTAAATAAATAAATTTAACCTACATTTATTTCAAATAACTTGGAAATTTCAATATCAAAAAGAAAATAAAAGAAAAGAAACATTGATCAGCAATCCCATTGCCAAAGAACCATTGCAACTGAGGTCTGGGAGTATTCCCTTTATTTTTCTTTTTCTATATCCTTTTCCTCTTCAGTTAACATTATGAGCATCTTTCCCATCTCATTAGATACCCTCTGAAAATTTTTAACAGCATAATTGTACATAAAAAATCTTTCACTTACTAAGCATAAAATAATAAGGACCTACTGTATAGCACAGGGAATTATATTCAATATCTTGTAATGACCTATAATGGAAAAGAATCTGCAAAAGAACATACATATATATTCTGTATAACTAAATCACTGTGCTGTCTACCTGAAACTGACACTATTGTAAATCAACTATACTCCAATTTAAAAACAATTTTTAAAGAAATCTTTCACTTATTTTAGGATATGTATTTATGTATTTAAATAATGCTTTATTTCATGTATTTCATGTATTTAAAGAATACTTTAGCACAGTATTTCCCAAACTGTGTTCTGTGGAATACTAATCAACCGCATAATCAAAGATATTCTGAATAGAATCGGGTTTATTGTAAGTCTGAGAAATGATGAGTAAAACAATGCTAAACAGATTCCTATCTATAGTAATTCTTGGGACATTTAAAACTCTCAGGAACAAGGACTCCTCAAGTTGTTGAGCCCGGAGGGGAAGGAGGATAAAAATGCTCCTAGACTTAGGACTTGGGAGACCATGGTTCAGATGTAATACAATCCAAAAAAATGCTCCTTTAGCATCCTCAACAGAAAATAAAACAAGTAGACCTCAAACAAATTTACTTCTTGGAACTGGGCTCCCACTGGGTTTCTTCCCTCTCATCTGGCTCCTACCTTCCTTGGTATTAAAAATGTTAAACAAAATCTCAGCAATGGAGACCCAATTGAAACAGAAGTAATTATCTGGTGTTTGTTAAAAATGCAATCCAGGAGACACAGATCCAAGAAGCACTTGAACTGTGTTCCACCAGACTGCAAAATGGTGGCGATTTACAAAGGCAAAAAACCCAGGAGGTTACACAAATGGTTCATCAAGAATTGGGACTGGGGTTGGAGCTGGCAAGAAATGAGGTTGCTTGTTAAGCAAGGAATGACTGGGAGTCTGAAATGATTACAAAGTTGCAGTGGTGGGAAGAAATTTGAAACTATAAGGGTGTAGCTAGCAGCTCCTATTTTGAAAACAGCTAGTAGTGTCCTTGAGTCTGACACTAGTCTGTATAGACCCAATGGACTGTAGCCGGCTAGGCTCCTCTGTCCATGGGATTTTCCAGGCAAGAATACTGGAGTGGGTTGCCATTCCCTTCTCCAGGGGATCTTCTCTACCAAGGGATCGAACCCAGGTCGCCCACATTGCAGGTGGATTCTTTGTCCTCTGAGCCACCAGGGAAGCCCAAGAAAACTGGAGTGGGCAGCCTATTCTTTCTCTAGGGGACCTTCCCAACCCAGGAATTGAACTGGGGTCTCCGCCATTGCAAGCGGATTCTTTACCAGCTAAGCTACCAGGGAAGCCAGTTCAAGTTCTCAGTGACGAAGGAATGCATCTGAAATCATATCCACAACAGCCACCCGGCTCCATTTTGCATGTCTGAACCACAGTTACTCTATTTTGATTTTTAAATAATTTTAAATATGTCATCAAAGAGAAGAGGGCTGCCTTGAGAATTTCTCAGGTTCACTGCCTGCCCTCAGCTGGCAGAACCATATCCAGGACATGCAAACACATGTAGACTTACAAGTCATGTTTATGTGAAGGCATGAAGGAATCTTAGATTACAGGCTAAACAAAGCCAAAGAATATGTATACTTAACTACATGGCCATGAATTTAAAGTATTTTTGAGCATCAGCTATATTTTTCTGCTACTCTCTTTTATTTAAAATTTACCCAAGAAATTGTATGTCAGGATTCTATGGCACCAACAATTTATTTCCTATACTGTATTCATATTAGGAGAAAAGAATAAACCAGTTTTCAAACTGTAAAACAAAACCTAGGAATAACCAATTCTACAAGAAAATGTCAAGAATTTAACCTAGATTCATTTTTAATCCACACCTGACTCTTGAATTCCAAATAATTTTTACCTAATATCCCTTTTAAAAATTACTAGATAATTATTTTGCAGGTGGTTACCCTCTTCTATTGGAAAAGTCAAGTGCTGGGAGATTGAGAACTGAAGGTCAGTCAGACTGGGGTGCTAATCCAGAAGGGCTGTGTAATGTCAACTTAGTGAATTTCTTCCATCTTAAAGTTCCTTTTATGCTAAAAGCAGAGCATGTCAATGCCCACCTCACAGTGCCGTGTGGAATACGTAAGGCCTGTGGCACAATTCCCTATCTACCAGCACACAAGCATCCCAAATGGAAATGGTGAAGGGAGACGGGTGTACAACATTCCGCTTAACATGAGAGTCAAAGTGTTAGTCACTCAGTCGTGTCCGATTCCTTGTGACCCCATGGGCTGGAGCCTGCCAGGTTCCTCTTCCCTTGGACTTCTCCAGGCAAGAATGCTTAACATGCTACCAGATAATTCACGGGTGCAGAAATACTTAAAACCGTGCAGGCGTGAGCGTGCAAAGAGCTGTCTCCAGAGCCTCTAGCCCACCTGGGCCCTGCTCTCCAGAAACTTCACAAAAAGGGGCCCAAGTAGCGCATGGAGACAGAGCGACACACACACGTGAATTCAGGACAACCCACCGCGAGAACCGCGCACCCACCGCGGGAGCTTGGGGCTGCCCTCTCGCCCACGTTTGGGGGCGCCCCGAAGTTCCGGGCTCAGCTAGGGTTCCTAGGGGTCCTCTCCTCCGGGCAACCTCTGGGCCAAAGTCTGCTCGGAGGACTCGGCCTGGCCATGACACCCCTCGCGCGTTTCCTCCGGGCCAGGCTGGCGCCGAAGGGACCCCCTGTTTCTTACCGCTATCGTCCGCCGCAGCCCAGGCCGGCGTCGGGGTCCTAGAGGGAGCGGGAAGTGGGGACCCGGACGCCGGCCCGGCCTGCTTCTGGCTGAGCTCCATGCTCCCTACATCCGGCCGGCCGCGGCGGCGTTGTCTTGACGACCGCGCGCGTGCTCCGGCTCCGCCCGCCGCAGCCGAAGAGCTGCGAGAGGTGTGGCCCCACCTCGCGACCCTGAGCGCCTAGCCGGCTGGCTGTGCTAACTAACCTCTGCCATTTACCCCTCGGTCCCGGAGGCCTGGCTAGGCAGGTAGTGACCGTCGATGCTGTGGAGGCGCCTTGTTCACCATCTGGGTCCTGGTCCCCTGCCGTGGGTTAGAGACACACGGAGGCAGGGCATCCCGGTTCTTTTGCAGAGCGACGTTCTCCAGGTTTAGGGGGCATGGCTGATGAACTTAGGGCCGGGGATACAAAGATGATTATGACGCACTTCGCTCCCCAAGTTGTGTTTATACCTGCAGAAGCTAGGTGCAAAACCTGAGTCGCCCACCACAGCTAGGGCGGACGGAGGTAAGGGGGCTTAAGGGGGGCTAGTTGATCAGTCTTGTGGAAGGGCAGGGCCATCAGCGAGGGCTTCTTGGAGGAGGTATCGTCCTGACCCGTCCAGGTGAACTTGCCAAAGGTGGAACTGCTTTGTGCGTTTTGGAGATGAGCAGATTGGGTGTCTTTTAGAGGCGAAGAAAGTCAGGCTGGATCCACGTGGAGTCCGGTGCATCCTCTGAGAAGCACAGCTGTTATGGGGCAGGGAGCTCCCAGACTGGGAACAGCTGATGGAGGGTGGATCTGGTGGCGCTAGTGGTTAAAAAAAAAAAAACCCACCTGCCAATGCAGGAAACATAAGAGAAGCGGGTTTGATCCTTGGGTCGGGGGGATCCCCTGGAAAAGGAAATGGCAACCCCCACTCTAGTATTCTGGCCTGGAGAATCCCATAGACAGAGGAGCCTGGCGGGCTACGGTCCATAAGGTCGCACAGAGCCGGACACAACTGAAGTCACTTCGCAGGCGCGCAGGGGAGAGGAGGTAGGAGACATCTCAGGAGTTTGAGGAATGAGGAGACAGAACGCAGCGTTAGTTACCAGGTAAATGGGTCAGGATTTGGTACTTGGGCCTGAGGGAGAAGCGACAAGGAAGGAAGAAAGGAAGGCCTTCTGTTTGGGGTTGCCACAGGTCAAAGAGAAGGAGGTGAAAGGGCCTTGCAGACGACTCTGGAGCCAGAGACTCCTTGTCTGAAAAATGTGCAAGGAAGATCCTCAAGGTAAAAACAGGTCATTTATGAAGTTTATTATTTTCAGAGGTGAAACAGAAAATATCTGAGTCCTCTCTTCCTCCCTCTACCCAGCCAGGCATTTCCAGACCATGCTCCATGGCCGAGAAATGTTGCCACACAAGGCAGAGGTCACTTGAAACACTCTGTAACGCACAGATTTTAAGCACCACTGCAGGTGGTTCTTCACATTAAACATGATGATAGAAAAGACAATTATGTTTTCATTTACCCCATGTGCTACCAGCAAAGTTGAAAGGTAGCCTGAAATACTGAGATGTGAATGTAGGTACACTTCAGCACACTCCCTTCCCTGTGCTGTGGCTCTTTAGTCACTAAGTCATGTCTGACTCTTTGTGACCCCATGGAATGTAGCCTGCCAGGCTCCTCTGTCCATGGCAAGAATGTTGGAGTGGGTCACCATTTCCTTCTCCAGGGGATCTACCCGACCCAGGGATAGAACCTGCATCTCCTGTCTCCTGCATTGATTGGCAGGTGGATTCTTTACCACTAGTGACACCTGGGAAGGTCCTTGAAGAGTAATTCCACTCAGAAACTTCTCAGTAACACTGGGTTGTAAAAGTACATCCAGAAAGCAATCCCTAATTAAAAATAGCCAGTAAAGAATCAATCTTCCCTATTCTTATTTACTGGCAGCTGTTGCAAATCCTGGCTTTACAACCTCCTTTTATTAAGTCCACTAAAAATTCATGTACAATGCAATTCCTTCGATAGCTCAGTTGGTAGAGCGGAGGACTGTAGTGTTGAAGCTCCTCAGGCATCCTTAGGTCGCTGGTTCGAATCCGGCTCGAAGGAATTGACATTTTGGACTTCCCTGGTGGCTCAGGAGGTAAAGAATCTGCCTGCAATGCAGGACACCTGGGTTTTATCCCTGGGTTGGGAAGATCCCCTAGAGAAGGGAGTGGCAACCCACTCCAGTATTCTTGCCTGGAGAATTCCATGGACAGAGGAATCTGGTGGGCTATACTCCATGAGGTCACAAAGAGTCAGACATGACTGAGCAACTAACAACAATGCATATACAATATAAATAGCTTTCATAGGGCTATCAACTTGATTCCAAACACATGTGGGATATGATTCATGGGAGATAATACACACATAGAGACCTTCTAGGCAGGTCTCATCATAGAACAGGATGAATTTTAAGAGAAATAAGCTCTTTTATGTGTCTGGAAGCCCAGACATACTTGTTGTGCTAACTAACCTTAATTAGAGTGGTCAGTGCACAAAAATTTCCCCCAGATAGCTCTGTTGGAGACTGAAAAAGAAAAATCAAGCCTGAACCTTCACATCCAAGAAGATTTTAATTAAAACCAGGTTTCTGGAGAACAGTTCAGTTCAGTTCAGTCACTCCGTCGTGTCCGACTCTTTGCAACCCCATGAACCACAGCATGCCAGGCCTCCCTGTCCATCACCAACTCCCAGAGTCCACCCAAACCCATGTCTATTGTGTCAGTGATGCCATCCAACCATCTCATCCTCTGTTGTCCCCTTTCCCTCCTGCCCTCAATCCTTCCCAGCATCAGGGTCTTTTCCAATGAGTCAGCTCTTCACATCAGGTGGCCAAAGTATTGGAGTTTCAGCTTCAACATCAGTCCCTCCAGTGAACCCCAGGACTGATCTCCTTTAGGATGGACTGATTGGATCTCCTTGCAGTCCAAGGGACTCTCAAGAGTCTTCTCCAACACCACAGTTCAAAAGCATCAATTCTTTGGGGCTCAGCTTTCTTTATAGTCCAACTCTCACATCCATACATGACTACTGGAAAAACCATAGCCTTGACTAGATGGACCTTTGTTGGCAAAGTAATGTCTCTGCTTTTTAATATGCTGTCTAGGTTGGTTGTAAATTTCCCTCCAAGGAGTAAGCATCTTTTCATTTAATGGCTGCAATCACCATCTGCAGTGATTTTGGAGCCCAAAAAAATAAACTCAGTCACTGTTTCCACTGTTTCCCCATTCACTTGCCATGAAGTGATGGGACTGGATGCCATGATGTTAGTTTTCTGAATGTTGAGCTTTAAGCCAACTTTTTCAGTCTCCTCTTTCACTTTCATCAAGAGGCTCTTTAGTTCTTCACTTTCTGCCATAAGGGTGGTGTCATCTGCATATCTGAGGTTATTGATATTTCTCCTGGCAATCTTGATTCCAGCTTCTGCTTCCTCCAGCCCCGCATTTCTCATGATGTACTCTGCATATAAGTTAAATAAGCAGGGTGACACTATACAGCCTTGACGTATTCCTTTTCCTATTTGGAACCAGTCTGTTGTTCCACGTCCAGTTCTAACTGTTGCTTCCTGACCTGCATACAGGTTTCTCAAGAGGCAGGTCAGGTGGTCTGGTATGCCCATCTCTTTCAGAATTTTCCACAGTTTATTGTGATCCACACAGTCAAAGGTTTTGGCATAGTCAATAAAGCAGAAATAGATGTTTTTCTGGAACTCTCTTGCTTTTTTGATGATTGAGTGGATGTTGGCAATTTGAACTCTGGTTCCTCTGCCTTTTCTAAAACCAGCTTGAACATCTGGAAGTTTACGGTTCACATATTGCTGAAGCCTGGTTTGGAGAATTTTAAGCATTACTTGACTAGCATGTGAGATGAGTGCAATTGTGCGGTAGTTTGAGCAGTCTTTGGCATTGCCTTTCTTTGGGATTGGAATGAAAACTGACCTTTTCCAGTCCTGTGGCCACTGCTGAGTTTTCCAAATTTGCTGGCATATTGAGTGCAGCACTTGCACAGCATTGTCTTTCAGGATTTGAAACAGCTCAACTGGGATTCCATCACCTCCACTAGCTTTGTTCGCAGTGATGACAAATGATGTTAAAAACCCAGGTGAGGAAATGACTGAGGTTAAGTCAAACGCTCTGCTCCTTCTTCTACTTCCTACTATGTCTTGAGAAGAGCGTTTCGGTTGTTTCTTTACTTGTGAAACAGGGATTGTCATAGTACCTCCTTCTTAGATTTCTTGTGAGGATTAAATAGGTTAAGTAAAACCTAGAACACGTAACTGTCCTTGGTATTCTCTATTTCTCTTTTATTTATAATTTCTTACTTTTATTTATATTATCACCTCAATCTGAATACTGTCGATTGCCTAAAAGCCATCAGCACTGCCAGTCATTTGTATTTAGGAAATGAGATTTTATCCTGCAGGACTCTACACTATTAAAGACAACTAGTCCTAGACATAATTTGATCCATGATACATTGTCTGTCTTTTTTGGCCACGTGGCTTATGGGATTCCCTGAATGGGGGAATCAAACCCTAACCGGGGATCAAACCCAGGCGCATGGCGCTGAAAGCAAGTAGTCCTAACCACTGGACCACCAGGGAATTCCCCATCTTTTTCTTTCTTTAAATAACAGCCACACCATCTCATAACTCTTTGTGGGGCTAAGTATACAGAAATAAGGATCTGAATCACACACTGCTATGCTGCAAAGAGCAAAAACATTAAGGATGAGACTGGGAATTCACCCCTCTCCATCTTGAGTGGGCCTCTATGCTGGATGGGAGGTCTAGTCCTCCAGCAGAAAAGACCCTACCCTAGAAGGCAAGTCAGAGATGCCACAATCAACCCAGCCACCATCACGTCATAGTCTTTCCTGCCTTCCCCCTTAGGCTGTGTGTGTGTATGTGTGTGCATGTATTAATAACCAAGGGCTTGGTTTGGTTTCGCCAGTAAGTCATGTCTATCTCTTTTGCAACCCTGTGGACCTATTGTTACCAAGCCAAGTTCATTTGCCTGAGAACAAAGCAAGTCAAACAGTGAGAGAGGGAGGTTTGCAGCAAAAAACGGGTTTATCATGAATCAGTCAAGTGAGGAGAAAGAACAAATCACAAATCCACCTCCTCAAAGACGAGGGACTTGGGATATTTATGAGACAAAGACACAGGGTGGTCTGAAGTATGGGGAGCATGGGGAAAGGTGATTGTAGACTTTTAAAAGTGAGATAATTGTCCTCTGTGCAGGAACAACTAAACTACACGCTGCCTCCTGGGATACATGCTCAGAATTTGGTGGCATTAGCTCACTCTGAGGGCAGAGTTCTCGAGCCTCTGATGGCAAATGGTCACCGGTCAAACACGCATACCTAGGTGCATGGAAAGTACTGCCAACCAGTCTTAACTTACTGGGGTGCCAACTGGTCAACAGCTGACTTCAAGTTCCTGAAAAACAAACTGGGCAAACATCTCAAGACTCAGTGAGAGATACTATCCATAGCGGTGGTGAAGGGTCTCTTAACATTGTTTAGGCTATACAATGCTTTTTGTTAAAAAACAAATTGAGCTTGGTCAGTGAAGGCAGGTTAGTTTTTTATTAAGTAAGTTCTAGTTTAATGGATCTAACTGATAACTACCCTTGGTTTCACAGATTCTAATCAATCATGCCAGCTCACACATGGCTGTTACCTATGCCTATGGAAGGCTTGATCCTCCACCTGCCAGTCCTAAAACTTCAAAGTTCCACCAGGCACGAAAGTGCCCACTGGTCTCTCCTTATTTAGAAGGCAGTTCATCTCTTGAATTTAATTCTGTTCGCCTTTACATCTACAACTTTATGCCAGATATAAGGAAAAATGCAATTTTTGTTTTTTTGGCTGCATGGCTTGCAAGATATCAGTTCCCCACCCAGGAATTGGACCCGGGCAGTGAAATTTCACCAGGCAGTGAATGCCTGGAATTCTGTCCTCTAGACCACCAGGGAACACCCCCAAATGCAATATTTTAAAATGCTATTTTTCCTAGTGTTTTCTCAGTGTTTATGGTAAGAGCAATGATCTTTTGCAAACTTCTATACCTCCAACCTGAAAATAGAATCAAAATAGGCATTTCTAAAAACTGAAATTAGACAAACCAGACAATCCTTTTTTTTATCAAATGAGTCAACCTAGGTTAAGAGAAAGAGGAATCTACACTTCGATTTATCTTCCAACATGAAACACAAAAACCTACATTTTATGTTGTGTCACACTGAGCACTAAATTTAATCAACTAGATTTCAATTTTATTTCTTTTAAGGATATTAAATCTGGTGACAGTAAAACTCATACATTTTTCTTTCTTTTTGCAATATTTCAGATTTTGAATATTTGAACTTTCCATCAGAATAATGTCAAGTGACAGCACAAAATGCGAACATTCATCTAGAATTCAGCAGAAAAGTGATCCACAGCAGGTCTCTGATAGGATATTTTTCATTGACGCTTCGAATCAGAGCTTACTTACTATTCCAGCAGACATTTTAGCATTAAGAGAATTAGAGGAAGTGCATTTGGAAAACAACCAGATTGCAGAAATACCCAAGGATATTCAGCACTTAAGGAAGGTCAGGGTTCTCTACCTGAACAAGAACAAGCTGAAGAATCTATGCCCGGAGCTGGGAAGGCTGAGCAACCTAGAGGGCCTGGACCTGAGCGACAACCCGCTGGAAGCCTCGTCCCTGCCGGTGCTTAGCGGCCTCCGCCAGCTCCGCGAGCTCCGCCTCTACCACACCGACCTAGCGGACATCCCCGTCGTCATCTGCAAACTCCTTCACCACCTCGAGCTGCTCGGACTGGCCGGAAACCGCCTGAAATCTCTGCCCAAGGAAATAGTGAACCAGACCAAACTGAGAGAGATCCACCTGAAGCATAACCAATTTGCAGCGTTCCCTCTGGAGCTGTGTGGTCTCTACAACCTGGAGATCATCGACCTGGATGAGAACAAGCTGACGATCATCCCGGAAGAGATCGGGAACCTGACGAAGCTGAAGAAGTTCTACGTGTCCTACAACAGCCTGGCTGTTCTCCCAGAGTCGCTGGGCCGGTGCACCAAGCTATCGGTGCTGGACGTCTCTTACAACCGCCTCCACGCCCTCCCGCACACCCTGGGCGAGCTCTCGCAGATGACGGAGGTGGGGCTGAGTGGGAACCACCTGGAGAAGATGCCGCGCCGCCTCTGCAGGTGGACCTCGCTGTCCCTACTCTACCTGCGCAACACCGGCCTGCGGGTGCTGCGCCGCTCCTTCCGGCGCCTGGTCAACCTGCGGTTTCTCGACCTCAGCCAGAACTTGCTGGAACACTGTCCGTTGCAGATCTGTGCGCTGAAGAACCTGGAAGTCTTGGCGCTGGATGATAATAAAATATGCCAGGTACTGATTCCTAGCCTGGCTGTCACTATGCTGCCCGGCCCTACATTGGTGTGGTTCCGTGTCTAAACATCAGAAAATTCGAGCTGAGTGTATGAGTGAAAAAGGTCATCATAACCTTTCCCGTCTGAATAGCTGCAGTAATCATAATGGTAGCTGATGTTTATTTGCAGTATGTAGGTGCCAGTCACTGGGCTAAATGTTTTTTGTGTATTATCACATTGAATCCTCACAATGACTTTTTTTTTTAAATTTAAATAGCCTTTCTTTTTTAGAATAGTTTCAGATTTATAGTCAAATTGAGAACATATTTCAGAGAATTTTCATATATTCCACACTGAGATTCCCCAACAATTAACATCTTAGATTACTATGGTACATTTGTTACAATTAATAAACTAGTATCGATACACTTTTATTCACTGAAGTCCATAATTTATCCATGTTTCCATAGTTTTGATCTAATCTTTTTCCGTTCAGGATCCCATCCAGGTTTCTACATTACATTTAGTTTTTGCGTCTCCTTAGCTCTTCTTGGCTATGAGAGTTTTTCAGGCTTTCCTTGTATCTGATGACCTTGCCAGATTTGAGGTGTACTGTCAATCTATGCTGTAGGATGCCTCCACTATTGGAATTTGATTTTTTTTTCTCATAAGACTGGAGTTATTGGTTATTGGGAGGAAGATTAATTTATACATTTGTAGTACAGTTAAATTGTCTTGTCACACTCTGCTTTCCTTCCTGAGTTCCTCTGACTTCCTGCATGATTTTTTTCTTAAATTGCATACATTACTCACAATGACTTTCTGATGTGGGTGATACCATCCTCAATGATATAGGAGCAGAATGAGGCATGGGGCTTTTAACGTGTCAAGGCCACATACTTGTACCTGATAGAGTCAGAATTCCAATCCATAACGTTGGACTGCAGGGTTCATCTTCCAAAGTTCTGACACATGCAACCTTAGGCCCTAATGTTCCAAAACCAGATATCTGCAAAACCAGATTAGTCCTCAGAGAAACTCTCCCATGTGTGTACAGGGTGGTGTGTTCAGACATTCATCATAGTATTGTTGATAATCATGGCTTATGGGCGATAATGTGAATGTCAGTTGTGAGAGGAATTTGCAAGTATATTGTGGTATATTTATAAAATGGAATACTATACAATAGTTTAAGTGAACTGGAGTTATATGTGCCGATGTGGATAGATCTCAAAATTGTGGTGTTTATTAAAAAGTAGAACACCTAATTGCAGAATATTATGCCACATAGAAATCTTTAATCACACAAAACTACATATATACAACATATTTTATGTCCCCTGCATTGCAAGGCAGATTCTCAACCCCTGGACCACCAGGAAAGCCCCTTATTGTTTTTTAATATTTGAAAATTTGAAAGAACAGAGTTCTGTTAAAAGCAAAAGACTATTCTGGAGAGAAAGAATGGAAGGTTTAGAAACCAACAATGGTAACCAAATATCATGTTTGTTTTTCCTGGTTGTGAACAACACTCTCAATATGTATATCACACATTATAACAAGTCCTAGCTTTAAAGTTGTTTTTTGTTCTTTTTTGAATCTTTTACTTGATTTTCAACTTTTAGAACTTTGGGATTTTTTGTTTTGTTTTCCTCTGTTGTTAGAGAGTTTCAAAACTGGAAGTAAACATTTTGATGATGACTTTAAGATTTAGGAAGAGAATCTAGTACTTAATTTCAACTTATTATACGTAGCAACCCATCTTGGAGGATTTTGGAGTTTCTATGAGACGCCCTCTGCCCATCCCCAACTCTTCTGCTGCCAATGTAAGAATTCCTGTTTCAGTGAGCAAAGTCTGTCATTCCATAGTGGGAGTGAAAGTATCAGAATATAAGTGCCCTTGGGAGGTATAACACAGTTCACTTAAATCCTATTGAGTCAGGAATGATACCTAATACTCTCTTGTGAGACCTCTTGTAAGAGGTCAGGGTGGAAGAGAGAATCACACACAGATGGCCCCTTAGCAAAGATTCAGTCCAGTTCAGTTCAGTCGCTCAGTTGTGTCCAACTCTTTGCAACCCCATGAACCGCAGCACGCCAGGCCTCCCTGTCCATCACCAAAGATTAGCCTCATCTAATACCAAGCTTTACTGCAAGTCAGATTGCACCGAAACGTGGACATGTTCACTATTTTTATGTTGAACATGGAAGTTTCCATATACCAGTACTTATGATTCTTCAGTTCTTATGATGGTATTACTGTGTTTTTTGTCTTCCTTTCTCAATTTCCTATAATTCCAGTCCCTCTAGGAACCTCCCAATCAATTCTCTCTCTAATGACACATGGCCTTTAAGCCAACTTCTTCTTTCTCCCACCCCCAAATTTACCTCATGGACTTTTGGCACTTGAAGCCTAGCCAGTAGCTTTTTCTTGCCTAGATAGAGGCAAAAATAGCTGACTTTTCATGTATACGTAGATGGATTTTATGAATGTATGGCCCATTCCTATTGTTGACTGAAAAGTGATGCACAGCCTAAAAGTTGAGAACTGTGTTTTATTTGGTGGACAGAACTGAGGACTTAAGCCCAGAAAGCAGCCTCCCAGGTAGCTAAGAGGGACTGCTCCACAGATATAAGGGAGGAGCCAGGATATGTAGGACTTTTCACAACAAAGAACACGTAGTCAGAACTTCAAATGATTTAACTGTTAATTAAAGAAAACCAAATTCTCACTTCCCTGGTAGTTTAGTGGCTAAGACTCTGTGCTCCCAATGCAGGGGGCCCAGGTTCGAACTAGATCCCACATGCCACAACTAAGACCAGGTGCAGTCAAGAAACAAAAACAAAAAAAACTTTCACCCCTAAAGAAAACCAAATTCTCAAGTTAATTAATTCAGTGCTTTTCTATATATGGGAAAATGCAAGAGTCTAGGTTCATTGAAATCATGTATTTCAATGACTTCATTGAAATCATTCTTTTGATATGAGCCTAAAAAGATCTTCACGACCCAGATAATCACGATGGTGTGATCACTCACCTAGAGCCGGACATCCTGGAATGTGAAGTCAAGCGGGCCTTGGAAAGCATCACTACAAACAAAGCTAGTGGAGGTGATGGAATTCCAGTTGAGCTGTTTCAAATCCTGAAAGACAGTGCTGTGAAAGTGCTGCACTCAATATGCCAACAAATTTGGAAAACTCAGCAGTGGCCACAGGACTGGAAAAGGTCAGTTTTCATTCCAATCCCAAAGAAAGGCAATGCCAAAGAATGCTCAAACTACCACACAATTGCACTCATCTCACATGCTAGTAAAGTAATGCTTAAAATTCTCCAAACCAGGTTTCAGCAGTATGTGAACCATAAACTTCCAGATGTTCAAGCTGGTTTTAGAAAAGGCAGAGGAACCAGAGTTCAAATTGCCAACATCCGCTGGATCATCAAAAAAGCAAGAGAGTTCCAGAAAAACATCTATTTCTGCTTTATTGACTATGCCAAAGCCTTTGACTGTGTGGATCACAATAAACTGTGGAAAATTCTGAAAGAGATGGGCATACCAGACCACCTGACCTGCCTCTTGAGAAACCTGTATGCAGGTCAGGAAACAACAATTAGAACTGGACGTGGAACAACAGACTGGTTCCAAATAGGAAAAGGAATATTTCAACCCTGTATATTGTCACCCTGCTTATTTAACTTATATGCAGAGTACATCATGAGAAATGCGGGGCTGGAGGAAGCAGAAGCTGGAATCAAGATTGCCAGGAGAAACATCAGTAACCTCAGATATGCAGATGACACCACCCTTATGGCAGAAAGTGAAGAAGAACTAAAGAGCCTCTTGATGAAAGTGAAAGAGGAGAGTAAAAAAGTTGGCTTAAAGCTCAACATTCAGAAAACTAAGATCATGGCATCCAGTCCCATCACTTCATGGCAAATGGATGGGGAAACAGTGGAAACAGTGGCTGACTTTATTTTTCTGGGCTCCAAAATCACTGCAGATGGTGATTGCAGCCATGAAATGAAAAGACGCTTACTCCTTGGAAGGAAAGTTAACGACCAACCTAGACAGCATATTAAAAAGCGGAGACATTACTTTGCCAACAAAGGTCTGTCTAGTCAAGGCTATGGTTTTTCCAGTAGTTATGTATGGATGTGAGAGTTGGACTATAAAGAAAGCTGAGCCCTGAAGAATTGATGCTTTTGAACTGTGGTGTTGGAGAAGACTCTTGAGAGTCCCTTGGACTGCAAGGAGATCCAACCAGTCCATCCTAAAGGAGATCAGTCCTGGGTGCTCGTTGGAAGAACTGATGTTGAAGCTGAAACTCCAATACTTTGGCCACCTGATGTGAAGAGCTGACTCATTGGAAAAGACCCTGATGCTGAGAAGGATTGAGGGCAGGAGGGAAAGGGTACAACAGAGGATGAGATGGTTGGATGGCATCACTGACACAATGGACATGGGTTTGGGTGGACTCCGGGAGTTGGTGATGGACAGGGAGACCTGGCGTGCTGCAGTTCATGGGGTCTCAAAGAGTCAGACATGACTGAGCGACTGATCTGAACTTAGCTATCTAAGGCCAGTGTTCAGATCTTCCCATCCTGAGTTCCCTCAGGGTTCATGGTCCAGTAGCTGCAGTGACTCAATGGTTGCTACATCCTCTGTTTACTGATTTGGCAGGCAACATTTTACATTCACACTATTAAGGGAGAAAACTCAGTTTCAGAATGGTTACAGCTCAGTTATACTGTCAGCAATAGTTGTTCTCACCTCATGTTCTGCGGGCTTTTGTACATCCAAATTTATTTCTGCTATAATATGACTATGATGGTATTCATTATTGGCTCTTGAATATCCTGGAAAAAATAATCTTTAGATATTCAGTGGGCTTTTGAAAAAGTAATGCTAAACCTATGAGGTAAGATCCAGCAATAGGAATGAAATGACTGGGTTATAATGAAGTGGTTAGGTTAATAAATCTTCCCCTGTTATTTAGGACTGCACTAAATGCAGATGCTTTGCATTGAAGGGATCTAAGGCCTGATGAAGAATTTTGAAATAGCCAAGAAGGAATGCTTAAACATCAGCGTCTCTGGAGGTTGACTTGTTCTGAGTTTTCTTTTTCTAGATGTAAATAAAACTGGAAATGTTTTATAACTTTTTAAGAAAATGAGCCCTCACCCTACATAACGAGGAAAATGTCTTATGGTTTATTCCAAGTGTTTGAAATTTTTGCCTATAGGTGAAAAGAAAGCCTACTATGGGGATAATCTATTCACTAATTATTTACCTATTCCACCCTAAATCTAGGGAGAGGTTGGGTTGAGCTGAAGTCTACTAAACGTTCTCATGAAAAATAGAATGGCAGGTTAGGGAATGGGTGGGAGGAAAGCCAAGGGTTAAACAGGGACCTGTGAGGAAAGGTTTCCCAGTGAAGAATAGAGCCAGGTAACAGAAGTAGTTCAAAATGAATGAAGTTATTAACATTCAGAGTTGGGCCTTTTTTTCCTACAGGAAAATAGGCATCTATGTAACTTATTCAGTAGGGTGATTGTGTCATGTATTTAAAGAATGAGATTTTTCACATGGTTCCAGAGGGCCAGCAAGAGGTCAGTAGGGGATATATTAGTGACACAGATTTTGGCAGGAGAAGGAAATCCGAGTATGTAGAAGGAAATCCAAGTGGTCTTCATCCAGTGATCTTTTCATCCCAGGAGGTAGTGTTTAAATAAGAGCTGGATGACTAACTATGGTACATATCCAACCACCATATTAGAGGGTAACAACAGAGACATTTTTAAGGCCTTCCAACTCTGAAAGTCTAGGAATCTGTGCAATGCCTGCCTAATACCAGGGCTCATAGCCTTGGGGTTCACTGCAGGGCAGAAGATATGATTATAATCATCTTCATTGTTGTCCTTCCAACTGGTATTTTAACTAAAGTTTCCAAATTGCTGAACTAAAGCCTTTTAGGATGGAGGTCACATCACTAAATTGATCAGTGCCAATAACTGAATTAATTATGAATATTATAGTTACAATAGTATACTAATAAGCTTTGTACTTTTTCTTTCAGTAGTGTCAAGCATTTGCTACACCAGAATTGAAAAACTTGCAATAACATAGGTTAAAAATTGCTCTAACTTTATCCAGAGCATGAAAGTAAAGAGCACAGAGGTTGGGGGAAAAATAGAACTCCAGACATTAGATCTACAAGTACAAATACTATATATGCAAACACATGGGCCAACTTTGCATCTGCAGGAGATGCTAAATTGCTCCCTTTAAAAAAAAAATCTGCCTCAAAACTAAAAGCCCAATTTATTTTCTTACTTTTAAAAATAATCCTGATCTGAAACTTATCTTTTTGAAATATTTCCAGTTACCTTCAGACTTTGGTTTACTTTCGAAACTGAAGATTCTTGGACTAACAGGAAATCAGTTCTCTTCATTTCCGAAAGAGATCCTTTCTTTAGCGTCTTTAGAGAAATTATACATTGGCCAAGATGAGGGAGCCAAGCTTACCCGTCTGCCAGACTGCATTAGGAGACTACAGGTAAGCCTCCCCAAATGAGCAGGCAAAGAAGTATATGCCCACTGATTCCTTGGCTGATACTGAGAAAACATGGTTGTATTCTCACAGGTTGCATGTGGAATCATCTATAGTAGATTTCTAGCTCCCAGCAAGGAGTCATTATTACATTTTGAGGCTTCCACTGTCTACCTGAACAACTACAGGATCCACACCTGAAGACCATTTTATTTCGACTGGTCTTGGATATGTCAGGGCATACTCATTCCTTCTGTGTGGTTTGGCATGTATTATTTGCAAAACTGAGCCATACCTCTCTCTAATCAATTTCCACTTTTTAAAAGTATTCTCTGAAAGTTGTACTACTTTGAAGTTAAAGTATCATACAGATGATGTGGCCAGGAATCTGCATTTTGCATGAGAGAGTCTGATTCCCCTTCCTGCATGGTGGAAAGCATATCATGGTTTATTTAACCATTGCAACAGCTTCATGCTGAAGATGGGTCCACAGCACTATGCTAAACCCCTGCAAAGCAACAATATAACATTATTCAAAGTAGCTATACCAATGTGTCTTTATGTATGCATGCTTTAAAGCATGATTTTTTCATGTTCCTGGTGCTACACTTTTAATAATGAAGTAGGTGTAAGCCACTACATAGCTCCCAGTCATGGAACTGAGTAATGACACACAACATAGGTACTTCTCACCTATTCCTAATTCTTCATTCCTTTGCTCTATGTTCACAGAACTCCTTTCGTCAATTTGCTTCTTGTACATGTCATGCCACACTCTCCAGAATCTTAGGGAGAAATGCAAACATTAAATTTTTACCCAGTGAATCTGAAAATAGTCAACCTATTCTCTGTACATTTTGTCTACTTCCACATGGGCCATGTTGGGTTGATAATTGAGGCAATTAGAGTTCTATAGCAACTGCCACAGATAATTAGCTATTGAAAGGGAACAAATTATAGTTAAATGATCCAAATTGTTTTTCTGCATTAAGTTCTAGTGAAACAAATAAACACTAGATTCCCATGTTCTCTTTTCCCTGCATACCTGGGAACCATGTATGGCTTAACTCAATGGCTTAACTCAATATTAATTATATTTTTTGTTGATGATTCTTTAAATGTGTTTTCCCCTTAATCCTGATGAATACTATTCCCATTGAAAGAACATGGGAACTCATAGGTGATTCTAGTTACCATAATTCTTTTATTATGGTATGATAACATACTCTTCTGTTATTTCAGAATCTTAAAGAGCTGTATATTGAGAACAATCATCTCGAGTATCTGCCTGCATCCTTGGGATCAATGCCTAACTTGGAAATTCTTGATTGCCACTGCAATCTAATTAAGCAACTCCCAGATGCTATTTGCCAAGCACAAGGTAAGGAATCTTTGTAGATCTGCAGCCCAGTGGAGTTTGACTAGTATTTCCTATGATGCAAGGCATCCTTGTACTGCTAAAGATCAATCTCAGTGTTGAGGAGACTTCTCTGGTGGCTCAGACGGTAAAAGCTTCTGCCTACAATGCGGGAGACCTTGGTTCGATCCCTGCGTTGGAAAGATCCCCTGGAGAAGGAAATGGCTACCCACTCCAGTACTCCTGCCTGGAAAATCCCATGGACAGAGGAGCCTCGTAGGCTGCAGTCCATGGGGTCACAGAGTCAGACATGACTGAGCAACTTCACTTTTCATCATTGACAGCTTAGACCTACCCCATCATCTCCTTGCAGAGCTTCTTAGTTAGTGATACGGGGAAGGCAAGCCACCTGATTGGTACAGCTGAAAGCCTCACAAAGGCAGTTAGTTTATTGGGAATTGGAAAGAAAATATCAACTGCTATGAAGATTGGCATTCATCTTCATAGCCATTATACTGTGAACCAGAACTTACTGAATACCCATTATCAGCCAGAATTTGGGCTTGGGGTCCTGTCATAAACTTGCATTAGATCACTAAGTCACTTAGGAGAAAAAGGAAAAGGATTGACCCAGAGTAATGAAATTAGCAAGGTAGTTGGGGCTGGGGGGGTTGGGGGTGAGCCTATTTGATTGACATGAAAAAATCATACATCATTCATATTGGAATATGCAAAGATTTTCCACTAGGCTAAACCACTCTGTATTTGTAAAATTAACAGGTTTTTGCTGAGATCCTCCTAGAACCAGATTTTTAAAAATATTTCTTTGCCATATTGGGCTGAATCTTCAGGTGTATAGATATATTTTCAAACTGTGACTATTCTTTAATGAAAGAAAGATGAAGGAGTATGAGTGGATTCTGTTGCCTACTCACGGGGCATTCCGAGATTAGCAGCAGGACTTCCCTGGTGGTCTAGTGGCTAAGAATCCACCTGTCGATACAGGAGTCACAGTATCAATTCCTGGTCTGGAAGATCCCACAAGCAAGTAGGCTCATGCACCACAACTATTGAAACCCAAGCTCCCTACAGCCAGTGCTCTGCGGCAGAGAAGACACTGCTGCGAAGCCACACACCACAACTAGGGTGTAGCTCCCACTTGTTGCAACAAGAGAAAGCCCACATGCAGCAGCCGAGACCCAGTGCAGAAGATAAATTAAAAAAAAAAAAAGAATGGCCACAGGGTTGGATCTGCGATACTCCTTAGTCATCTCCTGATTCTGTCCTTAATCTCTGGAGGAATGGAACATTCTCAACATTTTTTAGTATTTACTATTTTCCTGCCTTTAACACTTATTTACACTGACTTCAACAACTCTGAGTTGTTATAAAACATTAAATTTTTTTGTTACATGGTCTAACAGAAAAGAAACATTTCAAAGTGTTTGGACTAAGCAATGTATGCTTTAGTTTTGCTAGTTTTTAAGACAAATTCATTATTTTTTTAAAAAATCATTTCAGCTTTGAAAGAATTACGGTTGGAGGACAACTTGATCACTTATCTTCCGGAGAATTTGGACAGTCTAGTGAATCTAAAAGTTCTAACACTAACAGGCAACCCCATGGAAGAACCCCCAATGTCAGTGTGTGTCAGAGGCACTGAGGCTGTATGGGAATACCTTAAAGAAAGGAGAAATATGAATGAATTGGCAACAAAGGTAAAATAAGCAATGATTTTGGATAACATATCCATAGTTTCTCGGAGTAGGGTATTGCGAAACTTTACATATTATCCTATAGGGCTGCTCTTTGCACATCTACACTTTGAGAATTATGATTCTTACTTATTGAATACTTTTACATCCCCAGGGCTAAGCGAGAGATTTTTGAACAAAAATCCTAGCTTTTTTTTTTTCTTTTTTGTCTTTTCTGTTCCTTTTCTGTTAGATAAGAAGCCAACACACAGGCAAAAGAAACCAAAACGTCAAAGCCCCAAATGATCTAAAACTGTCGGGCTAGTCACAGGAGTGAAAGGCTTATGTTAACTCAGTCAGATAAGCCTGAAGTTAAAAATGAAAGCATTGTGAAGCACAGGTCTAGAGGCCAGAGTTCTGCTCTGCCATCAACATAGCATCAAAGGGTTAAGATCCTCATTGCCCACTAAGCCAGTGGAGATATAAGGATACCCCAGAGCCCAGGAATGTGTCCATTACAATCAGTATTCAGTATTCTCCATTCAGCTGGTCCAAGCCTGCATCATCTCACCCCCAGATGACTGCATTATTCCTCCAGCTAGGGTCTCTTGTTACTTGCCTGCCTCCCCTACCATATATATTCTTCCACTGAGCAGTCAGACCTACGCTGTTGAAACCTAGGTCAGATCTTGTTGCACTTTGCTAAAATTGACAACTCTCCATTTTACCTGGAATAAAAATTAGTCTTTGGTCGGTAAGACCCTTTATCAATGGCCCTCAATCAAATCAAACCTACACCCTCCCTTCTCTAATAAATATTATGCGAAACCTCCCTTACTCTTTTTAAATTAGGCTCATAGATAACATAAGCTACCACAAACATAATTTTAAAAAATCAAAATAATGCCCAAACTGTAATAGAAAAGAAAAGTAGTTTATATTGAAATATTAATTTTAATATGTATATGCTCAGGGATGACTACACTGGAAGGATGAAATTACTTACTACTTTTAGGATACTTCCTAGAAGTATTTTGAACAATGTACCCTCTTGCACATTTTAAAATTGATATTAGACCTTTCTTTGCCATTAAGTTTAGTCATTGCAAAGGATTTACTTTCCAATGAATTTTATATATTGTCATCTTAAAATATTGTTGTTAGATCAATACTTTAAATGTATCTAATGGAATCTAAATACCATTATGATTTTATATCAGTAAACATCAATTTACAAAATATTTGAACAAACTCTTTACATGCAAAACTTTTGTCATTTATTTTTCTTCTTGAACATGTATTTCCATTCTACTTTCCCTATATATATATAGATATATATATATAAAATCTAAATAATTTACAGATCACTTTTCGTATTTCTAGGCTACAAAAATATTTATGTAAATTAAAAATTTCTTTCTATGATCATAGCATTTTAACATTCTGGACTGAGTCTTTGTGCAATTAGTAGCAGTATAAAATTGACCAGAACAATATAAAATCTAGTATAAATTTTGATATTCAATTATTTGACATATAGGATTTTGGGAAATATTTTTTTCACATAGTTTATATGTTGTTGTTCAATTGCTAAGTTGTGTCCAACTCTTTGTGACCCCATGGACTGCAGCAAGGCAGGTTTCTGTATCCTTTATTATCTCCCAGGGCTTGCTCATATTCATGTCCATTGAGTCGGTGATGCTATCTAACTATCTCATCTTCTGCTGTCCTCTTCTCCTTTTGCCTTCAGTCTTTCCCAGCATCTGGGTCTTTTCCAATGAGTCGGCTCTTCATATCAGGTAGCCAAAGTATTGGAGCTTCAGCATCAGTCCTTCCAGTGAACATTCAGGGTTTATTTCCTTTAGGATTAACTGGTTTGATCTCCTTGCAGTCCAAAGGACTTTTAAGAGTTTATATATTCTTGCATAAATATTACTTACTGCTAGAATGAAATAGGGCTTGGCATCAGTTCCATTCCTATTTTTTATTTTACAGATGAAATGCTCAGAAAGCTTGTTCAAATTCACAAGTTGACAAGAAAAAGAATGGAAAAAATTTATTTGCCTGTATTATTTTGCTTTAAATGGCAGTGCTTCACACATCTCTGAACTCCTTCCAGTTATAGCCCCCCGAAATTAGATAGTAGGCTCTCAGCTGACAAATCAACTTCAATTTTCTTGAAGGCAAAGAGCTGGAAACCACCTCTCTTCTAAAAGGATTGGTTACCCAGTCCTTAGAGCCAACATCAATACTACTATTTTGAATTATCCCTTTTTCAGTGCCCCAGAGGTTTTTGGAGTCTTGGGCAACCCACCCTGGTCAGATTCGAATGGATGAGGGGCTGCCAAAGGGGCAGTTGGGAAGGGGCAGTGGGACTCGAGGTGAGACTGGAGGATCAGCAGTTGTGTTCGTTGGCAGACACATTTTAGGGAGGGGGACGGATGAGAGTTGAAGCTCTGGAAATGAGTTGCTTCCAACCTATCCAAGCCTGCACACGCTTCGAAAGTCTCTATGGATCAGAGTAAGTGGCGCACAATTGAACTCTGTTGAATCTTAACACACAAAAAGCCTTGTGAATTTCCAGAATCCCTCTCCTGGGCACTGCTGCTTCCCTGGAAAGTCACCACCTTAGCTGGTCTGCTGCTTTCAGGCTCCATCTCATCCTTCCCATTTTCACTTTACTTCAAGACTCAGACATACTCCTGCCTCTGTCCAGAGGTGCTTCCCCCCAGGTGTGGGCAAGACTGTGGCCCTCACTTAGTTGAGTCTCTGTTCAAATATCCATACACCTGTCCTCAAGCCCACTTATATAAAACAGCATACCTCCATCCACCTCATTCATTCATTCTTTCAACAAATATTTATTGAGCTGCAACTATGTACCTGGCACTGTTCTAGGCACTGGAAATACATTCCTGAACAAAATGGACAAATATTTCTGTCCTCATATTGCTTAAAGCCTGATGTGGTGAGAGTAAGAACATGAAGTGTAACACATAATATATGTTACAAAGTGATTTCTAAGTGATGTTAGAAAGTGATTATGTTGTTTCTAACATAATCATAGGTGAGAAAGTGATTACGTGGTATTGGAAAAAAGCTGAAGCTAAGGGGAAGTGAGGTTGCCAGAACTTGTGTGTGTGTATGTATTATAGGGGTTTTATTTTAGTTTTTGGTCAAAACATGTACTTAGATAGGAAAACCTGGTAGGGTTCAGAGTGCTCTTCCATTTCACTGGACAACTAAAATAGCCACTTACTCTATTTAGTCTCCTTCCATCTGATCTTGATCTGTTAGCTTCTTCTTCCTTTTATTTTTTTTTTAATTTTTATGTTATATTGGGGCCTAGTTGATTAATAATGTGTTAGTCTCAGGTCTAAAGCAAAGTGATTCAGTTATACATATATTAATATCCTTTTTTACATTCTTTTCCCATTTAGGTTGTTACATAACATTGAGCAGAGTTACCTGTGCTATACAGTAGGTCCTTGTTGGTTATCCGTTTTAAATATGCAGTGTGTACACAGCCATCCCAAACTTACAATCTATCTCTCCCCCCAACCTTTCCCCTCTGGTAACCGTAAGTTTGTTTTCTAAGTCTGGGAATGTATTTCTGTTTTGTAAATAAGCTCATTTGTATCTTTAAAAAAAAAAAGATTTATAGAGGTTTCAGTTTATTGATAATGGTCAGTGTAGGATGCTTTGGGAAATTGACTGTCTCAGGCAACTCTTACAATATATCATAGACTGGGTGGCTTGAACAACAGAAATTTATTTTCTCACGTTCTGGAGGCGTGAAGTCCAGGATCATGGTACCAACAAGGTGAGAGCTTCCCTTCCCGCCTCACAGATGCTGCCATTTCACTGCATCCTCCTGTGACAGGGAGAGCAAGCTATCTGTCCGTTCTTTTAAGAGCACTGATTCCATCATGAGAACCTCACCCTTTCGACCTTATCTAAACCTCATTACCTTACAAGGCCCCATCTCCAAATACCAACACACTGGGGTTTAAGACTTCAACACATGAATTTGGGGGAACATAACTCAGTTCATAGCAATGACCATCAAGCAGGTTCTTGAAGAAGTGGAGGCATGAACCATCTGAATATTAGGAAGAGTGTTCCAGGCAGAGAAAGCAGCAAAGGCCAAGGCCCTGAGCTGAGATGGTGCCTACGTGCATCTGAGCAGCAAAGAGGCCTGCAGGGCTGGAGCGAGTGAGCAAGGGGAGAGTGAAGTGGTCCGGGGGGTGGGGGAAGATCGATAGGGCTTTGTAAGCAAGTGCAAGGACTTGAATTTTGGTTTTTTTGTTTGTGTTTTTAAGAGGTGGATTTATTTAGAGAGATACACATTCCAGGTGGTGCAGTGGTAAAGAATCCATCTGCCAATGCGGGAGACGCAAGAGACACAGGTTCGATCCCTGGGTTGGGAAGATCCCCTGGAGAAGAACACAGCAACCCACTCCAGTATTCCTGCCTGGAGAATCCCATGGACAGAGGAGCCTGGTGGGCTACAGTCCATGGGGTTGCAAAGAGTTGCACAGGACTGAACTGACTGAGCACACACATATACACATTCCACAGACAAAATGCTGTTGGTCTCAAAAGGTGAAAAAAACCTTGGGAGAAACACTCCACAGAGAAAGCATGGGCTGTCTCAGCAGGCAAGAGACCAGGACTTGAGTTTTATTCTGAGAGAAATGGGGAGCCACTGGCAGGTATGAAGAGTCTGCTAGAGAAAGGATGTTCCTGGGTGGGTGTTAGGAAATACGATCTCAAGAACAGGTGAGGGCTCTATAGCACAGGGGACTCTGCTCTATATTCTGTGGCAACCTGGGTGGGAGGGGAGTTTAGGGGAGAATGGATATTTGTATACGTTTGGCTGAGTCCCTTCATTGTTTACCTATAACTATCACAATAGTAATTGGCTATACCCCAATATACAATAAGTTAAAATTAAAAAAAAAAAAAAGAACAAGTGACGATTCCCTGTAAGTAGGAGCACAAGTGGTCCCGAAACAAGAGAGAAGGCAGAGTACAGGCACACGCATCCCCAATGCCGTGCGCTGTTACCCCCGTGGCACCTGTCACCATCTGTCAAATTATACAGTCACGTGTTTCTTGTTTATTGTCTTTTCCCTTCACTGGACTGTGAGCTCCACCGACTCAGTGATCCTGGTATTCAACTGCTGTTTCCCTAGAACCATGCCTGGCATGTAAAAACACCAAATACTTTAAAAATTCTTTGCCTGGATGACTGGCCAACTGAGAAAGAGAGAAGATAAGGTTTGCAGTTCTAGCTATATTCCATTCTCCATATTTTGAAAATCACATATCGCACAGCAGAAAAAAGAGCTGTACCCGTCCCCAGTCCATTGCGATATGAGCTGATGCTGTTCTTATTTTCAGATTCAGGCTTGGTGGCGTGGAATGATGGTACGCAAAGGATGTGGGAAATTTGAAGAACTGCTAAAATTGCAAAAGAAGGGAAGGAATTCTCCAAAAGATAAGAAAGGAAAGAAAGATGTAAAAGGAAAACCTGTAAAGAAAAATAAATAATTGGATAAATGTATGAATTGAGGTAATGAAACCTGGTGGATTAAGAAGGCAAAATCTCTAGGAATTAGATGCCTATCATATAAAAATTATTCACAGAGTTATCAGTTCGGTTCAGTCACTCAGTCGTGTCCGACTCTTTGTGACCCCATGGACTGCAGCATGCCAGGCCTCCCTGTCCATCACCAACTCCTGGAGTTTACTCAGACTCATGCCCATCGAGTTGGTGATGCCATCCAACCATCTCAAACTCTTGTCATCCCCTCCTCCTCCTGCCCCCAATCCCTCCCAGCATCAGGGTCTTTTCCAATGAGTCAACTCTTTGCATGAGGTGGCCAAAGTATTAGAGCTTCAGCTTCAGCATCAGTCCTTCCAATGAACACCCAGGACTGATCTCCTTTAGGATGAATTGGTTGGATCTCCTTGCAGTCCAAGGGACTCTCAAGAGCCTTCTCCAACACCACAGTTCAAAAGCATCAATTTTTCAGCGCTCAGCTTTTTTCACAGTCCAACTCTCATCCATACATGACCACTGGAAAAACCATAGCCTTGACCAGACAGACCTTTGTTGGCAAAGTAATGTCTCTGCTTTTTAATATGCTATCTAGGTTGGTCATAACTTTCCTTCCAAGGAGTAAGCGTCTTTTAATTTCATGGCTGCAATCACCATCTGCAGTGATTTTTGGAGCCCCCCCAAATAGACAGTTTCCACTGTCTCCCCATCTATTTCCCATGAGGTGATGGGTTATAATTACATATAAATATAAAGATTCTTTTACTGAAATGTTTATGGATAAAATGCTTTGATGTCTGGGAATTGCTTCAGAATAATAGCAGAGAGAGATAAGTGTAGATGATCCAAATGAACCAATAAGTGTGCTTAGTCACTCAGTCACGTCTGACTCTCTACGACCCCATGGACTGTAGCCCACCAAGCTCCTCTGTCCGTGGGACTATTTTCCAGGCAAAAATACTGGAGTGTGTTGCCATTTCTTTCTCCAGAGGATCTTCTCTACCCAGGGATCGAACCCAGGTCTCCTGCATTGCAGGCAGATTCTTTACTGTCTGACCCACCAGGGAAGCCCTAAAATGAACCAAGATCAGCCATAAATTGTAATTGTAAAAGCATGTGATAGGTACATGGAGGTTCACTATACTATCATGTCTGCTTTTAAAACTGTTAATTATGAAACAATTCACAGGATGTTCCAAAGAAATGTACAGAAAGGTCCATGCACCCTTCACCCTTCCTCAGTGTTGACATCCTCCATGACTATAGGAACGGACGTCAGTACCATCCACAGGCCTTATTCAGATTCCGTCACTTATACATGCACTTGTCACTTATTTGTGAGTGTGTGTGTAGTCCAATGCAATTTTCTTACATGCAGCTTTTGTGTAGCCACCACCACAATCAAGATACAGAATTGTTCTATCACTACTTGTGCTGTTACCCTTCGTCACACCTACCACCTGTCTCTCTTCCAGCCCCTGACCTGTAATTTTGTTATTTCAGGAGGATCATATAAATGGAATCACATAATAAGTAGCATTTGGGGACTGGCCTTTTTATTTTGCATAATTCACTTCCAGTCCATCCAAATGGTGCACGTAGCAATAGTTCATTCCTTTCCGGTTGCTGAGTAGTAGTGCATAGTTTGCTCACCATCCACCCATTGAAAGGTGTTTCTCTGTTTCCAGTTTTTGGCTAGTATGAATAAAGTCGCTCCGAACATTTACTCAGAGAAGTGAAGGATCATTACCTAAGACATCCCCATTTATCCTAATCAAGACTTCTTCACCCTGATGACTTTTTCTTTTGGAATAATATTGATTTCAAATTCAACATGTCCTTCAAGCAATGATTATAATATGAATTATTAGTGTAGCAAGAAGAAAGCAAAACATAATATGATTAGAATATATCAGAATAGAAATGTGTGAGCAGATCCCTCTGCCATGCAATGAATTTCATGCTCTAGTAAGAGAAAACCAGAAATTCCCAAAATCACTGACAGCAACACAGGAACTTTAATTAATGAATTAAATAGGTTTTTATGAGGCAAATTCCATGTCCAGGAAATGCTCAGAGGTATTAGTAATATGTTAATTTGTTTATTTTAGCAACAAAATATTTTACTTTATTTTAACAAGGTATGATTTTGATACTGGGTTTTGAATTTTTGATCATTTTTAATGAAGATCTGTATGTCAGTGACCATTGTTTGTACTCATGGTTTGTATCTGATATAAAAGGCAAGAGAACAAAAAACAATAAACAACTGAAAGGCATACTTTCTGATGAAGATTACATTTCCATCAGACCACATTGAGACACATATGATGATAAAGATAACATGAAAATGTTCCACATTTTCACATTGGTGCCTTCACATTGGAATTTTACACACTCACATAAATACACACCCCTATATTTAAAACATTTAGTAAAAGAGGCAGAAAATTCTAGGGAAAGAAAAAAGGAGATGCGTTACTGGAATCTAAACATTTTGTCAGGCCTTCTAAATAGAAAATGAACTATGTATCCAAACAAATGAAAACCCATTGAAAAATGCCACCATTGTTTCATAAAATAGAGCATAAAACGGCATGTTCTTATTAGATTATCCTAGACATATATTTACAAAGCTCTTGTAACATGAATCACAGCTCAGAAGCTGGTATTCCTTTGACTTCACCAGGATTCACTCATGTTCTTTTCTTCTTCCTTTGGGTGACATGGAAAGCCTTGGAAAGTCAGCTTACTGAAACCCACCATGGTCAAAGTGAATGCTGCTTCTCTGATCTTGGTCAAAGCCTTGTAGTTCTTCCTCCTGTGAAGCTGAGAGAAGCCACCTCTTCATTCCTATCTCAGTGATCTTGGGAAGTTTGGTCACGGCACTTAGCAAGTGTCTAAACCATTGTCCGCACTTCCTAAAAGTTGATGGCCGAAGGCTTATATCCAGCTCAGTTAATTCCTTGAGGAGCCACAGGTTTTGGCAGAAGATGGTCCATCCTGCCTCACAGATGCTGTCGTTATAACTCAGGTCCAGCTTCTGCAGCCTGGTCAGGTGACCTGTCTGAATTACTGATGCTAAAAAATAAAATCACTCTGCTAAAAGCCAAGAACACTTGCTAGTCAACTGTTTCCCACTTCCAATAACACAACACACTAGCTCCAGGATTTGTAATAAGAGTGGCACTAAGATGACACCACCCTTAAGGCAGAAAGTGAAGAGGAACTAAAAAGACTCTTGATGAAAGTGAAAGACGAGAGTGAAAAAGTTGACTTAAAGCTCAACATTCAGAAAACTAAGATCATGGCATCCAGTCCCATCACTTCATGGCAAATAGATGGGGAGACAGTGGAAAGAGTGTCAGACTTTATTTATGGGGGCTCCAAAATCACTGCAGATGGTGATTGCAGCCATGAAACTAAAAGATGCTTACTCCTTGGAAGGAAAGTTATGACCAACCTAGATAGCATGTTAAAAAGCAGAGACATTACTTTGCCATCAAAGGTCTGTCTAGTCAAGGCTATGGTTTTTCCAGTGGTCGTGTATGGATGAGAGTTGGACTGTGAAGAAAGCTGAGTGCCGAAGAATTGATGCTTTTGAACTGTGGTGTTGGAGAAGGCTCTTGAGAGTCCCTTGGACTGCAAGGAGATCCAACCAGTCCATCCTAAAGGAGATCAGTCCTGGGTGTTCATTGGAAGGACTGATGCTGAAGCTGAAGCTCCAATACTTTGGCCACCTCATGCAAAGAGTTGACTCATTGGAAAAGACCCTGATGCTGGGAGGGATTGGGGGCAGGAGGAGAAGGGGATGACAGAGGATGAGATGGTTGGATGGCATCACCAACTTGATGGGCATGAGTTTGTGTAAACTCCAGGAGTTGGTGATGGACAGGGAGGCCTGGCGTGCTGCAGTCCATGGGGTCACAAAGAGTTGGACACAACTGAGCGACTGAACTGAACTGAAGCTGGAGGAAGCTGTGCCTCTGGGCCCCATCTGACCTTGCCACTGCCTACCTGCTGGGAATCTCAGCTCCCTCCACGTGCCAGCCATGCAGTGTTGGACAACAGTCAGGTCCCCACAAATGTCCCCCTTTTAGGACTAAACATGCCCTGGTCCTTCAATCATTTGTCACACATCATGGCTTCCAGACCAAGCAGGATGCTCCATTCCCATCAAGGCTTACTATAAATCTTTAGTAACCAAGACAGTATGAAATTGGTAAAAGAATAGACACATAGACCAATGGAGGCTTCCCTGGCGGCTCAGTGGTAAAGAACTTACCTATATTTTCTTCTTACCCCCTTAACGGTATCTTTCACACAGCATAACTCACAGTTTTGATAAAGATCTATTTATCAATTTGCTAATTTGGTGGGCAGAGCTTTCTGTGTTATATCTTAAAAACTTTTTGCAAAACTCAAGTTCCCAAGTATTTTTCCTAGATTTTATTCTAAAGGTTTTACATTTACATTTTACGTATCCATTTTGAGTTATTTTTGTCCAAGTTGTGAGATATAGGCTGAAGTTAATATTTTTGTGTATGATAGCTCAATTAATCAAGCCTTCAACTAATCAAGCCATTAGTTGAAAAGTCATACTGAATTGATTTTGCATTTTTGCCAAAAATCAACCCCATGGACTGTAGCCTGCCAGATTCCTCTGTCCATGGGATTCTCCAGGAAAGAATACGGGAGTGGGTTGCCATTTCCTTCTCCAGGGGATCTTCCCGACCCAGGCATTGAACCCATGTTTCTTGTGTCTCCTGCATTGGCAGGCAGATTCTTTACCACTAGCACCATCTGGGAAGCCCTCATTAGTCATTCAGTTCAGTTCAGTTCAGTTCAGTTGCTCAGTTGTGTCTAAGAAAGAGAAAAAAATCCATTTTCAAGCTGTACATGGGATGCAGAGAAGTGTTACCAGAGTAATTTCAAATGCCCTGAAAAAAACTGCTAGCTAATAACATTCTATTACTTCAGTTCAGTTCAGTTCAGTTCAGTCGCTCAGTTGTGTCTGACTCTTGTGACCCCATGAATCACAGCATGCCAGGCCTCCCTGTCCATCACCAACTCCTGGAGTTTACACAAACTCATGCCCATCGAGTTGGTGATGCCATCCAGCCATCTCAAACTCTGCCGTCCCCTTCTCCTCCTGCCCCCAATCCCTCCCAGCATCAGGGTCTTTTCCAATGAGTCAACTCTTTGCATGAGGTGGCCAAAGTATTGGAGTTTCAGCTTCAGCATCAGTCCTTCCAATGAACACCCAGGACTGATCTGCTTTAGGATGGACTGGTTGGATCTCCCTGCAGTCTGAGGGACTCTCAAGAGTCTTCTCCAACACCACAGTTCAAAAGCATCAATTCTTCGGCACTCAGCTTTCTTCACAGTCCAACTCTCACATCCATACATGACCACTGGAAAGACTATAGCCTTGACCAGATGGACCTTTGTTGGCAAAGTAATGTCTCTAGTTTTTAATATGCTATCTAGGTTGGTCATAACTTTCCTTCCAAGGAGTAAGCATCTTTTAATTTCATGGCTGCAATCACCATCTGCAGTGATTTTGGAGCCCCCCAAAAATAAAGTCTGACACTGTTTCCACTGTTTCCCTGTCTATTTGCCATGAAGTGATGGGCCAGATGCCATGATCTTAGTTTTCTGAATGTTGAGCTTTAAGCCAACTTTTTCACTCTCCTCTTTCTTTCATCAAGAGGCTCTTTAGTTCCTCTTCACTTTCTGCCATAAGAGTGGTATTATCTGCATATCTGATATTTCTCCCGGAAATCTTGATTCCAGCTTGTGCTTCTTCTAGCCCAGCGTTTCTCATGATGTACTCTGCATATAAGTTAAATAAGCAGGGTGACAACATACAGCCTTGACGTACTCCTTTTCCTGTTTGGAACCAGTCTGTTGTTCCATGTCCAGTTCTAATTGTTGCTTCCTGACCTGCATACAGGTTTCTCAAGAGGCAGGTCAGGTGATCACACATTAGTCATTAGGGAAATCCAAAATAAAATAACAGTGATTTGTCCCCATCTTCTAATTACAGTGTTTGGCCATAACACTTGTTTTGAAAGCACGTATTTATTCCAACTAGGTTGAAATATTAGAGAACAGTGTGAACGTAACACGAATTTCTTGTTTGCTTACACATAATTCATCCACAAGGTGAACAGAAAAAAACTACACCTAGCTGAACAAAGCCAGGAATAGGCATAAACAAAATCCACACATGCACAGCCCTCCCAAGGACAAGGAGCCTTGCCCATCCACATCCAGTTCCAACTTTCTATTCTATGTCAGATAATCCTCCTTCTTCCACCCCATATCTGTATCTATCTCCTTTTGCTTTTTTTAAATGGTTGGCTGCACCTGGTGGCTTGCAGGATCTTAGTTCCCCAACTAGGAATAGAACCTGCACACTCAAAAGTGAAAGCATGAAGTCCTAATCACTGGACCACAGGGAATTCCTCCATCTCCTTATGAACCAGTTTCTACTGTGTATTTGGTGTTAGAATTGCCTGTGTCTATTTTAGGGCTTCCTGGGTGGGTAAAAGATCTACCTGCAATGCAGGAGGGATGCAGTTTTGATCCCTCGGTTGGGAAGATCCCCTGCAGGAGGGCATGGCAACCCACTGCAGTGTTCTTGCTGGAGAATGCCAAGGACAGAGAAGCCTGTTGGGCTCCAGTTCATGGGGTTGCAAAGAGTTGGACATGACTGAAGTGACTGAGCACAAACCAGCTTTCTCCCAAGCCGATGTCAAGGAGCAGGGAAGGTGCACAGAGAGCTTAACTCCAGGCCTCATTGCCTCCTCCACCTCCCTTCCCCCAGGCTGGCAGGGCAGGCACACGGGGCTCTGAGAGTCAGGATGGCTTTGGAACCAGAAGATACACACCCAAGAGAGCCATGTCCTCTGTCACCAGGGAACAGCTGCTCAGCCTCAGCACTTGAAGAGACATTGAATGCTTTAGCATCTCCAGGAGCAGCTTCAGGTTGCCGCCAATACACTTATTCCAAGAAAGGTTGACTATTTTCAGAGCAGGGAGGTGAATGGAGGCTTCAGCTGAAATTGACAGCGATAAGAATAGCAATAACTTAGACTTCCTTAGAGGTCATAAACTTTGAACTTGAGCAACCTAGGCTAGGGCAACATCATTAGCACTGAGTTAAGAGAGTCATGGGCTTCCCTGGTGTCTCAGATGGTAAAGAAACCGTCTGCAATGCAGGAGACCTGGGTTTGATCCTTGGGTTGAGAAGATCTCCTGGAAGAGGGCATGACAACCCACTGCAGTATTCTTGCCTGGAGAATCCCCATGGACAGAGGCACCTAGTGAGCAACAGTCCATGGGGGTCACAAAGAATCAAACATGACTGAGCAACTAGCACATTTACTTTCAGAGACATCTTAGTTGCAGCATGTGGGATCTAGTTCCTGACTGGGGATCGACCCTGGGTCCCCTGCTTTGGAGTGTGGAATATTAGCCCATGGACCACTAGGGGAATCCTGAGATCCAGCAGTCTTTGGATTAAATTGGGTGAAAGAGGGACATCATTTCTGGGTGTGGGCAGTACCCTCCACAATTCCTTGTTTCTCCTGCCTGAAATCCATGGATTCAATTTATGTTGCCTATTTTCATTTGGAAGAAATTTTGGAAACTTCAGAAAAGTAAAACTTGGTTAAATGGTTAATTCACTATCAACTGGCATTTCTTTCCTTCACCTCATGTTTAAGAAGGAGAGAGCATTTGGAAGAAATTTTGGAAACTTCAGAAAAGTAAAACTTGGTTAAATGGTTTATTCACTATCAACTGGCATTTCTTTCCTTCACCTCACGTTTAAGAAGGAGAGAGAGGTAAACAGTTTTCTCATCTAGTCAAGATTTCCAGAGTGTGTTCTGCTTTTACACATCCCACTGGCTTCTGAAATGGAGACAAGGCCAAACCTTCCTGGAACTCTGAAACACCAAAATGTATTGTGTTTACTTAACTGCAGTTACAGAAACAAGGAAGGGAAATAGTGTATCTTGGAAAGATGTTTAAAGGAAATGGAAGGACTTTCTGCCTAGTTCATAGTTTCCCCTAACATTAAAACTAACCAGAGCAACTTATTCACAAGGTATAGTCATTAATTACATTTTACATTTTCTTTCTAAAAAATGTTTGAGGGGTAGATATATATTCTTTTTATAATATCTAATAAGAACACCCCTCCCACTCATGTGATTCAGTGACCTATTAACAAGAAATTGAACTTTTTATTCTAAAAATGATATAAAGAAATATGTATATATTTACTAGATATATATTTATATATGTGTGTATATTTATATGCATAAATACATATTTATATGTGTGTGTTTATATGCGTAAATACATATATATATATTTCTTTGTATATATTTACTTCTTTTTTATTGTTGGTTTACTTCTTAATTCAAATGGAATTAAGCAGATCTTCCCTGACTTATGGTGGGATTGCATTCTGATAAGTTGAAAATATCTTAAGTAAAAAATGAATTTAGTACACCTAGGTCATCAGTATAACTTTGCCTAACCTGGTGGCTACAACAGTCCACGGGGTTGCAAAGAGTCGGACAAAACTGAAGTGACTTGGCACACACGCACACAACCTACCTAAACATTCTCAGAACACTTATATTCATCCACAGTTGGGCAAAATCATCCTACACAAACCCTATTTTATACTTAAGTGTTGGATATTTCGTGGAATTTATTGAATACTATACTGAAAGTGAAAAACAGAGCTGTCTGGGTACAGAGTGGTTGTTAAGTCTGCCTTTATGATAGCATGAGAGACTATCATACCACATTATGTATCATTAGCTCAGGGGAAGATCAAAATTCTAAGTGTGATTTCTACTGAATGTATATTGCTTTTAGAAAGTAAAAGCCACTCAGTCATACCCGACTCTTTGCAACCCCATAGACTATATAGTCCATGGAATTCTCCAGGCAAGAATACTGGAGTGGGTAGCTGTTCCCTTCTCTAGGGGATCTTCCCAACCTAGAGATCAAACCCAGGTCTCCTGCATTGCAGGTGGATTTTTTTTACCAGCTGAGTTACCAGAGAAGCCATTACATCATCTTAAAGTTGAAAACTCTTAAGTTCAACCATTGTTAAGTCAGGGATTATCTGTAGATTCATGTCATGTGATGCAATTTAGTGTCATATCTACCTGATTATGATTCTTTGATTGTGTAGCTATAATTGAAAAGAGTATGCTTCTGATGGCCCATCAGACTCACAGCAATCTCAATTTATATTGACCTCGGTGGAATTACAAGGTACTACAAACGTGAACCTCCAGAGTTGGTTATACAGCCATCCCTCCATATAGACAGGGATATTGTTTCCAGAATCCATCAATACTGAAGTCCCTTATGTAAAGTGGCATAGAATTTGCACATAATATATGCACATCCTCCCATATATACTTTAAATCATCTCTGTGCTGTGCTAAGTCGCTTCAGTTGTGTCCAACTCTTTTCAACCCTATGGACTGTAGCCCACCAGGCTCCTCTGTCCATGGGATTCTTCAGGCAAGAGTACTGGAGTGGGTTGCCATGACCTCCTGCAGGGTATCTTCCTGACCCAGGGATTGAACTCACAACTCTTCTGCATTGGCCAGTGGGTTCTTTACCACTAGCATCACCTATCTAATACCTAACACAATATAAATTCTATCTATATAGACAGTTGCCTGAATGAGGCAAATTCAAGTTTTGCTTTTTGGAGCTTTCTGGAAATTTTTTTCCAGAAATTTTTTCCAAATTATTTTTGACCTGCTTTTGGTTGAATCCATGGATTTGGAACCCCTGGATACAAAGAGTCAACTATGCACACCTTAAAATGTTAAAGGTTAAATTTGCAAAAGCCAGAAGTCATCCATGTGGCTTTGAAAGTCACTTTTAAGAGAGCCTATTTCCTGAAAAGAAGACAGATTGATACTTCACTGTGCCTATGGCTGGGCCTTGGAGTGAAATTCACTTGGAAACAGAGGCCTCCCTCTCGGGTGTTACCGCACCAGTGTCTGCAGGGATCCGGAGAATCGCTTACCCAGGGCAGTAAAAGTCTCACTCTCCAAAGCACAGTTGCTGATTATCAATGACTTCAACGCTGGTAAAAATCGGAGCCTGCTGAGTAGGTTTTCAGAAGAGCTGCCCATCTCTTTGTTGGCAGATAAATCCAATTCCTGAAGGCTCGAGAGTAAAGGGATAACGGGAGCTGTTAAAACATCAAGAGGGACGTGGCTCAGGCAGCATCTCACAAGGGGTCTCTGGGTGTTGAGGTGCCACAGTCTTCTTGATCAGAAAGCATGGCGCTTGCCTATGTGACCCGTGCCCTTCCTTACACACCATTCCTCACCACACACGCCAGCCACTTTCCCCAGCATGCAGCTTGGGCTCTTCTCTAAGCCTCTCTCCAGGCCAGAAGTAGAGAGCAAAGACTTTGGAGACAGGGGAGACTGGGTTCTCATCCTGTTTGTTGCTAAAGAACAGTGTGACTTTGGGGAAGTTGCTTAACTTCTCTGAACCTCAGTTTTTCGATGATAAAAACAACAATAACTACTCCATAGAGAGAATGGGAAGATAAAACGACCTGGTATATATAAAGTGCCTGGTACAGTGCCTGGCACGCATTAACTGCTCAGTTAATGTTTGATATGATCATCCTTTCCTCAAAATGTAAGTCAGAGGCAATGAAATCAAGCAATCAGAACAGATGTCTGTTGGGACTTCCCTGGCAGCCCAGTAGTTGGGACTCCGCGCTTCCAATGCAGGGGGCCCTAGTTCAATCCAGGTTGGGGAACTAAGATCCTACATGCAGCTAAATTTTTTTTTTTAATTAAGGTATGTACATTGGTTTAAAAAAAAAAAACAAACCCCACCAGATGTCTGTTGGTAACAGCACCAGAGTGGGGTCCTGAGGGCCCCTGCTGTGCCAGGAGGGACCCCTGTTTCCCTGTTTTGCTGCTGCTTTTCCTGCCTTCAGGCCTTTGCCCTAGTTCTTCCCAGTGTGGGAAATATAGTTTCCTGGGACCCCTGTGGGGCTGACTCACCTCCTCAGAGCCTTCCAGGGCCACCAAAGCCACAGGAACCCTGTGTTCACAATGACATCACCCCATTCTCTTTTCCTCCCAGGACCCCTATTGCGTGACTTGTTTGTGTATCTATTGTTCGTATGCAGATCTTCTGCCCTCCCTCACTGAAGGTGAGCTCTTTGTGTAGAGGCTGCTTCCTGCCCAGAATGTGCATCAGAGTCTGGAAATCGGAGGCACAAACGTTAGTGGAAGGAGAGAAAGACAGAAGAAAGGAAGGAAAAGGAAAGGAAAAAAGAGGGCAGGTACTTGTGGTCCCTACAGATGCAACAGTTTCTCCCTCGTCTGATGCCCACAGCACATTGTATTCACCATGTGTGCTAAGTCACTTCAGTCACATCCGACTGTCTGACTCCATGGACTGCAGCCTGCCAGGCTCCTCTGTCCATGAGATTTCCCAGGCAAGAAAACTGGAGTGGGTTGCCATTTCCTTCTCCAGGGGATCTTCACCACGTATTTGGTTTATTTCCACCCTCACCAAACTGAAGCTCCTGACTCTGAATTTCCCTTAGCCTTCAGCACAGGGCCTTGAACAACTAGATGATTGATCAGATGTCATTGGCTAAGTGATCTATAATTCCCTTTCTTTGAAGCCATTGAGAATGATCAGATAAAAGAATGTTCAATTCTTTAACATCACAAGGTAGAAAACAGGATGTATTTTCAATTCTGTCTTTTTAAAACTGAGCAGGAGGACCATGCAATTCTTATTAAATAACCATTACCTTTCTGGGGCCATTTATTCCCATTGGTGGCTGTGAATCCAGATAATAGAGGCTAATCTCTCAGTTGAACTATCGGTAACAATTCAAGTCCTCTAGCACTTTAATCTTCATCTGAGCAGCAAGATGAGATGTGAGGTTTGTGTTATTCAGTTGTAGCAGAGGAAATTCATTATTTGGAATCCAATGGCCTGATAATTCAGGAGTGTCTCCACAGGTATAACACTCATAAGTAAAAGGGATGCTGATTCCATCACAATCTCCACTTAAAGCTCAAAAAGGTATTGTTTACTATTTTAAAATCTTCATGAAAGACTCAAACTCATTTTATTTTCCCAAATTGAGGGATAAGAGTCTAAGAAATAAATTAGCAGGGCCAAAAGATCGATATTAGACCCAAAGACCTATTCTGCTGTTTTCTTCCCCCAATTGTACAAAACATGACAAAAATTTCTTTTTCTTGTTCTTTATTGATTGATTCATTCAATCGCACATTGAACAAGCATTTTCTGGGTGCCAACTCTGTGCCAGACCTTGTGCACAAACAATAGAGAGATACCAAAGAAAACCATCCCTACCTAGGAGGAGCCCATAGTTCAGAGAGAAAGCAGAGCATGGCTGGTGTGCGTGGGAGTCAGCACAGTGTAACTGGAGAAGTTGATGGGGAAAAGAAATATCGATTCCGTCAGAGTGACAGAAGCAGGAAAACCATCTAGACACTTGCAATAATCTAGGCATGAAACTGACAGTGGGCTGGAGCAGGATAGTAGAGGTCTAGACAGTGAGCCATGGTCAGATTCAGGATATATTCTGAAGGTTTATTGTGGCCACAGATGGAATAAAACCCTTAATCCCTATGGCTATGCTTGCTGTTTGCTAGGGGAAACTGCATATACATTACCTGTTACAGGACTATATCTGTGGGAGGAAAGTAAAGGTGGTGACCTAAAATTGTAATTATGCACTATCCACTTACTTTCTGTAACTTCACCTTATCTAAGTGCCTTGGCGTAACTTGTTAGAGAGAATGCCTCAGCGCCCTTTGTTTTGACTTTCCCTCTGCGTCCTTCTTTGTAATATGCTTTGTGACATTCACAGATTCATTTCTAAACAGTCACAGGAATTCAAAATTTCTTCCTCGAGTGCCACATCTATCCTTCACAGATATGTATAGGAGTTTAGATTCACTAACATTCACCAACTTGGTGGACATGAATCTGAGCAAACTCCAGAAGATAGGGAAGGACAGGGAAGCCTGGCCTGCTGCCATCCATGGGGTTGCAAAGAGTCAGACGTGTCTTAGCAACTGAACAACAACAACAGCAACATTTATTGGGCACCTAATATTTGCCAAATACTATACTGGGACATTCACAGAACTTTTATGATGTGATCCTCCCAGTAACTTCATGAACAGTACATCTCAGATTTGCCAGTTTCCCAAACATATGCCAAGGCTCTGAGAGTCCTCCCTCAGCTATGCAGAACCTACTTACTCAGGGACAACATGTCGTCAGCCGTCAGCGAGCACTGGTGAAGATCCAGCCCCTCCAGGTGCTCCAGCGTGGCCAGTCCTGCAGTGTCTTCAAACCCTCCACCCAGCTCCTTGTTGCAGGAAAGGTCTAGTGTCCTCAGCTCACACAAGTATCTAAAGGCAGCATCTACAAAGAAGGTCAAAATCCTGCTCTGACATATTACAGGACAGTCAGCAGGAGTGGAGCAGGGGAGGGGGCAGGCGTGGAGAAGGGAGACTAAGAAAATACATACACTGTGATGACAAAACCCCAGATGGAGGGATAACTGTCTGCTTTGTACCACGAAGCCCTTTGGACCTGACAATGTCTTCGAACACTCTCCCTTTGACCTACATTGATTGCTAGCGCTTTTGCTTCGATTTCTGCACCTACTAGTTCTTCCTCTACTATCCTTGAGCATTGGTACATTAGCAGCATTCTAGACTGAAACTGCCAAGGAGAAGGATAGGACAGGCTCTAGAAGATGAAAGGATAAAAATACATTTCACTTGGTATTCTCAAGTAATGTGGGTACTCTATATAGCAGAGTAAATTTTAACTACAGATGTCACTGAAGTTGTTTTTATCAGCACCAATTCCTTCTTACTACTAAGCATAAAATAATGCTGGCACTTTCAAAAGTAAGAGAGAAATGGAGAGCTTTAGTAGCACACTTTTATTTTGCACACTGTCTCTCTCAAACCTAAAATACCCTGGCCTTTTCGGAGTTGGCCATTTAGTTTTGTAATTGTAAAAATACATGCTCACTGTAAAAGACTTGGAAAATCAATAAAACTTGAAGATTTAAATTACCCATGATCTCATTCCCCAACCTAACCTCTGTTTCTAGTTTGTTATATTTCCTAACAGCTTAAAAAATCAAATGTAAAATAAAATTATATAGAAGCTTCAGTCATTGCTAACTTACCCAGTAGCTTGACACTCCTTTGTGACAACCCACATGAATGTAACTTCAAGACTTTCAGGTTTGATGTACTTTTTAGTCCATGAGCAATACTATTGAGACTGCCACTGATGTTTCTGTTAATAGAAAGATCGAGTACTTCAAGGTTTTGCAGTCTAGGTAGCAACTGACCTGGAAGAAAAGAAATCAAAGAACAACTCAGTAAAGACACAGGGTGTGGGACTTCTCCGGTGGTCCAGTGGTTAAGAATCTGTCAGCAATGCAGGGGACACGAGTTCCATCCCTGGTCTGGGAAGATTTCACATGCCATGGGGCAACTAAGCTTGCAAGCTGCGACTATTAATACTAAAGCCGGTGCTCTGGAGCCCATAGGCTGTAACTACTGAGCCCGTGCACCCTAGAGCCCGTGCTCCGCAAGAGTAGCCGCACTCACTGCAACTAGAGAAAGCTCACTTGCAGCAGTGAAGACCCAGCACAGCCAAGAAAACAGATGTGGGCATGAAAGTTGGGGCAGGCAGGGGGTGGGGGTAGGGGGAGTGTTACATGATCATGTGACTTGGGATATAGTGAGCTACTCTTTCAATTCAGGGCGAGAGGAAACACAGCCAATGTCAACTCCCAGGCTCTCCAATTATGGGCATCTTCACATTTTTCCTGGGAAGGACTCTACCAAACTCTACTCACCCACAAACACCCCATCTTCTGATGTAAGCATACAGTCCACAAGCTCAAGGGTTTGTATCTTGCTCCCTTCTTGCAACGTCTGGAGGATCAGAGGCAAGTTTCCTCCCACTTTACTGTTCCAGGACAAATTCAACTCTTCAAGTTCAGGCAGCACTCTAAGTGCTTCTCCTGTTGAAAAAAAAAGAAAAAGGTCCAAAGATCAGATTGGTTGTCAGGTTCACAAAGCAGGGAATTCATTTCAAAGTCAATACAACCATCATTTCCAAAGTATTGAAGCCGGGCCAGGTCCTGGTTAGATGCCAGGGAACAGGGAGGAGAAAAGGACCCAGTTCCTACCCACGACCAGCAGGGTGAGCTTCTAGGCACAGCCAGGGTTTTGAAGCCATGCTCATAAGCAAAAATTGTAAAAACAACAGCAACAACAAAAAATCCACCTGTCGGTAAGGTGTGTGTGTGTGTGTCTTAGTCACTCAGTTGTATCCAACTCTTTGGGACCCCATGGATTGTAGCCCGCCAGGCTCCTCTGTGGGATTCTCCAGGCAAGAATATTGTAGTAGGTTGCCATTCCCTTGTCCAGGGGATCTTCCTGACCCAGGAATCTAACCCAGGTCTCCTGCATTGCAGACAGATTCTTTACCTGAGTCACCATGATTTTACCAAATCGTTTTTATGGTAGTAAATATTTCTACCAGTCCATCTACTTTCTCTCATCCACCCTCTTTAGGGACCATTATTGCTGAGAAGCTTGTCCAGAGGTAGAAATATAAAAGATTTAGAAAATAAAACATGAAGATTTAAATCACCCATAATTTTATTCCCCAACATAACCACTGTTATATTTCAGCCAGAGGTAGAAGCAAAAGCAGGGCACTGGCCATCACAGAGGAGAAGCTCACTCTGACCTCAAGAATATCACGAACAACTGATCCATCCACTGCAGGGAGGAGTGAATAAGCGAGCACTAGGCGTTAGCAGGAGAAGGCAATGGCACCCACTCCAGTACTCTTGCCTGGAAAATCCCGTGGGCGGAGGAGCCTGGTGGGCTGCAGCCCATGGGGTCGCGAAGAGTCGGACATGACTGAGAGACTTTCACTTTTCATTTTCATGCATTGGAGAAGGAATTGGCAACCCACTCCAGTGTTCTTGCCTGGAGAATCCCAGGGACAGCGGAGCCTGGTGGGCTGCCGTCTATGGGGTCGACTGAAGCGACTTAGCAGCAGCAGCAGGCATTAGCAGCTCACCATGCCTTGGGATGCAAGCAGCTCATGACAGCCCTGGGGTAAAGAAGGATGCAGTGAGCAGGGATGAAACTTAACATTTCTGACACCATTTCACACAGGAAACTACTTGAGGGCTACAGAGTGGAAGCCGGGAGAGAATGGGGGATCAGCCCTTAGGAATGATTGTCATTGCTTTGGGGACAGAACAGAATGGTGAGCTGCACACAGGCAAAATGTACTTTCTGAACATGTGGAGTCAATCTGAACACCAATTAAGTGTTGGAAGGTCCACTGGGTCCAGAAACCTCTATTCTACTGCTGGATACCGGGCGTGAACTTCTGCCACAGATTATTTATTCTATGGGTTAAGGTTTCTCGGGCTTCCCTTGTGGCTCAGCTGGTAAAGAATTCACGTGCACTGCAGGAGACCTGGGTTCGATCCCTGGGTTGGGAAGATCCCCTGGAGAAGGAAAAGGCTACCCACTCTAGTATTCTGGACTATATTCTAGTATCATGGACTATACAGTCCGTGGGGTTGCAAAGAGTCAGACATGACTTAGTGACTTTCACTTTAAGGTTTTTGGAGTCCAAGAGCCCCACTTAAAAATGCAAATTCTTCAGGAAGTTTAACAACATAAGTTGATGAACAGGTATCACTTTGTATGCCATTGCCAGTCAATGGAGTGTGACTTTAATAGCCCTGAGGCATGCCCAGAATCAGGGAGAAAGAGGGCATGATTGTCTGTAGTACATCTAATTGGAGGGCTATACACTTGCCATCCTGCACTAAGCAATTGTAACAGGTGTAATAATGTTGGAATGACTCCTGATTTGTGCTTTCTTAATAAACCATTTACTCTCCTACTTTTCTTATGCCCCATCTGCCATTACGGCTAAGTAGAGTATGGATGATAAGAAAGCTCCTCCTGGTGAAGAGGATACAGAAGTCCTTCCAGAGAGGATAACTTCTTGAGGAGAGGGAAAGGGACACAGAATGTCAGTGACAAGGTTGCAGACTCTCTCCTGGACCAGATGAGTTTGGAGTGAGTCCCAGGGTAGAAATTCTATTTGCTGGGTTTCCCTTGTGGTCTGTGGTAAAGAATCTTCCTTGAAATGCAGGGGACACTGGTTCGATTCCTAGTCAGGGAAGATTCTACATGCCTCGGGGCAACTAGGCTCCTGTGCCACGACTACTGAAGCCCCCTAAAGCCTGTGCTCCTCAACAAGAGAAGCCGCCACAGTGAGAAACTCATGCCCTGCAACTAGAGAGTAGACCCCGCTTGCCACAACTAGAGAAAAGTCTGTGCAATGAAGACCCAGTGCCTACAAAAATAAAATTAAAATTAGTTAATTAAATCTAAGCATTAAAGAAAATTTAATTTCTGGTTCCTTAAGGTTGGAGGATCATGAAAAAGATTAGATTAGTCAAAAATAAAGAAACTATACTTCTTTTCATGACTGAGTAACAGTATGTTAAATTTGAGACTCTGCTACATGATAACCAGCTGCTAACCTGTGAGGCTAAATTGATCATAGAAAACCATAGAAAGGTAATTTTGGATGGGGAAATAGGGAAAGAGAGACTTATTGATTATTGAGCGCCTACTATGTGTCAAGCATGTAGTAGGTACTTTATAAAAATTATTTAATCCTCACAATTTTTTGAGGTGGCTATCATCCCCACTTCAGAGGTAATAAAACCGAGGCTCGGAAAGGTTGTTTTGTCCATGGTCACAAAAGTAGTTAGAAGTGGGACCAGGATTTTAACTAGGATCTGGCCATTTTCTAAGGCATGAATAGAAAGAAGTGCATCTGTGCATGCTCAGTCATGTCTGACTCTGTGACCCCCGTGGATTGTAGCCCACCAAGCTCCTCTGTCCATGGGATATTTCTGACAATACTAGGGTGGATTGCCATTTCCTCCTCCAATTCAGAGAAAAGACATTGGCATAAATTTTGTTGCTTTTACAGAAATCTTTGCCAAGATGTAAATGATCAAAATACATCATTGAAATAAAGACTTGAGATGAAAAGAAGACTAAAAAAGTATGTCTGGCATCTAAAATCAGCAAGCATTCCAGTAAAGCAGCTGGGTTAGCAGCATGACAAATTTTAGCCTACATTTTAGGTTATTCAATGTTCAACATACAGAACTAACTTAACCGAGGTTCTGGTTCTACGTAAACCATTGCTTTTATTTGAAAAATCTTGTTTTGATCAATTTTTTAAAAATAGGAATGGGAAAAGAGAAAAGTATTTTGAAGTTGGAAAGGAACTTAATTTATCTATCCCAATTTCTCTGTGTTACAGATGAGGTAACAGACCCAGAGTGAGCAAAAATTTTGCAATTATTATTTCCATTTAAACTCCCTGAGACCAGAGGCTTGCTCAGCCTGTTCCCCTCTTTATCCCAGGGCTTAGCTTACACAGTTCTCTAAAAACTATGCAAATCCTCAACATAGCACTGCATCATGTACAGACAACGCTTTCATCCTCGTCCATGGGAATCCACAGGGAGTGGTCACCCAGGTAATTTGCCCTTGAGGGTTTGGATTGCAGAGATCCTTCCAGGCAAGCACTCTCTCAAGGGAAGCATTCATCATACCCAGTGCCCGAACATCCTCAGCAGTAAGTCTGCAACTACCCAGCCTCAGGATTTTTAACTTGCTGACAAGATGCATTTGCTGGGTGAATACATGGAGGTTTCCACCTATGACATCATTCCAGGAAATATCCAGGTTTTCCAAGTCTGGGAGAGAAGGCAGCAAAGCAACTAGAAGTGAACACAAGAAAAGACAGATTTACATGTGGAATTTGTGACTTGTAGTAAACAGGATCCATCTACTGCTTGTTGCTCTGTAAGAGGATAGAAGGATGGACGGGCTGACTTTCCGCACAGCAGGGCTCCCTGAGGGGTGCAACTGGAGATGTTGTGATGTTACATATCCTATTTCTTGGGACCTTTTTTATTTCTGCCAAATAACTGCATTCTGAAAAGGCAGTGGTGTTTCTCTGAGATTTCATAATAATTCCTTTACTGCAGTGGAAATGGTAATTCAACTACAAATGTTACTACTGCTGTCACCACAATGTGTATACACTGGTCCTTTTATTTTGCAAACCCTCTAACAACCACCACCCTGTCATTCATTGGATCTTCAAGCTGAAGGCCTGGGGAACACTCCATTGGCCAGGACTGCTCAGACCGTGCCCATTAACTCTTTTTCCTTATCTAGATCACCTGGGTAGCACCATCTTACAAACCTCCTGTTATACCTACATGGGCCAACATGTGGAGGTTTATACGGGCACAAAGCCTGACCAGAACCTTCTCTGAGTCTCCTCCATTGCCCACGAAAAGTGAAGCTGCTCTCCGTGAACAAAATCATCCAAGGTTGTCTTTATCTCCTGCAGCAACAAGACTTGACAGTGGAAATGCCAAAGTCGAGGTTGGAAGGTATCTTTGCTTGCTTGCTTTAAATAAATATCTTGGACGTCAAAATAGTGGCAGGATTTAGATGTTACACGGTGAGCTTCTAGAGTTACAGGCACAGCAATTCCTGATCTTCCACCATTCTGAAGAAATTCTGAACACATACTTAGGGGCAAAACTTTGTTTATATTTTCTTTTTACCAGCATTCAAAGCATTAGTCACTTAGTCATGTCCTACCTACTCTTTGCGACTACATGTACTATAGTCCACCAGGCTCCTCTGTCCTTGGGATTCTCTAGGCAAGAATACTGGAGTGGGTTGCCATTTCCTTCTCCAGGGGATCTTCCCAGCCCAGGGACTGAACCCAGGTCTCCCACATTACAGGCAGATTCTTCACTGTGAGTCATCAGGGAAGCCCAAAGCATGTCAGCAATTTCAATTTGTTTACCATGATCCTAGCTTTACAAAGTATGAAAGTCTACTGAACACATTGGAAGGCAAAAAACCAGCATTCCTGGGACCCACTCTGGAAGATTTCAGTTCAGTGGGTTTGGGTTGGACTCAAGCATCTGCATTTCCACAGCTTCTGCAAGATTCTGACACATATACAGGCATTTGAGAACCACAGGCATGGTTACAGTTTCCTGCTAAGAGATCTGTCTCAAATGTAATGGCATGGATTTTCATTAAAATAGTCAAGGACCGACTCCCCTCACTCAAAACGCAGTTCTCTTGATTCCTCTGTTGGTAGACACATTTAATGTGATTAAATACTTGACTTAAGATATCCAAAAAAAGAGAATATTTAAGAAGGTGATGATGGTGTTGTTGGGAAGAGGGTTTTTTGCAACCAAACTCCTATTGGAGTGTCACAAACAGTAGTTGTACTCTTGTGTAAAAAAAGATGTGAGCTGTAATCACTAGGAATGATACTTTTCATTCCGCAGACAGCAACATGATGCCCCTTTAAATTCCCAGCAGGGCTTGCTTTTATGGATGAGTTTATATCCTATGCAGGAGCAGATGAATTTCAGAGAGTTAGAGGTAATTAGTAGAGAGGTAAAATTGCTCAGGGAAAACAAACCTCCCTCCTAAACTTGGGCTCAAATCTTTGAAACTTGAGGAAGAATCAATTGACTTAAAAAAAAAAAAAATAGCGACGTAGCTGCTCTTCCCGAATTGTCCAGGCCACCCTGCAGACCTCGGGTTACCAAGTGAGGTCGGAGTGCTTAGCCTGCTCATCTCAGCCCTCTGCGCCTCTGGATAAGGCTGACTCCATACAGACCCGTCTCCGTCACATCCACTGCTGTCAGCCTGCAGTTGTTCAGATCTAGACACTTGTTGACAGCCTTTCTGCCCAGCTTCCGCAGAAACCACTCGTTTTCCTGCATCCTGGATCCCAATTCTGTTTCTGAAGTGAGAGTCTTGGCTGTATGATAAGAAGAAAGAAGAATTTGCTGTGAATGACAGTATTAAAGATGAGACACGTGAGAAGACAGACAACTGTGACCTAGTCCTCTGTGAAACCTCAACTCAGAAGGGGACAAAACCTGACCTCTGTCCCCGTGGCTGGTGCTCAACACTCGCTGCTCTAGGGACCCTTTTCCTACAATGGAGCCTGAGGAACTCAGAGGCTCTTCTTTCATGGCCTGACCTGGGCTTCTTGCATGGAGGCTGAATCATGTTCCTAGACGAAGCGGTAAACTTGTTAGCACCGCGTTTAAAACAGCTCTGGTGGAAGGATGCACACACATCTTCGGTGAACGCACTGCTGGGGGAGGTGCCCACATGCTGGCCTCCTAACAGGGAACATTGCAGTCACTCCCAATGAACCTCAGATGGCTAAAGGGAGCAAATGGAGCACCTGCCGCTCATTTCATGCTGCTCACTCCTAGACCCTTCAACCAATAAATCCAGAGAGAGTAGTGCCTACAAGAGCTTTTGTATTTTCTCAACTCCTGCCAGAGAATATATTCAGAAAACCTCATTTGTCTTTGTTATAAGGTAGTTTTTTTTTTATGGACATATGTGACACCCTTGCCAAGTTCTTCTGTAATAATGCTGCACTAACATGTCACTAACATTTAAAAAGATTAAATAAAAATAAGAGCTATAATTTTGTGTGTATGTTAGTCTCTCAGTCATGTCTGACTCTTTGCAACCCCATGGACTATATTAATTTTATTTATTAATAATTAATAAATATTAATTTTATTGTTTACTACTGCATGTGTCAACATGTAAGCCACATGTGGAACATACTGTACTTTTGTAAGACAAAATGAATAAGCATGTACAGACAGTGACTTTAATGAGGTCCTGTAGTGATAATACATATAGGGACTTCCCTATTGGTGCAATAGTTAATAGTCCACACTCCCACCACAGGGGGCATGGGTTCAATCCCTTGTCAGGGAACTTAAATCCTTCATGCCGTGTGGTCAGGCCAAATAAATAAATATAATACATACAAACAGTATGCATACTGGGATCCAATAGGAAAGCATAAGTACGAATGTACAATAATACTCTACTAACCCTGACAAAAAAATATACAAATCATATAGAGAAAAAGAAATATATTGGCACCAGGGAAAATGAAAAGATAGCAGCATTACCATAGTAGTAAATTTAGACTAAAATATTAGCAGGATAATAAAGACTCCATCTCTCTTCTGCAGTGGGTCTACTGGCTTGCCACCTACAGGCTGTACATCTTTGATAGGATGGTTGGTGTTGCCACATTCTACCAGTAAGAGGCAGCATCATCCTCCCACTGTTTACCTCTTCACTCTGGCCTTCAATTTTTATTATAGTAAGTTGGATACAAGGTATTTTATTTTAGGTAGGGTTGCAGATTTAAGAAAAACAAAAATACCATGTCCAATTAACCTTAAACTTCTGATAAATGAAGAATCATTGTTTAGTAAAAGTACATCCCAAATAATGCAGGTATTTTTTCTTTTTCTGACAACCCTAATTTGGGCTGGATCAGAGGAGAGTTATGGATGAGGGAGACGAGGAGGGACTGCCTTTTACATGCCAGTGAGGACAGAACATTTTGTGTACATTTGATGCGAGGAGTCGTAAGCACACTGTCTCATAGATTTGGAAGCCGAGACTCAGACTGTTAATTGGTCAGCAGCAGAGTCAGAATTTGAACCCAGAACAATCTGCTCTGAAGCCCATTATGTGTGTGTGCTTTTTAAATTTTTGTGCTTAAAATTTTTTCTCTGCATTGTGTCTTATTGTGCTCCTTTGTGTCTTTTAGCTTTTTCTTTTTTTTAATCTCTGTAGGTTCAACATACAACCATGGTCAAGTTCCAGCTTCAGCAAGCCTTCTTTTTCTGTTTTCTCCTCAAGCCACTGTTCTGTCAATCATTTCCTTTACTGTCAAATGTTTGAAAAGAGTGGAGTGTGCCTGCTAGCCCTGCTTCTTCAACACAGTCACCAATTAATCCTCCACATTCTAGTTGCCACGCTCACCTGGCCAAATAAATTGCTTCTCCAAGGTCACCACCACCAATGATGGCTAGGCCTTTAAGGATGGTTGTTCTCTTGATCTCTGTCCATCCCCTGCCTGACCAGGCCTTGCTTTCCTCACATGACTATCCAATCCTCTTAATGACAGGGCTTTATCAGTAACTGCCTGCCTGCTTGCCCCCTGCCCCAGCTGCTGGCTTCCCTGGTTACTGATGAGCCCACCTCCCCTATAAATGGGAGCCTCCTCCTCCTGGTGAATATCAAAGACTGCTGCCCTGTCCTGCCCATTGTCTGTCACACATGGTGGGGTGTGACTCCAGGGCCTTTCTGTAAGATGCCCCTAACCAATGACCACTGATGCCTCTATTGCTGTCACCAGGCTTTTTCTTTGGTCTTAAGTTGGGGCAACTACAAGATGTGCAGGCCAGCGGGGTGCAGCCCAACAACCAACCGACAGATTCTGAAATCCCTTTGCAGACCACATCCTACTTGACTGCTCTGTAATATGTATTTTATATGATTGGCAAGTCCAAGGCAGCACAACTGGAAAACCTGGATCAACTCGTGGGTCCATCAGGTAAGCAAGTCATTTAACTTCTCTGAGCCTTGGTTTACTCATCTATAAATTGGAAACTATAATTCCCACCTGGATCATTTATCAGGAGTGTAGTGACTTAAAGTTGCTGAACCTTCCCAGGAAGATGGGCCTCTACAATACCTTTGACGTGATACATACTTTGTAAACACTGTTGAATGAACAAATAGCTAAATGAGTTGCGGGGAGCCGGCCTGCTCAAGGCCCAAAAAGGCCCTGGGAAAGCCTTGAAAGAGGCTGTTCCCTGTCCCGCCACCCCATGATAAAGTAGTAAAACATTTGCTGGGCCTCCTTTGTTCTTCCTTGAGAAAAACGTAGTAGTGACCTTCACTTAGTAGTTTATCTTGGAATGCCAAAAACAAGATGTAAGCTTCTGCAATCACTTAAGACAAAAAATTGTATTGATGTAACAAACACTAGATGGCATTTTTTATGAACTGTGTTTTCTGCTTGTACTAGTATAAAGGTAGCTGCTTTACTCAATAAGACCGCTGACTTGCCTAAAGAGCATTCAGCGCTCTCGACCCCATTCTTTACTTTCAGCTTTTTTTTCTCAGGCTTCCATGTTGCTGCGGTCTAGACCTGTTCACATTGCCGGCTGGTCCCGGCAATGAGTGAATGAATGAATATTAGCTTTATAGTTCCTCAATTACCAAAATCAAGATGATAAATCTGTATCAAAACACCTAAGTATAAATATGAGTACCAGTTTTTGAGGCCCCCACACATCACCTTACAGACCATATATATGTTTTTTTTAATCTATGAAACTCTTCCTTCAAAAAACATCTTATGTCACAGATCAATATATGTAACAGATGAGTCAGATCTGCTACAGGTTGGCGGTTGCTACAGAAGGGCTGGTGCTCCGTGGAGGGGGCAAAGTGACCACATGTGAGCAGCTCCGCGGAGCGATTCAAGGCCTTTTCTGGTTGCAGTTCTGCTGAACCAAATTCTTGCTTCTCCAGGAGATTCTGTGAGCCAAGCAGGATCTTCTCACCTTAGTTCTTTTCCAAGCTAAACCTGGAGAGGTTGGCTTTTGTTGTTTACAACCAAGAATCCTAATACTCTCATAAAACATGATTATATGTTTGCAACGTGGGTGGTGCAGTGCAAAGAATCAAGATAACAAGCTCCTGTTATCAAGGAGCTACCTGTCTGATGGAGGAGACAGATGAGACAGCCAGGGTCACAGTACAGAGGAAAAGTGCAAGGGTGGAGGCCAGCAGGGGTGCCAGGTGGCCCAGGGTAGAGACAGTAAATGCTTTGGTTCTTGGGATGGGTCTTCGCAAGCTTCCAAGTGAAAGTATTAGTCGCTCAGTCATGTCCAACTCTTTGCAACCCTGTGGACTGTAGCCCACCAGGCTCCTCTGTCCGTGCCATTCTCCAGGCAAGAATACTGAAGCGGGTTGCCATTTCCTTCTCCAGGGGATCTTTCCAATCCAGGGATCGAACCCGGGTCTCCCACATTGCGGGCAAGTTCTTCACTGTCTGAGATGCCAGGGAAGCCTAAGTGAAAGTGGTAGATAAATTTCACCTTAAAGATGAGTTGGAGTCAGCCAGGTGGGTGGTCAGGAGAGAGGGATAAGTGGGGGAGGGGTGCAGAGGGAGAATAGAGACACAGGGGAAGGTCTTTTTAGGCACAGGGAACCATTCTGGGGGAATGTGGCCAGATCAGGAAACTGCAGGTAAATCAGAATATCAGCAGTAGAGGATGAATGTGAGGCTGGGGGAAGGCAGAGGCCATGAAGAGATATTCAGCTTACCACAAACACAATGAAGATCATGCTTGAGAGTATAGACTTTCTCTTCAAGGCAAGAAAGACTCACTGAAGAATTTCAAACCAGTGGAAGACATCTGTGGTTTAGAAAGGGCGTCCGGTGGAAGTGTGGGGGACAGGCTGGCAAGACAGCAAGACCAGGAGGAGAGAAACCAGGTAGGAAACAGTGGCAGTGGTCCATGCCGTAGACGAGAAAGCCAGGACAGCAACAGAGAAGACCAGCCAGGTCCCAGAGCCATCTGGGGGACAATTCATGTAACTCCAGGGGCTGCTGAGTAGGGAGAAATGAAAATGGAGAAGCCACACACATCTTGAGGGGCTGGTATTGGTCAGCTGAGATAACCAGCTGACCGCACTGTTGATTTAATCATGATAATAGGTATCCACTGGGGCTTCCCCAGAATCCACTTGCTGACAGAGGAGATGCAGGTTTGATCCCTGGGTTGGGAAGATCCCCTGGAGGAGGAAATGGCAACCCAATCCAGTGTTCTTGCTTGTGAAATCCTATGGACAGAGGAGCCTGGCAGGCTACAGTCCATGGGGTTGCAAAAAAATCAGACACCACTGAGCACTACTACATGGGTATCCATTAACCAAGTTCCTAAAGCCCCAAGTCATATTTTAGAACAAACAGCAACAACTTTCTGATTACCTTCTTTTAAAGATAGACTTCTTAATTTTCTACTTTCAAAAATGTATTCAAACTGCTCACAGGTAAAGTGATATTTCTGGTATTTGGTACAAATAATCTGACAGACATGGGGGTAAGTATAAATGAAATAAGACTGGCCATGGGTTGATAATTGTTAGAGGAAGGTAATCATGGGGACTCGTACTGTTCTCTCTTATATGTGTTTGCATGAAAAGTATAAATGTTTTAAAAATACATTTACTCTAATAATGTATTGATGACCCTGTATATGTCATGACTTTAGAGAGAGATTGGCAATATTTTCATAACCCTTGAATTTGTAATCTCTGTGCTGGGAACTTTCAGCTATTTAGTGTAATACAGGGAAGCAGAAAACAAGGGAGGGGGAAAGCCAAAGATATTCACCAAAGGGCAAAAAGAGGAACTTAAGTATGCCATAGGCATGGAATGGAATATTATGCCACTGTCAAAAGTAGGCACATGAACATCATGTAACCATGTGAGAACTGAACAGTATAATAAGTCCCAGAAGTAGGATCATGGCTCCATGTAAGCTCAGGGGGGTTTATAAGCTCTTCTAATTGTACAAAGTATGTCCATTTGGCCTCTGCTACCTCGTCCTCTCTCCATCTTTCATCCTGCTTCAGTATCCCTACCCTCCGGGCCAGCTCTCAAGCACTCCAGGCTCACTCCCATATTGGGCCTTTGCATTCACAGATCCCTTTGCCTGGAAAGCTACTCCCTAAAATATCTATATGGCTGGTTTCATTCATTCTTCGTGGCTGACTTTCAGATCTCAGCTCAGAGTTTCTGCTACTAAATCAGAAACTCCTTCCTGCCAACTGCATCTAAAATTACCCCAGCCCATCATTCGCTCTCTCCTTAGATTGCTTATTGGTTTTCATATGACTTATCACACAAAAAGTATGCCTGCTTTTGGTTCTTTGTGTACGTAAGGTTCTCTTTTTTCATGGCTATATTTCTAATAAGTGACTGGCACGTAGGAGGTACTCAATATTTGTTGGCTGGTTGGTTGACCATAGATACATGCATATGAAAAGAATCTGAAAAGAATCTTGAAGAGATAGCACTTTGTGTTAAAATGAAAGGAAACTGGGTATTCTTCTCTAAACCTTTCTGTGACATAATTACCTTTGATAATTTAAAAGTAAAATGAGCAAATTATTTAAAACACTTAACAAAATATATGTTTAGAACAGATTTTATTATATTAGCTGTCATTTAACTCATGTCATCTCTTTAGGGGAGAATGCTAAGTCACTTCAGTCATGTCCAAATCTTTGTGACCCTATGGACTGTAGCCCACCAGGCTCCTCTGTCCATGGGATTCTCCAGGAAAAAATACTTGAGTGGGTTGCCATGCCCTCCTCCAGGGGATCTTTCCAACCCAGGGATCGAACCTACTTCTCCTGCAACTCCTGCATTACAGGCTGATTCTTTACCTCTGAGCCACCAAAGAAGCCCTTAGGGGAGAAAATTGTTCTAAAAAATTAAGAAATAACATCAGGCAGAAGCTTACCAAAGTCTAAGGAGATTGTCTTCGGTGTCTTGTCCTGGGATTGGGAATCAGTTGTTTTAGCGTCAATGCTCTCTTTTCTGCTTCCAGCTTTGGGGAACCTGGATTTTGACCCCCTGATGCTCTCATTGACAAGTGGAGCCTGGGGTGTAGTTTCTCCATCTGAGGAGCTTTTCTTCCCTGTTCGACTCATGGTCAAGTTGAATAGGGTCTTTCTCAATAAGCCATCTTCCTGTGGTTTTCTGTTTTCTAGGATTTCAGCAAGAAAAGAGAGTAAGACTGTCAAGCCTCTGTGAAATCCAACTTCCCTACACACGTTTTTGTTTCCTCTTTCTGTTCTTATTGCTGATAATGTTTAACGTAGTAATAAGAAGGATGTAACCCAGGATCCTGGAACTAACAGATGGCAGCAGATACAAATCCAAAGCAAATTTGCGTTTGAAACTTTGCCCTATTTTATTGGGAGAAACGATTCTTTAAACACCACTTCGACAAGTGCATTGAATGTGTCGATACCTTTTATACTTCAACAGTCATAGTTACCTTCTGAGAGAGATTGTATAAAAGTAAGTTGGCATGCCTCTAAGCTCCCTGGCCCTTTGCAAAACTGTCACCCAGAGGAGACTGCTTCAGTGACTCCAGGTGCATCTCTTGGCACACTGTTCCTTTTCTCTTGGCATTTTCACCTTCCCTACTCAGCCCTGCACTTTTTCCCATAAAAACACATCAGCAGTCAGGAATTAATTTACTCCACGAAGTGAACATCTCTGGGCCAGATACTGTTCTTGACGCAAGAGAGTCAGTGACTAACAAGACGCAGCTCATGTTACTTAAAAGTCTTAACCTGATGGAAAGATGGGCCCATATGCCAATAATTACCCTGGGACAAAGGCCGTCAGGGAGGAGAGACCCCTGTGGTCAGGAAACCCACTGTTAGATTAAGCCAGACTTGGAGCATAACTCTGAGCAATGAATGACATTACCTGGGTTTTGAGATAGTTAAAAAGAGAGAAGGGAAAGTGTCCCAGGCAGGAAAAATCAGTCTCACAAGCTTCCAGGTATGAAGACCTAAAGGAGCCTGGGGTTGCCTCTAGGAGAGGATTCTGGGTGCCTGGAGCAAGGGATGTGGGGGCTGGAGGTTAGGGGTGGGTCTGGTGTGACTTGAGGCTCAAAATTCATGAGGGTTTAATCTATCATCCTTCCTGGGATCTGCTTACATTTTACAGGAGGATTAAAGACTTAAACAGGGTTTCCCAGGTGGCGCTAGTGGTAAAGAATCCGCCTGTCAAGGCAGAAGATCCAAGAGAGATGCTGGTTCCATCCCTGGGTAGGGAAGATCCCCTTGAGTGAGAAATGGCAACCCACTTCAATATTCTTGCCTGGAAAATCCCATGGACAGAGGAGTCTGGCAGGCTACAGTCCATGGGGCTGCAGAGTCAGACACGACTGAGCAAAGCAACTAAGTACTAAAGACTTAAACTCAAGGGATAAAACTATAAATGGAATTTTAGATTCTGCTATTAAAGTTTAGATTCTGTCCTTAGGCTCGGGCCTAATAGATATCCTTGAAATAACAATGTTCATGGCTCCCTCCCTATAAAATAGGTCTGTCTGTAATACTACATTCCAGAATGGTTCAAGAAACATTTTGCTCACAGGGGATCCTCAATGACCTTGCAGAGCCCACCTCCATGCTTGGGGGATGGAATGTTACTAATACCTAGAATACTACTTTAATGATTTCACTTATTTATTTTTGGCCCTGATCAGGGATGGAACCCATGCCCCCTGAAGTGGAAGCTCGGAGTCTTAACCACTAGAGCACCAGGAAAGTCCCCTGGAGTACTATTTTAGAAGTAACAGCTAGGGGTCTTTTTTTTTTTTTTTTGTCTTTTCAAACTAGAGCAGGATTCAGCCCAGGTGTTTACAGGAACAGACAGCTCTGGGACCAGACAGTTGTCCAGCTCCAGCCCCACAGCTGACCAAGCCTCAGAAGGTTAGGTGGGAGAGACCTTTAGCTTGTGAATCCAGCCACAACCTGCAGCCGTGCCTGCCCCATTTCAGTTCCACCATCGCCCAAGGGCCCTTTTCCTTTCACTGCTTCTCTGGCATCCACCCAAGACTTACCTCCATGGTCACTTTCACTCAATTTCACCTTCTGGAGGTATACACACAGCCATTCTCTGGAGCCATCCCAGTAAATGCTTTCCCTTTTTCTCCCTGCTCCTTAAATGTTGTGACTTCAACTCCCAAGCCTTAAGAAAACACTGCGGGGCGGTGCTCCAGGATGTGGTCATTTCCCCGCATGAAACCCCACCCAGCTGGTGAGGCCCTGCTGGGCTCTCCGTGTGCATCGAGGACGGGGCAGAGCAGAGTGGGGAGGGCCGGGAGCCAGGGAGGGTCAGAAACTACACAGAGGAAACAGCACACAGTGGGGAACGAGGAAAGCAGAAAGGAAAAGAAAGCTTCTGAGAGGCACCAGGGAATCGGGAAAGTCCCAAGTACGAGGAAGGCCGGCTTGTGGGAGCGAAGGGGAAAGCACCCGCCTATTTCTTGATGCACAGTGGGTTAAGCAGTAGGTTACCATGCTCCTGCTTAGAAAAGAAGTGTTTTCAAAATGTCTTTGGGGAATTCCTCTTTATATACAAACTTGAACAAGTTCTCAGACTTTCTCACAGCAACTCAAGCTTTAAGTCTGGCTTCCCCCGCATCTCTGTGCTGGGTTTTTCACTGTGAAGGTAAACAAATCCTGGAAACTGAATTTGGGGAACTTTTCAGATCATAGCATAATTAGACTATAGCCACAAAAGAAAACGGAGGTTTTGCCTCTTCTCCCAGAATCAGAGGCATTCACTTAAAAGCTCTTTGGGAAAACCAATGGCTGGCATTTAGCTGAGTAATTATTGTTGATAATTTACTGTATTATCCGTTGGTAAGGCTATTTGCCATGAAACCCCAAGGATGATACATATTTGACACATTATTTCTCTTTTAAGTGGTTTTCATTTATTTTTGCAAAAGTGAGGAATATCTTTTTTTTTTTCCATCCTTAGGTTTTTGGCTTAATGTTTATTTAAAATTTTCAAGGAATGCTTTCAAAGGCCTTATAATTTTGATCCAATGTTTTCAGAGTGAATCATACTTTCAGTGTTGCTTGTTAAGGGGAAATGTGTTTTTTGTTCTTCCCAAAACTTATTTCATTAAAAAGCATGACACATACTACAACATGAATGAAGCTTGAGAATGTAAGAGGAAAAAGCCAGTCACCTAAAGGCAAATACTATATGATTCTACTTGCATGAAGTATATAGAGGAATCAAATATATAGAAACAGATTGTACAGTGGTTGCCAAGACTTGGGGGAGAGGAAAATTGGGAGTTGTCTTAATGCATACAAGGTTTTATTTTTGTAAGATAAAAAAGCTCTGGAGAAGCGAAGTAAGCCAGAAAGATAAAGACCATTACAGTATACTAACACATATATATGGAATTTAGAAAGATGGTAACGATAACCCTATATGCAAAAAAAAAAGAGACTCAGATGTATAGAACAGACTTGTGGACTCTGGGAGAAGGCGAGGGTGGGATGTTTCAAGAGAACAGCATCGAAACATGCATATTATCTAGGGTGAAACAGATCACCAGCCCAGGTTGGATGCATGAGACAAGTGCTCGGGCCTGGTGCACTGGGAAGATCCAGAGGGATCGGGTGGAGAGGGAGGTGGGAAGGGGGACCGGGATGGGGAATACATGTAAATCCATGACTAATTCATTTCAGTGTATGACAAAAACCACTGCAATGATGTAAAGTAATTAGCCTCCAACTAATAAAAATAAATGGAAAAAAAATGAAAAAAAAAAGTCATTTCTGTAACCTTTGTTTATCCCTTAATCCCTTTTTTTTCAAATTTCTGAAACCCAAAGGTTCAGTAAGTGTACCCGTAATTGTGCCAGGTAACTTGGAAGGAAGACGTGAGTATGGGTAGGGGTGAAAACAGTATGATTAGTTTAAAAGTGTAAGAAGTTAAGCTAACCAATTCCATTTCTCACCCCAGGGCAGACTGAAGACTGCTCTTTCTCCCACCCTGGAAAAGACAGAAAGTTTATTTTCAGAACCAGTTGAATCACAGAGGATCTGGATTCAGAGACTCTGGTTATGTTTTGAGTACTTTATTGGATACAGAGGTTGAATAAAGTCTATGTACGGAAAAATAAGATCTCTCCCTATTTCCCCTGTAGGTCCTCGAAGAACACACTGGCAACCAAACTTAGTCACTCTCTTCCCCCACCCAGTGGAGGTAGGTGGAAGGACACCTATGCAGGAAACTGACCAACCCAAAAGAAGGACCCTACAGATCCTGATTGTGTCGAGTCCCTCAATTAAATGAAGCTGCAGCTGCCCAAGCAATTACAGAGAGGCCCGCTGATCAACACATCCTATCGGCTTCCCTGGTGGCTCAGATGGTAAAGAATCTGCCTGCAATGCAGGAGACCTGGATTCATTCCCTGGGTCAGGAAAATCCCCTGAAGAAAGGGATGGCTATCCACTCCAGTACTCTTGCCTAGAGAATTCTGTGAACAGAGAAGCCTGGCAGGCTGCAGACCATGGGGGTCACAAAGAATCAGACATGACTGAGCAACCAATACACTATTATGTATATACACAGAGCCCTTCATTCTGTTCCCCTGGAGGAGGAAATGGCAACCCACTTCAGTATTCTTACCTGGGAAATCCCAGGGACAGAGGAGCCTGGTGGCCTACAGTCCACAGGGTCGAAAAGAATTGGACATGACTGAGCGCACACACATTCATGCTCTATATGCCTGGGTTGAGCCAAAGATCTCAAGGTAGTTGAGGAAAGACTCTGAGAAGAAAATGAGATGCAGAAACAGTAAGAAAAAGGAAACATGGAGAAAATAAGGGCAGTGTAAGGAGAAGAAAAGAACTTTCTAAATCACTATTATATTTTGAGAGTTCTTGGGTCCATAAACCAAGAATCAGAAGATGAACAAGAGGGGAACTCCAGGGGACAAAGGAAATTTTAGAAATTAAAAATGAGATAGTTTCTGTGCTAGATTAAAGTGACATTCTGTAGTTTTGAATCCACCTAATCCTACAGTTCATGGGGTCACAAAAGTGTGGGACATGACTGAGCACACAATCATGCAAGATTAAAAGATAAATGGAAAAAGCAGAATAAAACAACATGTTAATCCTCAACAATAACATCATCACAACAAATGCATGACAATCATCTACTATGAAAGTAAGATATCCTGTGAACTCTGAAATACAAGAAAAGGGCTGATTAACAGACATCAGTGAGACCTACAGGCTATCAGTATGTAGGCAAGAGGAAGTAGAAAGCAGGCAAAGGGTCTTGGGGTGACACTGAACAACAGCAAACTCTAATCAAACTGCCAAAGGCACTTACACAAAATTCTAAATGTGCCCACTTGGTATAGAAAGATAATTGGGTTTTTCCTGGGAACAGTGCCAGAGCTGGGTTCTAAGGGTGAAGACAAAGGAAAGGTTAGATGGTATGGGACAATCTGGGTCCTAGTAAATCTCAGAACTAACCAACTGAACCTCCTTTCCAGGACAGAGTCCTTCACAGAGAAGGATCTGTGGTGGTAGAATCTAAATTGAGTAGCCCAGGACTTGCATGGTGGTCCAGTGGTTAAGAATCTGTCTGCCAATTCTGGGGATATGGGTTAGATCCTCAGTCTGGGTAGATCCCACATGCTGTGGGGGCAACCACGCCTGTGCGCCACAGCTATTGAGCCTGTGCTCTAGAGCCTGAGAGCTGCAACTACTGAGCCTGTGTTCCCTAGAGCCCATGCCCCACAACAAGAGAAGCCACTGCAATGAGAAGCCTGTGCACTGCAATGAGAGAGTAGCCCCAGCTCACCACAACTAGAAAAAGCCCATGCACAGCAGCAAAGACCCAGTGCAGCCAGAAATAATTAATTCTTTAAATTATTTAAGTAAATAAATTGAGTAGCACAGATACTACAAGCAAAGGCAAGAGAAGATCCAGATAAAGTGGGGGACAGGGCAGAAAAAGCAGCTTCAAAAAGCCCGAGGCAATATTCTTTAACTACCATAACAGTAGCAAAGCCATCAAGCTAGGAGAGCTGTCCCATTGTACCCTCCTCACCGAAGGTAACTACATGGGCCTCTTCATAGGCTGCCTGATATATTCTCACAAAACCACAGCTGACTTGCCAGAGCACATGATTCACGGATCACACACCATCCCTCCCACCTTATTCCAGGCGTTAGAAGTGAGTCCCTAAGTCCAGTCCACACTCTGGGTGTGGGGAGTTTCACTCTGTAAAAGAAGGCATATCAAAGAATTTGTGGCATTTGAAAACTGATCTATGATATAAAAAGACGAGAGAGAAATTGAGAGAGATGAATAGAAGATGGCCAAAAACAAACACTAGCATGTGAGATGAGTGCAATTGAGCGGTAGTTTGAGCATTCTTTGGCATTGCCTCTCTTTGGGATTGGAATGAAAACTGACCTTTTCCAGTCCTGTGGCCACTGCTGAGTTTTCCAAATTTGCTGGCATATTGAGTGCAGCACTTTCACAGCATCATCTTTCAGGATTTGAAATAGCTCAGCTGGAATTCCATCACCTCCACTAGCTTTGTTCGTAGTGATGCTTTCTAAGGCCCACTTGACTTCACATTCCAGGATGTCTGGCTCTAGGTGAGTGATCACATCATCATGATTATCTGGGTCATGAAGATCTTTTTTGTACAGTTCTGTGAATTCTTGCCACTTCTTAATATCTTCTGCTTCTATTAGGTCCATACCATATCTGTCCTTTATTGAGCCCATTGTTGCATGAAATGTTCTCTTGGTATCTCTAATTTTCTTGAAGATAACTCTAGTCTTTCCCATTCTATTATTTTCCTCTATTTCTTTGCACTGGTCACTGAGGAAGGCTTTCTTATCTCTCCTTGCTCTTCTTTGGAACTCTGCATTCAAATGGGTATATCTTTCCTTTTCTCCTTTGCTTTTCGCTTCTCTTCTTTTCACAGCTATTTGTAAGGCCTCCTCAGACAGCCATTTTGCTTTTTTGCATTTATTTTTCTTGGGGATGGCCTTGATCACTGCCTCCTGTACAATGTCATGAACCTCCATCCATAGTTCTTCAGGCACTCTGTTTATCAAATCTAGTCCCTTAAATCTATTTCTCACTTCCACTGTATAATCATAAGGAATTTGATTTAGGTCATACCTGAATGGTCTAGTGGTTTTCCCCACTTTTTTCAATTTAAGTCTGAATCTGGCAATAAGGAGTTCATGATCTGAGCCGCAGTAAGCTCCCCGTCTTGTTTTTGCTGACTGTATAGAGCTTCTCCATCTTTGGCTGCAAAGAATATAATCAGTCTGATTTTGGTGTTGGCTATCTGGTGATGTCCATGTGTAGAGTCTTCTCTTGTGTTGTTGGAGGAGGGTGTTTGCTATGACCAGGGCATTTTCTTGGCAAAACTCTACTAGCCTTTGCCCTGCTTCATTCTGTACTCCAAGGCCAAATTTGCCTGTTACTCCAGGTATTTCTTAACTTCCTACTTTTGCATTCCAGTCCCCTATAATGAAAAGGATATCTTTTTTGGTATCTTTGTTAGTTCTAAAAGGTCTTGTAGGTCTTCATAGAACCATATATAGTATCTAAAGCTGAAATAACAGGATAAGTGTGTTATGTAGAAATGTAGAGGTAAACGGTAGGCAAAAGAACAAAAGAGTTGAAATATGTTGCCCAAACAAAGTCTTACTTATTATATTTAGGTTTTTCAACTACTATTTTGTGTAATCCTAGACATTTGTAATCTATAAATCTCAATATCTTCTATAAAATAGAAGTTATAATAATAACAATTTTAGCTCAATTGGTAAAGAATCTGCCCGCAATGCAGGAGACCACAGTTTGGTTTCTGGGTCAGGAAGATCTGCTGGAGAAGGGAAAGGCTACCCACTCCCGTATTCTGGACTAGAGAATTCCATGGGCTGTATAGTCCATAGGGTCACAAAGAGTCAGACAGGATTGAGCGACCTTCACTCATTCACTCACTGCTTGTACCCAAGGCTCTTCTGGGGTCCCAAGGTAACAGAAGACAGAGACCAGTCTTGAGTGCAGGATTTTGGGTGCAGCCAATACATTCCTGGCCTCTCTACAACCCCTAACACTTAGTCCTGTCTCATTATCTTCCACCTATGCATCCCTTATTATGCAGAGTTACCATAAGGATATAGTGACCAGCCTGCCCATGGGATCTTCACTCCCATCGTGGGGCTGTTGGTCCTCAATTATTTCCTACAGGGAACTTGTTTCCTGATTGGAAAATTGCAATGTGAAGAGTGTATCCATTTGAGCTCAGAAGTATCCAGATAGATTTAGATACTCCCAACATTTTCCTGATGTTGGGAAGAGTACATCATGGGAAATGCCAGGCTGGATGAAGCACAAGCTGAAATCAAGATTGCCAGGAGAAATATAAATAACTGCAGATAAACAGATGACACCACCCTTATGGCAAAAAGTGAAGAAGAACTAAAGAGCCTCTTGATGAAAGTGAAAGAGGAGAGTGAAAAAGTTGGCTTAAAACTCAACATTAAGAAAACTAAGATTATGGCATCGGGTCCCATCACTTCATGGGAAATAGATGGAGAAACAATGGAAACAGTGACAGACTTTATATATTTGGGCTCCAAAATCACTGCAGATGGTGACCGCAGCCATGAAGTTAAAAGACACTTGCTCCTTGGAAGAAAAGCAATGACCAATCTAGACAGCATAGTAAAAAGCAGAGGCATAACTTTGCCAACCAAGGTGCATCTAATCAAAGCTATGTTTTTTCCAGTAGTCATGTAAGGATGTGACAGTTGGACTATAAAGAAAGCTGAGCACTGAAGAATTGATGCTTTTGAACTGTGGTGTTGGAGAAGACTCTTGAGAGTCCCTTGGATAGCAAGGAGATCCAACAAGTCCATCCTAAAGGAAATCAGTCCTGCATATTCATTGGAAGGACTGATGCTGAAGCTGAAACTCCAATACTTTGGCCACCTGATGCAAAGAACTGACTCATTTGAAAAACCCCGATGATGGAAAAGATTGAGGGCAGAAGGAGAAGGGGATAACACAGGATGAGATGGTTGGATGGCATCACCAACTTGATGGGCATGAGTTTGAGCAAGCTCCAGGAGTTGGTGTTGGACAGGGAAGCCTGGTGTGCTGCAGTCCATGGGGTTGCAAAGAGTCTTACACGACTGAGCAACTGAACTGAACTGAATATTTTCCTTACCTAGATATCACCATCTCTGTGCCCAGCACCAGGAGAACAAGACTTACACAGAATTCTGAGAATCAAAGTTCTATCTAGACATAGCCTGATCATGAAAGCAGCCTTAGATAAGGGAAATACAAAGAAAATTAGAGTTGTAAAAGCACTGTCCAAATAGTTACAGAAAATAACATAGGCCCAGAGACGTTTGAGGTATCTCCCTTCTCTGGTCCTTAAGCTGGATACACAGAGTAGCTCATCCCAATTACATTACTTCTGCTCCCTTTTAAGTATTCTCAAACAGGAGCGGCTTCTTATAGAGAAACTTAATTAGACAAATAACATTTGTATAGTAAGCATGTGTATTTACACTACACAGTGCTAGGTTCTGACAAAGCTCATTTGTGATGAAGAACTTGCCTTCTTACAGCTTCTAATGTTCCTAAAGCAAGGAATAGATGGATAGAAAGGCAGGGACATGATTTAGCCAAATGCAAAAGAAGTGGAGAAATACACACTTACAGTGACTTGTTTCTTGATAGGGGAAAAGACAATGGGAAGACAAGGACAGTGGCACTAGGTAAGGACAGGATTTTAAAGAGCTAAAGTGAGGACTGGAAGATTTTCAAAAGCAGGGATCTCACTTTTATTCTTTTGATATGTGGTATGATGAACACTATGAATTATATGCTCAAAATCTCTTTCAACCCCCCTTCCAGCAGGTTTTCCCTATTGCAGAAACTACAGGCTTAAAATGCCTTTCCCCAGCCTCCCCTCAAGCTAGGCTCTGGTTGTGATTTAGGTTCTGCTGACCTGGTGCATTTGTGCAAGCGTTGAATTTGCAGCTGAGGTGCATGGGGACAGGGGCAGGTCACGTGATGTCTAATTTCCTGATGCATGTGGTTTTGAGTTAACAGATACAGCAGCTGCTTCCAGCTTCATTATGACAGGGCAGCAGTTTCCTTGGTGGCCCGGTAACATGGGGTAGCTTTGTGGTCTTCCCGGAAACAACAACTCACAATCCATTTCTCCATGATTCTGTAACCCATATACTACCTGTTACAAATCCCCTTTTTAAAAAAATAATATCTATTTTTATTTATTTAATTATTTGGCTGTACCAGGTCTTAGTTGAGGCCTGGGGGAATCTAGTTCCCTGACCAGGGATTAAACCGAGGTCCCCTGCCCTGGGAGCTCAGCATCTTAGCCACTGCACCAGGGAAGTCCCAGATCCTGGTTCCTTCTGAAGAACCCTGCCTGATTTGGTGGATGGCACAGTGGGAGGCTTAGAGGAGTGGGAAATGCCACACAGAGATCTCATCAGACAGGGGTACCTGCTCAACCTCTCAACTTGCTTAAATACCCCTCAGCAAGAAGAAACTCAGTACCGCTCCACAAGGCTGCTAGGGTGGAGAAAACTATAATAGGAGAGTGATACATGACCATTAGTTGTTTGCTTCAAGAATACCCGAGTAAGTTTTAGAAAAGAGATTGAAATCTTTAGCAAAGCCCACAAGGCTGTACAATGTAGTTTCTACATGTTTCGTCAGCCTGGTGCACTGGGCCCTCAGTTTTCCCTGTCCAGCCATGCTGGTCTTTTCTTCAGATTGAATTCTCCCTTCAGTGCCTCAGAAAACCAGCCAGGGATATTTTTTAACTGGTAACTCCTACTTGTCGTTAAATCAACCCTCCCATTAGATTTCAGGATGTCCACGTAACATGCTCTCTTGACACATTCTACTTCCCTTCATAACATGAGCCACAGACAGTTAAATGCTGATTTACATACGTCAAAAATAGATGTCTGCCCTGCAGACAAGAAAGTCCATGCACATAGAGACTGCTATATTCCATCTGACAGTGCTTCACACCAAGACGGGTACTCAGTAAGTGTAGCTTAAGTGAATGCACTCCATCAGCATGCTCTGATTTTGTTGCATCTCTATCCAAATATCTGCTCCCATGATTGCTGCAGCAAAAGAAGACAGGTTGGAGACTTGGCCACAGACTCTTGAATGCTTCTGCTGGGGAGTGACATGCATCGCCTCCATGAACATTTTGTTGGCCAAAGCAAGTCACAAGGCCACCTCCCTTCAAAAGGACAATCCAGGAGGGGGAGGAGAACTGTGACTACTGACCTGCTGTAGCCCCCTACCCAGAAAGCTGACCTAAACATTAGGATGGGGAAAGTATTGACTATTCTATAACTCATGTTGTGAGTCTTACTTCCTAAAGCAAGCTCATTGTATTCTTTGTTTTGAGGCGTTTGTTTTCCCCACATCACTTTTATTGTCATGTTCTCTACTGGCTAATGTGCATTCTTATCTTGGCAGTGCTAAGCTCAGGGCTTTACCAGCAATGTCCCTGTGAAAATGAACTTTAGGTCAATAGCAAATTTGCTTACCCAAGCTGGCTCATCATCTATTCAGTGCCTTAAAGAGGACAAGCAGATTTAGTCCCTTTGTTCTCCATGAACCCTGGCTGTGCTGCTGTTCTCATTTGTGTTGAAATTAGCTGCTCTTGGAGCGTGGCAGCATGGGGCCAGCATCCACAATCAATCATGCATTCAGCAAACATCTGTTACCCATAATTCCTCTCCCAGGTATTGATAGGTGCAAAGGAGCACAGTTCATGACCCTTGCCCTCAAGGAGCTAACCTTCCAGCCCAGGACACAAGACGTAAATCCCCTAATATTGCCTAAATTCATGGCTGTGTATGTTTAAAAACAGAATGGGTGATCGGGCAATAAAAGAATTTCAGAGGCAAGAGCGCTCCTCTTAAGTAATGAGGTAGTGACAGTGTTTCCTGGTGGCTCAGGTGGTAGAGAATCTGCCTGCAGTGTGGGAGACCCAGGTTCAATCCCTGGGTCAGGAAGATCCCCTGGAGAAGGGAAAGGCTACCCAGGCCAGTATCCCTCCTGGAGATATCCATGGACAGAGGAGCCTCGTGGGCTACAGTCCATGGGGTTGCAAAAAGTTGGACACCACTAAACGACTAACACATAAATATCTATCTGATTTTTAAAAGAGTATTCACTCTAAGGAATATCATAATTCATGTAATCCATTCTCTATTCACTCTTCTGATAAGTACTTTGATGGACATCTTTATCTGTGTAATGTCTTCTTTTCCCAAACTGTTTTACTTTGATATTCTTTTTCCCTGCCCAAGGCATTGGGAGAAATATCCTGGCCTGCACTTTATTAGGATAGGTCAGGATTGATAGACTCCAGGTAGTAAGGCCAAGCTGGTAGGGATTTTTGCAGGGCATACAAATATGCCTTTAAACTTGTGAGACTTCAGTCAACTGAGAAGTGAGAAGAAATGTCTGACCTATGTCCCCCCTCTTGAACCTCTCTCCCACCCCCAACCCCATCCTTCCCCTCTGTGTTGTCACAGAGCATAGGGCTGAGCTCCCTGTGTCATATAGCAACTTCCCACTTGCTATCTATTTTACATATGGTGTGCATGCCTGCTAAGTCTCATTAGTCGTGTCCAACTCTTTGCAACCCTATGGACTGTAGCCCACCAGGCTCCTCTGTCCATGGGATTCTCCAGGCAAGAATACTGGAGTGGGTTGCCATACCCTCCACCAGGGGATCTTCCTGACCCAGGGATCAAACCCGCATCTTTTAACGTCTCCTGCATTGGCAGGCAAGTTCTTTACCACTAGAACCACCTAGGAAGCCCTTTACATATGGTAATGTATATTAAACCTGTTATTTCTCACAGTTCTAGAGCCTGGTAAGTCCAAGATAAAGATAACAGCAGATTCCCTGACTGGTGAGGACCTGCTTCCTGGTTCATAGACAGCCTTCTTGATCTGTGTTTGTACATAGCAAAAAGGGCTAGGGAGCTCTCTGGGGTCTCTCTTAGGACCGAATTCTATTCACCAGAGCTCCACCCTCATGACCCAGTCACCTCCCAAAGTCCCCACCTTCAAACACTATCACATTAGAGATTAGGTTCTGAATTCGGGAAGGTTCCAGTCCATAGCTGAAGGGATTTCTCAGGCTTTTGCCTGTTTTGCCACACGTCTGCTCTATCTAACATGATAATAACAGCACAATATTATACTAATTCTGCAGTACTGGATCTACTGCATCTCTGTTCTTATCTAATATTACCTCAAGGGCTTATCTCTACAACCAGCGTGTTAACTCTGCTCCAGGGTCAGAGGCCCCGTCATACCTGTGCATACGCAGCACATTGCCTAGCACAGCACACTTTGATGACACTGCTGGTGGAGCACATAGTAGGGGTTCAATAAACATTTGCTGACAATAAAACAATTGACATTTTTTCAGTTGGTTTGCAGATATTTATTTTACATCCACCGTGTGTATTGTTATTTTGTTCTAAATTTAGAAAACAAGCTCCTTTATCCTCCCCTCCCCATTCTTCAGTTACAAAGTGCTGTACCGCAAGTTCCAGCAAAGCCCCCAGGAGGAGCATTCCCTACCTATTCATCACATCCATTGATCACAAATGTTCTGCTACACTGCGGTACCCTGACAAGGTGAAGCTAAACATGACTGAATGCAAGCAGAAACCATCTGAGTGTGGGAAAGGAGAGATTTGGCCATTGGAACTTTACTCCAGTTTTTAATGTTTTTTTTTTTCTCACTGAGAAAGTAAGCAATTAACCTCAACAACCAAAGCCTACCGACTTATTGTTCCCTTGTTTATACCTTTCCTGCAGTCACAATTACCACCCGTTCTCAAATTCTGTGGTGAGGAACAGTATCATGAACATGCGATACCAGATTTTCACACATAATTACGTGAAGTTAATCCACTGGTTCAGACATGACTGACTGGAAGACCATATTCTACCCAAAGTGAAGTTGTTCAGTCGTGTCCGACTCTTTGCGGCCCCATGGACTGTAGCCCACCAGGCTCCTCCATCCGTGGGATTTTCCAGGAAAGAGTACTGAAGTGGGTCGCCATTTCCTTCTCTAGGAGATCTTCCCTACCCAGGGATTGAACCTGGGTCTCCCGCATTGTAGGCAGATGCTTTATTGTCTGAGCCACCAGGAAGTCCAAAAGAACCCTTAAAGACTAACAATTGTTTACAAAAAGAGGGAAACTCTGTGCCATTCAAGAAAAATGTGGTCAGGGTCTGTCACCTTGGTGACTAACGCAAGTCGGGTTAGTGTGTGAATTTTCAGAGTAATTTGGCCATAATAAAGTTTTTTAAAGTCCACTTTTGGATACATTCTTTTAGACTTTGGGGACAAATGTTAATTAGATATATGAGCATCCTTTGTGATATCTGGCCTTATATCCATTTTTACCAATGTTACCGAGGCTCCAGCTGTTTTACCTGGTAAATATTTTATAAAACCGGGAATGTTGTTAACTCTGTTTTAGTGATGTCTTGGAAAACACAGTAGTGTCAGCTAGATGCTGTGAGAAGTGTGATCCTAAAGACATTAGCTCAAGGTCAGTACCAGAGAAGAAATTTGGGGCTGATAAAACCCTCTCACTGAGGTCCTTGTGATAGGGACAGATAGGTAATTAAGTAATTGATCTCACTAGGAGATTGTAAGTAAAGAAAAAATATGAGACACCCCTGTAAATTAATGATTACTCAAGAAATAAGGTTTGCTTAGCCACAAATCTCTTAGAGATCTCTTGAAGAGATAGATAGAGCTCTCTTCAAGAAAATTAGAGATACCAAGGGAATATTTCATGCAAAGATGGGTTCGATAAAGGACAGAAATGATATGGACCTGACAAAAGCAGAAGATATTAAGAAGAGGTGGCAAGAATACACAGAAGAACTGTACAAAAAAGATTTTCATGACCTAGATAATCACGATGGTGTGATCACTCACCTAGAGCCAGACATCCTGGAATGTGAAGTCAAGTGGGCCTTAGAAAGCATCACTATGAACAAAGCCAGTGGAGGTGATGGAATTCCAGTTGAGCTATTTCAAACCCTGAAAGATGATGCTGTGAAAGTGCTGCACTCAATATGCCAGCAAATTTGGAAAACTCAGCAGTGGCCACAGGACTGGAAAAGGTCAGTTTTCATTCCAATCCCTAAGAAAGGCAATCCCAAAGAATGCTCAAACTACTGCAGAATTGCACTCATCTCACACGCTAGTAAAGTAACGCTCAAAATTCTCCAAACCAGGTTTCAGCAATATGTGAACCATGAACTTCCAGATGTTCAAGCTGGTTTTAGAAAGGGTAGAGGAACCAGAGATCAAGTTGCCAACATCCGCTGGATCATCAAAAAAGCAAGAGAGTTCCAGAAAAACATCTATTTCTGCTTTATTGACTATGCCAAAGCCTTTGACTGTGTGGATCACAATAAACTGTGGAAAATTCTGAAAGAGATGGGAACACCAGACCACCTGACCTGCCTCTTGAGAAACCTATATGCAGGTCAGGAAGCAACAGTTAGAACTGGACATGGAACAACAGACTGGTTCCAAATGGGAAAAGGAGTACGTCAAGGCTGTATATTGTCACCCTGCTTATTTAACTTCTATGCAGAATACATCATGAGAAATGCTGGGCTTGAGGAAGCACAAGCTGGAATCAAGATTGCTGGGAGAAGTATCAATAACCTCAGATATGCAGATGACACCACCCTTTTGGCAGAAAGTGAAGAGGAACTAAAAAGCCTCTTGATGAAAGTGAAAGAGGAGAGTGAAAAAGTTGGCTTAAAGCTCAACATTCAGAAAACTAAGATCATGGCATCCGGTCCCATCACTTCATGGCAAATGAATGGGGAAACAGTGGAAACAGTGGCTGAGTTTATTTTGGGGGGCTCCAAAATCACCGCAGATGGTGATTGCAGCCATGAAATGAAAAGACGCTTACTCCTTGGAAGGAAAGTTAACGACCAACCAAGACAGCATATTAAAAAGCGGAGACATTACTTTGCCAACAAAGATCCATCTAGTCAAGGCTATGGTTTTTCCAGTAGTCATGTATGGATGTGAGAGTTGGACTGTGAAGATAGCTGAGTGCCGAAGAATTGATGCTTTTGAACTGTGGTGTTGGAGAAGACTCTTGAGAGTCCCTTGGACTGCAAGGAGATCCAATCAGTCCATCCTAAAGGAGATCAGTCCTGGGTGTTCATTGGAAGGACTGATGCTGAAGCTGAAACCTCAATACTTTGGCCACCTCATGCAAAGAGTTGAGTCATTGGAAAAGACCCTGATGCTGGGAGGGATTGGGGGCAGGAGAAGAAGGGGATGACAGAGGATGAGATGGCTGGATGGTATCACCGACTCGATGGACATGAGCTTTGAGTAAACTCCAGGAGTTGGTGATGGACAGGGAGGCCTGGAGTGCTGCGATTCATGGGGTCGCAAAGAGTTGGACACAACTGAGCGACTGAACTGAACTGAGCCACGAAAGCAAGCAGGCTTACTTAGCAGCGAAACCACAGCACAGAAGCATGAGACATGCCCCAGAACAATAGAGCAACAGTGGCCTGAGACCCACACCCTGCCCAGTGAGCTCAACAAGTTAATGACCCTTAAGACATACTCCGTGTACACATAAATGTCAATAATTTATAGAAAGGTGACATATCAAAGTGAAAGACTCTCATTGTTCTGAGAGCTGAAATAATTTTTCCAGAGTGCCGTGATAGTCCTGGCTTGACCATGTAGGGATAAAACGCCCCCGCCCAACATGGAGGAGGAACTGATGAGGGAAGTATGTCTACTCAAGAATGAGGAAGAAGGTGGGCTTCTCCCTCTCCCCACTTGTCCTTGGATTTTAAAACTGTATCTCACTAAGTTCTCAAGGTGAGGCACATTCTTGCCCACCTGCTCGTAAGCCTGTCCTAATAAATCTCTTCTTATCTATCACTTTGTCTCACACTGAATTCTTTCTATGCTGAGACACAAAGAACCAGAGTTCCTCGGAGCCCCCGAAACACCATGTAACAGTTTCACTTGGAGTAAAAATAATTCTCACTTTAACAATGCTAAGATTTTTTTTCATTTTTAAAAAAACTTTTTATTTTATATTGGAGTATAGCCAACTAGCAATATAGTGATAGTTTAAGGTGAACAATGAAGGGACTCAGCCATACATACACATGTATCCACTCTCCCCCAAACTCCCCTCCCATCCATGCTGCCACATAACATTGAGCAGGGTTCCCTGTGCTATACAGGAGGTCCTTGTTGGCTATCCATTTTAAATATAGCAGTGTGTACACGTCCATCCCAAACTCCCTAACTATCCCTCCCCCAACCCTTCCCCCAGTAACCATCCATTCATTCTCTAAGTCTGTGAGTCAGCTTCTGTTTTGTAAATAAGTTGATTTTTATCATTTCTTTTTAGATTACATATATAAGGGATGTCCTACGATATTTCTCCTCTGTCTGACTTACTTCACTCAGTCTCTAGGTCCATCCATGTTGCTAACAATTCTAAGATGTTATTTGCCTTGTTTACCCCTATACTCTCATGACTGGACATGATATGTGAAGTTTTCCAAAGGCTATGTGATGTGTGATGTCACAACAGATTGAATAAAGAAGGAGAATTCAGCTGTCTTTGTCTAAGCCAGACATTACAGAGACTGGCAAAAATGCAAAACAATGCCATGCTTCTCACTAATTTTTTGGGGGGAAAAATATCTTTTTTGTAAAAATATATTACTTATATTAACATGCAATGGGTTCATTGTTGTTTTAAATGAACTGATATTTTTTAAATTCTTCTGTAACTTCTAACATGGGAAATATTGACAAACATTCCCATTTGAACAGAAGTTTTTAAAGGCACCCAAAACATTTTGAGAGCAAAATGAATCCCGAGGCCAAAGAAGTCTGAGAATCACTGGTGTAAGGCAAACAGCTTTGAAGTGATGTATCCTGCCACTTAGGACTCAGCTCTCCACACATCCCAACTTGAAGAGTGTGCACATACATACACACACATGTACACATCCCAGTCAAGCTCGTCACCATCTCATACTTAAGGGGAAAAAAATGGTTAAATTCAATAACTAAATATTAACTGACTCAACAAAGCAATTAAAAGAAAAAATTCCCCAATTGCGTGTTGAAGGTAAAGGAAAACAGAATATACTACCCCATATACAGTTGTAAGCTGTTACTCTTGCCCTGCCTCCTGAAGTCCTAACACCACTGTTTTACTAATTTTCTAAATATTATTTGTATAAGATTATTCAAGTCCAAGTGCAGTATAGAATGTCTTTCAATGAAATATTAAGCAATCAGAAATAAATCAATGAGTCCTCTATTTATGCTGATGTAGGACAGTCTCCTCCGGAGAAGGCAATGGCAACCCTCTCCAGTACTCTTGCCTGGAAAATCCCATGGACGGAGGAGCCTGGTGGGCTGCAGTCCATGGGGTCGCACAGAGTTGGACACAACTGAAGCGACTTAGCAGCAGCAGCAGCAGGACAATCTCCAAGACATATTATATGATAATAATAATGCCTAACATATTATAGGGCTTTCTACATGCTAGACACTGTTCTGAGCATTTAATATACCTTAGAGCATTTAAACCTTAACAACCACTCATATTTTCTTCCATTTTAGAGATTGGAAAATAGTCTCAGTGACTTTTGCCCCAGGTCACATTTTTTAAAAAATGACAGAGCCAAGATTAGAACACAGGCTCCAGAATCTCAGCTTTTTTTTTCTTTCTTTCCAGTTTTATTAAGATACAATTGACATACAGCACTGTATAAGGTTAAGGTGAACAGCATGATCATCTGACTTACATACATCAAGAAATAATTACCGCAGTATATTCAGTGAACATTCATCATCTCATAAAGATACAAAAGAAAAGAAAAACATTTTTTCCTTGTATAAGAATACTTTGGATTTACTCAACTTTCACATATAACATACAGCTGTATTAATTAATCATGTGTAACATTGTATCCCTAGGAGTTAACTATCTTATAGCTGGAATTTTATACCTTTTGACCATCTTCCTCTAATTCCTCCTCCTCCCACCTCCTGCCTCTGGTTACCACAAATCTAATTTCTCTTTCTATGAGTCTGTTTGTTTCTTAAAGTATTGATAAAATTGACCTACAACACTATGTTAGTTCCTGGTGATAGTGATTCAGTATTTCTATACATTACAAACTGATCACCACAATAAATCTAGTTGCCATCTGTCACCATACAAAAATATTTCATGATTATTGACTATATTCCCCACACTGTACATTTCATCAGTCACTGTACAAAATGAATCATATTTTGTAACTGGAAGTTTGTATCTCTTAATCTACCTCATCTATTGATGAGGAAGCCTTATCTTTTAATAGTGAGCTGCACCATAGTACCTCTGTGTTTCAAGGCACAGAGTAGTTACCATTTGTAACTCTAAAAGGGGAGAAAATACCTACACACGTTTACTTATAGATGCATAAAATATATATGAAAAAATATGTTAAAAGGCAGTAACATTGATTTTCTTTGAGTAGGAAACTTAGAGTTGAAGGACAGGGGAGAAAAGAAGATCTTTGGAAATTTTGAAATTTTTTACAGAAAATATTTTTTAAATTTAACTAATTTAAAATAAAAATAATAAAAAAAAACACGTGTCCAACTTTCCCCAAAGTGCCTCCCAGAAACTCAATACCAGATCCGTGTTGTGTAACACGGATTTGTGTAACAACTGGCATTTGGTTCTTGATTATTTTTCATGTACTCATCTTTCTCTACCAGATTATAAACACTTCAAATGAAATACCACCTTCATACTTATAGGTCTTGGAGTTCCCTGAAGTACTCAGCACAGTACTGGGCATTAGCGAATGCTTAAAAAAAACTTGTTTATTAACTGGTAAGCCTGTTACCAAGAAATTGAAATCCTGACATGAATCCAACTTTATGTGGCAAGTTGTCTTTTGTGATGAAAACCCGTGAGACCAGGTCAACGAAGGAGACAATCAGGCACTTGCTGATGAGCAAAAAGAGAAGCACCAAAACTCCTTTTTTAAAAAAAAAAAAAAAAAGATATTTTATATTTGAAAAAAATTAAAGTGGTCATCATGGGAAATATTAACAGTTTGCTGGATTCCCTATAAGCATCTTATAGTTTGCATATTTGTTTACATAATAGTGCACTGTTGTCTTTTCAAACCCTGCCTGTCAGCCCCAGGCCTCTAAGCACTTAATCTAGTTGGGAAATCACAGGGAATGGGAGATTGTTCCGTGATGATGTAGTCTACTTGTCTTCTTTTTGGATAAGTTGGTCATGATAAGCATTTGTAGAAAAGTCATTTAGAATCCCAAGGTATTTTATAAATGAAGCAGGAAGGGTGGTGGGTTATATCACATAATTGAAGAGCTAGCCAGCCCTCCTACAGGTGAAGGGGATTGCGACAAAATAAAAGCTCAGGCCTCTTGTCTCCAATTCTGAGAACTGAATTTTGGGGACAAATCTCTAGTATAGATGCTAAAATTGGTCAAATTTTATTTTTCAGTAAGAGTGGTTGGCATTACAAAAAGAAGGCTTCAATGCTTGTACAGAAAAAAATTAGTAGGTGAAAAAATTTTCCGTCATTTGAAGAGACTCACACAAAATTTGCAAAGTGTCTCTGCCTAGGTTCCTCCAATCAATAGGAAAACTGGCACACAAAATGTTACACAATATTCACCCACAATATTCTGCTTCCTAGGGACTTCAAGGAGATACAGCCAGTCCATCCTAAAGGAAATCAGTCCTGAATATTCACTGGAAGGACTATCTTGAAGCTGAAACTCCAACACTTTGGCCACATGATGCAAAGAACTGACTCATTTGAAAATGATGCTGGGAAAAATTGAAGGCGGTAGGAGAAGGGGACAATAGAGGATGAGATGGTTGGATGGCATCACCGACTCCATGGACATGAGTTTGAGTAAACTCTGGGAGTTGGTGATGGACAGGGAGGCCTGGTGTGCTGCAGTCCATGGGATCACGACTGAGCGACTGAACTGAACTGAACTGAGGCAAATTTGCATTATTCTAAGGTCAGAAACCCTTAACTTACAGAAATGAATAAGTGAAGTCATTCAGTCATGTCTGATTCTTCACAGCCCCGTGGACTGTATGCCTGCCACATTCCTCTGTCCATGGGATTTTCCAGGCAAGAATACTGGAGTTGGTTGCCATTTCCTTCTCCAAGAAATGAATAACTCAGGGTAAAATTTCAGGTGGTGAAACATTTAGAAATTTCTGCTTCTTCTTAAAGATGATATTACTAAGTTCCTTTCAGTTCTTAACTTCCTTTGCTACTACAGCAAATTATGTGTAAAATTACATGTTTAAATTTAGAAACTGTCAGAGGAGAAATTTTTATTTTATCCAAATTTGCTTTTAAACTTTTACAAAAAGGAGGCCAGGAGGATGGGCTCCATTTCAAAAGCCAGATGCTGTTCTGGGTTTTTTTTATCATTTTGGAGACTAAAAGATTATTTTTGAAGATATCAAAGTTGACTTTATGTTCAGACACATTGAAAAGATAGGCACAGTTTCCTTTCATAAACCACCATTACTTTCAGCACCAGCCTTACTTATTAATGTTTCATAATTTCTAAACATGTTTAGAGCTATTGACAAGCCTGAAGGTTTGCAATTTAGACCAACATCAAAGCAATTTGATAGTAAGAGAGCCCTCATAAACTGAATTTCATAAAAGCACAACAGAGGAAATCTGCGACTTAGGATGGAACAAAATCTTTACTTGAGCCTGAGAGTTTATCTCAACCAGATTCCTTAAACAAGCCCTCTATTTAGCAGCCTGAGTCATAAATATATGTTTATCCTTTGGTTTTGTTCATCAGCATTGAAAGGCAACAAAAAAATATTCTTCAGTAATTTGCTTTATCAATTCTTTTTAATCAGAGCTCATTTCCTTCTCAAAGAAAGTCACACTTTCTAACTTCAGATTTGTCCTTCTTGGAGAAAGGAAGAGGATTCTCTTTCTACATCTGTGAAGCCAGCCTGTGTGTCTCCTCTCCTAAACATTCACCCAGTTCAGACCTGCTCACCAGATTGTTGGACATTGAAAGAGTCTGGTCAGATGCCAGGACACTTTAGGAATCTCAGCTGTGCTCAAGGCCAAACTCTTGGCAAGAAGCTGGGCTGAGCTTTCCAGGCCCCAGGATTGGTGGCCAGCAGCCTGGTGTCTTTTATGATGTTTGGCTTTCACCAGGCAAAGGTGGCTCTCTCTGCCGTTGCCAAGATTCCTCCCCATCCAGTGCTGTTGTGTTGGCTAGAGAGCTATATCCAGTGACCTCCTAGGTGGCCATCATTTTTAAAACAGTGTTTATTTCAAATTTATCTCATCATTTTAAATTTCTACTTGGGGTATCTTATTTTACACTGTAAGTAACAGTACATGTGTATAATTTATAAATAAGCATATGGTGGTGATTCATGCTTGAAAGTATTTTCTAATGGGAATTCACATTATAAAAGTTTGGACACCATTACTTTATGAGAGAAAGTTCTGGAAAGGGTCTCTATGCCTTTTCCCCAAAAGCATTTAAAAATCTTACATGCAAGACTTCAAGCATGAGCTTGAAACAGCACCAAGAGGCCAAAGATGGGACAGTGAACATTAATGCAAACAATGAATTAAGACATTAAATTTTTTTAAAAGACATTAAATTAAAAGTCATGGGTTCATAATGATATTTTTAAATAATCTCATTGGTCACCTGTGGAGGATGTTTTATTTTGAAAAGAAAATCAAGCTTGAATCTGCCCTTCCTGGATGAGCTGTACCCTCACACTCAAGGAATAGCAGACTTAAAACATCATCATTTGGCAAATCTCAAATGAAATACGATCTACGCTATGACTATCAATAGCCACTAACATCACAAGAAGAGAGAGAACTGAACATGATGTGCCTCTTGATGGGAGATCCAACCCCATCTTTGACAAAATTTCAAACTTAAATCAGATTGGTCATCTAAATTTCTTTCTTTTCTTTTTTTTTTAGCATCTAAATTTCATAATGAAATTTTAGGAAATACAGAGGGGGATTTCCCTGGTGGTAAGACTCCTCCTTCCAATGTAGGGTATTCAGGTTCGGTCCATGGTCAGGGAACTAAGATCCCACATGCCCCAGGGCAGTTAAACTCGTGGGTGCATTTGGCAGGAGGATTCTTTACCACTAGCACCACTGGGGAAGCTGTGCAATTTCAGGGGCTCCTGCTTATAATCCCAGGTACAAACTGATATTATCAGTTTACATGCAAAAATGCAGCTCTTGTTTTACAACGCTGTTCACTTCACCTTGTGAGTCATAGGATTTCATTAGACCCCACGGTGTTGACCAGACTCTCAGGGGCTCAAGAATTCTGAGATCCAGTCCCTTTCTTTATCTAAAGTGCGACCCAACTTGCTGCGCTTGCAGGCAGGGGCCCGGCAGCGTCCAGGCGGGTCAGAAGCAGGTCAGCGGCCTGCTCTCCTGCTTCTGAAGCCTGAACAAGACTTCCTCCATTTTAATTTCCCTAACACCACACCAGAAAAAAAATGTTTCTCTAAAGCAAGAATTTCAAAGGCTCTAGTGGAATTCAACAAAATTACATGAAGTGGACCAATCTCATCTCTAAGGAAAAGCCAAGAAAAAGAAGTCATGATTATCTTGATCATTGTTTCATACAGGATTTCCATTTTAGAAAAGGAAATCCTGCAGCATGCTGTGCTCTCAATTAAATATTCCATACAGGAACCATCAAATGTTGTTGAAAAAATTGAAACCGTACTGTACATGCACATGTGCTGAAGGCAATGCTTCTCTCCACCGCCACCTGATTTCTGGAGGACTGGCCAGGGCAGCAATGCTGGAGACGGGTTTCAGTGGATCCATTCATCAAATTACTTTCAAAAGGAGACACCTGAGTGTTTAACCCAATTTTATTTGTCCTGTTTTTAAAATCTTAATGGTTGCTGGGCATATGGTAGCTCCTATAAGTGTTCACTGAATGAGTATTTGTGCATATAGTATTTTATAGGATTAACACTTGTTCTTCAGGGAAGAGGACATTCTAGCCGTTCATCAGAACATGGTATGGACAGAGAACACAGTTGCAGGAGTATAACCTCATTGTGATAGATTGTGAAAGCTGCTGTCCCTTTGGTTCCTTGATATTAATGTTCCAATATCTGGCACTCTGAGGAATTCACTGGATGTAATAGTTTCCAACAGCTGCCATAACAAAGCTTCACAAACTGGGTGGTTTAAACAACAGAAATTTACAGTCTCACAATTCTGGAGGCTAGATATCCAAGATCAAGATGTGGGCAAGGCTTGACTCCTCCTCAGAGCTGTGAGGATGTATTGGTTCTATGTCTCTCCCCTAAATTGTGGTGGTGTGCTGACAATCTTTTCTGTACCTCGGCTGGTAGGAGCATCACTCTGATTTCTGCCTTCATGTTCACATGCTATTCTCCCTGGGTGCATGTCAGTGTTCCAAACTCCTTTTTCATAGTGATTCTAGTCATTGGTTTAGGGCCCATCCTAACAACCTCCTTTTAACTTGATTACTCGGTCCTATTTCCATTAAGGTCACTTTCTTAGATTCTGGGGGTTAAGACTTCAACACATGAATTTTGGAGGGACATGATTCAACCTATAACATGGGGTGACACTTATCTTCCCAGGCTCCCTGTACCTGGGGATAATTACACTGCTTTGGACATTTTCCAAGGAAACCACTGGGCTCCAAGGCCCCAGCCTCCTCCTTTTCCTATTGGCTACAAGGCAGCCTTCCTGGTCTTGCTTCTGACACTTTCTAAACACATGAAACTGTGGTTCGTGTTGCCTGTTCTGGTTCTTAGTAGCCTGGGTTTGTGACTACTACTTCCCTATCATTGGAACATGATTCTCAGCTCTCTCCTTTCACTAAAATAATCCTTAAAGCTGTAGAAGAGTTTCTCCCCTGCCAGCAAACACAACTTCTGCACCTAACTTCCAGTGGCCTGGCCTCAAACTCGCTATTACGTTCCTTGAGCCCCTTTAAAAAGTAGCCTGATCATTTGAGGGACTTGGGCTATATTTCTCAGGTCTAGAGAGATATGAACAAGTAATAGAGCACTTCTCTTCTGCCCTTGAACTCTTCTCCAGGGATCAATTTTCCTTCCTTCATTCAAGTCATGATACATCCTCTGCTTTTCAGGGCATCCCAGGCTCCCTTAAACCAAGGGCAGTCTTCGTCACCTCTTTGTTTGAGATTCATCCTGATGCTCTAGGGGTCTGCAACTTCCCCAAATTCACCACCCCACTTGCCAGGATCCTGAGGGATTCATGCAAGCCAGAGTCCTATAACCTGCCATGATACTCAAGATTTCCCATGGCCAGTTTGCAAATCAGGTATCCATCTAGCTCTCAATATACGAGAGATATCATCACATAAACCATTCCTGCTGTTTGTAACCTGTTCCCAGAGAAAACAAACAAAGGAAAGCTTTACCCTTTCAGATATCTAAAGCAGAGCTCCAGTTAGATTGGCTGCATTCTTAATCACAGTGATTCCAAAATTAGAGCTAGGAAGATGACAGCTATGGAGTCAAGTTCCCTTAACCAAAGAATGCCAAACATCATTACATAAGATGTCGAGAAACTTATGTTCACCTGTGTTTTCTAGGAGTAAACAGTTATGCTCCAGGTCACCATGCAGTAGTAATAATTGCATGCTGAGACCTCAATTGCAAGAAAAAATGAGTAAGCTGGGGAGACAGGACCAGGAGTTGGAGAACCAATAAAAGGCCCAGAAACCCCAGTGGCTCAGACCTGGGGGTGGAAATGGGAAGTTGAAGGGGGTGAGATCTGCTCCAATCTGCTCAACTCCCACCTAAGGCTGTGTGTGAGGGTGAGAAGCTTGTGAAGCCAGATAGACTTGGGTTCAAATCCCAGTTCTGTCTCTTACTAGCCTAACTGCATCTTTGCCTCAGCATCCTCACCTGTAAAGTGAAGGTAATAATAGTACCTGCCTCCCAGGTCTGTTGTGATGAATACGTGAGATAATGTGTAGGAAGTACATGGCATTAGGGCTTAATACAGAGCAAGCATTCAATAAATGTTAGCTATCATCATCATTATTGTATTAAGTCCGACGTACCCTTGAACCCAAGGCTCTGTTCTGGTGAAAGAACAAAGATCACTCATCTGGTCCCAGCTGCCTGCATTTATGGACAAAGAATTCCCTCTCTCTCTAAGCTCAGATTGGCACCTGGAGGTCAGCGTTTTCCTATGAAAAACATGCTGGCATATTTCTCCTGAAGGCCAGAGCAGAATTGCCAAATTTCTTTGGCATTTTATAAGATAGAGGTTGTGTTCTCTAATGTTACATTTCGTAGTCACCCTTTCTTCAAAGCTCCCACTGTTTGATGGAATATGGCTAGCTCATCGATCTCACCAAATAAAACAAAATGTCCATGAAACTGGAACTGTCTCCAAAAATGAGTGGCTCAAATCCAAAGGTGCTTTCTGTAATTGAGAACGGGGACATGGACAGCCTTTTCCTCATGAGTGACAGGGTGAAACTCTAGCTGCAGATACCCAGGTAGAAAGGCTGTTGCCATGGTTTCTGAGGCAGGAATAGAGGAAAAATATCATTTTGCATGAAGAAATGGAAAAGATAAGATCTCACCCTTGTTTCTTACAGCACATCTTTAGCAGGGCAACAGCAGGTGGATAGAAAGTAGGAAAAACTAGTGACAAGAAAAATTGATGCATCAACCCTAGAGATAAAAGAGCAAAGTTACTTGTTTTTCTATTTTATATGTCATCCCAGAAAATCACTTGACAGGCCAGCAGTTGCTTCTCTTTGCAACTGACTTCTGTTTTTGTGTGTGTGTGAGCTCACTCAGTCATATCTGACTCTTTGTGACCCCATGAACTATAGTACTCGAGGTTGCTCTGTCCATGGGATTATCCGAGAATACTGGAGTGGGTTCCCATGCCCTCCTCCAGGGGAATCTTCCCAACACAGGGATGAAACTTGCATCTCTTGCATCTCCTGCATTGTCAGGTGGCTTCTTTACCAGTGACTGACTGGTTATTGCCCCGAATCTTCTCTGGGTCCTCTCTCTGTGGGTGAACAGGAGGATGTCTCATTTCTTGGTTGATCCACATGGCAACCAGCTGTAACTTGTTCTCCCTCTGAAGCTCTTTCTTCTTCCAGTTGAGAGAATCTGGGTTTATGACGCCAGGATATGACACGAAGCGTTTATCCTTGGTCAGGGTTTGTCCCTGTTACATCAAGGGTGATTTTGCTCAGTTAAAAACTGGGGACATTAGATTATTAATGACTGAATTTCTGCTGCATTTTTGACTAGAGACCTGAGAAGGGGACACCACAAAGAAATGAAAACAGAACAGCACTTGTGCAAAATGGTGACTAATGTGTTTAGGTGTTTGAGTGTGTTGGTGGTGGGGGCTGGGGGTAGGTGGGTACCTGGGGAAGCTACAGTGGTGCATGTGGGCTGGATAAAAGAGGCCAGGATGTTTTCCCCTCAACACCTCCCAGACATGTTTTCAAGGATTTCATCTCTAATTATTCTCCAAACCTACTCAAAACCACAAAGTATTTAGAACCTCCCTTTAGGTGATGAATTTTAAAACCTCCCTTCTGTCTTAGGAAACATAGCTCTGACTCATGGACGCAAGGACCGGAGGCATGAACATTGAGCTTGATTCTCCTGGGGTCTGAGCTCCAGTTCTTGGAATTACACCCAGCATCAAAGATATCACTTCCTTTTGTCATTACTATCCTCCCAAAATACTGTCCTTATGACAGCTTTAAAATCACATTGTAGGGACTTCCCTGGAGAAGCAGTTGTTAGGACTTTACCTTCCAATGCAAGGAGTACAGTTTCGATTCCCTGATCAGAAGCTAAGATTCCACATCTCTTATGGCCAAAAAGCAAAACAAAACATAAAACAGAAGCCATATTGCTGTAACAAATTCAATATAGACTATAAAAATGGTCCACATCAAAAAAAAAAAAAAAGTAAAAAATTGCATTGTAGATGACGCATAAGGCAAGTTCTCACTTTATTTGCCAAAATTTCCATTGTGCTTTACACTCAGCGTGATTTCTACATCCATTTCATCACGCATGCTACTACTTGACTTCAGTGTGCCTAATGCTCTCAGATTCAAGAGAACACAGATCCTGTTCCAGGGGTGCAAATGCTCTCAAAGAGGTCAGGAGAGTAAGCAAAATCTACAACACTGAAACAAAGGTTGTAGCAGAAATAAACATACTCTGAGTGATCTCAGGTTAGCCTGGTCTCACCCTCAGCAGACCTAAAGACCCCTTCTCATAACAAACATTTTGGAATATCCCTTAACATCTTAAAGTAGAATTCCTAGATTATATAGCCTGCTTACACACTTCCAGAAAGCCAGTGTAATGTCCTAACTATAATTATGAAGGAGAAAAGGAAAGAAACTAACCTAAAAAGGGCAATATATATTTTAATATGCAAATACCACAGCACAGCTACACTATAAGATATATGAAAAGTCAGCTGCTTATACTCACTTATATTGAAAATGTTTTATTTAATTTTTATATGTGTTTATGTTACTTTAATACTTTAACTTATTATATGAGCATATTTAAATTATGTCTAATATTATAATATGTTGTTATATATAGTCAATGTAATATTTTTGAGTTTTTGAAATATTTGGCTTTTTCAAGTGAGGACTAAATGAGTATATTGTCAAGATTAGCGTGTTATAAGATTTTATGTAGAGAGATATACAATGACTAAGAATGAAGAATGATATGATGTATTGATTTAATGACTCAAATAACATGAAAGGCATTGCTGTGTACAATGTGATCATTTTGGGAATGATGAGCAACTCAAAAAAATTTGGAGCAGAAGGAAGAAATCTTCCCTCAATTTAGATCGTAGTCGAATACATGGAAAATTTAGTGTATGCCAAAAACCACATAAGAGAACGCTTTTCCTGTAAAGTGGAGTTCAGTCCTAAGCTCTGCTAAGTATAATTCATCTTTCATGAATTCCCAGTGAAACACTTTAAAACTGTACATGAGACAATATAATTCTTTGTTGAGAAAGTCTGTCCACATATCGTGGGATGTCACCTATCCCTGGAACCACCCAGAAATCGCAAAGCATTCTCTAAACAACCTAACAACCCAAAACCCTCCACTGGGTTCCACAAAGCCCCCAGGGAGACACCATTGTCCCCATTGAGAATCCCTGGTCTAAGATCCCTGAGATCCCTACTAGCTCTGAAATTCAGTGATTCTGTTCATATACTTTACCCCCCACAGTTAATCTAATTATTTTTAATCCCTAGTATGTGCCTTTTCAGTGAGGTAAACAAATATAAACTATGTCTCATTTCTTTATGTAGACTTTTACAAATTTATCCCTAATTCCTAACAAGCCCCTGATATACAGTAGATGCTCAAAAAATATTTTTGAGTGTATGAATACATATGGGGGGATAGCAAAGCATTTGAAAACATGAGTCTTTTCCTTGTTTTGTTGGCTGTAGACTTAATAAGGTGATAGCAAAAATGTTCATAATCCAAGCAAAAACTTTCAAAATGTGTCATGTCTCTAAGCCAAGAATAGCATTAAAAACTGAGGAAATATTCTTTCAGAATTTATCATTTGTTTCCCACATTATTGAGGTATAACTGGAAAAATTATAAGGTATTTGAAGTGTACAACATGATGACTTGATATATAGGTATTAATTGTGAAAGTATTCCCCCATCAAGCTAAGTACATATATACTATCTCACATATTTACCTTTTTTAAAAAAAAAATTTAAGTTCTTTTTTAGCAAGTTTCAATTATACATCACAGTGTAACCAACTATCATCACTATGTTTTGTATTAGATCCTCAGACCTTATTTATCTTATAGCTGAAAATTTGTATTCTTTTATCAGACTTTCCTTAATCCTCTCTCCCTCAACCCCAGGCAACCACTTTTCTACTCTCTGTCTCTATGAGTTTGACTTTTTTTTGGCCACCCGGCCTGTGGGATCTTAGCTCCCCAATCAGGGATGGAACTCGTATCCCTTGATTTGAAAAGCATTATGAAAGCACAGAGTCTTAACTACTGGACTGCCAGAGAAGTCCCGGGTTTAACTTTTTAAAAAAAGATTCTATGTACAAATGATAACCATGCAGTATGGGAGAAAATATTTGCAAATCACATATCTGATATGGGTTTGATATCTAGAATATATAAAGAACTCCTACAGCTTAACCACAAAAAAACCAATCCAATATAAAAAGGGGTGATGGACTGGAACTGACATTTCTCCAAAAGAAGATAGGCAAAGGACCAATAAACACATGAAAAAATGCTCAACATCACTAGTTATTAGAAAAATGCAAGTCAAAACCACAAGATACCATCTCACACCCAATAAACTGATAGTATCAAGTCAAAAACAAAACAGAAATAACAAATGTTGGCAAGGATGTGAAGAAATGGGAACCCTTGTGCAATGCTGGTGGGGCTCTAAAATGGTGCAGCTGTTATAGAAAATAATGCGGAGTTTCCTTGAAAAAAGCAAAAGTGGAATTACCATATGATCCAGAAATCCCATTTGTGGGTATATACCCAGAAGAATTGAAAGCAGAGTCTTGAAGCAATATTTGCACACCTGTTTTCATAGCTGCCATATTTGAAACAGTCAAAGGATAGAAATAACCCAAATGTCTCTCAGGGGATGAAGGAATAAACAAAAGATCATATCTATATATATATATATATATAGAGAGAGAGAGAGAGAGAGAGACAGAGAGACAGAAAGAGTGGAATTTTATTCAGCATTAAAAGGAAAGGAATTTCTGATACATGCCGCAACATGGATGAACCTTGTGGACTTTATGCCAAATGAAATAAGACAATCACACCCCCACAAAAAAATGCATATCATTCTACTTATATGAGGTATCCACAATAGTCACTATCATGGAAACAGAAAATAGAATGGTGATTGCCAGGAGTTGAGGGGAGGGGACTGGAGAGTTATTGTTTAATGGGCATAGAGTTTCAGTTTTGCAAGACGAAAAAACTTCTGGAGACTGGTTGCACAACAATGTGAATAAAGTTGGTACTGAACTGCACTTGAAAATGGTTAGCTGGTAGATTTTATGTTATCTGTATTAAACTACAATTCAGAAAAAGGTATTTCATGCCATGTGGTACTCCTAAAAGTGATTCATTATAATAGGTATAAAATATTGACATCCAAGCTTACTCTGAATCAGGATACTGCTCACACCAAGACTCAGAACACTAAATTGGAGGAGTCAGCCAGGGAATTCAAGGCCACTTTTGGTTTTATCACCAATCAACCATGCGTGAAATACAGGTATTGCAGCCCCCAAAAATTGATGCTTTCGAATTGTGGTGCTGGAGAAGACTCTTGAGAGACCCTTGGACAGGAAGGAGATCCAACCAGTCAATCCTAAAGGAAATCAACTCTGAATATTCATTGGAAGGACTGATGAGGAAGCTGAAGCTCCAATACTTCGGCCACCTGATGCGAAGAGCTGACTCACTAGAAAAGACCCTGATGCTGGGGAAGCCTGAAAGCAAAAGGAGAAGTGAACAGCAGAGGTTGAGATGGTTAGACAGCATCACCAATTCAATGGACATGAATTTGAGCAAATTCCCAAAGACAGTGAAGGACAGGGGAGCCTGGTGTGCTGCAGTTCATGGGGTCACAGAGTCAGACACGACTTAGCGACTGAAAACAAAAACAACCTTTTGAGGATTTGGTCAAATGCTCTTCCGCCTTCTAAAAAAAAAAAAGCTAGATGTTTTAAGTATGAATTGAGTAATGTTTGTAAAACTATAGAGGCTGTTTACCAAAAAAAAGACCTTAAGAGAAAAAAAAGTATCATTAGTGTTATTTTGCTAATTCCATAAACATTGTTGAAAGAAATCTGTTGATTTAACTGGTCTGTGCTAGGTATCTATTAATGACAGGCCCTTTGTCACAGCAAGAAATATTTAGTTTCCAGAAACCAATCTCTAAAAGCCTGCTTTGTACAAATGTTGAAGTCTATCATTACAAGGATTTATTTTTGGCACTGGATACTGTAGGTTTGGCTAATAGCAGTCAACTGAGGTAATTCTAGCTTAATTTTGCAAGTGGTCTAAAGGCAGTAAAAATATATTACCCATGAATCATGGTGACGCTCAGCAAAAGAGCTCAACATGTTATGGAGGTGTAAAAGCACAGTAACTATAGTTCTCATTTTTCATGGTCATTTTTTGTTGGGAATGCTTTTATTATTTAGAGAAATATGAATCATTTGGGGGGATCAAATTCCACAACAATTAATACCCTCATAATAAAAATGTGCTCAGTTTTAGAAGTGTTTGTGTATGGTCAAATAATCTAGATTCAAATTCCCTCGAGGCATTTTTATCCTGTGACCTTGGTACCAAAGAAAATATCACCAGCAACAAACAAGTGCTGTCATTTCATGATCCTTTTAAATTAATTTTCCTGTTTGAAGAGGAAATGTCATTTTTTTCTGTTTGCTAGTCTACTTTCTTTCCTATACCTTGTCAATTAATTCTCATACTTCTTCTTGTGCTGTGCCAGTAGTGAAAAAATAGGAACAGGGGACTCATGTAGTAAAACCAAGGGTATTTTGCCATTAAAAAAAAGTCATAGATTATAAGCTAGAAGCAAGAACCATGTTTTCAGAATACAATTCTCATGGTGCTTGCCATTTTATGGTCATTAAAAATCACCATTTAAGATCAAATGATGTTTTTAAAGTACTTTGTGATACAGGAAATAATTTTTTAGTATTATTTTTATTTTCAGGGTTCATGGCTTTCTAAATCTCAATAAGGTTTTATGTGATAAGATAATAATTAATCTTTTTTTTTGAATGGGATTTTTTCCCCACACCACAGTATGTGGGATCTTAGTTCCCAAGACCAGGGATCAAATCCATGCCCTCTGCACTAGAAGCAGAGTCTTTACCACTGGACTGTCAGGAAAGTCCCTGAAATGGAATAAATAAGGAAAGTGAAACTTTTTAAATTAGGGAAATTAAGGAAAATTACAGTTAAAACTAGTATCGAAAGAAACAAAAACCTCTGTTGATTGTCTTCCTTATCTTACCATTTCTAAATTGTTGTCCACTTGTACAATATACACGAGCAAGCGATGAACCAAAGTTCACTTGTTCAGTCACTCTGTCATGTCCAGCTCTTTGCAACCCCACAGACTGCAGCAGACCAGTCTTCCCTGTCCTTTAACCATCTCCCAGAGCTTGCTCAGACTCATGTCCATGGGGTCTGTGATGCCATCCAACCATCTTGTCCTCTGTCATCTCCTTCTCCTCATGCCTTCTATCAGTTCATGATTCAATGAAATTGCCATTATAACAATAATATACTTTATAGATATGAATATATGCCAACCAATGGAAAATATGTTTGTTACTTCCAACTCAATTATTTCTAGAAGCAAATATTTTCATTTATTCAAAGCTTTATATCAAACACCATCTTCTGTTAATTGTTAGAAGCAGTATAAAATAGCACATAACAATTTCAAAAGAAGATCTTTAATGCAATCATATTTTTAACAATGAATCACAATTTCATTAAGCTAGAGATTCCAATTTTTTACAAATTCAGCAGATTTGAAGTTTTTACAGTTTTCTTAGGTCATGAAATTACCACTGATGTTCCGGGCAAAGAAAGGGAAGAACAGATGAAGAAGGAATATTTCCTATTCTTTCTTTGGAAGTCTTCTGTTTACATGGAAAAAATGTTCTTAAAATCAATCCTATTACATTCTCTTTCTATACTTACATGCTTCTATTACAAAAAAAGTTCTCAACACTACAGGAGAAAATAATTTCAAGTGCACGATGGATCAGAAGTGTGTCTGTATCAAAACAAATGAGGATATAAAATAGTTCAAAAGCAATCTTTATTTTTCAGTGTATCCTCACCACACTTAGATAAGTTAATGATAGTAAGTCAGTAAGACGTTCAGTGATAAACAAAACCTGAAAGCTTACTTTGTATTTTTTTTCAATTGATGGAGATGACACAAAGATGTAAGGCTATAAAGCCAGCAGCCACTTACGACCACTTGACAGCAGAATCATGAGGCTCACTGACACAGGATTGGTGTGCGTGAGAACTTTCATCCCCAAAGAACCAGGGGTAGTCTGGTGTTCAGTCCCACACTTTCTGTTTTCATCTGCTTAGTTGAGACATTTGTCCTTAAAACTGGACTTAGTGGAGAGAGAATGGAGAACTGAAGTCCAGATCTCTGTCAGTTAGCGTAACACAAACCAGGACTGGAGGACCCGCTCACAGTTGTACATCAGGGAAATCCCACCAAGTCAGCAAGAAGGTGGCCTGATTCCAGCAGTGTCCAGAGTATTTCAGAGTGCAGGAGAGGAAAACAGTGTTAGATAAATAGAGGGTAAGCTAAGCAGTGGGACCTCCTAGGTGGTAAAATTGGTAAAGAATCCACCTGCCAATGCAGGAGATTCAGGTTCAATCCCTGAGTCGGAAAGATCCCCCGGAGTAGGAAATGGCAACCCACTCCAGTATTCTTGCCTGGAAAACTCCATGAACAGAGGAGCCTGATAACAGTTCATGGGGTCACAGAGTTGGATACAACTGAGCAACTGACCACACACACACTAAGCTAAGCCCGGAAGTATACTTGACACATGTCTCATGTAGCTTCCTGGACAAAGACTTCCCAGCAAGGTACCCTGAAACAACCTAGGATTGCCAGAAGGCCAGGTAGAGAGGGAGCTTGAGTTAGCTTTCCTGCAAAACCCAGAGTGATGTGGAAGGAGGTGCCTGCATTCCTTGGGCAACAGAAGAGTAGCGGAGACTGTATGGGGAGCTTGCTAGGCTCCATCACCAAAGACAGTGCAAAAACAACTCTGTGGTCAAGGGCTATAGGAAGAGCCGTCTAAACCAGGGGATGAGCAGCCAAACCCCAGGGGCTCTGCTGTGTCAGTTGTTGGGTTAGCAGGTGAGGGCTCTGGGTGAGAAGTCCACAGGATGTCGTCCACATGGGAAGTCAGCAGAGCCTCCAGCCTGAGCAGCCTCAGGAGAACCAAAGGACTGTGTGTGGCCCCTCTGTACTCTCCAGGACCCTTCCCCCAACTCATCCCACAAGGACACTGCAAACCATCCACCCCCTGACTCCTGTGCCATCTCAAGGAAGCAAAAAAGAAAAAAATCAAAAGTAGACCATTGCACTTGGAGCAAACTAAGCTACTGAGAAATACTGTCTCTTTTACATTTTCCTATAGGTGTGAATTTATCAGGTTGGACCAAATGTAATTTTCTCTCCTTTTATCCAGATACTAGGACTTTTGAAGGAGACTAGATCAGCTTCAGCAAAATAAAGGGGATTTTCTTTGTGCTGAGAGCAGGGTGCAAATTTCCAACATTTCTCAATGATTAACAGATAATCCCTGAGGTCTTGGTGGTCTCTTGTCCTCACTTGTTCCTCTCTTCCTGGGGAGCGTCCTCTGACTCTTCCCCAAATATCCAGGGCTAGTCTTCCATTCCCCTCTCCTCGGCAGTTGTCGCTTTCAGAGAACCCACTCCTGAGCACTGCCGTCTTTCTCACTCACTCACTGGCAGTCACCTGCAGTACTGACCAGTCCAGACGGGCACTGAGCAGGGACCTGGAAGCCGCTTGCTGTATTTGTTGCAGGGGTAGGGGTGTCTCAGGGGAGACTTTGCAGCAATTGAATCAGGAGAGCTCTTGGGGGCTCAGGGTAGTGGCTATTTCCCAACCAGAAAAGGAGAATATCAGTATTTTAACAATCAACACAGCTAGACTGGTCAAACAGTCAATTCTAAAGGAAATCAACCCTGAATATTCATTGGAAGGACTGATGCTAAAGCTGAAGCTCCAGTATTTTGGCCACCTGATGCAAAGAGTCAACTCATTAGAAAAGACCCTGATGCTGGGAAAGATTGAAGGCAAAAGGAGAAAGGGGCAGCAGAGGATGAGATGGTTAGATAGCATCACCGACCCAGTGGAAATGAATTTGAGCAAACTCCAGGAGATAGTGGACTTCCCTGGTAGCTCAGCTGGTAAAGAATCTGCCTGCAATGCAGGAGACCCTAATTTGATTCCTGGGTCAGGACGATCCCCTGGAGAAGGGATAGGCTACCCACTCCAGTATTCTTGGGCTTCCTGGTGGCTCAGATGGTAGAGAAACTCCCTGAAATAGTGAGACCTGGGTTTGATCCCTGGGTTAGAAGATTCCCCGGAAGAAGGGAATGGCTACCCACTCCAGTAGAATTGCCTGGAGAATCCCATGGATAGAGGAGCCTGGCATGCTGCAGCCCACAGAGTCACAAAAAGTCAAACACAACTTAGCGACTGAGCATTAGCAACGACAAGAAGACTGATGTGTGCTGACGGGATACCAGAAGCTCCCACTTCCAATCAGAGCCCCAGACTCTCCAGAGACTACTATTTCTCCTACATCCCGCCTTGCACCTGTCAGGGCTCCAAGCCTTCCTTCCTTCCTTCACATAGGCTTGGCCCACCCTCGTGGCAGGAGTTGGTACAGAGGAATAAAAGGAATACAACAGCAAGTGAGCATCCAGGTACCTTGTCCAGGGATCATGGGAAAATGAGTCATTCCTGAACCCCACTGGTACTCTGATCACATTTGCAGAAAAGAAAGGAATTATAAATGATAGCTCCATATTGAAATGAGCACAGCTTATGCCTGGTCTGGAAACCTAATTACCCTCCAGGATGTTGCCTATATGAAAACAAAGCATTACAAGTTCCCACTGAGCAAAATATAAATAAGCCTTTCAGACAAAAACTCTTCTAATTTTAAGACTACTAGTGATGAAAATCTATATGCATTTATTATTTGTTGACAGAAACTTCAAAACATACATATAATCAGAAACTTCAAAACATGCATATAATGCAAGAAGTAAGACATCAAGGCAAAAGGAAAATAATATTAGGAAAAACAAGCCACAGGTAATTTCTACTTTAAAAATGCAAGCTTAAAAGCAGGTCACAAATTTGACCTTGAGCTTTCTAGTAGCTAATGCAAAAAAAATAAATCACTAGTTACACAATTCTTGAGATTCTGTCTTGGCCAGATTTCTTAGGGAAAAGCCCATTTATTCCTATTTCTATGGACTGAAAAAAAAATGTCTCCTGTGGAAATCAACAGAAGACTTCATGGAATGTAGTTATCTAACACACTGACTAACACTCAATAGGAACTATCTGGGTATTAATACTTTGTCTATATTGTTACCCCACATCAGAAAAAGTCTATGAGGCTCTTCTGAGATAAGGAAACTGAAGCTCATAGAAGTTTATAACTTGGAGAGATTGTGAAGCTCAGACACAGTGGGCCTAGGTCGAGACTGGATTTGTTAGTCATTTTAAGTCCCGGCTGTTGAACACTGTTTCATGAACAATCACCCTAAAATGAAATCAATACATCCCATATGGATTTTTTTATAATGACCTCAATATCCAATGATAAAAATGTGTGTCAACAAAGCAGCAAATTATCTTCACACTAGAAGCCTAAAGCATTACGTGTAACACAACTTTAATTTTTTTGTACTGAATTCTTCTTTTGTACTTTCCACTGGTAAAATTGTAAGGAGTGGTGAAATAGGGATATTCTTTTTCAAGACTTCAGCTGTTTCTTTAATAAAAGAGCAGGTCTATTTCAAATTTTCATATTTTCTCTTTCTATAGATTGTAGCTCTCGCACAGACTATGAAAGATTTTTTCACTGTCTATAAGAATTAAAGTACAGTTGTCAGTTCTAGAAGTTTCTTCCTTAAAGAGGCTGCCATCTTTTGTTTAATTTTGCAGGTCTGTGGAAAGTAATTTATTTTCCTTACTTGCAAAAGAAACTTTTCCACTCAAAACCTGTCGATGATGTAAAGCAGTTCTGCTGCCATCAAAGAACAGCTTATTATTTATTCACATAGTATTTTACTTTTGTGTCAAATTGAAAAGTAGCATTAACTGAATGCCCACAAAGCATCTTAAAGGCTAAAGAAGGATTAAAGTAAAGGCTAAACTCTGAGACAGGTTTATGTACACTATTGTGCATTTTCCTGGGGCTTAACGTCTTTTCTCCTATCTGTAGAGGATATAGAGGGCAGCGTTTCTGTCGTGAAATAGGACTAATCAACTTAGCTGAGTTTGTATTTAAAGGAAGGTGAATTAATTGAGCAGCCTGACACCCTTGTCAGATGTGTTTTTCAGCCGGCAGTCAGAGAAGCTTCTGCAACTGAAAGACAGAAAGTCTCTCGAAGTTTCCTCCATGAGCAATGTCTAAACCAAGACATCTTCTCGGTGGATGTAAGTACACAGGTCGACACATTGATTAGTCCAAACTGAGGCTAGTTACTTTCAGAAAAAATGTTTGCCTGTAAAAATAAATGATCAACTTTATCTTAAAAGGATTACCAGTTCTATGCTGGCCTAATGAAAAATGAAAATATAAGGAAATAGTCTTGTTATTTTTGTATAAAAACCATCAACAACATTCCTCCTCGAATCATTGGGTGTACTGTAAAACACGATACACTTGGGAAAAATAATTTTTTATTAAGAAGTACTTAGATTTATCTATAAATTTTATTGATTTCGTTAACAGTATGTTAGCTAAAAACTTCTTATTTGACTCAAGTTACCAAAGAGTAAAGTTGCTATACTGCTCCTGCCAAATAAATAGATGCTGCTTTGATTTAGTTTGTTTTTGTTTAAGTAAAAGTAAAAGGAGGATTGTTTGAAATAAAATCACTTCAAAGTTGCATGTAAATTTATTAAGTGTTTTATCATCTGTAAGTAGATTAAGCACCTGCCCCTGTGTGTTACTGCTATATGTTTACTTCCCATTCTTACTTTAATGACCTCCCATTACTGCAGATAACTATGCACAAAAACCTGTCATGATGAATGGACCATGAAATGACAGAGTCGAAAATTTGGGGGGAAAAAATCATCGAGGAACAATCAGTGATAATCATGGAAAAAATCTCTTCTGTTCATATTTCTTAACTCTTTTAAAAGATCTAACTAAAATATCTAAAATTCAGTTCAATTATATGAGAACTGCTAGAATTTCACTTTATGTACAAATTTACATATAGTGGGGTTTGTTTCACAATCTTTTGAAGAAAACGAACATGATGTGTATAAACTATAGTAGCACTTAAATTATGTGGATTTTAAGAAGAAAAGACATTACATAATTTATACATGCTTAATGATGACAAAAATTTACCCCTTTTCATTATAACACTTAAAATAGACCTAAAACTTTTCCATTCAAGAAGCCATGAATGGATCAGATGACAATGAGCTTCCTCAGTGAAAAGAAATAGAAGGTGAGGCCAGCACGCACTAGCCATCTGTCTTCCAACGACTCTTTCCAGGGAAGTGCTGTGACATGATGCATTTAGAAGAGTTGCTAAAGTCTGTGCCCTCAGGAAAAGTGAAATATACTTCAGGGCCCCTGCCAGCTGCCTCAGTATTAATTGTTTTGTTGTCAGTACTACTTGCCACTGTAGTGTTAACTCACTTTCATTTATACTGTGCCTGTATAACAGAGAGAGTGCTTATGATTTTTTAAAACCAAAATTAAGCCTATTGCCTTCTAAAGGAAGATGTTAGCAGTATAAATCAAACCAGTGGGAGAGAAATCTCTAAAATTCTCCCCTATCCTCAGCAAACATGAGGAGAGGAAGAAGATATGAAGAGACCAGAGTCAAAAGCTCATGACAGAAGGCTCAGAGCTGACCAACGTGAGGGGCTAGAGATGCTTCTGCAAAATAAAGTGGGAGAAATTGCGTAGGAGTTGGGGTAGCAGCTGAGAGAAAGCTAAAAAAAAGAAAAAAAAAAAAAGGCAAGAAGCCAGATTTGCATTGTCAAAATTGCCCAAAGGAATGTTTCACAATGGAGAAGTCTAATGCTCAATTTTAAGTTGTCTTTGACACATCCTCTCCCCAATAGGCCAAGACCTCAGTAAAGTCAGCAACACACACATGTTACCTTGCATGAGTGGTTTTATGTGGATACTAAGGGAAGTGGACTGCATTCTGAATCAGTGCGGAGCAGATGGGAGAGAAAAGCTGAGGCAGTAGATGGGAAGCCCCACGGGGGCATAAACTCAGAATCCGAGCACCCACCAAGATGAAATCTCAAGGGCTGGGCAGAGCTTTGGGGAAGATGGAGAGTGGGGTCTGAAGGTGACATCATCAGCTGCTCAGATTTTATGGAGCAATTTCATTCATCCTGTTATCAATGAGCATGCTGCACGTTTGGGTTGAAGATATTTTAAATGTATTTCTTCTACTTCAGATAAGTGCTTGGATAATTTCAGAATTCCCATGTAAACTTCAGGAAATATGTGTATCTACATTTAGAAACAGTCAAATATTTTATGCCAATTATCAATCTAGTTTTACCTTAAACTTTATTTCAATTAACAAATGTATTTTGAATATCAATACAATTATTTTTATTTTATACAATTAAACAAGAATTAAATAATTATTTTTAAAAATGTTTTCCTATTGGTTATAAAAAGACTCTTCATTTCTATTTCTAACTATACTTCTAACTATATCAATGAATACAGTTACACTTATAACTATATCAATAAAAAGTTGCTATGATCTCTCTTCTCACAGCTAGGTTTTCTGCTAAAAGTATTTGATCATGAGGTGCTTTGGGGCAGCTCTCTTGGCCTTCTTAATTTAAAAAAAAGACCTCCCATTTATTTCTTTAAAACATTGAAAATATACTTAAGGGCATGTGAATTACACTTTAACAATAACATGCTTTTTAGAACTCACATTAATATAGGATACCTAGAATAGTAAATATATGAAGCTACTAAGGATTGTTTTTTAACTTGAACAAAAGACCTCTCAGAGTATCTCCCTCTAGTTTTAATTTGTATTTATTTTTCTCAGAATTGTAGAAATATTTAATTCTACTGATCACCTTTCAAATGTAAAAACTTACCAACTATAGCAGCTATTTAAAAATTAATTTATCTTAATGAGTATAATTCCAGGATTTATGCATCATACATGCAACAAGTATTCTATAGATAATTGTTCAAATTTTCAGTTTCAGTTCAGTCACTCAGTCGTGTCCAACTCTTTGTGACCCCATGGATTGCAGCACACCAGGCCTTCCTGTCCATCACCAACTCCCGGAGTTTAATCAAACTCATGTCCATTGAGTCGGTGATGCCATCCAACCATCTCATCCTCTATTGTCCCCTTCTCCTCCTGCCTTCAATCTTTCCCAGCAACAGGGTTTTTCAAATGAGTCAGCTCTTTGCATCAGGTGGCCAACATATTGGAGTTTCATCTTCAGCATCAATCCTTCCGATGATTATTCAGTAATGATTTCCTTTAGGATGGACTGGTTGGATCCCCTTGCTTGTTCAAATTTAGGGTTGGCCAAACTCAAATTGTCCTGACTTTAACAAATGGTCAGAGTAAAGCCACGTAAAGAAATTTAATGAAATTGGCACCTGGGTGCTGTGCACAGGCAAGCATTGTCGGCAGTAGGAGCACTCAAGTCAATATCTGCTGATTCGGCAAGGGCTTTAGTTCATGGAGTTCATGTCTTACTGCTATTGTCCTAATCAGTTGAGACAGAATTAGCACTGGCTAAATCGTCTGTGTGCTGCCTGGAGGGGTTTGTTGAGGGTAAGAGTCTGAAGACAGGGATTAAGGAGTCTTCATCCTCCTAAAGTGCTGGACATCCAGGATTAGAGCTCTAGGTCAAAGAAATCCAGCCCGAATGCAAACCTAAGCATGAGTGCATTCTCACATTGAGGATTACCAGACACGCTCTGCATTCAGAACAGATATCCCAGTCTACACTTTGAATCAAGAGCATTTCATCTGCCACAGCAAAGTGACCTTGGTTCATAAACTGTCTACCTGTAGAAGAAGGTACCCTGAAAGTGTGAAAGTTAATGCTTAAAGACTCAGGGGTAGATCCATGACTGCGGGATTCCAAAATGGTGAGTTCGTAGAAAGATACATTTGGAGTTTCATATATTTATCTACCTGGCTGGTAAAGTGAAAGTTATAGTCAACCCCAGAATATTTCCTTAGAAGTGCATTTGCTTTAAAAGAGAATTAGGTTTAGAGTAGTGACACTATTCTATATGAAACTACAATGGTGGATTCTTGTTGTTGTAGTGAAGTCACTCAGTCATGTTTGACTCTTTGTGACCCCACGGACTGTAGCCTGCCAGGCTCCTCTATCCATGGGATTCCCAGGCAAGAGTACTGGAGTGGGTCGCTATTTCCTTCTCCAGGAGGTCTTCCCAACCCAGGGATCGAACTTGCATCTCCTGCCTGGCAGGTGGATTCTTTACCACTGAGCCACCAGGGAAGCATGTCATTATGCATTTGTCAAAACCCAAAGAATGTGCAACCCAAAGAGTGAGCCAACCGTAAGCTAACCTTTGGACTTTCAGTGATAGCGATGTGCAAGGGTAGGTGCATCACTGTAATGAATGCAAGACTCTGTTGCAGGATATTGATAGTCGGGAGGCTATCTATGCATGTGTAGGGGAGAGGTACATGTGAATTCTCTCTACTGTCTACTCAGTTTTGCTGTGAACCCAAAACTGCTCTAAAAAATAATGTCTCTGTAAAAATAAATAGATATATAATTATAAAATATACATATATGAAATTTGGGACATTCAAAAGATAACAGGTACAGCACTAAAAGGTCCCTTCATCCATTCAGGCTGCTATAACAGAATAGTATAGTCTGGGTGGCTTATAGAACCCTGGAGGCAAAGAAGTCCAAGATCAAGGCACTAACAGATTCAGTGTCTGGTGCGGGCCTGCTTCCTCGTTCAAAGACGGCCTTCTTCTGACTGTGTACCATGTGGAGGGAAAGTTGAGGGAACTCTCTGAAGTCTCTTTTCTAAGGGTACTAATTCCATACGTGAGGGCTTCACCCTCATGACCAAAATCACCTCCCAAAGACCTCACCTCCAAATACCATTGTTTTGGGGATTAGGTTTCAATCTATGAATTTTGAGGGGAGACATGAGGTCTATAGCACTGGGCAATGGTTTAAAAAAAAAATGGGGGCAACAAGAGATGCTATAGTTATATGTAAACAAACACTTGCTCACAAGTGTAAAGATGAACAGAAAGTAGGGAAGCCAAGAGGAGCCCGTACCGTCACGTTCAAGTGTAGTAGATGCCAACGACTCCTTGTCCTCCCAGGGACTTTCCTGACATAGAGACATTTCCCCAGACTCTGGAATAGTTTACATTTTAAGTAAAAATTTGGTAGGCCAATTAAAAATAATAAACCATATCAGAAGGGTCACAAAATTTTATAGATTATATTCAGTCCCCCTGGTATTGCACAAAAGGAAAGAAAGAAAACCCAAGCATTGTGGAATCCAAAACAGGTATGGTACCAAGGAGGGCTTTGGATGAGGCTTATCTCTGATGCCTCACTTCTTCAACTCCATTGGCCTGATACCCTTGAGTTCCTCACTTGTTTCAGTGAACACATGAATAACTGAAAAAAATCATGCTGTGTGATTGCAGACGATGGACCCTACGGAGCCTTGTAGAAATATGCCTCTGCCTGGAGAATCCGGAGGTCCAGAAGAAAGGCATTTGTGTCGATTATCCGGTGGAATGACATTAGAAGGTAATCACCTGGCCTCGCAGAACCACACATCGTTGCTGCCTTAACCCCATTACACCTTTCTGAGTTCACCTGTAACCACAGAGGCCATATCCCATCTCAAGCACCAGTCTCTCTCTGCTTCAGACTGAAGGCTTTCACCCACACTGTAGGAGCTAGTTGGATCTAGCTTAGACATAACCTGGGTACAAGGGAGAATTGTGCACTCCAGCAGGGGCTGACACAAATCAAAGGATAAATGGCCAACTCTATGTCTTCCACTGGGACAGTTATGAGATGTGAACATAATTTTTTTTCCTTAGAGTATTCCCAGCAGGGTTGCCCATAGTGGTAACTCACACTTTAACTCACCTCTTGTGGGCTTTCTTCTCTCCCTGGTCTCACTTACCTACTCCCTCAAATAGGCTTCCTGGGATTCCCCTCCCAAAGGAATTGTGTGTATGTGTTTGTCTGTGTGTGCTCAGTCGTGTCTGACTCTTTGCAAACCCATGGACTGTAGCCCTCCAGGTTCCTCTGCCCATGGGATTATTCAGGCAAGAATACCGGAGTGGGTGACTATGCCCTCCTCCAGGGATCTTTTAGACAGAAGAATCGAGCCCTCTTGCATCTCCTGCATTGGCAGCCAGATTCTTTACCACTGCACCACCTTACCTGCATTCAAGTCCTTGGCCCAGCCTGCTTTGGAGGAATCCCAAAGTGAGATGATCTCATCAACTTTTGGTTAACTAACCTCCATGGCACTTCCCTGTGGTATCATGTGTGAGGTAGCAGGGTGGTCAGCCTCTAGGCAATGCTTGCTCTGGAGGGATTTTGTACTGCTCCCTTTCTGCCTTCTCCTTCCTCCAAATTGGTCTCAGGCATCTCATAACATGCAAGATGAACATGGTACATTATAGCTTCAAAGATTCTGTCTCACTCATAGCTAAGTTCAAACTTCTACCAGAATCTGTCAATTCATGACACAGATCAATGTTCAGTAATGTTTCAAAAGGAAACATCAAGTTGTGTCCCGCGATGTTGTTGTTATTATTTCCCACAGTGAAAGAAGAGCGTTCTCAAGCCTTTATTAAAATGACTTTTCCAAAAACTGGAAGAGCCCACTATACCCCAGCCACTTAGCACCAACGAGCAGCCTGCCTTAGCCCATTGTTCTTTTGTATAATGGAAAGACGGCTGTGCACCAAACCTCAGATATGGAGGATCCAAGCCACGGCACAGTGTCCTCGCCAGAGATACAAGCCCACAGCTGATACACCTGGCCTATGTTCTTTCCTGGCATCTCACCCTGGCTGGCAGGCATCTGGCAGATATTTTTATCCTGAGTCTGACTGGTCACTACCCTGAGGCCACTGTCAGAGAGGAAATTATATTGGCCTCCCAGATATACAATGAAAATAAATCTACATAAAGAACTTTTAAAAAAATATATGAATGGTGAAAGCCAATGTTAAGTGACCTATGGACTTGAATTTCCAATTTGATCAGTAGGTTTAGATCTGGAAAAGAAGCTGAAGAAGTGATTGCTTACTTGCATGCATGCGTGCTAGGTCACTTCAGTCATGTCTGACTCTTTGCAACCCCATGGACTGTAGTCTGCCAGGCTCCTCTGTCCATGGGATCTCCAGACAAGAACACTGGAGTGGGTTGCCAAGCCCTCCTCCAGGGGATCTTCCCAACCCAGGGTTTGAACCCACCTCTCTTATGTCTCCTGCATTGGCAGGCGGATTCTTTACCACTAGCACTAGCCTGACCTGGGAAGCCCCAATTGCTTACTTAAATATCATTATATTTTTAGTTTTGGAATCATATGAATGTATTAACTATTTTAAAAATTAAATATATGCATGAGAAAGAGAAAAAGAAACATCGCTACTTTGAAAAGTTAGAACATTTTCTTCCTAATTTCCTTTTTTTTTTTCTCAAAAATAGTTGTCTATCTCAATTTTTTAAAAAGTAACAGTTGAGGATTAAGAAGCTAAAGTAACTTGTTTGACTAACACTCTTTTAATATTTAAAATTATTCAAAGAATGTTAATAATTAACAAGAAAATGTAAGACAAAATTTTCTCTCTTTTACAATGGTCACATTTTCTGATCACTAGGTTCTAGATAAAGTTATTAAAGCTTGTGTTTATGTATTATATGTTTGGATATAACTTGTTTTAGTTAGACACAGTCTCATGAAATCAGCCTCTATTCACTTTAATTAGATGTGTTTCGGGCCTTTAGGAAGATTCTCCTCCTCTTTTCTGTTTTAATCTTTTCAAATTTATTTTTTTTCTTATTTTTTTTTCTTTTTATTAGTTGGAGGCTAATTACTTTAAAATATTGTAGTGGGTTTTGCCATACATTGACATGAATCAGCCATGGATTTACATGTGTTCCCCATCCCGATCCCCTCTCCCACCTCCCTCTCCATCCCATCCCTCTGGGTCTTCCCAGTGCACCAGCCCTGAGCACTTGTCTCATGCATCCAACCTGGGCTGGTGATCTGTTTCACCCTTGATAGTATACTTGTTTCAATGCTGTTCTCTCTGAACATCCCACCCTTGCCTTCTCCCACAGAGTCTAAAAGTCTGTTCTGTACATCTGTGTCTCTTTTTCTGTTTTGCATATAGTGTTATCGTCACCATCTTTTTAAATTCCACATATATGTGTTAGTATACTGTATTGGTCTTTATCTTTCTGGCTTACTTCACTCTGTATAATGGGCTCCAGTTTTATCCATCTCATTAGAACTGATTCAAATGAATTCTTTTTAATGGCTGAGTAATATTCCATGGTGTATATATACCACAGCTTCCTCATCCATTCGTCTGCTGATGGGCATCTAGGTTGCTTCCATGTCTTGGCTATTATAAACAGTGCTGCGGTGAACATTGGCATGCACGTGTCTCTTTCAGATCTGGTTTCCTCGGTGTGTATGCCCAGGAGTGGGATTTCTGGGTCATATGGCAGTTCTATTTCTAGTTTTTTAAGGAATCTCCACACTGTTCTCCATAGTGGCCGTATTAGTTTGCATTCCCACCAACAGTGTAAGAGGGTTCCCTTTTCTCCACACCCTCTCCAGCATTTATTGCTTGTAGACTTTTGGATAGCAGCCATTCTGACTGGTGTGTAATTTAACAGTGGGTGCATACATGCATTTGTGCCTCAGGAAGTATAGAAACCAAAATGCGTTGTAATAAAAGAAAATGGTATTTCTGGAATCTTGCAAAACTGGTTTAATTTTATTATTGGTCGTCATGTGGTGCGGTGTTATCTGTGGGCTCTCCAACAAATTCCAAAGGCACACAGAGTTCAACAATTGTATCTGGGTGCTTACAATGGAGGGGTTTTTGTGTAACTGAAAGCTTGGTGTAGCTACTCTTCCCAAGTACTGGGAAAATACAAAAGGTGTTCATCATTTCAAGAAGAATTCAGTTTGCCAAAAAATGGAGGTATATGTTGACATATCTATCTTTTTTTTTTTAGAACTCCATCAGTGGCGAGAGATATTGATGATAAATCCAATGATGGCCATGAACCCTCTACTGCCAGCATCAGGGCAGCAGAGAATTCCACTGATTCCCTCACCATTTGAACCTCCAAGTGTGGATAGGTATTCCTCTCCAATATGATATTCTGGTCTAAGGAGAAAATGGATGTTACTAAGTTTCCAAACCTTAGTGTTGTCTTATAGTCTAATGTTATCTCAAGGAACTGTGGTGCAGTAGTCTGCTGGCCACATGTTCAACAAAGTTCCCCTCTGAAACCTCTTTGACATCCTCTCTCAGTAAATAGCTAACGAGCACCTGCCATGTGACAGGCATTGCATAGGTGCAAACGAGGATGGGTAGTATGCTAGGGCTGCCGTAACAAAATATCACAGACTGGGTGGCTTAATTTTATGTCTCACAGTTCTAGAGGCTAAAAGTCCTAGATCAAGGTGCTGACAGGTTTGGTTTCTCCCAAGGCGTCCCTCCTCAACTTGCAGGCTCGGCTGCCTTTTCGATGTGTCCCCACATGTCTTTTTTTCTGTGTGCAAGCATTTCTGGTGCCTCTTCTCTTTCTTATAAGGACACCAGTCCTATTGGGTAAGGGCTCCACCCTTATGACTTCATTTAACTCTAATTACCTCCTTAAAGGTCCTATCTCCAAAACAGAGTCACATGGGGTGGTTAGGACTTCTAACATGTGGATTTTAGAGGGGGACACAATTCAGTCCCTAACAATGTGATATCCTAGGTTTCCTGTGATAGAAGAATTCTTTCTTTGCAATAAAAGTGAAATTATCAGTATTTTGGTTGCACATTCTGGCACCTTCCTATCTTCTTTTCTTTTGAATATATATTCTGGAATCTGGGGAGAGAGTAAAATTCATTATTATACTTGTTCACGGAGCATGAACAATAGAGTTGGATTTCTAGAGACCACTAAAGTTTGGAGAAGTAAATTGTCCATCCAGGTAGTGACTGATTCTAGATGGCAAAACTCAAGCTTGAGTGTGTTCATCAAATAAGGAAAGACTTTTATGATCAAGAACAGTATATAGTCATGAAAAATCAAACATTGGTATTGATTTGATTAGATCATTTTTTTCCCTAACATCCCTAAAACTTTCCTGCTTCTCTGTTATGTTGTCAGGTGGGTCAGTCATTCCCTACTAGAGTCCTGCCTTCCCATTTTTCTTATCATATTTCTTCTTAAACCAATAGAGATTGCAGGACTTTCATACTTCATTTGGGGAAGAAATGATAGAATCCCATGTGGCAATTAAAAAAAAAACTCACTGCTATGAAATGGAAATTTTGTACAAATCTATTTTCATTTTACCTGTTTTGTATCTTTTTCCTTAGAGATTTATTGCCTCCTACTGTAGCACCAGCTGACCCAAGACAGTTTTGTGTTCCTTCCCAGTTTGGATCTTCTGCTCTATCAAATGCAAACATGCCAAACTTGCTGTCCAATCGTGTCTACTCAGGTATCAGAAACTGATGTCTCTCATCTCTGGAACCACTGTGAACTGAATTGCTGCATTAAGCTTGCCATGAAATTTATTGCTAAATTTTGGAGGCGAAACTGTATGGTGATAATGCTTACAGTTTCTACAATTACTACCTAGGTTTAAATCTTGGTTCCACTACTGTGTAAGTTGCTTAACTCCTCAAACCATCAATTTACTGATGAATGACACGAAAATCTGCAATTAATATCTGTCTTACCTTACAAGGAACTGATGAAGTCATAAGGAGATGAGATCTGAGAGTAAAAGGCCCTGGGGCAGTTTATATTTGGTCTGATAGGCCAGTGAGAACTTGCCTTCTACTTGGAAGAACAGGGAAAGCTCTTGAGGAGTCTGAGCAAAGGAATGACATGGTCTGACTTACATTTTACCAGGATCACTCTGGCTACTGTGTTAGGGAAAAACTTACTAGGATTCAAGTTCTGGAGTTAAACTGATGGGAGTTGATGGGCTATTAGAATAGTCAAAAGATGATGATGGCCTGGCGCTGGGGTTACAGTAGGAATAGTAAAAATGGTTTGATTCTGTAAATACTTTGAAGGTAGAAACAACAGGATTTGCTCAGAGTTTAGATATGAGATGTGAGAAGAGGAGCGGTGTTAAGGAAGACATAAAAAATTTTGGCTGAGAAATGGGAAAGGGGGAGTTGCTATTCACTGAGTTGAGGAAGACTGTGAAAGGAAGAGTTTTGGGGGTGGGAGAGATAGCACAGGCATCTGCAATGCCTACCTGACAATCAATAGGAGATGTCCACAAGGCAGCTGCGGTCCAGAGAGGATATCTGGAGATGACCTGGAGATTAACTTTGGAAATCATCAGTATATATGAGACTCGATGAGATCATTTATAAAGTGAGTTAAAAAGGATGAGTTAGAAGTTAAAAGGATGACCCCTAGGATCTAGAAGAGGAAGGGAGATATAGAAGGAGCAACCAGTGGAGTGGGAGAAAACCCAGAAGAGGATAGAGGCCTGGAAGCCAAGGAAGAAAGTGCTTTTAAGGAAAGAGTAAGAAATTGTGTCAAGCATGCAGCTCAGAGATCAAGTAAGATGAGGACCAAGAATATATGATTAGACGTAGATTTGTGGAGGTCATTAATTATCTCAATAGGAGCAATTTCAGCAGAGTAGTGTCAACAAAAACATGAATGTGGGGCTCCAGAGAGAATAAGAGATGAGAATTTCCTCACAACATTGAAGATCAAACTGATGCATCTTATCTTCTCAAAACTGTATTCAATGAGTTTCTGTTTGTCCCGGTTCTCCAATTCCAACAACTTTTGATAGGAATAATGTGAGTAAAAAGCCTAAGACAAAAAGAAATATGATCGGTGTCAGGGCCATTGAAGACGCTGACCTGCCTGGATTTGAGCATATTGCATACCACAGTGCATGGATCTGTTTTGATGAGTCTGAGCAAGGGCCAGATCGGAAACTGGATGCACCCACTGGGGTGTGACAGGCCCAACAACTGAACCTGGGTGGTAGCCCCCTCTGGCAGCAAGAGCCCAGTAAATACATAGCCCAAAATTATAGGTAACAGATAAGCAGACCTGTGAAATAGTTGCATTGCTGGTCCAGAGAGAGCTTTTTAGTGGTTAAAAATCCAGAAACTGCTAATAGTTGGATATGAACAGGCAGGCTGACAACCTGTCCCAGGTACAGAGGTTAGTCTCCCACCCCAAGGCTAATGTGTAAGAGAGTAAGGAAGAGCAAGGTAGAGCCTTGGTCCTATAAAATACGAGCTACTGAGTTAAGTTAGGAAAAAAGGAATTGAGACAGGGATCAATTTCAAAAATTGGGATATTAGGTAAAGAGTGTATTATCACAACTGGACTAGCACTAAATTTGATGTCAAGTATTTAAGAAAGAAAAAGAAACTTGAAATAGATTTGATGAGTCCAGATTTTACAGGATGCTAAAATCTAGGTAATGCTAAAATCTAGATAATGAGAACTGTGCCCTCTGCACTGGTCTTTTTACGCGGACGTTCTCTGCATCTTTGGGGATTAGCCCATGGGTTGGCAGTTTCATGCTAGCCTGCTATCTCAAGGAGCATATCTTGAAACCACTGAACTACAAAAACATAGAGTTTTAGAGTCAGAAGAAGCTTTAGAGTTTACATCATCTAGCCTTTGAATTTTACAACTGAGAAAGAATCTCATAAAAATAGAGTATGGTGTACTTCAAGATAGGTTGTTATTAACAGTTTAATGAGCTCTGCTAGCTTGGTGCAAGGCAAGTATAAAATCTGTTCTAGGCTTCATGATACTAGCCCTCTTGTTGGGGAGAACAGATTTATACATGAAAAACTATCATTGAACAAAACTATGTATAATCAGGATCATTTGTGTGTCTGTTATTGTTAGAGTGTGGTCTGTAGGACCTATGCTGGTCTGAGAAGTGTTTCAACAATAAATACATAGACAGAAAGGTTTAGAAACTTTTACAGCCGTTTGACAGGGTAATTTTATGTCTATTAACCTGATCATTTCAAGTACTGCTTGTGTTCATTCTTGTTTTCATTTCAATTTTCTGAAACATCATTTATGTATTTTTAAAGAGTCCATGATGCGTTGGAAATTTTAAAAGGAAAAAATAATCCTTCACCATGGATGATTTGAGAAGCACCAGCATAGACTGTAAATGTGTTAGGAATCCAGAGAAATTTTTTAAAAAAAATCAGTATAAGCATGAATTTACCAGGCAAGAATAGAGCCTTGAATTCTGATGACGCTGACATTATTTCAAGACATTTTGAAAGGTTGACACAAAGAATGTAATTGCTGTTCAACTCCATTGAAATTGTTTTGTAAAAAGTATTTGCCTCAGCTGCACCAAAAAGTCAACATAGAGAACTTCGTATTTTATCCCCTTACATCACTGTATTTATTTCCAGGGTTTTCAGTACATCAGGAAGAACTTAGTTACTTTTTTTTAAGGTCAACTAATTCTTCTTACCACCCCCAACCAAAAAAACAAAACAGTCATCAATTTTTATTTCAAAAGCAAGTAGTCAAGAGATCCACAGTTAATTTCATCTTTTTCCTTTTGAAGTATGGTAGGAAAACATTGCCAGTTATGAGACCCATACTTAAAGGAAAAAAATTATCTGGGGGGTTTCCTGGCAGTCCAGTGATTAGGACATGGCGCTTTCATTGCAGGACCCCTGGTTCAGTATCAGGGAAATAAGATCCTGCAAGCCATACAGTACAGCCCCTCCCCCCAAAATTATTTAGTGTTATCATGCGATTACCAAAGTGACTCTAAGATGCTGACAGTCATGAATTGACATCATTTCCAAAATTGTGCTCCATTGGTGGTTTTTTGCAGACACTGTTTTAAACCATTATATTTTCTTTTTATTATCTTCAAGTGGATATTGTTAATTTGTTCATGGGGTGAGATGGTGGTTTTCTTGTTTAAGGTTGGGGCATTTTGCCACCTGAATCCGTAAAAGCAATGGCTAGAAGGAATGAAATGATTCAAAGGCAGCATACTGCCAGGTAATGTAACAATCTTGTTTTAATTATTTTCTATTCATTCACTTGTCTGTGTATTCATTTAATATAAATATATATATGTTATTTACATACTTTTATATATATTCATTCATTTATTATGTATGTATATTGTTGTTTTTGTATATGTTGTTACATTTGTGTATATGTCTTTGTTGTTTAGTTGCTCAGTTGTGTCTGACTCTTTGTGACTCCATGGTCTATAGCCTGCCAAGCTCCTCTGTCCATGGGATTTTCCAAGCAAGAATACTGGTGTGGGTTGCCATTTCCTTCTCCAGGGATTTGTATATGTGTATTCACTGATTATATACATATACACACACATTCTGATTACTTTCAAAAAGTATTTCAGGAATACTACAAAGAGAGACATATACAAACATGTACACAGGTTGGTTAAGGATAAAAGCAAGATTAGAGATTACACAGTGAAGCTGAGTTCATAGATCATAATAGTCAGTCGATGTCTCATAATTAAACGCCTACCTATGATTCTTTTGAAATTCATTTTGGCAATTCTGTCTTAAATGACTTCAATTCTGCCCAGAGATAGGAGTCTAGGAGTCAAGCTTGCCAACCCCACTTCAAACTCTGCCATCAGAGCCCAGACAGCCCCTCGTTAGCCTAAAAGCATGCTTCAGCAATCAGAAGAAGACAGTAATAATGACCAGGGTATGGCTGTGGGTGAGAAAAGGCATCAGAGTCAACTTTCTCATCAGTGGACACTAAGGGATTCAGGTGATGACCAATAAGCAAAGTAAAGCAGGCAAAAATACCAGCAAGCCCTCCACTCCTCCTCCCTTCCCCTACCCTTACCACGTCATTAATTTTAGCAATTGAGACCTACTGCATTTCTTCAGACTCACTAAAATTGTAGTGCAATGTTTGAAACCTTCTTCCCAGGACTTCAGTTTCTTTGAGGATTAATCTCTGGCAAGAAACTATTCTGTGTTGTGTTCTCCCCATCCCTGCTAAAATTGCCTTATCCAGTAGAGATACTGTTCTAAAGACTGGCCTTGGACTTCCACTGTGAGACTTAGCCAAACCCTTCATCCTCCGATCTTACTCTGAAACTCTCCTTCCAGTGGCTTTCTGGGAGATTTGCGTTCATGCCCAACAAAGTTCAGATAAATGACCTAAAGACTTACAGGAAAAGCAGAGGTGCTACATCAGGAAAGGCAGAGGGCCATTGAAAGTATTTTCCTAATGGTCTTCTTGGGTTTATAAAATATTTTGTTTTGTTTTTAGGATGGAAATGGAAATGCATGCCATTTACCAGCAAAGGAGAATAGAAAAAGTTAATTCTAAGGGACTAGCAGGCCTCGGGATCCCATTCATTTATGGCTCCAGTATCCCTGTGGGCCCAGCCACCTTCCATGGCAGGGGCATGCTCCCAGCCAGTGACATGCACGTTCACCGAAGCACCCTGAGAAACCTTCCGGGAAACCCCATGATAGTGGCGACTGGTCCACACTTTACAGAGAACTGGGGGCAGAAATGTCGTCGTCTCAGGAGAGGTACCGGGAGTCAGAAAGTTCTAGACAGTGACCCTGAGAGTTCTAAACGTCAAGTAGAAGAAAAGCCCCTAGGCCAAACCCGTGCAGTTCTCTATGAAGAGAACGAGTATAGCAAAGACCCAGAAATGGAGGCTCTGGACAATCACGCATTGGATGAAACCAGTGAAAAGCCACCTACAGCTCTTGCTGACACCTGTGGAGAGCTGGAGCCCAGCCACAGAAAGCCCTGGGGAACTCAGGGAACCCCCCTGGAAGAAAAGGCTTGGGACGACGGGAAGGAGAAGGCCTCAGAGCATGGTCTGGCAGCCTGTGGAGAAAAGAATGGGGTGTACCCCCCAGCTCGTGGATCAACTCAGCCAGGTAGGAGTCTAGGGGCCAATCCCCAGGAACCACAGGTTGTCAGGCCCGTGAAATTATTACACATGATCTGTAACCATTGTGTTTCTTTTTATCCATCCTACTTAGGATTACCCCCTCTTGAAAAACTTATTACATTAGTTCCAATCAGCCAAAACAGTGAAATGTACCTCTTTTTATATATTATTATATAGAGAATTTTCAGTGAAGTCTAGAAATGTATAAATATAAGGAAGGATGGGAAAACCTTCCAGAATTTTTAATTAAAAATTTAATTTAATTTAGTATCTTCAGCACAAAATAGAGGGGCTTCTTTCTTAGAAGTATGATTCACTCTCCCCTGTATTTAAGTGCAGTAATAGAAAAAATAGACAAACAGAATCTCTTTCAATGTTCATTCTTGTTATGATACAGTTTAACCTAAAAGTATTAACACACTATCCCCTGCCAAACACACTGAATAGTTTTCTAGAACTTTTTTAGATTAAAAAAACAACAACTGGAATTTCTTTAGATAAAAATATTTTAAAACACAGGGACTAGGGTATGTGTAATTTAGCCACCACACCAGCTGTTTCCCTAACAAAGTATTAATTTGCCATTTTGATGAAGATGGAGCTGAATTCTTGTGTGGCTTAGAGAACATCATAAATCACGTAACATCATAGAACATGGTGTTAATCTGGAGAATGAAATCCACAAGGTATTTCTTTTGAAATCTGAGAGAAGCTGAAACTTTGTTTTTATTTATGATAAGGCAGTCATTAAAGATCCTTTAGAGGAAGAAAAGAAAGGAGACAGCTAAGCTTCTTTAGAAATCATCTCTCCATAACTCAATAGCTTTTAAGGGAGTTACATATAGATCTACACCAAGGAGCTGCTCTGTGGTAGTAGAATATGAGGCAATTAATATAACTATATATAAAACTGTACTCTTAGCTTCACCCTTTCCCACAGAATACTTTCCTTTCCATTTTAAAGGAACACACGTCCTGCTTACAATCAAGGAAAATCTATCTTTGAATGAAGATATTCAGAAATGGACCGTGAATGATGTGTACAACTTCATTAGTGGCCTTCCTGGTTGTTCAGACTATGCTCAGGTGATGTAACATTTAAATATTTTTTTTTTAAGTAAAGTGACTTTTAAAAAAAATAAGACATTTTGAAATATACTTCCTTCATAACAAGTTCTATCTAACTTGATTTTGACCCCAAAGAGCACTCCTAATGATCTCTTCGTTTTTATGTCATTGGCTCCCCTGGAACAGAAGCCTCCAACTGATGGAGCTTGAGTCATGTGCCCACACCCCAGCTTCAGGGGAAGCTAGGAAAGCCAGTGTCTGGCTTTAGTTTCAGTCTCCTCATCTCCTCATTTAGTTTCATCTCCTCTGAGATGTAGGGATTCTCCCCAAATTAGGAGGTTCAAAGGTCAAACACCCAAGAAGAATGAGAGCTATCTACTATAGTCCCAATTCATCCATTTAGCAAACATTTTGGAGGTATGTACTTCTGTATCAGAAGTTTTAGGCTACTAGTCATAATAACAGAAATATGTACTTTATTCTAAAAAGGACAAGAAGGAAATACATTTGAAAAGTAGGAAATTAATTATTTTAAAATTCCTTTTTTGTGCTAGAGCAATGTGTTAAAATGTCTACACATATAATTCAATCTGATAGATAAATACTATTTTTTAAATTATAATGAACTGCTAGGATAGTTGGAAAGTAAAACCAGTGTCACTTATCAGTGATAAAAATGGGAAAACCAGAGATAAAAATAGTGGGCTGGCAAGTTTTTGAGGTTTATGTCAATGTTACATTTTCAAGTATATAGTTTACTTTTTCAAGTGATTTTAATAACACAATTCCAAGCAACAATATACCAACTAAATCTGACATCATTAGCTTTGGTTTATATATTAAAGGAAAAGAAAGCAAGAAAAGGACATTATGATTTAACTACATCATAATTAATTGATGTTAGAGATAATTGTTTTCAGATCTTATTTTGTGGTATTTTCCTTCAGTGTAATGCTGTTAAATTCTTCTTTTCTTTTCTTTCCTCTTTCTTTCTCCCTTTGTTCTTTTCATGGGACCAATGGAAAAGTCACAGAGTAGTAATTAAGAGTATGGCTTATGAAAGTACAAGTTCAAATCCCGGCTTTTCCACTCTCTGGACATGTGACCTAGGACAAGTTGCCTCTCTCCTTGGTGTCTCAGTTTTTTATCTGTAAATGGGGATAATAGTATAATACTTTCTCAAAGGACCATTGTATTAATGAGTGCCTGGCACCTTGTAAGTACTCAATATATTCTAATTTCATCATTATATCTGAGGCTTCTAGAGAAAGCAGAATCTCAAGTTACTTATGAGGCAAGTTGTATTTTCAAGTCACTTACTTTATGTTTTTGCATACCTGCTAAAAATGTTTGTTCTATTTTTTCCTAACTCAAGGAGTATAACCTTATTATTTTATTACTAGTCATTAACTGTAAGTAAGTCACTTTTTAAATTTATCTGTGCCACTTATCAAGTGCCACATCAACCACTGGTTCAATGGAGTTACAAAATTCTGATAGCCAAAAACATGAAATCCCATGTAGAATGAATGTTTCGTTGCTGACTTCTGATGGACTGAATCTGTTTGAACTCGCTATTTTTAATCAGTAAGTGATTCACAGTCACAAAAATCCAGTTTATAATAACCACTCTTGTAATAAATAATATTACATGCATTTCATACTTTATAATCCCAAATGTCTCCTTGTGGGTACCAAGAAGCCACATAAACTCAAAGACCTCAAACTTTACTGATTCATTATCTCTTACCAACAGGATGCCAGAGCTTCCTTCCCCACCCCTAGGAGTGGCACAATTATTTCTAGGTGTTTCTCAAATGTGTTTAGGATCAAGTCCTGCTCTTGTTTCCTCACTAAAGTCGGTTCCCCTCCCAGCAATTGCTGGTGTTATCAACAGCTCTGCCTGCGTTTTCCTCTCCTCCCTTCACTGCTCATCTAAGGCAGGGCACAGAGGCCCTGTGTAAATGTGAGAGTTTGAAATTTGCCTGAAATGGTTTTTACCCATATCCCTTCACTCAGACTGTTTGTTCATTCATTGATTTGTCCAGCAAAGACGACTACACATCTGTTTTGTACCAGGCACTGCATTACAGATACATCAGTGAGCAAAACATAGGCCTGCCCTCAAATAAAAACTATTCCATGTTGAAATTGAGTTCTATATTGAGAGAATTGGGTGGCTTATACAGTGAAGAATCTGCATGCAATGCAGGAGATCCAGGTTCGATTCCTGGGTCAGAAAGATCCCCTGAAGAAGAAAATGATAACCCACTCCCATATTCTTGCCTGGGAAATCCCACGGACAGAGGAGCCTGGTGGGCTACAGTCCGTGAGGTCACAAGGAGTCAGACACGACTGAGTCACTAACACTTTCATACCTTTCACTTTCATAGAGAGAACTGCAATGTACTCCAAGGATTGTTAAAGAACACAAACAACAGGCCACTGAAGCACAGAAAAGAGAGTAACTGAAAATAAGAAATGTTACAATTTTTGTGTCATCCTCAAGCAGTCCTAATGTTTCTCCCAAAGCTGAAAATCTATATGTGAAACAAGATTTTTTTTAAAAGACATTTAAACAAAGTTGACATCTTTTATGTTTAATAAGGTATTTAAAGATCATGCAATTGATGGAGAGACTTTGCCATTACTCACAGAGGAACATCTTCGAAGTGCTATGGGATTAAAGTTGGGACCAGCACTGAAGATTCAGTCACAGGTAGGTGATTTTTCATAACTAAACGTGCATTAATGTTATGAAGCTTAAGAGAAATATGTTATTTTCTTGGTGGTAATATTAACAATACCTGTCTAACCTCTTTACTAAACTTTTGCCCTCTATGGGTATGGGCATGATAGAATAAAGGAACATGAAAACATCAGACGGGGCATGGTACATGTCCCTAGGTTCAGTTGGAAAGGCACCAAGCAATGGTGTATTGGTCTGTGTTTAACGATCTGCTCTCTTTAAAAATGAACCCTGATTCACAGTATTTGTCAATTTCTGTAGTGTAAAATATTCCCACCAAACTGGCTGACAAACTCCAGATGGAACTGAATACAGGATTGGGAAGAGATGCACAACAGCACTCTATTTTAGACTCCCTTCACCATATGGATAGCACAGGTGTAAACAACCTCAAAAACAGTGATGATAATAAACAATTATAGTAAAATAAGTAGATAAAATAATTAAGTGGTAGTTTGGAACATTTAACATTTTGTTGTTCTTTAGTTGCTAAATCATGTCTGAGTCTTTGGGTGCGACCCCATGGACTGTAACGTAGTCTGCCAGGATCCTCTATCCATGAGATTTCGCAGGCAATATTACTGCAGTGGGTTGCCATTTCCTTCTCCAGGGAATCTTCCCAACCTAGGGATTGAACCCACATCTCCTGCTTTGCAGGCAGATTCTTTACCACTGAGCCCCCTAGGAAGCCTATTTAATATTAATACTTTAGCTTTCTATATATCTAACTGTAACTTTATATCATTTAGTTTTTAATACTGGCATTTTTAGGGCTTCCCCGGTGGCTCAGAGGTTAGGAATTCACCTGCCGATGCAGGAAACGTGGGTTCGATCCCTGATCCTGGCAGATCCTACGAGCTGTGAAGCAACTAGGCCACAACTATTGAGCTTGCACTCTACAGCCCAGGAACCACAACTTCTGAGTCCTTAGGCTGCAATTATTGAAGCCTGTGGGCCTAGAGCCCGTGCTCCACAGTAAGAGAAACCATCGCAATGAGAAGCCTGTGCACCGCAGCTAGAGAGCAGCCACAAAGACCAGAACAGCCAATGAATGTGTAATTATGATATTTTTAACAATTTGCTTGCAAACTTCTTATAAGGTTAACAGTTGGTCTCAAGAGCTGAAATAAGCCATAGCATCTTTTCTCACCACTACCTCCACTGCTTCATTCTGGTCTAAGGCAACACTGTCTCTCATTGGATCACTGAATTAGCCTTCTAACTCTTCTTCCTGCTCTGCCCCTGCCTACCCAGAGACTATTCACACAATAATAAAGAATGATTCTTCTAATACATGACAGATCGTGGTACTCTTCTGCTCAAAATCTGCAGTAGCTTCCCATCTCTTTCAAAGTCATATATTATTTGCACTCCTCCCCACCCATCACCACCCTTGCCTTCCTGACCTCATCTTGACATCTCTCTCCATAAGTTACTGCTTTTGCCCATTCACCTCTGGATGCTGTTTGAACATCTAGGCAGGCTCCACCTTAGTGCATCTCTCTCTGGCTGTGGTGCTCCCCCCACCCCGCCCCCCAGACATCCTCATGCTTTGCTCCCTTCATCTTTGCTCTGCTCTCCCATCTCAATGAGGTTTGTGTGGTTCATGCTACTTAAAATTGCACACAGCCCAATCCCCATACATCCTCCTGCCATCCCTTTTTCTGCTCTTCTCTTCTCCCCCATAGCACCTATCACCTTCAATCATACAATATAGTTTACTCATTTATTACCTTTATATTTATTTTTTATTTCTCTCTGACCCCACTAGAATATAAGCTCAATTAGAGCAGGGATCTTTATCTGTTTTGTTGACTGAATAATCTCAGAATGTGCAAAACCCATAATAGGTCAATAATTATTTGTTGAAAGAATGAGCTTCCTAAAATCAAAACCAAGAGGCCTCAACTAATTCTTTCAGAATTTATATAGTACTCTACCTATTTACAATATATTCAGGCCAGGTACTGAGTTTCTAAAATGTCCTTCAAAAACCATTTTTATTTATCTAAACTTTTTAGGGTAAAGAAGTTCTTTATTTCTAATGCAAATACTTCAAGGTTTCCATTGGTGGTGTTTTTTTTCAACTTCTTATTCTAGAATAACTTTAGATACAGAAAAGTTATGAATAGAGTGCAGAGAGTTCATCTAGTTTTTCCCAGTGTTAACTGGGAAAGCATATTTGTCAAAGCTAAGGAATTAACATTGGTACAATATGATATTCACTTTTACATGATTTGTTTTTCTTTAGTGAGGATACTATATCTCTTGGAATACTTACAATAATACTGCATGGTTCTTTTTCCTCAAATCAGATTTTTTTTGCTTTGATTTATCACTTTGGTTGTGTTTTTGTTTTGGGGTTTTTTTGTCTTTATAATGTGGCCAACTGCAAGTCATTCTTAATCTTCTCCTCACTTGCTATTAACATTACCCCTCTATATCATTTTCATGAGGCTGTAGTCATTTCTTCTGCTCCTGATATATGTAAATACCTCCATGCAGCCCAACTGAGCTATTACATCCCAGGCTCCATCTGCCAGCATAACAAGGCAGGGCTTCCACAGAAGCTGTGGGAAAAGGGGAAAGGGTTGGGGGGAGATCCCACTGATGCTGGCAACCAAATAGAACATTTACAGAGTCCTTGGGATTGGGATTGCCCAGGGGTCCAACTGAAGCAGGAAAAGTGAAAGTTTCTGAGCAACATCTGAACGTCCCAGAAGGTGAGCAAGCAGGAGTGCATCTCCATCTCCAAAATGGGAATCAAGGGCAAAATTCCATTACAGCAAGAACTGCTAAGAAGGAGGAAACCCACGCTTCAGAACAGAAACCTAGGAGATAGACCTGGACTGGGCACAAAAGGAGGGGGGTAGGAGAAGAAAACACTGGAATTTGAGAACTCAGATATTATGAGAATGGAGGGAGCTTGGTGTTTGAGCTGCAGCAATGTGAACAATACAGAAACCTCCTGGGTCCCCCTCAGGGTCAGGTTTGTGCACGAGCATGCAGGTTAGTTCTGGCCCCCAAGTCGCCCGGGCTTCCCTGGTGACTCGGTGATAAAATATCTGCCTGCAAATGCAGGAGAATCGGGTTTGATCCCTGGGTCAGGAAGATCCCCTGCAGAAGGAAATGGCAGCCCACTCCGATATTCTTGCCTAAAGAATCCTATGGACAGAAGAGTCTGGCTGGCTTCAGTCCATGGGGTCTCAAAAGAGTCAGACACAACTGAGCAAGTGAGTATGTACCAAGTCCCAGAGCCACCTTATTTATGTCTCAAAACAAAGCCCACTGGAGGCCAGCTGTGTGCTGAGGTTCTAAACAGTTTCAGCCTCAGCCAGAGAAGGATGGGCTGGGTGCTGTGATGGTGGAGTCTGGTGTCTGTGGGAACTCTTGTGGGACCCTTGGAAAAGGAAAAGCTGAGGGAATGCTGAGTGAAATAATCATGTGCCTTGATGAACCATAGCAGGACCAAGAACAGGAATTGGTAAGTTCCTACCATCTCTATACCCAGTTTTACATCGCAAACACTGTAATTCTGGAATAAAAAGCCCACCACATCCTAGAATTGTGTCCTCCACAGTTGTGCAGATGCCCTATGCCTGGAATTACCTCAGCCTCCCTGCCACCTGTATCTTTGAAGAATATGCTGTGTTATTGAAAGGATTCATAGATTTAATTACTATATTTTGTCTTCAAAGGTATCTCAGCATGTGGAAAGTATGTTCTACAAGAAAAGTCTTTCACTTCCTACCCACACGAAACAAGCATTCGATCAACCAACAGATACAAACCCGCTTTTGGATTTTAACTCCTGGAGTGATACATTGGACATTCCTTGTTCCCAGGATATGATCATTCCTAAAGGAACTGAGCGAGATAATATGAGAAATTAAAACCCTCCTGGAGCAAGAACAGTCTTAATTGTTTCTCAAAACACTCTAGGATATTCTGAAAGGTGTGTAAGAGTTTTCCAGGACCAGATGGAGGCTGAGAGAGAGAGGAAGCCTATCCACCTGAGCTGTCCCAGAGGGGTCCTTGCCCAGGCTTCAAGGAGTGACCTCAGCTTCAAAGTGTTTGCACGTGTGCATGTTAAGTTGCTTTCAACTCTTTGTGACCTTATGGACTGTATCCACCAGGCTCCTTGGTCCATGGGGATTCTCGAGGCAGGAATACTGGAGTGGGTTGCCATGCCCTCCTCCAGAGAATCTTCCCAACCCAAGGACTGAACCCACATCTCATGTCTCTTGCATTGGCAGGTGGGTTTTTTTTACCACTAGCACCACCCACCTGGGAAGCCCTCAGCACAAAGTAGCTGGTGTGTGTTAGTCGCTCAGTCGTGCCCAGCTCTTTGCATGGACTGCAGCCCACCAAGCTCCTCTGTCCATGGGATTTTCCAAGCAGGGATACTGGAGTGGGTTGCCATTTCCTTCTCCAGGGGATCTTCCCAACCCAGGGATCGAACCCAGGTCTCCTGCACTGCAGGCAGATTCTTTACCATCTGAGCTACAAGGGAAGCCTGACTATGATGAATTCGTTTTTGGTGACCACCAAAACTATGGAAGAGAGGCTTGTACTTGACGTACAAGTTGGAGTTTTCCAGCTGAGAATTAACCCACTAAATAAATGTGTGGCAAAGAACAAAGAAGACAGAAACGTGATATGAAAGTGCTCAAACTCTGAAGCACTACTCCATTACCAACTATCAGTCAACAATTCATTCCTGTTAATTAGAGTGAAGCTTCCAGTCATCATCTTTGTGTTCAATCAACAAAATCTAACAACCAAAATTTAAAAATTAAAAGGAAATACTAAAATCTATCAAGTTACCTCATAGCAAGCTTCAGAATCTAGACACGTGTAAACGTTCTGCAACATAGTTAACATGTCCTGCAGCAACACTCTCCAGTGAGACTCACTGACAGGAAGCTGCTTTCGAAATGAAGGAGAGACTTTGGAAACATCAGGAAAGTTACAGTTGAGTGTTTCCAGAAGGAAATCTGTGCAACAGCCAGAAGAACTGACTGAAAAAAAAAGAGCTCCTTTCTTGGTTTCCCATCCCCTAACCCAGAGAGAGACAAAGGCAACCCAATGGAGCCAGAAGGAGGCAGAAGAGCAGGTGTAGAAGTACAAAATAGAGAAAGAGAGGAGCTGACCACAGACTCCCACCTTTCCTCACGGCAGGCATCCAGCCTGAAGGAGGCCAGAGAGAGGACAGGGCAGAAGCTTGAACTTTAAAGTCCAGTCAGTTCAACTGTTACTCAACATTTCCTTCTGATATGAAGCCATGTTATGACTAAAAATATCTGGAGGACTGCTTATTATCTGATAGGGAGAGGAAAAGGCATAGTAACCACCTCACAGTGCACCCAAGAGGTGGGGGAGAGTTATCTCCGCAAAGCAGGACTGAACTGGCAAGATGGAGGAGAGGCGATGACGGCGGCTTCTGTTCATACCCAGGGAGCCCCACTCTTTCAACTTCCCATTTAACAGAAAGCCTGTGAGAAGAGCCACAGGAAACTGATGAGTGTTTGCTCAATGAGGGGACTGAGTGACAGGGAGGTGAGGGAGACGTCTTACTACATACCCTCTGGTATATTTAAAAATTTTAACTATGAGAACGTAGTTTCTGTTTTTAGAATTTATATTTAAAATAAACAAACTGAAGTAGGCAGCCTCTAAGATGGCCACCCCTGACCGCTGTTTCCTGGTGTTCATACCTTGTGCGATCCCCTTCCCTTTGGGCTGCACATAGGACTCCTTTCTAAGGGGTAGAATATGGAAGATGTGACGGGCTGTCACTCTGTGGCCTCTGTCTCAGGTACTCTCTCTCGCTCTCTGGATTGCTCACTCTGGAGGCAACCATCTTCTCTATGTCTCTGGGCTGTCTGTGGAGAGGCCAGTGTGACTGAACTTGGAAATGGATCTTCTGAGGCATGCAAAACAGCCCCATGGGGGAACTTGAAGGTGGCTTTTCCCCATGTCAAGCCTTGAGATGACTATCCAGCTCCTGCCCACAGCTTGATGGCAGTCTCGTGGGTGACCCTGAGCCAGAGGCCCCCAGCTAAGCCCAGATTCCTGACCCACAGAAACTGTGGGGTGATAAGTATGTGTTTCCAGCCATCAATGGAATCATTTGTTTCATAGCAATATTTTTCTAAAACAAAAATTTAAGTTGCACTGATAAACATATATAGCAGGCTTCCCATATTCACTTTTTGATTTAGAAGGTAGGCTTTTGAATTCACTTCCCCACAGGTCATGCTAATCTAGTTGATCTTTGCTTTCTTTCATTTTTAACATGAAAACAACAGGGTTTTTGACATAAAATTATACTGTATTATCAAATATGCATGTGGACCAAAAGGGGACTGTTGGTCCCTTTGAGTGGAGAGAGAGACTCAGAGAAAGAAATAATTCTTGCAAATTTCAAAATTTTAAGAACTATTTTGTCACATGACCTTTCACCTACTGTAATTCCCAGCACATAGAAGTTTCAGCAAATACCAAATGTGAGTTAACAGGTGTTATGGTAAGGGATAAAGTGAAAGCTTAATTAATACTTTAAGTGGCAAAAGGATAGGGATCATGTGATTCAATCCGTATGATAGTTTTTTAATTTCTTATCCCTGCTACAGGAGGGATGAATGATTCACTTGAACAGATGTGTCTCAGTGTTGATCTAATGAAAATGTTCTGATATGCCATCCTGGCATGTACTATCACCAAAAAAAGCACTGTGCTTAATTTTAGAACCACGCATAAAAAAGGAAACATGTAAAGGAGGCTCTCCCCAGCTCTCAGCACTCTTTGGAAGAAAAGGAGACTGAAATTGCTTGTCCATACTAAGATTGTTTCTTTCCGGATTCATGACTCTAGGGTACCTTTTAATAAAAGACCCATTTTAATGATAAAAATTATTTTGAAGGGTGAAAATTTTACTCATATTAACATACAGAAGTAGTTTTTAACTTTTCTGCAAATGCAACTTCAGTCTTGAGTACATTCTGTACCTTTTGTGAGACTAAAACAAAAAACAGCAAAAACAACAACAAAATTCTCTCTCGTGTTTGAAAACCAATCACAATAAAAATGTGTTTGCTAAATAGGATCTTCTGACTCGCGAAACATTCTGTTTAAACAGGTGCAATACATATCCATACAATGGAGTACTATGCAACTGCTCCTCTCTGGATGTATTATACCCATTAAAAAGCAGTGATAGAATTTAAGTATCACCGTTTTGCACACCTAAAAACTAAAGGATCTAAACAATGGTCATAAACGACCCTTTTTTTAGAGTGCTACTTTACTTATTCTTTTATTCATTTGACTGAGCTGGTCTTCGTTGCTGTGAGAGGGCTTTCTTTAGCTCCAGGGAGCAGAGGCCACTCTTTGTTGTGATGTGCAGGCTTCTCATTGCCGTGGCATCTCTTGTTGTGGAGCACAGGCTCTAGGCTTGCGGGCTGCAGTACTTGCATCATGTGGGATCAGTAGTTGTGGCTCCTGGGCTCTAGAGCGTGGGCTCAGTAGTTGGGGTACACGGGCTTAGTTGCTCCACGGCATGTGGCATCTTCCTGGACCAGGGATCAAACCTGTGTCCCCTGCACTGGCAGACCAACTTATCCACTGTGCCACCTGGGAAGTTCACAAATGACTTTTAACACCATAAAAAGGGAAACAGATATGATATGCCTCTTCATGGAGGCTTATGAAACAGTTATGAAAACAGCAAAATCCAAACTTCGGGAAAGTGTGTAGTATAAATAACTTAGTTTTATTCAATAAATAAATTTCAAGGAAAAACACAATGGGAAAGGAAAACAAATAGATTAAAAGATACTAAGGATTCAAATCACTGAGATGTAGATGTTTTAGAAACAGGTGGTGATGGTGGTACATGGTGACTCATTAATGCCACTGAACTGTACACTTTAAAAAAAACTGTACAAATTTTATGTTATATATGTATATATTTATCATAGTAAATTTTTAAAAGTTCATATAATTCAATACAATTATTTGTATGCCAACTGAATACACTAAAAAAGAGAGAGAGAAAAATAAGTGGGGGAATTTAACATGATTGGGGATATTCAATGCTATTAAAGAATTATTGTCTGTTTTTTATATGCAATAATAGTGATTTTTCTATTGTGGTAAGAACATTTAATATGAAATCTTTCCTCTTAACAAATTTTGAAGTGCATAATACAATGTTCTTAAGGAACAATGTCATGTAGCAGATCTGTAGAATTTAGTCGTCTTACCTGGGTTTTTTTTTTTTTTTTTTGAGTTCTTATATCTTAGAGCTGTATGCTAAAATATGTACAGATAAAATGATACATGTTGGATCTGAGATTGATTTTACCTAACCTACAATGGTTTATTTTTTGTGGAGCCTGAGAGAATACTCAAGGCCTTGGGTCAGAGACAAAGGTCTTTATTACTCATGACATAATAACCAGCACAAACATCGGCATCTTGCTCTCGGGTGCCACTGGGGTAGCACAGATGGGTCCAGGGGATGCCCGCACATGCACTGCATTGCTTCACAGCTATGGAAAACTGATCTTGGGAAACTCACTAGTTTTATAGCAAGCAGTAAGAGCAAGAGCAAAAACCTACTCCTTGTCCAGGGCTGAAGTGGTGTGTGGAGGGGTGGGGAGGAGATGTTACTTCATTTCTTAAGGTTCCTGAGTACATAACCCACTTTGAGAAATGGACCTGGTAAAAAAAGTCAGGACCTTGCCATCTTCATCTACCCAGCAAGAACAGTAAGAACATAAGAGGCCCATGAATTTGCTTCAAAAAAATCTGTTGAGAAAAAATGGCTTGGTAAGTCAGTGGGAGTATAGTGAAACAAGTCTGGCTATGAGTCGACACTTGTTGAAGCTGGCTTGTGAGTATATGTGAGTTCTTAAGGTTCACTATACTATTCACTTGGAGGAGGAAATGGCAGCCCACTCCAGTATTCTTGCCTGGAAAATTCCATGGACAGAAGAGACTGGAGGGTACAGTCCATGGAGTCGCAAACAGTCGGACATGACTGAGCATGACTACCACACACACACACACACACACACACTATTCACTGTTCCTTTGTATATGTTTGAAATTTTTCACAATAAAATTTTTTTGAAATAAGTTTACCAAATAATTGTCTTATACAATATGTATGGATTCCAGTATTTTTAAATAGAATATGGAAAAATATATATTTGCTATTTTAAATTTATGAAATATTTTGTTCGGCCTAATAATACTAAGAATATACTTCAAGCAAATGTCATACCTCATTATGGTAAACAAATGCATTGTTGTTTTCTTACAAATATATGAAATGTCTGTTTTATGGAGACTTATGATCAATTTACAGTATTTTTCCATCTTGACCTTTGCCAAATAAATCTCTCCTCATATAAGACAACAACATGAGGTGCAAAGTCTTTAATGTATCTGCTAAGAATCTTGAGATGTCATTGTGCAGTGAAAAGATAATCTCCCCAGGAAAGGTAATAGTTCTCCTAAAAATCATTGGGTGCCATTTCGAAAAAATGTGAATGCTTTTAGGCTGTGTATATGTTGTTAAATTTTTATTATTTATTTTGAGCTCTCCCGGGTCTTTCTTGCTGCACGGGCTTTTCTCTTGTGGTGAGTGGGGGCTCCTCTTTGTGACAGTGCATGGACTTCTCACTGCAGCGGCTTCTCTCGTAGAGCACAGGCTCTAGAGTGCAGGCTCAATAGTCATGGTGCACAGGCTTAGTTGCTCCTTGGCATGTGGGATCTTCTCCACCCAGATCGTACTCATGTCTCCTACATTGGCAGGTGGATTCTTTACCACTGACCACCAGGGAAGCTGCTGCATATTTTTTTAAACTATATTTCTAATGTATTTCACCACCATCACCTCTTTGGCTCACTCCCTAAGGAGTGATTTTATTTTGCTAGCTAGAGTGGCAACAAGTTTACTGATTATTTGTTGTTCAGTTGCTCATTCATATCCAACTCTTTGTGACCCCATGGACTGCAGCATGCCAGGCTTCCCTGTCCATTGTCAACTCCTGGAGTTTAATCAAACTCAAGTCCATTGAGTCAATGATGCCATCCAACCATCTCATCCTCTATCGTCCCCTTCTTCTCCTGCCTTCAATTTTCCACAGCATCAGGGTCTTTTCTATTGAGTCAGTTCTTCTCATCAGGTGGCCAAAGTATTGGAGCTTCAGCTTCCACACCAGTCCTTCCAATGAATATTCAAGCTTGATTTCCTTTAGAATTGACTGATTTGATCTCCTTGCAGTCCAAGGGACTCTCAAGGGTTTTCCAGCACCACAGTTCAAAAGCATCGATTCTTCAGCACTCGGCCGTTTTTATTGTCCAGCTCTCACATCCATACATGACTACTGGAAAAACCATACCTCTGACTCTATGGACCTTTTGTAGCTAAGTAATGTCTCTGCCTTTTAATATGCTATCTAGATTTGTCATTCTTTTTCTTCCAAGGAGCAAGCATCTTTTAATTTCATGGCTGCAGTCACCATTCACAGTGATTTTAGAGCCCAAGAAAATAAAGTTTGTCACCGTTTCCATTGTTTCCCCATCTATTTGCCATGTAGTGATGGGACCAGATGCCTTGATCTTTGTTTTTTGAATGTTGAGTTTGAAGCCAGCTTTTTCACTCTCCTCTTTCACTTTCATCAAGAGGCTCTTTAGTTCCTCTTCACTTTCTGCCACAAGGATAGTGTCATCTGCATTTCTGAGGTTATTGATATTTTTCCTGGCAATCTTGATTCCAGTTTGTGCTTCATCCAGCCCAGCATTTCTAATGAGGTAGTCTGCATATAAGTTAAGTAAGCAGAGTGACAATATGCAGCCTTGACATACTCCTTCCCAATTTGAACCAGTCCATTGTTCCATGTCTGATTCTAACTGTTGCTTCTTGACCTGCGTACAGGTTGCACAGGAAGCGGGTAAGGCTGCCTGGTATTCCCATATCTGAGAATTTTCCACAGTTTGTTGTGATCTACACAGTCAAAGGCTTTAGCATTGTCAAGAAAGCAGAAGTAGATGTTTTTCTGGAATTCTCTTGCTTTTTCTATGAACCAACAGATGTTGGCAATTTGATCGCTGGTTTCTCTGCCCTTTCTAAATCCAGCTTGTGCATTTGGAAGTTCTCGGTGGTTCACATACTGTTGAAGCCTAGCTGATTGTTTAATTGAATTCAATCAGTATTTTTTTCATTTTGCTAAGAAGTTATTCTCATCAAATAAAACAAAAACAAGAATCTCTAATACCTTGTTGCTATAAACAAGTTTACTTTTGTCTTAGTTCAGGCCGCTATAATAAAATAGTATAGACTAGGTGCTTTGTAAACAACAGAAATATATTTCTCATAGTTCTGGAAACCGGAAATCTTAGATCAGTGTGCCAGCAAGCTCAAGTTCTAGTGAGGGTCCTCTTCCGGGTTGCAGACTGATCGCTTACTGTATCCTCAAATGGCAGAACTCAGAAAGTTGGAGCAAATTCTTATGTCCCTTCTTAGAAGGGCATTAATGCCATTCTTGAGGGTTTGACCTTCATGACTTCATCACTTCCCAAAGACCATACCTACTTCCTCATACCATCACACTTAGGGTTATGATTCAATATGAATTTTGGAAGAACACAAATATTCAGTCTATATCACCTTAGAACCCATTTTCTGTTAGTCTTCTCTCAACATTCTTGGGTTCTTTGTTGTCTAAAAGTTATTCAGCAATCTCAGATGTCATTCTGTGATTTTTGAGGGTAGGAGAAATAGCAAGTTTCTGGACTTTTCTGTAAAAGAAAAGTAAAAATTGTAAAATTTGCATTTCTATATAGAGAGGAGCCAATTTCACTTCAAAAAGGATGTTTCCCTCTTAAGGTAGACTGGGCCACTTGAATCACAGACTAGAAAATGCCATTCAACTGCTCCTTGAACACTGCAAAGTGTTCTGTGGAAGCTAGAAATTTCAGTGCTTTCCATATGGGTCAAGCAGATAATGTGCTGAACTGTCAACTTGGTTTTTTTTGACATTTGTGGGACTAATTCAACCAGTTCTGTGAAAGAAGCATGGTATTTGTTGGAGTTACATCAAATGCAGTGCTGTGTTTTGCCTTGATAACAGAACTTTGTTGCAGGTTTTTTTTTTCACTTTCAAAACAGGTATTACAAGTGTTTATGAAAAGCATTGGCATTATTTAGTAAATAACAGTGGAAAACAGTTGTTCCCTGATATTTTCAAAACTTCAGTTGCAGCTGGAGTTGCAATTGGATACCCTACGATGCAAATGGCAGAAAACCCAATTCAAACTGGCTTAACCTACAAGAAGGAGCTTGTTGGATCTTGTAACTAGAAAGTCTAGATGTCTGAATTCAGGCAAGGCTTATGCAGTTGTTAAAATGATGTCACCAAGTATCCAGTTTCTCTTTGAGCTGCCTTCCTTTAACTCCACTGTTAGGTTCTATAGAAGTGGTCCCAGGGCCTCTTCTCCTGGTAGTAAAATGCTTGTAGCAGTCAAGACCTAATATTCTCAAATCAAAGGATAGAAAGTAAGAAGACTTGTCTCTTCTAATAGGAGTGACTGGGAGTCAGTCAGTCTCACTGATTCCTTTGGCTCCTCTGCCCAATACCTATGAACTGGATACACTAATTGGCTCACCCTGAAAGCCTGGATTTGTACGTATATTTTAGCTCCTTATTTTGTTTTTCATTTCTATTATCTCATCTCACTCTTTTGGGTATTAGCCTCATGAAAGCAGCAACTATGGATTCTAAATTTCTTGCACATTTCAAAGCACCCATGACAATGAATGCTCAACAAACTAGATTGATATGTTGTGATGATAATAATGATCATTCTTTTGTTTATGAACTGTCTCTAGTATCCCAAAGTACTTTATAAAAATTATGATAGAGTTATAGGATGATGAATGTTCTCCAATGGGAGTAGGAAGAAAGAGAAGTTATAGTATTTATTTAGTCCTTGAGTTCCTTTTCTTCAAGACTGCTTCCTTCATGAAGGCCACAGCTCTTTCCAGGCAGCCCATTCAAGGAACAACAGCTACCACCCTTCCCAAGTTCTGGATTCTGGAAAACCAGCCCCTCCTCATGTTCATTTCAGGCTCAGGGATGAAAAGCTGTCCTGCTATGACTAGTTCGCATTGGTTTCCCTTAATTCCATTCACACCTGTGTAAATGGTCCTTCATTAAACTCCCTTCCATTATCTTGTTTAAATGTGCCATTTGTGTCCTACTAGGATCCTGACTCACTCACACTCACACACACACACACACACACACACAATTAGAAAATCAAACTCAAATTGGTTTAAACCATCAATGGAATTTACTGAATCATATGGCTAAAAAATACAAACATCTTGCTTCAAGTCAATGCAGTGGCTCAAATGATGGCATCAAATCAATTAGAACTGGAAGAAATTTTATTAAATATGTTATCTTGATTACAATATAATCTGTGTGCAGGAGGGATAAGAGGAATAAGGAAAATAGTTTACTGATCCAATTGTTTCAGAATCCTATTTTAGCACTCAGTAAACATTTGAGATAAATAAATGAGAACTTTCAGAGGCCAAAAGCAAAAATAACTCCACAGAAATATATGGAACCTAAAGGAAAAATAATTGTTTCATCATTTCTATTTTTGTACATCATCAATTCTTTTATTCGTAGTGTCTAACACAGTTCTTAGAGGGTAGGTTCAGTAAACTGAAGAATGATGGAAAAGCAACTAGTTCTTTTCTCTCATGTGATTCTGAAGATAGTATGGCAACTTTCCAGGTGGTGCTAGTGATAAAGAACCCATCAGCCAATGCAAGAGACCTGACAGACATGGGTTCAATTCCTGGGTCGGGAAGATCCCCTGAAGAAGGGCATGACAACCCACTCCAATATTCTTGCCTGGAGAATCCCACAGACAGAGGAGTCTGGTGGGCTACAGTCCACAGGGTTGCAAAGAGTCAGACACAGCTGAAGCGACTTAGCACAGATATAGCAACTATACTATGTACCTCTGTTCCCAAGCACTTATTGGCTATTCCTGCTGATTTCATATAATGGAGAGACCAGAGAAGACCAAGGGCGCTGCTAGTAAATGACTTACCGTATAACCAAAGACAGCAAAACATACACCAGTTTTAACTTCTTCAAATAAAAAGACTTTCACTTGGTACACATTATTTCCAGTAACAACACAACTTGAAAGGTAACAAGATAGCCTAAAGCATGCTCAAAACTTTCCCATTGTTTCAAGCACTTTGTTTTTCCTTGTGAACACAGACAATTGCCCCATTAAACTGAAATGCTTGTATGAGATTTAACACAGCTGACCTTCTCACTCAAAAAAATTCATCTACACGTCTAAGCTAGAAAAAGATTATTTAAATGTTTTTGATTCTTTATTTTAGGTAACCAAAGAATGTATCTCTATTGTTCCATGTTATGCCATTGACAACAGTTTGTCCCCTATTTGGCATGTACAAGCATAACAATCAAGAGAGTAATATGACCATGAGAATTAATGCGAAGCACTCGCTGCCCAAGAGGTGGGCTTCCCTGGTGGTTCAGAGTGAAGAACCCACCTGCCAATGCAGAAGACGAAGGAGATACGGGTTTGATCCCTGGGTCAGGAAGATCCCCTGGAGAAGGTAATGGCAACCCACTCCAGTATTCTTGCTGGGAAAATCCCATGGACAGAGGTGCCTGGCAGGCTACAGTCCATGGGGTCACAAAGAGTAGGACACAACTGAAGCGACTGAATACACCCAAAAGGCGGTAGATGGGGTAAGATAGGGCCAACGGAATACAGGCACGATCCCCTCCTCGCCCCACCCAACCAGGGTTTCCCAGAAGCCAGAGCTTTGGGGGAGGCTCAAGATCACCAAGGACACTTCAACCACAGCCCACTTGGTTCTCTGAAGAACTCACACCGCATGTCTTGGCTAATTTTTTTCATTAAAAATAACTTTTTCCCATATTCCAAAAGCAATGCATGTTTATTATGCAGAATGCAAACATTTAAGATTAACCAAAAAGAGAAGAAAGTGGGTGAGAGTAGCCTTTAATTTCCCCTCTTAGAAAGGACCAGGGTTAACATTTTGGTGTATAGTCTAAGCTCACTCACTCCTTGTCTCCCTCTCTGGGATTTCACTATATAAATAGCCTTTTGAATATCTTTATACACCATTCATTTTATTCATCTTTTATTCCTCAGAGAACCAAACACAGTCCCACATGAGGAAGTTTTCAATAAAAGGATGAATGGCTGAATGTTCAAATCTGCTCCTTTTTTCACACGCTGCTAGAGGTAATAGAGTAACTTGCTGTATCTCTCTGTTGCCATGTGCCTGCCAAAGGAATACCAGGTATTGGGACTCATCTGAAACCACTAAGAAATCGCAGTATTTGCTAACTCCACCAGAAAACCCCTTCTTAAAAGGAGTGCTTCACAAGTGAGGAAATCCTTAACTTGGAGCTAGGAGATTCAGGTTTGAACTACAACTGGGTCATTTTATTTCTCATTTGACTTCTTTAAGCCTCCACCTTCTAATCTGTAAAGTGAAGGCACTGACCTATGACCTATGACCTAAATAGGATCCTGAATAGTCAATATTCTATATCTTTATGTGTCTGTCTGTCTATCCATCCATCCAACCAAACTTGCATACGTGTGTGTGTATATATTTAGAATTTTTTCAGTGAAGAAAGGAGCCAAGTGCTAGGCTTTGAGGTGCTATGACAAAATCTGGTGGTGTTGCTTGTTTTCTAAAAATTGAAAGCCTTAGAGGGAATCTAGCCAACACGTTTTCATGTCCACCAACACTTCCTGTGGCTGAGTTGGGAAAATCAAAAGCATGAAAACCAAAAAAGAAAAATAATGAAAGCATCTCTCTACATGTAGCTTTTATTAATTCTCAGTCAGATGATCGTGGTGTTCTCTCTAAAGCTCCCTTTCTTGTTTCATAACTCTTTTACACTCTGCTGTATCATTTTCAGAATACTCCCTCCCCGCATTTCCAAGCTTACAAGCAGAGAATCGTTCTTCACTGATCTGTGAACAATGAGTTCTGTTTGGTAAGAGAACTTGACAACTGAAGCAAAAGAAATCCTAACATTAAAACGGGTTGAGACAGGAAAATGATTAGTAACTCAAGTGTCTGGGTGGAAAGGGATTATGAACTTTTCAACACCTACCCATTCCTTCCTGTCAAGCTCGGAGCCATTTTAAAACCCCATAATTCAGAAAGACACATGTACTGCAGTGTTCACTGCAGCACAATTTACAATAGCCAGGACATGGAAGCAACTTAAGTCCATCAACAGATGAATGGCTAAAGAAGACGTGAGATAGATAGATGTAGATATAGATACACACACACACACACACACACACACACACACACAATAGGGTATATATATAACATGGAACAAACCTGGGTCATTTGTAGTGATGTGGATGGACCTAGAATCTATCATACAGAGTAAAGTCAGGAAGAGAAAAATAAATATCATTATTAATGCAGATACATGGGGCTTCCCTGATAGCTCAATTGGTAAAGAATCCGCCTGCAATGCAGGAGACCCTGGTTCGATTCCTGGGTTGGGACGATCCCCTGAAGAAGGGATAGGCTACCTACTCCAGAATTCTTGGGCTTCCCTTGTGGCTCAGCTGGTAAAAAAAAAAATCCACCTGCAATGTAGGAGACCTGGGTTCAATCCCTGGGTTGGGAAGATCCCATGGAGAAAGGAACAGAATACTGGAGTATTCTGGCCTAGAGAATTCCAAGGACTGTATAGTCCATGGGGTCACAATGAGTCAGACATGACTGAGTGACTTTTACTTTCATTAGAAATCCAGAAAAAAATGATACAGATGAACCTATTTGCAGGGCAGGAATAGAGATGCAAACGTTGAGAACCAAACCAAAATATAGCTGATTTGCAATGACTTGCTAGTTTCAAGTGCACAGAAAAGTGATTCAGTTTCATATATATATTCTTTTTTAGATTCTTTTCCATTATAGGTTATTACAGGATAATGAGTGTAGTTCTCTTGTTGGTTATCTATTTTATATATATATATAATATATATATATATTGGCTGGTTATCTATTTTATAGTCCTTGTTGGTTATCTATTTTATTTATAATAGTATGCATATTTTAATCCCAAATTCCTAATTTATCCCTCTCTCACACACAGTCCTTTTCATTAATACACTAAGCAACTTTTACCAAGGGTCATACTCTGCCAGAGGTCTGTGCTCTACATCAGAGGTAAGTTCTACCTCAGTGGTCTAAATCTACACCTCCTCTGAAGCTAACGTTCTGTTTGGGTCTGACTTACCAGATGAGGCTTCTTTTTCTCTTATAGGGAGCTCCTGTTGTTCTCATGCCCCACATTGCTCTTTCCAAAACTCTGACCGCCCTCCCGCCCCCATGTCTATCACACATGTTGTATATGCCTTCACAGAGTTCAAGGTCTTTTTCTTGGAAAGATGCCCAGCCCCAGTGCAGATCCATGAATAAAAACAGATTCACAGTGAGAGAGAAATCTTTATGGTCCTCTCTACAAAATCACACAAGTTCTTTTCCAGATCAGCCCCCACTTAAAAAAAAAAAAAAAAAGCAGCTCCACAGATACCACAAAAGGAAACAATTCTTCTTAGGGGTGGGGATGGAGGTTGTCACATTAATTCTCATTCACAATTCCTAACTGATGGCCTCTAGAGAGTCAAGCCAAATAGATAATTGTAAGAGTAAATTAATAAATAAATAAACTATTTCTTACAATATTATTCCAATTAATATATGTGGAAGGAATGATAACAATAAACCATCAGCATTTGGCAAACACAACAGCAATAATTATTTCAGGCAAAGATAATTAATGAGTGATAAATGAGTGGTCAAAAGTATGCTGGAAAGCAGAATATTTACATGGTTTCAAAGTAAGCCCCCTTAGATGCTAACTAATTACAGGGAAGAATTATAACTAAGTGGTCAAGGTTAGTATCACCAGTGATGGAACACATCAACTTCGTTCCTCCTAACAGAACATGCTGAGCAGGGCACAGTCACTTCTGTGATAGTCTTGCCAAAAATGCATAACCTTAATGTAGTTATGAGGAAATACCAGACAAACCTAAATAAGTAACATTTCACAAAAGAATTGGCCAATACTCTTCTAAGAGTCAAAGAGAGACACTGTTTCACTGTCATGAAAGGTAAAGAAAAACTGAGGATTGGCCCAGATTAAAGACTAACAATGCATGAAAACTAAATTCAATCTATAGTCTGGGATTGGATCCTGAGCAGAAAAAGTAGTAGAACAGGACGAAATTTGAATTAGGTCTGCAGATTAGTTAATAGAATTTTGTCAATTTCCTATTTTGAAAATGGTACAGTGGTTACATAAGATGTTAACATTTGGAGAAGCTGAGTGAAGCGTATATGGGGATTCTTCATGCTATTTGCTTTCAGCTTTCTCATAAGTCTCATAAGTGTACATAGATATAAAATAATAAAATAAAATTTAAAAACCATGGTCGAGGAAAATTTACTTATCGCAATATCGTTTGTGGACAGAATGAAAAAAATACATATTAATTAAAATAATTATCTTCACTCTTGAATGTAAGACTAGACAAGCAAACTTTTTCTTTGATTAGTCATATGTAGGATTATTCGAATTTTCCAGGTGGCTCAGTGGTGAAGAATCCACCTGCAATGCAGGATGGGGTTTGATCCCTGGGACGGGAAGATGTCCTGGAGAAGGAAATGGCAACCCACCCCAGTATTCTTTCCTGGGAAATCCCTCGGACAGAGGAGCCTGGCGGGCTGCAGTCCATGGAGTTTCAAAGAGTTGAACATGACTGAGCAACTAAACAACGACAACAGGATTTTCAGGCATTTCTTAAAATCACACTCTATGTATGTGATCACAATGTAATCACAATCTCAACGTGTATTTTATTACCAAAATTGAAGTTCAGACTAGCAACTTGTATGTAAAAGTACTTAGGTAATCCTGGTCTGTCCTTGCCACAATATCAATAGACCTCTGTTGGAACTGTTTCATTACGACAACCAAGCAGCTCAATTCGCTAGTCCTCAGGCCAGCAATTCTTAGGTGGAAAGTGTTCAGAAGAAGAAAGTTTTCTATTTGGCAGATGAAAGATCAAGACCCCCAAATATCTGTCCTTAGTAATGAGCCTAGTACTTTCTTGCTGTTTGCTCTGAAATATAGCACTTTAAATGCAGTACTTTCATTTCCAGTGGGGGTAGTGGTGACCATGCATAACTTAGAAGTGACATGCAGGGGGAAAAAAAGCAACCGGAGCCATGGGAAACAAAAGATTTTACATATTACATAGGAATATAAAATGTTATATTTTAGTAGCGTCTTACATGTGTGGTCGTTTGTGTTCAGCCTATTAGTTGAGTCCAAGTCTTTGCAACCTCACAACTGTAGCCCACCAGGCTCCTCTGTCCATGGAATTTTCCAAGCAAGAATACTGGAGTGGGTAGTCATTTCCTCCTGCAGGGGATCTTCCCAACCCAGGGTTTGAACCCGTGTCTCTTGTGTTTCCTGTATTGGCAGATGGATTCTTTACCGCTGAACCGCCTGGGAAGCCCTAGTTTCTTATATCTATATACACAAAAAATTGAATAACTACTGGAGGTTAGCTCATAATTATCACAACCTCCACCAATTATTTAGATAATTACCTATAAATTTAAATATCTACTCCATAAGACTTACTAGCATTTTGCTCTTTTAATTTCAGAGAAATCAGCATTACTGAACCAATTCTTGAGCATAGGGGCTGTCTGAAAATTTTCTGAGGCCAATATAACATTGATGAAAAAATCAATAGGCTAAGAAATGGAAAATTTTGAGCCAAACTGATAGTCTTCTAGAAATCTCTGAGGCGACTTCTGCTTGTTGGCGCTCAAAGCACAGTTATATACATTTTGAGACAAAGAGTTATATGTCAAGTGACTACCAACAGTTTACATAATCCAGATCTACATGAACAAAGCAAGTAGTGGGTCACGCTAACTCTTTACAAGATCATGAAGAAATGTTATTTCTTACAGAGGTCTGGTTAAAACGGATCCACAATACATGCTAAAGGGAAGGAAGGAGGCCCAAACAGGCAAAAGAAATTTATGTTTAAATGTTTCTTGTCTTGCCATAAAATATGAATTTTATTTTATCAATGAGAAGAAAGAATGTGAGGATTTTCCTCCCACTCTGCATGTGTGGTCCAGGCCTAGAAGCCCTGGTTTTCCTGGACCTCCTGACTTCAGGTTCCATGAATTCTGAGGCAATTGAACTGCTGTTCTCACCCTTGCCACCCCCCTCCCCTCTTCCCATCTTCATAGACATTGGTTTTGAACAGAAAATAAGTTCTAGGCATGTAAATAACCTATGAAGTTTAGCTTTCTTTCTTTGTCCAAAAGATTTTAATGTGGGGGATTTTTGCTTTGTCAAACCCAGTATTTTCTCTCAAATTGCTGGGTTGGAGGTGGCTTGAGAAGGTAGATCCTTACATGTCTCTGTTCTCAAGTAAGACTACAATTACAGGAACTTGAGCACAGTGATTGTAAGCAGCTCTTGTCTTGCACAGGAAGTGCTTCCTCCATCAAATCAAGGAAGCTTCTTATTAAACCAGTTTCTTCTGATTTCATAGAGGACTATACAGATAATAGAGGCTGCGGATATAATGAAGACTTCTTAACATCACTTTGTCTTGTAAACATGTTTCTCTCATTTACAGAAGCTGCAGGGGGCAAGGACTCTGTCGTTGTCATCAGTCATTATTCACTTTATTGACACGCATTCACTCTGAGCCAGGCACTGGACTAGACACAGAGCAGAAGGATAAGGCACAGTGCCTGCCTTTAAATGGTTTACAGCCTGGTAGAAAGAAAAACAGCAAATTATACTATTTGTTGTTTAATTATATTATATATTTTTAAATATACAATTTATATAGAAATATGTTTACACTATGCTAAATCATACATGAGCTTCCCAGGTGGCACTAGTGGTAAAGAACCGGCCTCCCGATGCAGGAGACATAAGAGATGTGGGTTTGCTCCCGGGGTTGGGAAGATCCCCTGGAAGAGCACACGGCAACCCACTCCAGTATTCTTGCCTAGAGAGTCCCCTGGTAGAGGAGCCTGGCAGGCTACAGTCCCCGGGGTCACAAAGAGTTGGACACGACTGAGTGACTAACACTTTCACTTTCAAATCATACATACTATAGCACAGATTGTACGAAATATTGTAGAAGCCCAGAAACAGAAATAGTTGTCTACTGAAGAAAGAATTCACGGAAGATTTCACTGTGGCGGTGACAAGGTTTCCTGACCTTTGAAGGCTCTGTCAAGTGCAAAGTGGGGGAGGAAAAAAAAAAACATGCGGGTATGGAAGGGTATTTAGCAGGATGGGGAACTAGGAGAAGTGTGTTCTCACAGTCTAAAGATGAAGCACAAAAGGAGCAAATCAGCTGATTCTAAGGAAGAAGATGATGGTTGGATATGGTCAACTGACACACTGCAGGGGATAGAAAGCTAAAGTCTTCATTTCTCAGACTCTCTTGAAACTAAAGTCTGGTTCTAATTCAGTGTACTGGTTGGCTACCATAAGGACAAAAGTGATGAGGAGGCCATCTTTCTTTCTGCTGCTTCTGACTTTCACTCTGCTGACAAGCAAAGTCATGGAGACACAGGATTTTTCTACAGCTCCAGTGTTCAGTCTTGACCGTGGGAGCTAAGAGGCAGTTATTGCAGTATTGACAACAACTTCTGATCCTGGCTTCCTGACAGGCTGATCACAGCTAGCTGGTAGTTTCTTGAACTCAGTGTTGCTATTGTGGATTCCACCCTCCTTCAAGGTAGAGATCCCCACGACTGGTTAGTTCTGCAGGGTCTGACAGTTATTCAAACAGGCCCAGTCTTGATCCTGCTCTTGCAAACTTTCAATGGTTTTGGAAGCAACTAATTTCTCTAAGTAAGTCCTTACAAACAACAACATTAATAATACAATTTTCATTCATATACAGAGTACACATGATTTCCTTATCTTTGCTCTATTAGTTGGGGTTAAGTGCAAAAAAAGAGAAACTCTGTATACATTAACAATGATTTAATTAGGGGAATGATGAAGCAATTACCATTTCAGTTAAAAACTCAAAGTGACTTTAAAATTTTTTCTTAGTCTAATATTAGCATGCTGAAAATTCCTGTATTATACTTTGCAAAACAAAATATCTGCTTATTTTTTAATAATACATACTCATTGTCCTATTTATACTGTTTGCTGAGTGGAAGTCTAAAGAATCAATTCTAAAATTCTAAAAAGAATCAATTTAAAAATATTAAATGAAATTTTAAATAAAATTAGGTTTATTTTTATTTAAACATATTTACATTAAATTTTTTCTTTGTGATAACAGCATTAAGTAACTGACATTATCAATTAACATATTTTAAAGTGCTTTTATAAAAACAGTGTCCCAGAAGGCCTGGCCATTATTTTCTATGCTTCCCTACAATTTTTTTCTTTTCACTTTAGTCATACATATATACTTAACATACCAAATGGACCCAGAGGAAGTGTTATTTAAAACAAAAACCTAAATGTATCAGTGTACAGTTTGCATACCTCTGATCAATGGGAATATACATTTACATACTATTCCTTTCCACTTCCTGGGATGGTAGCTCCCAGGAAACTGAACTCTTCAAGTCCCCACCTATTCATCAGTCCTCCAGTGAGGGTATCAAATCACAGAACTCTTTGCTTAGCAGAGCATAGTAATGAGTTTTTATATTTATGTATCCAAAGGAATCTTATAAAGAGTAAAAACATCAAATTCTCTACTCCATATAGCAAAATTCTGAGTTTCAGAGGCAGCCCTGGGGAGAAGTGACAGGGTCAAGGGCTAAAGAGCAGTTTTGCTTTGACAAAAGAAAGGGAAAGAGGCAATATCCTTCATTTGAGAAAGAAATAAAAGCCAAGTGACAGGAATGAGATTGCAAACTCAAAAGGAAATCAGAGCAACAGGAGAAAACTCACCACTACCACCATCAAAGATATAAATGGGGTGATGAGAAGAATGCTTGAGCTATTTTTATATAGATATTACACGGATGGAAGACCCAGAATGTGACATTTGGGTCATAATTGTAAACTTAGTCATTCTTAATGCTATACACAGCTGGGGAGAATGGGCAGCAGGTGGTTAACAAGGAGCGGAAGATAGTCTACAGAATATAGACAGGGTGGAAGTGGGGGGAATGATTTAGGAGGCTTTTGCAACAACAGTTCAGGCAGGAAGTGATAAAGACTTGATCAAAGCAATGGCAGTAGGAAAGATGAGGAAGAGAAGATTCCAAACACCTCAGCTGTAGACTCAACAGGATTCTTGACTGACCAGTTGGGATACCTCCAAGGTTTCTAGCATGAGTGATTAAGTAAACAGTGATGTAGTTATGAGTTTAAAAAAACAGTAAAAGGGACAGATTTTGCCGGGGAAATGGTGATTTCTAGTTGGCCGTTAATTGGAGATATATAGAAGACAGTTAGAAATAGACATTTATGCAATATTTTGGAATTAAGCTATTAACATGAATAAGAATCTCCAGAATGTATAGAGAAAAGAGAAGAAGATGAACATGGAAGCATGGTGACCATGAACATTGACAAGCTAGGTAAAGAAAGAGGAGTCAAAAGAGAAACAAGAAGGAAGAACCCAATATCACAAATGCCAAAGAAGGAGCATAAATTAAGTGCATGGTCAATATTGTCAAATCCTTAACATGATGCTACAAAAGAAGCTATTGAACTTGACGTGAATATTAATGGATGGTGGAGGTAGAAACCAAAGTGTTGTGGTCTAAGGATGAATATCACTGAGACTATGGGGACAGTAAATTAAATCTCTTCTGTACAAAAAGGTGATAGAGCAGTAGCTAGAGAGGAAGTCATTTTCCACAAAGGGTTTTCATTCCCCATCATAGTCCTAACCTAGTATTTTGCCTCCTATATGCACTGAACATTTGTTAAATGCAGTAATATTTTTATTTATGAACCAGATTTCCTAGAAAAGGAGCCAGTATTCTCCAAATGCATGCATGCAAGCTCATGCATGCATATGTGCATGTTGACTCTTGGGTAACCCCCATGGATTGCAGCCCACCAGGCTCCATGAAATTTTCAAGGCAAAAGTACTGGAGTGGGTTGTCATTTCCTACTCCAGGGAATCTTCCCAACCCAGGAATCAAACCTGAGTCTCTGGTGTCTCCTGCATTGGCAGGTGGATTCTTTATCACTGAGCCACCTGGGAAGCCCATTCTCCAAATACAACAGTACAAAACAGATCTACCCTCATTCTGGATGGGGAGGCCTGAAGGAAATAAAGAAGTTTCATATTGTGTTTTCTTGGGTTAATCGGTAAGAATCACTTTTTCCTTCACCCCTCTCTGACTACACATACCTTGATTCTAGATTCTAGGTGGAAAAGGAACCAAAGGACTTGCTGATCCTGTTCCTGGAGGGCAGAATTTCATAGTTCAAAAATGAACTTCAGCTATCTTATTTTATAAAAGAATAGGCATCAAAATGCCATTATTTGCCTTAATTGCCTATTCAATTGCTATTAGATTACATACATACTATGGTAAACAGAATTTTTTAATGATATATGTTCAACATAACATTAAGAGGAAAAGGCATGTTATGCAATATGATCTCAATTGGAGGAAAGGGAGAAATATATAAATATAAATACACACAAAGTATAAATAAATACTAGAAAAAAAAAGAAAATAAACTAAAATGATAACAGATCTTTGAGTGGTAGCATTAGGGATTTTTATTTCATCTTGCTTTTCTACATTTTTCCAATTTTCTACTATTTAAAATATTTAAAACTTCCATTAAAGTCATGAGAATTTCTACCTAGAACCACTTACTAGCAATTTAAGCCCATTATCTTTATCTGGGCAACTCTAAAATAACAATGATGACACCACCCTTAGGGAAGAAAATGAAGAAGAAATAAAGAGCCTCTGGATGAAGGTGAAAAAGCTAACTTAAAACTCAGCATTCAGAAAACTAAGGTCATAGCATCCGGTCCCGTCACTTCATGGCAAACAGTAAGGGGAAACAATGGAAACAGTGACAGACTTTATTTTGGGGGGGCTCCAAAATCACTGAAGATGGTGACTGCAGCCATGAAATTAAAAGATGCTTGCTCCTTGGAAGAAAAGCTCTGACCAACCTAGTCAGCATATTAGAAAGCAGAGACATTACTTGACCTACAAAGGTCCATCTAGTCAAAGCTATGGTTTTTCTAGTAGTCATGTATGGATGTGAGAGTTGGACTACAAAGAAAGCTAAGGGCCAAAGAATTGATGCTTTTGTACTGTGGTGTTGGAGAAGACTCTAGAGAGTGCCTTGGACTGCAAGGAGATCAAACCAGTCCACCTAAAGGAAATCAGTCCTGAATATTCATTGGAAGGACTGGATGCTGAAGCTGAAACTCCAATACTTTGGCCACCTGATGCGAAGAACTGACTCACTGGAAAAGACCCTGATGCTGGGAAAGATTGAAGGCAGGAGGAGAAGGGGACGACAGAGGATGAAATGGTTTGAAGGCATCACCGACTGGATGGACCTGAGTTTGAGTAAGCTCTGGGAGTGGGTGAGGAACAGGGAAGCCTGGCCTGCTGCAGTCCATGGGGTCGCAAAGAGTCAGACACGACTGAGCGACTGAACTGACTCACTCAAAATAACAATAGTTATAACTAGTGTCCAAGGACCCTGCGGTCTTCTTAATTTCAACTTCTTAGATGTTCTCTATTTATCTTATTAGTTCCTCGTACCTCCCTGGGTTCTGACGCTTGGATTCTAAAAGTGCGTTTTGAAAGAACCAACGTGGAAAATGGAATGCGGAATCCAAAGTTTGTGTCAGATGAGCCCAACTACTCCCTACTTTGCATGGGGAAAGATAATTGGTCTTCAATCTAGGATGTGCCATCTACTAACTGAAGAGCCTTAGATAAACCAGTTCATATCGCTGCACCTCCGCTGTCTCAGTTTTCCCTCCTTCAAAATGGGATTAGTAGGATTTACAAATGGGGAATGGATAGGGCAGGGCTCACTGGCAAGAAAGGAAGTATCACAGTCAAAGACTGTCTAGAATTCCACAGGTCCCATTAAATCCTAGGGGGAAAGCTCCACCCCAAACCTACTGACTCCGAGGGGGTGGGACCCCGGAACCTGTATTTTAACAGCTTGCCAAGTGAGTCAGATGTCTAGTCAAGAGGACTCTTTCCAGTCCTCCAGCTCTTTGATCCACTTATTAACTTCCTTCTGGTCCCAGCGATTTCCAGTTCCCGCAAAAAAAAAAAAAAAAAGGAGCCGAGGATAGAGGGGAGAAAAAGCATATCCAGGGTCGGAGTGGCAGATACCGATCACTTGCCAGCTTCCCTCCTTCCCTGGCGCCAGCCGCCAGGTTACATAACGGATCCCGGGGCGCGCTCTCGCGAGGTTTCCACCGCCCCCGCCTCGCTCCACGTCAGAGGGAACCGGGCGGAGCGGCCAACATGGCGGAACGCAGGCGACACAAGAAGCGGATTCAGGTAGCAAAGCCAAACCCTGGGGTCGGGAGCTTTAGGGCGCTCGGAAGTGGAAGATGCTGGGAAAGCTCCCGGGAAGGGCGAGCGAAATCGAGGACGAGGTGGGGTGGGGTTCCACCGCGAGGCCGCAGGTTGTGGGCTGCGTCGTTGTGAGGGGCCTGAGGAAGGGCGGCGTTGGAGACGGCGGAGACAGGCGGAGGTGCTCGGGCTGCGGCGGAAGGCAGAAGGCGCTGCGCTCGGAATCGGCCGTGGAGGCGCGGCCGTCAGTTCAAGGTTCCGGTGGAGGCGCCGGCCTGGGCCTGTGCTGGGAGGTCAGCGCCCTCCGAGCGCAGACATCGACCCTCCCGAGCTCCTCCCCTCCCTTCTCCACCCCATCCTTTCGCCTTAGCTGTCCCGAAATTGAGGCCACGGTAACTAGGGTAGAAGAAGGCGGAGGAGTGATCTAAAGCTGCCCGTTCTTTGTGCGCGGATAGAAGGACCGTAGGAGGTGGGAGTGAGCGGGGTTTGGTCAGCTGCCCCGAGGCCCAGGCGGCGAACTGCGTATCCAGGTGTTCGTTTGCTTGTACCCTTCTTTCCTCTTTTTATTAACGTAAGCGTCCAGCTGAAGCTTTGTGGCTTTCAGCGACACAATGTAAATAAACAAAACTCTGGGTACGGCAACGAGCGGGTCGCGCCCAGGAACCTTTGACATGGCAGCGTGTCATCCTCATAACCTACATAGCATCCCTCCCTCATTCCACAGGCCTGTCATCTGTGTATTTCTTCCCTACAATTTTCCCCTGTTGTTCATGCTCTCTGCTGAGAGGATTAAACATGTGGAACATCTTCGACTCACGATGTGTCTCTCTTTGTTAGTTTATGTGCCTAGAAACCTTCATATCTCATCATAAATTGGGCATGTTGTAAATTGTTAATATGCTAATCACAAATTGTTACACTCAGTTTCTTTCTGTTCCTTACTATTTCATTGCTTAGAATGACTTTCCGTCTGATGTTTTATTTCCCCATTAAAAAAAAGTTTATCACTTAACTTACACCACGGGTGATTTAGGTATGCAAGTTAAAATTATCCTTAAAAGTCTGAAGTACTAGGGGAAAAAAGATGCCAGTGATCCGTAAAACTGGAATTTTGTAATTGGGCAGAAATAAGAGAGTAGTTTCAAATAGAGTACAGAACGGGACCAGAAAGAGAAAAATCCTGCCCCCTCCCCCAAGTTCAGACGGGCCATAAAACCAAAGCTTAAGTTTATTGTGAAAGAAGTTTATAATTATACTATTCCTAGTCTTTCAAAATTTAATGTTATTGGTCAGTTCTGGATACATAATATTTTCATTAGAATTTGTATTGAAGTTGTCAAATTAGTACTTACTGAATTTCTTATATTTACACATATGGTACATTTTATGGCCCTAAATAAACATTTTTTTTTTTTTTTAATTTCAACTGTTCTTTACTGTGGTCACAAAGGTGATCCTAATTTACTTTAAATAGCTGCTCTATTTCAATTGTGATCTCATATTAAGCAAAAAGATAGATTAAAAACTGGTATAGCAGTGGTAGTGACTGGAAGCTAAAACTTGAGCCATACTGTGCCAGTTTGTACCCCAGTGTCAGTAATTATTAGCTGTGTAACTTTCCAAATCCATAGGAAGGAATATTTACCTTGAAAAGTGATCCTCTTTGGGTTGTGGTTGAAAAAAATAGGTGAGTGGATGACTTGTTATTAAAGGTTATAAAAGCTATGAAAATAGTATTTGGCACATAACTCCTTTTTCCACCTCCCGGAGGATGAAGGGTTTAGGATAATTTTTTTTTGGTTTTTGCTAGGCACTGCTGAAGAAAGATTAACAGTTAGGTATTCAGTAAATAAACCTTTGAGTTGTGAGTGCTATAAAAAATTTTTACTTACTATTGTTTAATTGTGGATTAGCTAAGTATGTAAGGATCTGATTGTTAAAAATCAAGTTGTTATACTGCTAAGTGAAAATAAATGACACTTCTCAAATCCTCCAAATCCTAAGACTTTTGGACAAAAAGTTCTGTAATATCAACTCCATTTCCTGTTGTTTGTTACTTGATGTTTCATGTTTACAAAAGATTTTTACCTATAACAGAATTAGTGACCTTAAATTGTAATTTGTATGTTGGGGGAAAGGATTGCTACATGTAAGTTAAGGGTTTTAAAAAGTAGTTAATTTGTATGCTTTTTCTGGGATAGCCTAATTTTAGATTTCTGGTATTCTATCAAAGTTAGAAGCAAGAGGACTATTTTGTCACATTTCCTTCTTGGACTCACTTTACTGGCCACTGAAAACCAAAAGTGAGCTATGTGTTCATTGACATTACATTGGGAAGTTTTCTTGTTTGAGATTCCCGAGAGAGTAATCTCAATTCAAATTAATAAAATATTTGAAAACAAATTGTTAATTTTCTAAGATATGCAATCATGTAAGTTCAAGAACATACAATAAGTGCTTATAGATTAACAAAGTGCTGTTTACTAGAAAGGTTAGTTTAAAATCCTGGTACCATCAAATTTTAGAGTTGAAAAGGAATTTCAAACTGGGTTTTTTGGAAACCTCAGTAGCCACTACTATACTACCATTATCCCTCATCCTTTAAGCTACTGTGTAACTCTAAGCAAATGATTTATTCAAGATCTCCAGCTTTCAGATTTTAAGTTGAAACCTATTTGCATTTTCACAAATACTTTACACTGCTTGTGAAAGTGTTCGTCGCTTAGTCGTGTCTGACTGTGACCCCATGGGCTGTAGCCCACCAGGTTCCTCTGTCCATGGGATTCTCCAGACAGAAATACTGGAGTGGGTAGCCATTCCCTTCTCCAAGGGATCTTGCTGATCCAGGGATGGAACCCTGGTCTCCCACATAGCAGGCCAATTCTTTATCATCTGAGACAATACTGCTTGTATAAAAATACAAATTGACAGTTGGTGCCCTAATCTATTTCTTTTGCTCAATTTATTCAACAAGCTTATTTTTTACCTAAGATTATTTCTGTTGAATAAATCGATTTTAAAAATTTTTCATCATTTTGAGGGTAGGAGAATGAGGGGGCAGAAATTCTAAGTCAAAAATTCTGTAAGATTGAAGCCCATGGCTTACTGACTCTTGATCTAATTTTTTTTTTCTCAAAAAGTTTACCTTAAGTACCAGCTAAAATAATATATAGCTAGAAATGGTAACCCCAGTTTCATTGTTATATTTTTTAATGTTGATATATTCTGAAATAAAAATAGTATTTGTTAAATAATTTAAAAAGAAAGTTCTGCCCTAACTTTCCATTTTTGTAATTTTGGACTGTGAGTTGCAACCACTGGCATCTTGGTGTTTGGGTTGGCAGTCCACCCTCAAAATGTATTGGTTCTTTGCTTGCTCATTCTAAGATACTTGGGCTCATTCATTGAGCTACAGAGTTCTCTTCATTTGAGGGTTAATAAACTGGTTTCTCTTTTTTAGTGGGTGATGCTGTTCCCAAACAGCCTTCAATTTTGTCATTAGATTTCTAGAAAAGTTAGGAAAATATTCTGAAGACTTATTCCCATCCAAAGGGAACAAAGGGGAGTTACTATAGTCTAATGTATATGTAGACAGGAAGAGGCTAAGACTGTTTCAGCCTGCAGCAGGGGAGCAGTGAGAATGATTCCATGGGGGACTTTTCTGTGTTACTAGCTTCCCAAGTCAGGTAATCCTGGTGTGCTTCAGTAACAATCTTTCTGGCTTCAAAGCCCCAGCAGATGGCACAAATCCTAAAATCTCAGAGGCAGCCTACAATATGTATAAGTTATATGTGGTATAATGAACATGTCATATTTCACAGGAGATAATAGTTTTTTAAGGATTTGAACTTGGAGGAACAAGGAAGATATCAGTTCTGTTGTACAAATATCTTGTTAAGAATGCTAGTCAGATGTTTTAGGGAAGTTACTGATACTTTAAGCAAGTATCAGTGAATAAGAAACTCTGTGGCTAGTTGAGAGAGATTATCCAAGTCCATGTTTTCTGGGCCTTTTCTGTTTATTCATGCTTCAGTTCAGTTCAGTCGCTCAGTCGTGTCCGACTCTTTGCGACCCCATGAATCTCAGCGCAGTAGGCCTCTCTGTCCATCACCGACTCCTGGAGTTTACCCAAACTCATGTCCATCGAGTGGGTGATGCTATCCAGCCATCTCATCCTCTGTCGTCCCCTTCTCCTGCCCCAATCCTATTCATGCTTAGTAGTGCCTTTACCAAGGATGGGAAGAAAAGGAAGATAGAATGCTTGAGGATGTTTTTGCAGTTGTGGAAAAGAGCCTGGTGAACTTGAAGTTAATTGTTAAAATGAGGTTTTTAAACTGTTGTGGATTCATGTAGAATCAGATTCCCTACTGTATAATAATAGAGTGAACTTTTCAGTTTCTTTTGTATCCTTATAACATATTTTACATGTGATGCCTGTATCAGCAGTCAGTAGATTGGTACCATGTTTAGTTAATGGTTTGAGTGTTAGTATGAGTGTAGACTTGTCATGCCTAAGGTTGATGTGATTGTTTCCTCCCCAGAATAACCTTCATCCTGAAATTCTGTTGTTGAAAAACTGTCCTTTTAGTTGATCAGACTAGAAATTTGACATCTTTTACTAAGTAATTTCATTCATCCTTTATCTTTGAGTCCTTCCTGTCTGTTCTACATTTGAAATGTTTCAAATATCAAAATCCTTCTTAGTCCAGAGTATCATATCACATCTTACTTGAATACTAACTAGTTTCCCTGCCTTATGCATTTATTCTCCAGTTCATTCTACATGTAGGCTCCAAAATAGAATCTCAGTCATTTTTTTTCTCATTATGTCCTCCTAGTCAAAAACTTTCTGTGACTTACAGGGTAAATTTGAAATGTCTCAGAATGCTTTGAATAAATAGTAATTTAGCCCTATTGTACTTAACATCAACTTAGCCTCACAATGCTTTCTAACTTGTCTCCAATGAAACCAAAAATTTTTTTTCATTTATTTTTATTTGTTGGAGGCTAATTACTTCACAACATTGCAGTGGGTTTTGTCATACATTGACATGAATCAGCCATGGAGTTACATGTATTCCCCATCCCTGAAACCAAATTTTATGCTCATTTTCAGCCACAGTTTTTTTATACTATTAATTCAGCTTATCCTAAATTTGTTCATCTTTCAGAATCTAGGTCCCTCTTCCAGGACATCTTTTATAGCTCCCATTTTGTACTCCTAAAATATTTTTTCTGCCACTCATTTTGAAAAATAACAGTTGTTGTTTTGGATAGTTATAACATAATGTAGGTATTGTGCCTTAGCAAATTTTTAGTATTAACTGTAGCACCCAGTGGTATTTTAGGGTAAACAACTCAGTAAGTGTATGTTTGAACAATTTACGTTTATCACGACTTCTCCCCCACATATCATTTTTAATCAAGCATATCCTTATAAGTAACAACTTATCAGTCAACTGGATAAATCTTTAGATTGACAACAGATGTATTAACTGAGGGAAAAATTAAACATATATGGGTATGATTATAAAGTAGAATTGGTCTCTATAAAGCCAATTATACTATCTTATTATTTCCAACTATTTATATAGTGTGACTTTTTTGGCTGTAAATGAACATACAGGATATTGTTTACTAATAGATGAGGCTTCTAGAAATTCAGTGTGTTACTCAGGCATAATTAAATACTATCATTTTACATATACTAATGTATTTTAGTGTGATTTCAAAAACCAAAATATAGAATACTTTTTAGCTTGTGAGAACTATTTTGTGAAAGTGAAAGTTGCTCAGTCTTGTCCAGCTCTTTGCGACCCCATGAGCTGTATAGTCCATGAAATTTTCCAGGCCAGGATACTGGAGTGGACTGGACCCCAGATTAAATAATTATGAACACTGTAGATGGTAGTAAACTTGGTAGTGTTAAAGTTTGAATTTACAGTTTTTTAAGATTCTGTTTTTCTGCGATACTTGTTTTTACATATAAAACTAAAGGTCTTTTATTCTTATTTGGTTTTTATTATAGTCTTCATTTGGATTGAATGTTTGGGGTTTTTAGTTTTTCTTTTTTTTTTAATTTTTATTTTATATTGGAGTATAGTTGATTTACAGTGTGTGGGCTTTTAATTATTATTGTCACAGATAGTAACCCACAAATGAGGTAGTATGAGAGTATAAAAATCATGCACTGTTTGAAGCAGAGAAGTTGGGAAATGCAAAGGAAGAAATCCGAGAAGTAGCTGCCTGGTGACCCAACAGCAGGGTACAGATTTTCACTTCATCTCACAAATTACTCTTCTTCAGGGTAAAGTTAAAGCTGAGACTTTGTTAGTTGTCCCTTATTTTCCACAAACATAACTGAATTCAGACTTATTTGAAATTTGTGGAAAAACTGACGTAAATACAGATGATTTACATAGTTTATTTTTCCTGTTTTGTATTATTAGAATGTCTTGCCTAAAAGATAAATGTCTTCAGCATTATTTGTTCTCAGCAGTCTAGATTCTTGGCAGTTCATTCTTCACTATTATTTGGCACTTTATTCATTTCAAGAAATAGACCTTCATGAAATCATTCACATTTAAATTACACATTGCTAGAAATATTGCTTGAGTTCTGTATGTATTGTGCTTAAAAGTGTGAAGACAATGCTTTTATTTTGATACTAGTAACTTACAGCAGTAAGACAACTTCTAAAGGTAAAAAAAATGAGATATATATACAAATGTAAGTTCTCATTTTCTTCAGTATATGAGTGGGGAGAATAAGTACACTGCTTTTAACTACTCGAAAGTAGTTCAGGAGGTAAGGAAATAAAAACAAGATGGGAAATGATAAACAATGAAGTGGTAGAAAATTCGGAAGAAGGAATGGGAAAATTTTAGAAAACAAGGAAGGATTAAAGCAGCCCTTTCAAAACTCTTTGTTCACTTCTGTTAATTAGTTCTTAAAGTGAAAGTCACTCAGCCATGTCCGACTCTTTGCGACTCCTGGACTATACAGTCCGTGGAATTCTCCAGGTCAGAATACTGATGTGGCTAGCCATTGTCTTCTCCAGGGGATCTTCCCAACCCAGGGATCTAACCTAGGTCTTTTACATTGCAGGTGGATTCTTTACCAGCTGAGCCACCAGGGAAGCCCAGTTAGTTTTAAATGAGATTATAATTTACTTGTCTATTGCATTTTTATTTTTGCTTTACCTCTGTTCAGAAAGGAAGAAGAAAGGCAAGGTGAGAAAGGATTCCCCGACAGTATCTAGAATTTGTAACCCTAAAGGGAAAGGGAATACAAATCTTCAGCATCTCAAGTAGTGTCTTGTATCTGGGACCACAGTGGGACAGCCATCTTTGGTTAATTTGAGAACTCCTCCTGCAATCTCTAGTCTTTTGTTTAGGGTACGTAACTTTGGCTGTTATTTAACATTTATTTTTGGCACCTGTTTCTACTTACTTTGACATTTGGGCACTCACTATTGACAACCTCTTAATGTTTTGAATTATTGTCTTGTAGCTTGTAAAAAGAGACCAGGCAAGGGTAAAGATGAACTGGTACAAAGTGGTTACCATGCTGGAAAAACAACTCAAAATAAATGCCTTGTAGCTGAGGCCAAGAGACAGGCAACTTTGGGCCCTGTCAACTTGTATTTGAAAGATGTGTAATTTTTAAAATCTCCATTCTGTCTTTTGTATAGATTACCAGGTCTGATCTAGAAAAAGCTTGAAAGAAAGGCCTGTAGTACACTTTAAAAGATTTTCAGAAAAGATCTTTAATTTATTCTTCAGTGTATGAATGTCTCAAGTAAATGATTACATTAAATTTAATATTGTTACTTTGCAGGAAGTTGGTGAACCATCTAAAGAAGAGAAGGCTGTAGCCAAGTTTCTTCGATTCAACTGTCCAACAAAGTCCACCAATATGATGGGTCACCGGGTTGATTATTTTATTGGTAGGATTTCATATTTTAAATTATGTTAGTGTACATATTTTATAAAGATATCTAATTTGGGAATAGGCAGATGTTTTAAAAGTGCTTTGCAAGAATGATTGATGAAGCTAGGTGAGGGGCATATGGCATGTGCTTATCCTGTTCTTTCCTTTCATGATTAAAAATGTCAATGGTAAAAGTACTTTTTAATGACATTTGAGATATTTTTAAATAGAAGAAGTTTTATTTTCAGTATTAATTTTTAATCAGATAGTACATGTACTTAATGATAACTTTTTAAAAAAACTCCAGCATAGAATTCAGTGTGAAACCAGTCTGTTGGAACCAAGTTGGGAGCTGCTTTTGTTCTTCATATAATCTGAACAACTTCATTATAAGCTAATATCATCTGTAATATTGCCCCATAACTTATAAGTCAATAGTTGTTGAGTTTGCCTGTCTGATCAATTAAGATTGAATTGCCATTATCAAGAAGAGATTCCTTTATGTTTTCTTTAGTGCTATGATTAATGATTTTGCTAGTCGTTAAAGGTTTGAAAAATAGACGTGCTGTTCTTTTCAGATCTCATCTATTTAGCTTTTTCTAGTGACAGTAGATTGTTCACAGAACTTATTCCTTGGTGGGTAAAGCTTAGAGACAGAATTTCTTTCACTGTGGTAGAGGATGATTTTTGGTTTGTCCTATATTTTGATTGTTTGATAAAAGTGATATTTACATTATTTTGAACTTTTTAAAGAACATTTTCTCGTTAATTTATTATTGCTTGAGTTAATATTTTTGATTTATCATTTATTTCACAGCATTACTTTAAAAAGCTGCTTATCAGTATGTTTCACAAATTGAGCTATTTGTCATGATTGTGTCAGACTTAAATTTTCTGTTGAACTTGGTTTTATTTTCGAATGCCAGAATGTTGAAATTTGCCTTATAGAATATTATTTAGATAGACTGAAGTTCTGCTGTATACTAAATTTAAAACAATTAATCTCTTCTTTAGCTTCAAAAGCAGTGGATTGCCTCTTGGATTCAAAGTGGGCAAAGGCCAAGAAAGGAGAGGAAGCTTTATTTACAACAAGGGAGTCTGTGGTTGACTACTGCAACAGGTACTGTTTCTTTCTTAGTGAAGGATAATGTGAATAGTAATTTAAAAATGGTCTCCATGGTCCTAAAGCTCCTTCTCTGTTTTCATCATTTAGTTCTGTTACAACAGAGCTCAAGCATGACTTTTAAGTGTAACTTGGATATCTTCAGTACTTCAGGAACTGTGTTTATTTGGAATTAAACCATTATATTTTTATAGTTTTTATTTGTGTTCTGTTAAATTTGTACACTTGCAGGCTGACTGAACTGAGGGATCAGCAATAAAAAAATCATACACAAATCATACACCAGTGCCTATTGGGAACATAAAAGTTCTTTCTTTTCTAGAGAAAACAGGTGGGGAGTCTTTTCCAAAACTTTGTCAGGGATTCCTAATTGACCTGTTGTCCCTGTTGTTTGTGTGTCTACCCACTGAGCCATTAGCTAGGTACACTCTTCTATTTTGTTTGTGATTGCTATTGTATTCCTTATGAAATCAAAGCAGCTGTGACATCTATCTTTTCTTGATTCCGAGATGAAGTATAGACAATTTAGTAACATGCCATGTTTTTTATAGGTACTTCTTCTTTGGGAAAAACTTTTCATGGTGAATGGTGTAAAAAAAAATCCGTTTTCTGGGAGTCCAGTGGTTAGGACTCTGTGTTTCCACTGCAGGAGCCACAGGTTCGGTCCCTGGTGAGGAATCTAAGACCCCTCATGCCATATGATATGGGCCCCCCCCCCAAAAAAAATCACTTTTCTCTTGGAAAGAAGTATGCTGGTTTTGTCCCCCCCCCACACACTTTTTCCCCTTGGTTTATTTACTACTTAAACATATTTATTAAGATGTTGGTAAATCAGATTGTTTCTGTGACAGTGAATTTTATAATTGGTGGGAATTTGACATTTTAGATTATCTTATATATTTAGTGGGGAGATACACACAGCACTTACTAATATATTGATTAATGGCATTTAAAGTGGCAGCCACATTTTAAGTCCTCAGTCACTGAGTTGTGTCTTAGTCTTTGTGACCCCAAGGACTGTAGCCTGTCAGGTTCCTTCTGTTCGTGGAATTTTCCAGGGAAGAATAGTGAAGTGAGTTGCTATTTCCTTCTCCAGGGAACCTTCCTGACCAAGGGATCAAACTTGAGTATCCTGCATTGGCAGGCAGGTTCTTTACCATTGAGCCACCTGGGAAGCAGCAGCCGCATGAGAACCCTCTTAAAAAACAGTGAGAAAAAAAATTTCAGTCTGTCTTCTAAAGCTGTAAAGTTGAAGAATTGTTAAATGTTTCTTAAAATTCTTACCTGCCGAAAAAAAAAAAAAAAAATTCTTACCTGCCAGGAATTCCCTGGTGGTTCCATGGTTAAGACTCTTACTTTCACTGCCATGGGCCTGGGGTTCGATCCCTGATTGGGAACTGAGATCCCACAAGCTGTGCTACACAGCCAAAAAAAATTCTTAGCTGCCCAAAAACTGGAGTCATTAATGGACCTTTCAGAAATAAAGTTTCATTGTTGGGACAGGGATTAGCTAACAGCATGCAGTCACTATTTTCCTTTGTAGCCATCTGTGTATTAGAACTCCAAAGTGCAAATTTCCCCACCTGCCTCAAAACAGACTTATTTTTTATACATAGTATAAAAACTAGAAGATGCTGTAAATGCACAAACAGAGAAGTTAAATCACTTACCAAAGTCACAAAGCTAGTAAGTGGCAAGCCAAAAGTCTAAATCCAGCCATTTGGCTTTGTAGTATAGTCCATGTTCTTAACCACTGCCCTATACTATCTCCTCCAAAATAATGATCCATTTAATGAAGCAAAAATTAAGATGAAGGATTAACCTGTCAGTATTATTTGAATATTAGTGCTTGCTTTGGCAGCACATAACGCTAAAATTTAATATAAAATCTGAGCCCAACTCTCTGAGATAAGCAGCCAGTATTAATACGTTTCTCTTGGCCTTTTGGGAGACTTGATACTTTGTTATATGAAAAGCAAAAAAAAACTTGAGTACGGAGATGGTTCTAGCAATACACTCACATTTTGTCGTATATGTTATTCCCATTCGTATCAAGCTTTCTGTGTCCTTTTCGCACTAAGATAGAGAAGCATAAATTTTTCAAAGCCGCTTCCAATAATAACCGTAGAGACCTCCGGATGGCCAGCCCCCGCGGGCTCCTGACTGGACTACCGGCAAGAGCGCAGAGAGGCGCTGGTCCCGCCTCATCCTGAGGTGTGCTTGAGGGGCTGAGGAAACAAGGGAACAGGAGACTGCAGTGTGATGCACAGAACGGTCTTCTCTAGTGTGGTCCATGCCTCTTCATGGCCTGGTGCAAGTACAGACTCTTACATCTTTTATCTAGTGCCATCCTCACCTTCCTGTGACCGTGCATCTCCAACCCCCCAGTCCACTAATGTCCTTTTCACTCTCATTCATTACCACGCTCATTCTCTTTTCTGGTCTTTTTTTGGTAATAACTACCACTTTCCCCACATGGTTCTATCCTGCCTGCCGATAAGTCCCCCACATTCCATCTCTACCATTTAGTATTCCCCAGGTCCTCTAGCTTACATTAATCTAATATTCTACAGAATTTTTAAAGGTAGTATCATGCAGTTTGGTCCTTAACTGTTTAAATAGATTTGTTACATGTGCGGGTTTTTTTTTTATTTCTTGCCTACTAAATCTGAAGGCAGTTGGAGGACTGTTTTATACTTGACTGTAACTCCACAGCAGTTAGCTCAATGTGGGCATTTAATAAAACCTCACCCTTGTTAGATAAGTTAAAGTCCTAAACACATGTCTGGCATTTAGTAAACATTTATTAAACCTGGAAAAAAATTAAGAGGTGAAGAAAAGTAATAAGCAATTTAGTGACATTTTGCAGGCTGCTTTTAATCCATTTATTTATTCTATAAATACTTATCAGGTATCTATTATAGGCCAGGCCTCAGGAATACAAAGATAACTGTGACTTGGTTCTTGCCTCCAAAGCACATATTGTAGTCTGTTAGAGAAGATTTGTGACTAATTACAATACAGTGTGTTCTGTAAGAAAGAAAGGAGGAAACTTTAATAGCCTCACAGAGAAAATGTTTTAATAAAATTTTGAAACATAAAATAGATGATTACCCAGCAAACAATAGGGTAGTGGACATTTGATCCTGGCAGAGGGCATAGAACATCCTGAGTTAGGAAAGTATGAGTAGTCTGTGAAAAATGTCAGTTTATGTACATGATTTGTTCTGTACGGTGTGTTTAAAGCTAAATAAATTGAGGCACTGATTGTATTACAATGGTAAGTGTCATCTCATTTTTTGAGGCATATGGTGATTTGAAGTAGACATTCTCTATCAAGGACTAAGTCAATGATTCTACTTATTAATGAATGGAATGAGGGTATAATGTAATGATTTATAAACCAAATGTGTTTTCTCTATTAAATGAAATTAATGATTTCACTACAGCACTAGTGATGGCTAACATTGAGAACATGCATTCCAGGCACCATGGTAAAAATCTGTATGCGTCTCATTTAGTTCTAGAAACCCCTATGAAATAGATACCCCATTCTAGAAATATACTAAAATTAAGTAACTTAACCCAGTACTGCATAGCTGATTAAGTGGTAGAGGCGATATTTGAACCCATCTACCTGAATGTGAATTTCTCATTACCAATTTGATTGGTTAATAATCTTACTTTTCTTCATGGGGCGGAGCAGCTGTGCAGGAGCAGTAACAGAAGTAGATGCTCCTGCTGATTCTGTCCTCTTCTGTAACTGCTTGTCGAGGGAAGAATTGTTTTTTCTGCTAAAGTTCTGTGGTTTATTTTTAAAATTATTTATTTATTGATTAAGAAAATTTTTTTCACTAAAGCAAAGAAAACTTTGAGAAAGCAAAGAAATTTGAGAAAACTGAAAATGATGCAGAAGAAAATCCAAATTACTAATGATGTTGCCTAAGGAATAATTACATTACCATTTGAGACTATATATTCAAGTATCTATATGTATACACATGTACTCTTAATATATGGAGAGCTATAATATGAACTGTAGTATGAAATGCTGCTCTTCAATTAACATACAGTGAGTAAGATATATTTTCATTTCATACTAAATTGTAATGAATGAAGCTGATAGAAAATCTGGAAATTATATAAGTGAAAAATAAAGAAATTAGAATATTTTCATTATAAATTTTTGTAAGAAAGTCTGAAGTAGAATGAAAATTAAAGTTTCCCCCCCTCATTCAGATACTCACCACTACTCTTAAATCTCACTTTCTACTCATAAGTAGTTAAATATTAAGGGTCTCATTTCAGATTTTTACTTGTTTACATATATGTGTATATATAAACAGATATTCATATATGTATGTGTAGTAGATATTAATGCTAGATTCTTTGGGGACATTTCAGACAGTTGCACAATTATATGCTATATAGCTCTTAACAAGAAGAAGTACAAATGAGGAGACCTAGAAATGAGCTTTTTGACAGTGTTCATGGGATGGTCTTAATTGGGCAGCAGAAAGAAACCCAGCCAAGCAGGTCAAAACACAGGTAGGCACAACATAAGGATCAGAAATAAGTGATATTTGGCCAGGAAGGAAGCGTCTAGTTAGCAAGTGATATGATGTGTTGGAGCGGGCACCAGTAGAGGTAGAAAGGTGGATAGTTACCATTAACAGGCCCAGCTGATGGCAGTGAGACCTAGCTTCTAGGTTGTGTTTTGATAGTTATCCTTTACCAAGACAGTAATGAAGGAACAAATGAAGAACTCTGAAACTGGAACATAAGATTTGAAAAGGTTTTCTTTTAGATGATAAAAATAAGTGTAACCAGTTGCTTGAGTAGGATTAGAAAAGATTGAGTCAACCAAGGTTGACTTAATTTGGCCTCAGCTGAGCTTCTAAACTCATCAGATAAGAAAATGAACAACAGCAACAACAAAAGAACAACAACAAAACAGAACAAAGCAAGCCTCTCACTCTTAAGTTTATAACAAATATAACATGAATTGTATTAGAAGAAAAAAATGCTGTGGATAGGATAACAGAATTTGTTGAGAGAAACACACAGTGCTGTCTTACCAAATATTTTGTACAGTTTTTATCGTGATACTATGAAGAATTGTTTTCAGAAATCTCAGCATATTTAATTATTCATTATTTAATTGAAGATACTTCATTATAGTGGTAGGCTGAATAGTTAGGTACGTGGAGAGAAGAAAATAACATCAAGAAAGACATCTGAAAACACAATTTGACTTAACAGATCATGGGCACATCTTTAATCTGTTAACATTTAACTGTTTTATTTATTTTCCCCATATATTTATATTCCACTTATGTCCACTCTTGAATTTGAGACTTAACTTTAATTTTGATTACTCCTTATGAACCTAAAGAAAAACTTAAGGAATCTCATTAAATTATATAGTTGAAAATTAGATTTCATATAATCAAGTTGACTGCATAAGTTTTCGAATAGACTGTTTTTCCATGTTGTAACTTCCAAGTTGTAATTTTTCTTGTGAATTGCCAATGTATGTCTTTCTTTGTTCACTTTATTCAGGTTTTGATATTTTTGCTTTTCTGTCTACATCTACATAATGAATAGGGAATATAATGTCATACCTTTTTTTTAAAGGCTTTTAAAGAAGCAGTTTTTTCATCGGGCACTAAAAGTAATGAAAATGAAGTATGAGAAAGACATAAAAAAAGAAAAAGAGAAAGGAAAAGCTGAAAGTGGAAAAGAAGAAGATAAAAAGAGCAAGAAAGAAAATCTAAAGGATGAGAAGACAAAAAAGGAAAAAGAAAAAAAAAAAGATGGTGAAAAGGAAGAATCCAAAAAGGTGATTTCAACTAGAATTTAGTAAAAATAAAAAAGTTATTACATGCACATTATCACTACTGGCATATCAAGACCTTTAAAATCTCATGCAGCAGCCACTTAAACCATATTAGAGTTTTTATAAATACCGTGATTGAGAATTTTTATTTCTGTGTCTCATATAGTAAAACTTGGAGTATATGAATGTCATATTCCTTTTTGCTTGTTTGTAAACACTTTTTCTTCTATTCAACTTGTTTTTTAATAGGAGGAAACTCCTGGAACTCCCAAAAAGAAGGAAACCAAGAAAAAATTCAAGCTTGAGCCCCATGATGATCAAGTTTTTCTGGATGGAAATGAGGTGAGAGTATCTACTTTATAAGTAGAAATCCAATTTTCCATAGGAGTTTTTAGAATTATCTTTGATGCCTTCACTAAGAAAAGAAGTAATTCAGATAAATTTAACCATGTAAATATAAAATCTATCCTTTTTAAAAATGAATTTCTCTGAATTTAAATTTATAAAAAATTTATTAAATCAGTCAGAAGTATATTCAGTTGTCTATGATAGGTAGAAAACATGAAATAACAGTGACTTAAGATGGATACTTACTTCTCTGTCATTAATGAAACCTGCTTGTAAGCAGATACAGCAGCTCCATGGTGGATCTGAAGTTTTCTGCCTATGTGAGGCAGTTAGTAAAGATTATCTCATGGTCCAAAATGACTGCCAGCCTTATATATGCATCCAAAGGAGGGAAGGAAAGTGAGAGACATGCTTCTTTTTTAAGGATACTATCCAGAAAACTGGCACTTTCATTTCTGCATGGATTCCGTTGGTCAGAACCTACTCATGCTCATACCTTCCTGCAGTAAAGCCTTAGAAACATGATTTTTATACTGGGTGATCCTTTGCCCATTAAAATATAGGGTTTCCGTTACAATCAAAAGGAAAAGAAGCAGAATGGTTAATGAGGAACACATACTGGTTTCTACCTCTCACAATTAGACACATTACTATAAGTGTCTAAAATTTTCAACATTACCTGATGCTTTACTCAAAATCATTACAATGTATTTAATAGAATGTTTGTGTGGTGGTAGTCTTCCATGAAGACTACTTAATTTAGTCATTTAACCATTACAAAAACATTTAGTTATATACTAGCCATTGAGTTGTGAATTTCTTGCTATGCTTAATACAAAGGTAGTATAAATTTTAAAAGTAGTGGTTCTTATAGCTGTGAGCTTGAAATTCTGGTAAGACTTTTCAGAAAACATGTACATTAGGCTCATTCCAGTTTGCATGAGGATCTCTAGGATGGAATCTAGAGTGTGTATGTGTGTGTGTTTTGTATTACATTTCCCTGGGTGATTCTGATGTGAAGCCCTGTTTAAAAACCAATGTAATAGAAGACCACAGGTCTTTCTTAATGTGAAAGCTCAAATGCCTTCAGCTAAACATCAGGTTAACGCTATGCCAAGTCATTTTAACAGGTGCTGGGAATAGCATGATAAAAACAAAATTCTCTTCTTGAAAACTCTTTTCTTTTAGTCTAGCAAGCATACAAACCAGACATACTTCATTTTGTTGTGCTTCAGAGATAAAGTGTTTTGGGAGGGGGTTTTGTTTTGGTGTTTGTTTGTTTGTTTGTTTCACAAGTTGAAGATTTACAGCAGCCCTACATTGCAGTCTATCGATGCAGTCTATTGACTCATCTTCGTAACAACATTTGCTCACTTTGTATGGGTCACATTTTGGTGTTTCTCACAATATTTCAAATCCTCTTCCAGCAAAAAAAAATATGACTCTCTGAAGGCTCTGATGAAGGTTAGCGTTTTTTAGCAATAAAGTATTTTTTACTTAGGGTATGTACATTGCTTTCTAAGACATGGTACTATTGTACACTTAATATTGACTATAGTATAATGTAAATGTACCTTTCATATACACTGGGAAAACCAAAAAATAAAAAATTGTATTATTGCGGTATTATTGGAGCTAATCTTGCAATATCTGAAGTATGCCTGTACTGTATTATGACATGGATAGTATTATGATGGGAGAATACCAATCAGGGATGGTTAATCTAATCAAAAGAGGTTTAAGGATGGTCTGGAGATCCTGGACACCACTTAGGGCTGAGCCGTGAAGGATGACTGGCAGATTGCCAGGTACACTGCAAAGGAGTTAGAAGCCTATTAAACAAAGGAAGCAGCCTGAGCAAAAGCTTGGGTGCTTGCATGCCCAAAAAGGCTAAGGTTTTATTCTGTACAAAGAAGTATGCTTTCAAACTTTTTAAAAAATTTTATCTATTTTTTAGTTGAAGGATAATTGCTTTACAGAATTTTGTTGTTTTCTGTCAAAACCAACATGAATCAGCCACAGGTATACATATATCCCCTCCCTTTTGAACTTCCCTCCCATCTCCCTCCCCATCCCACTCCTCTAGGTTGATGCAGAGCCCCTCTTTGAGCTTCCCGAGACATAACAGCAAATTCCCGTTAGCTATCTATTTTACATATGGTGATGTAAGTTTCCATGTTACTCTCCCCATACGTCTCACCTTCTTTTCCCCTCTCCTCATGTCGGTAAGTCTGTTCTCTAGTTCTGTTTCTCCATTGCTGCCCTGCAAATAAATTCTTCGGTACCATCTTTCTAGATTCCGTATATATGCATTAGTATACAATATTTATCTTTCTCTTTCTGACTGACTTCACTCTGTATAATAGGCTCTAGGTTCATCCACTTTATTAGAATAGACTCAAATGCATTCCTTTTTATGGCTGAGTAATACTCCATTGTGTGTATGCACCACAACTTCTTTATACACTCATCTATCGATGGACATCTAGGTTGCTTCCATGTTGTAGCTATTGTAAATAGTGCGGCAACAAATATAGGGGTACATATGTCTTTATCAGTTTTGGTTTCCTCAGGGTATATGGCTAGGAATGGGATTGCTGGGTCATATGGTGGTTTTATTCCTAGTTTTTTAAGGAATCTCTATACTGTCTTCCATAGTGTCTGTACCAATTTACATTCCCACCAATAGTGCACAAGGGTTCCCTTTTCATCACACCCTCTCCAGCATGTTTTTTGTAGACTTTTTGATTATGGCCATTCTGACTGGTGTGAAGTGATACCTCACTGTAGTTTTGATTTGCATTTCTCTAATAATGAGCAATATTGAGCATGTGTTAGCCATCTGTTTGTCTTCTTTGGAGAAATGTCTAGCTCTTCTTCCCACTTTTTGATTGGGTTGTTTGTTTTTCTGATATTGAGTTGTATAAGCTGCTTGTATGTTTTGGAGATTAATCCTTTGTCAGTTGTTTCATTTGCTGTTATTTTCTCCCATTCTGAGGGTTGTCTTTTCACCTTGCTTATAGTTTCCTTTGCTTTGCGAAAGCTTTTAAGTTTAATCAGGTCCTACTTGTTTACTTTTGTTTTTATTTCCATTATTCTAGGAGGTGGGTCATAGAGGATCTTGCTTTGATTTGTGTCATCGAGTGTTCTGCCTGTGTTTTCCTCTTAAGAGTTTTATGTTTCTGGTCTTACACTTAGGTCTTTAATCCATTTTGAGTTTATCTTTGTGTATGGTGTTAGGAAGTGTTCTAATTTCATTCTTTTACATGTAGCTGTCCAGTTTTCCCAGCACCACTTATTGAAGAGGCTGTCTTTGCCCCATTGTGTATCCTTGCCTCCTTTGTCAAAATAAGGTACCCACAGGTACATGGGTTTATTTCTGGGCTTTCTGTCTTGTTCCATTCATCTATATTTCTGTTTTTGTGCCAGTGCCATACTGTCTTGATGACTATAGCTTTGTAGTATAGTCTGAAGTCAGGAAAGTGGATTCTTCCAGCTCCATTCTTCTTTCTCAAGACTGCTTTGGCTATTCGAAAATTACTAGAGCTAATCAGTGAATTTAGCAAAGTTGCAGGATACAAAAACAATACACAAAAATCACTTGCATTCCTATATGCTAACAATGAAAAATCAGAAAGAGAAATTAAGGAATCAATCCCATTCACCATTGCAACAAAAGGAATAAAATATCCAGGAATAAACCTACCTAAGGGAAACAAAAGAAATATATACAGAAAATTATAAGACACTGTTGAAAGAAATCAAAGATGACATAAATATATGAAGAGATATTCCATGTACCTGGGTAGGAAGAATCAATATTGTGTGACTCTACTACCAGATGCAGTCTACAGATTCAATGCTATCCCTATCAAATTAACATGGCATTTTTCACAGAACTAGAAGAAAAAATTTCACAATTCACAGGGAAACACAAAAGACCCTGAATAGCCAAAGCAGTCTTGAGAAAGAATGGAGCTGAAGGAATCACACTTTTAAAGATGGGAAATGTCTTTTAAAATTTGTTTCTTTAGAGTGCTAAGTGGCAGAAGTGATATCTGTAGATCTGATTTCCGGAATAAACATGCAGAGTTAAAAAAGAGGATTGTTGGAACTAGATCAAAAAGACAGTAGCAAAGAGCTTTGGTCAAAATAGAACCAGGAAATGGAAGAGTGCTGTTATTTATAAAAACCAAGAGAATAAAACTAAGAGTTTTATGGTTGATGAACAGAATTTAACTATTCTAAATGAAATTTCTGTTGTATAAAGTAAGCTTTAAAGCAGTGGTTCCCAGCTTTGGGGCTGCAGATCCTCTGTGGGGAGCTGGCAATAATATTGCAGAGAGTCATAGAATCTTTTATGTTCACTGAGCATAATCTTTAATAATGGTCCTTTGTGTCTCATCAGTTGGAGAGAACAGGGTGGGATTGAGAGCTGATGGATCTGTCATAGGGCCTGACTGCAATCTGTCTTAACTGTGCTCTTTGATTGAGTCTACTCTGCTCATGCCTATATACATCATTACCATAGGGACAGAAGGCTGTACAATTGCTTGTCTTTAAGTTGAATAAGTAATGGTTAAGTAATGGTCTGCACCCAGGAGTAAATTGTTAAAAACATGCAAGTACATGGAAGTGTACTTAACTGCATTTGATTTATAGTTTTAAAAATAATTTTCTAACTGAATATATACCCAGGAAACCACTGCTACCAAAGAAAAAGTCTTTGAAATTTGTTTAATTTTTAAGTAGTTCTTATGTGTTAATAGGTGGGAACTAATTGTTGATCTGATGTGATCTTAGAACTTTAAGCACTGGAGTTTCTTGATTCTTCTAGGTATTTGTGTGGATCTATGACCCAGTTCACTTTAAAACATTTGTCATGGGATTAATTCTTGGTAAGTACACTCTCTAAAATTTAGAAAGGAAAGTAAACAATACAGAAGTCAGAAAATGTTTAACATAAAATAGCTATTTTTTAAAAGTACATTTTAAATAAAGCCAGAATATAAATGATAAACTGAGGAAAATATTTGCATTACTTTAAAGCAAAGATCTTTAAGAAATTAACAGCCTGCTAGAAAAATGGTTAAGGTAGCTCACAGATAAAGAAATACAGTGACCAATAATTGTGAGTAATACTTTATCACCCTCATGTTAAATACAAATGAAAACAATAGCAGTTATCAAGAGGACTATAAAGTGGAATAGTACCTATTATTAATGAAGGTCCAACACTTAAGAAAAACCACTACTATGCTCCAGTAGCTGTTGGTATGTTCACTGTTTTTATTTTTTATGGAGGGAAGTTTGATTATATCTTTCAAATTTTAAATGTATACACACTGACCCAAGTGTTCTGTTTCTAGGAATTTATCCCATGGCTGTTCATAGTAATACAGTTGCATAAAGTGTCTGTTCAGAAATATGCATTGACATTTAATTCTAATCCAAATCCTTCAGACTGTAGTTAGAAGGATAATTAGCAAGTATCTTTCAAGTTTTAAATGCCTTACTGTGTGACCTAATAGTTAAACTTCAAGGAATTTATCCTGTACCTTAATCAATTGCACACATGGGCATTGGTAATTGTTGCACTCTTGTCAATAATAGGATAAGGCTAGAAACAATCAAGTCCCTCAATAGGAGGATGGTGAATAAATTATAGTACAAATACATGCCAGAATATCATGCAGCTTTGAAAGAATTAGATAGGGTGTACTTGCAGAAAGATATCTAGAATATATTAAATGAAAATTCTGAAAGAGACTATTGTAAACTCGTTTTTGGAGGGGTGGGGAAATCTGTGTGACTAGTTTTAATTGTATACAGGCAGTTTCTGGGCATACAAATAAGAAACAATAGTAGTTAACCTCTGGGGAGTGGACCAAGAATTGGGTAAAGACTTCACATTATACTTTTTGGTTTATTTTTAATTGTTTTTTACTGTATTGTTTTATTTATTACCATAGGTGTGTGTTATTCCTGTGAATTTGGTTGGGGGTAGGGGTAGAGAATGATTTAACAAGTAGAAAAAAATAGCAGTTGAACAAATGTGATCAATATGTTATCATAGGATCCCATTCAAAATAATAAATCCAACCCTTAGCTTGTAAATGAAATAGCTAGAATTTGAATCCTGGTTTCTCTTGCTCTAAACACCTAAATTCCAGTCATTCTTTTGGTTATTCCATGTGGTCCTATTGTACTTAGGGGAAAAAAACTGGAGATGCTTGTATACGGTTTCCCTATCACCAAACATTATCTGTATCAGAATCATCTGGTGAGCTTTTCATTCAGTAGATGTCAGTGTTTCACCCCAGAACCAATCTCCAGGGAAAGATCTTTGTAATCATTTTTGGTTAGTTTCGTTGGTTGGTTGTTTCTTTAAGCATCCCTTTTTGGTAGACGGATATCTTATAGTTAAAAATGAAGTTGAAAACAGCAGCAGTTGATCATTTAAGGAGCTAACAATTTCGCGTTTTTAGACAGCACTTTTCTAATTATATATAATTTATACTAGAGAAATCTTGACCTAATATGAGAATAGTAGTTAAAATGTTAGGTTGAACTATGCAGTGATTGATAAGTGAGCATTTTATATGTTTCAGTAAGTTTATGTTTTATTCTTCCCCTAGGGGTATGCATATTCACTGTCTTGGCAACTGAGCCATTTAAAATTTTAACCTAAGGTTTCTATGTGTAACTTTTCATTTCTTGTTCCAGTGATTGCAGTGATAGCAGCCACCCTCTTCCCTCTTTGGCCAGCAGAAATGAGAGTAGGTGTTTATTACCTCAGTGTGGGTGCAGGCTGTTTTGTAGCCAGCATTCTTCTCCTTGCTGTTGGTAAGTATTGTTACTAGCAAGACTGACCTCAGTAAGAGGTAGCTGTTGAGCAGTTTGGACTGTAATCTGTAGCTTTATTAAAACTAAATAGCAAAATTAACATAGGTGAATTAAGAAGTATATGGGCCTACTTTTTTGGTCATATCCTAAAATTGACTCAGGCTTCAAGCAGTATATGTGTTTAATTAGATTTACTCTGTTGTGACGAAAGGCTTTAATATGTCTTAATCTGCAAATGGGCTTCCCTGGTGCCAATGCAGGAGACGCAGGTTCTATCCCTGGGTCGGGAAGATCCCCAGGAGAAGAAAACAGCAACTCACTCCAGGAAATCCCTGCCTGGAAAATCCCATGGACAGCCTGGCAGGCTATATAGTCCCTGGGCTTGTAAAAATAGTCAGACACAACTTAGCAACTAAACAAGAGTCTGCAAATAGATATGCTTAAAATTTGGCTGCCATAAGGACTTTAATATTTTTACAGTGATTTGTCATTTAATAAACATAATACTTTCAGTAAACTTTTTTTTACTTAAATGAAACTTATATTAAACATTTGCATTTTATATAGTAAATGATTATAAACAATTGATTTGCCATTTTTAGGAAAAATCAGTTTGTACCATGGACCAAAATAAGTTCTTGATGCATTAACAAGTTTTAAAATCCTTTTTGAAAATCAATAAGAAAATACAAATTAAAAAAAAAATAAAATACAAATAATGTTATTTTACTTTTCTGAATGATTGGGGCTTTCATAGCTAAAAATAAAGCATTATAAAAATAATCCAATTAAATTCAAAAGAGGAAATTAAAAACAAATGATTAATAAATATATGAAAATTGCTTATCACTAGGTGTCAAATAATTAAGAAAATGAAGTCTTTTTGGCTTATATAATTAGGAAGATTTTTTTTGAAATGAAAATACTCAATGCCAAGAAGGATTTGACTAAAAGGAAATACACCTAAATATATACCTAAATATAAATAAATGGTGGTGGTAGTTATGAGTGATTTTAGGATTCTTATTTACACTTGTCTGCATTTTTTACAATGACCATGTTATTTAATATGAGGGAAAAAACAAGTATTATTTTGCTTAAAATTCTAGTCTTTGAAGATTTTTTCCTGTATAGGATGAACTGGTCTAATTTAGTTTTTCATTTGGGAAATAGCAGTGTTTTTCTGCTTTTTTAAGCTGTTTACTGATTTTTTTTCCTATCATATTTAATTCTTTGACTCATTGAGAGCTTATGTTGCTATATAGTAACTAAGTTCTGATTATTTTCTTCAAATAATAAATCAGCTTTTCTACCAGAACATATAGGAGTACTTCTTTATAAAAATTTTTTAAACAACTGGAATACTGATTTAATATCTGTTTTTAGAGGACAGAATTTGACCAGGATTGTCTGAATGAGATGTGTGTTATTCTGAGATTCTATGATATGTAATATAGTAGATTATTATGTTTATAAAGCTATTATGTTTATAAAGCATTACTGCTCTAGCCGTAACCAATAGCCTTAAGCAATTTCCCTCCACCCTGGACATCGAGGGGTCCTGATTTGGTGCTACCATCCATGGACCCAGGGATTCATCAAGTATTTTTATTCGATTCATCATGTTTATTGGCCTCCATTTATAGGGGGAATTTCTGACTCTGTGTGAAACCTTATGAATACATCCACCTTACAGTTTTTCCTTCCTCTAGCCTATTCACCTTAAATATAGCCCCTGAAGCTTCTGCATGTAACAGCACATTTGCAGGCCAAAAAATAAATGTCTAAGAGCATGAAGCAGGTAACTAGTGGTAATATACTACCTGCACCAAGAATGAGAAGCAATAAAATTTTATCTGCCATTAGATACACTAGTCAAGTTGATGTCTTCTGATTCCCAGATCCCTGAAAATTTAAAAGCTTTTTGAAATTTTTCAGCAAAGGTTAATTTCCAGTGAATAGAGTTAACCCACTTGCTTATCTTTAAACTGATAATCACAATAATTTATGGTTATTATCTTGTTTGGCTCTTTAAAGTATTGTTTCTTTAGTAATTCTTTCTATAATTTTTCATTTTAAATATACTGGGAGTTTAAGTAGCAATGTATGTTAAACAGCCTTGTCAATCAAATCAGAAAATAAATCCTACATTTTTGTTACTTCTCTTGGAAAATGTTGTTTCTCTTAGACAATTCCAAATATACTTTTAAATGGTTTGATCTGTATCCTACTTATAAATTGGAGATTTTATTATATTATCTCATGAAGTATTATTTATTGGTCAAACTAAATTTGGTGTTGTTTTGAACATGTATATTTAGTATTGCCGTTTAAAATAAGGCCTTTGGCAATTTTCTGAATATGTCACTTTTAGTACAGAAGTGATTCAGTTCAGTCAGTTTAATCACTCAGTCGTGTCCAATATCTTTGCGACCCCATGGACTGCAGCACACCAGGCCATAGAAATGGTACGACAGTACTTATATCAGTAGTTTTTCCTCATGATTCTTCTCTTTTTGCCCCTAATAATATACTGCCATATAGAGAAAAACTATTGAAAAAAAAAGAATTCTGCTACACCCAAAGGGATACGATTTTATTTGCCACTTTAATGTTGCTTTTTCTTGGATTTCAGGCAAGATTTCATATTATGAACTGTTTTATAACCCTTCAGAACCTATTGTAACATCATAATTCTATTTGGAGAAAAAATATGCAGCCTCCTTAAGAGATGTTCATTATTTCTTTTTATCAGTGGGGTTTATTCACTGATTTATTTCATAATTTCAGGCATATTTGCCTTTCCTGTTTGTACACACAAAAGATAACTGGTGTGTATACAGCCTTTCAGAATATTTATGTTCTTGTGTGAAAACAGAAGTTACTGCTTCATAAAAGTCAAGGCAGCTATAACTATTTTACCTGTCTGAAGCTAAATAATGGAAGAAACATAGATGAGCTTTTCTCAGACCTTATTAGAAAACAGTGATAGGATTATCTGTAAAGAAAACAAAAACTAAAATGAAACCCAAGAAACCTGTCATAATTAATTAGCTCATAACATTCACATAATCATGACCCTTACAAAAGTAAAATCCAGACAAATCACTCAGCTCTATATATTTGATAAATTAAAAGAAAGCTATATGAAATACTGAGGTTTATCATAGTTCAATACTATAAACTTTAAAATTCTCTATTTCTTCCATTATCTAACCATTGTTGATCCCATGGACTGTAGCCTTCCAGGCTCCTCTGTCCATGGAATTCTCCAGGCAAGAATACTTTAGTGGGTAGCAATTCCCTTCTCCAGGAAATCTTCCCGACCCAGGGATCAAACCATGTCTCCTGCATTGCAAGCAGATTATTTACCATTTGAGCCACCAGGGAAGCCCATAGTTATCATAGTGCTCTAAAAGAGTAACTTCAAACCTATTTGTTAAACCAATCTGGATTTCATTTGCATTGTATGTTACTTAATATTGGGAAAATGTTGTCCTTAAATAAAAAGAAATTGTGCTTAGGAAAATGTTCTCTTACTGTTCAAAAGTATTTTTACTTAGAAGACTTATCCTTTAGGTAGGGTTAGCACGTGCCTTGAACTCATGATACATTTAGGGACCCGTGGAAATAATTTCATTTTCATTTCTTCTAAAATCAAAAGTAACAATATATACACTTCTGTTAATAGTGAACCTGTGCAGGGTTATATTTATGTTTATACCAGAATGGCTGTAAAAAGCATAATTTTTTATATTTTTTAATGGCGGAATTGCCTTACAAAAGCAAAAGTATCTAGGGAAGTCATAGTGCAGCCCTGCTTTCTCCTTTCTAAGGCTTCTTAAGATATCATTCATCTCTTACTTGCTTTTATTTCCTTTTTTCTTCTACAATGATTTCACGCATACTTCAGGGTCCAACTGGCAGCTGTGCTTATTGAACTGTAACATAGCAAAGTACATAAATTATAAGTATATCCAAGGAACAGTGCCCAGATTAAAAAAACATAAAAACACTTTTTTGAATGGCATTGTAGCATTGTGCCCTCAAGTTCAGAGCAGAATGCTGTGTGCCCAGAATACTCTTGATAGCTGCTAAACTAAGATTTAACTGTTTATATTTAAGGTGCATGTAATATGCAAATAGGAAGACTGAATGTTTTCCCTCTTTTTCATTAACAAATATTCCCTGCTGTCTGAGTCAATGCTTGAATTATTCAATTAGAGAAATTTTTCTCCCACAGCTCGTTGCATTCTGTTTCTCATCATTTGGCTCATAACTGGAGGAAGGCACCACTTTTGGTTCTTGCCAAATCTGACTGCTGACGTGGGCTTCATTGACTCCTTCAGACCTCTGTACACACATGAATACAAAGGACCAAAAGCAGACTTAAAGAAAGATGAGAAATCTGAAACCAAAAAGCAACAGAAGTCCGACAGTGAGGAAAAGTCAGACAGTGAGAAAAAGGAAGATGAGGAGGGGAAAGTAGGACCAGGAAATCATGGAACAGAAGGCTCAGGTGGAGAGCGGCATTCAGACACAGACAGTGACAGGAGGGAAGATGACCGATCCCAACACAGTAGTGGAAATGGGAATGATTTTGAAATGATCACAAAAGAGGAACTGGAACAGCAAACAGATGGGGATTGTGAAGAGGAGGAGGAGGAAGACAATGATGGAGAAACAACTAAATCTTCACATGAAAAATCATAATCTGACTAATTTGGGGACTAAATATGTGCAAGAGGTTGGATTTTCTATGTTGGCTGATCATCATAATGTACACATGACATTTGTAGCATTGTTTAAATCCATTTACTGAAATGGATTTGACATCTAAGCAGTTATATTCAGTCCTTCATTTCATATAATACTATTATTGGTACAGTCTAAAGCCATTTATAAATTTTATCTATTTGATAATTTTACAGTAAATAGGTCTCATTTATTTTGACAATTATCAAAGATGCACTTTCCACAGTGACATTTAGATTAATGGCATTTTTGATAGTTGTATGGCTTTTTACTGTTAGGCTAATCAGAATAAAAGGGATAAAAATAAACACCAATATTTCAGATTAAGCATAGTTTTGTAGCCATTTCACAGTTTCTTTGAGGTGAAATGCTTAAACTTATTGTTCTTATTAGTTTAGCTTTTGTTGATTATTAAATTATACCAGAAAACTTCTAAGATTCTAACTTAGCAGGGTTCAAAAACATTTTGTGGAACAAGCCAACTAGTAATAATGCAGCAACACTTTTAGTTTAGCTACAAATTCTCCTTTTCCAACTTAGGAAATCCAAACTGATTTGTACACCTGATTCAGAGTAAGATGGTCATCTCCAACAGAGGGAGCAAGCAGAATTGGCTGGAAGGTGATGGTTCTTCCCATTTCCTTGTCGTAAAGTAAAATGTATTCTGTACATAATTTACAAATAAACATTTTATTTTAATTGTTACTTATTATTTAGACATTTTCTCAACACTTAAATTTGTACAATTAAGACCATTTAAGGGTATGTTTTTAGAGAGATGGAAGTTTCAATAACCCACAGAGCATCTGTGATCTTTCTACAGCAGCTTCAGTTTTGTGCCAACATTCCATGTATTTGAATATGAGTTGAAACGATCTTTATTAAATAAGAGCAGACTTAAAAGTAGCTGTTTGTACGCCTTAATGTTCATTTTGATTTATCTTAAGTCTCTACATTCAAAAATGGGGTACTATATTATCAGACCAGGAGAACTGCTATGAAAGATAATTTACTGTTCTAAAATATCAATTTAAAATAAAGAGCATAAAAGAAAACATAAGAGAGCTATTGGACTCTAATTGCTTTCAACTAGTTTTGCAGTCTGATTTCATGTCTTGCAAACCTTAGTTGCAAATCTTTAGGAATATCGTGTGTTTACTTATGAGCATAATCATTCCTTGAAGTTATACTCTTACAAAATGATAGTGAATATTGAATTATTTTCCTTCAGTCACAGAGCATTTTGTAGTTGAAATAGCTGGTGTGTATAGTTCTTCATTTTTCTTTAGGCTGTTGCCCATCTAAGTGTTAGACTAAAGATTTAAATTTTTCTAAGTGTGAAAAACTACACTTTATGCTAACACATTTTGTTAAACATGGCTTGTTTGCTTCTTTATAGTATTCCTTATAGTGGACAGAAATGTGGCTATTTGGTGTTAATACAGCTCTCTGAAGGCTGCAATCAGTTTAAGTTTCCTCCTAGCAAATATTCATTGATTTAAGTGCCTGGGTGTTTTTCCCTCACATTTCAGAGCTCTCCTACTTTATTTCCACAATAAGGGAGGCATAATTATAACTTCTGAGCTTCTTAATCATCAGTAGCATTAATACCTATTTTGGGATATGATAATGGTACCAAAAGTGTCTTTCAGAAATAAAAGTGATTTAACCTTTACTGTTGTAACAATGCCCAGGCACTCAACGTTCATCCATAAGCTCTTCATAATGTATGTACTATGTCTCATCTTTAGGGCATTTGAAGCCTGGCAAGAAAGTCAGCTTCTTATTGATATGTATGGATTCTTAGAGAATGTTAGTCCAAATTTTTTAAATATTTGAAGGTCCCTGGGGGAAAATGTCATTCTTACTGTGGCTAGGAAGCAAGTTAGAAATTTCAGCTCTTCTACTATTCAAAGTTATTTACTTTAAACAAAAAATCAAAAGACTGCCACTGTTATATTTCTCAAGAATAATAGATGGCTGTCTTTGTTGACTAACATCAAATATTCTTATGCCAGAGCATGGGAAATTGGTTACATTAGTCAATGGAATGGTGATTTTTTTTTAAAAAAAGACTTCAGATTTGCTATGCTACTGTAAATAGAAGCATAACGCCTTTGGATAATGTAGGGTTTCTTGTGTAGTGGGTATAAATTGGCCTAACTAATAAGCAGGATTGAATTAACCAACTGAGTCCAGATAATAATGCATTTGTGATTGTAAAGTCAATGTATTAAGTAGATTGTTTTTGCTTTTCCCTCCCACTGATTTCTTTAATTTTCAAGCTATATGGCCTTCTAGACAACTTTAATTGAAATAATTTGGATTTAGCTTAATACTATCAAAAAGTAATAAATTTTAATATACCATATTAAAATTATGTGCAGGTTTTAATGTTTTCCCCCTTCCTGGTTTTGCGTTTTGAATGCCAATTAGTTGCTAATATAGAAAAATCTTCGGTGTCTTTTGTAAATTGAATTTTCTATTTTGAATCTTTATTAGGGACTAGAAAACAGCACGTATCATCATCATTCATGGTAATTAGGTTCTGTAAAATCACGGTGTTGCATGCTTGCTCAGTCGCTTCAGTCATGTCCAATTCTTTGCAACCGTGAGTACTAGAGTGGGTTGCCGTGTCCTTCTCTAGGGGATCTTTCTGACTCAGGGATCAAACCCACATCTCTTACATCATCCTGCATTGGCAGGCAGGTTCTTTACCACTAGCACCACCTGGGAAGCCCATAAAGGTACCCACCAACACAGAATTAGCAACTACGGAACCGTTGCTCCTAGGGGGAATATTGGGGTTATTCTGTGAGTCCCTGGCCACGTGTTTACCAACTAATCAACATGTGAACTTGTTTCAGGTGTCTTTCTGCTTTGTTAACTAATGTTGAATTCAGGGGTCAACAGCACCATAACTTCATGCCCAAGCCAAGTTTATCTAATACATGCACTTCCTCCGTAAGGTCTACGACTGCCGTCTCGTACTTAGACACTACACAGCATTTCAGCACTTCATTTGGGGGCTATTTCAGGGGCCGTTTTAAACAGTAAAACCACCAATTAAAAAATCTGAAAACAAAAATGCAAAAAACAGTGTGCTAAATAGAGCAAAGGATGCTTGTTTGAAATATATGAACTGAACCAAGAACACAGCATGTCATCTTGTCACCCTCAACTGGGAGCATATGCATTGGACAAGGTCAAATTTTTCACCACTCTGTGCATGACTGTGAAAGCACCATGAAAGTTTTAAACCACAGGCAAATTTACAAATAAGAATCCACAAATAAGGAGGATGAACTGTACTTAACTGCATTATAAAACTGTGACATATCTGTCTGATCTACAGAGTAGAATTTATTGCTGATCCATGCTCCAATATTTCCATAACATTTTAAGTATCCGTTCTGACTGAAAGTAAATACGTAGTTCCTAACTGCAGTTTCCTTTTACTCTATGTTTCAGTAATATTTAAGTTCTTCGTCCATTCATTCAGTAATACCGAACAGTTAACTTGCGGGAATTTTAGTGGTAGCTGTGGGTTTTTTTTTTTTTTTTAATTTCTGCCCTCTTAGACCATCAACTAGTTTGGAAATTGCTGTGGTAGAAATTTGCCAAGTGTGCTGGATATCTCTACCTCTTCCAGTTCCACTCTGCTCTCTGTCCCCAAAAGGCTGATGAGTGGGCCACAATAGTGGGCCCCTTCGCCTCCTGGCTTCTGGGTAGGATTGGCTAAGGAATGTCATGGCTTGAGATATGAGGATGGTCAGGGATGGTCTTGGCTCTCCCACAATGAGCTACCTCAATACTCAAAGGTAACCACTTCCTCTAAACTTTGCTTATTTATTTAGATTTGCCACTCCTTGTTCTCTTCCCTTCTGGCCAAGGGGTGATGCCAGATCTGCTACTAGCCAGGAGTTGTTGAAGCTATTGTGTTTCCTCTTGTGAAGTCCCCTACACCCCACACCTTGGTTAGTATCTCCTCAAGTGTCATCATTTAAGAACTATCTGCTTCCTGTTGGGAACCAAGATCAGTAAACCAAAGAGAAGTTCCTAGAGAACAGTTCTGAGGAGTTCACCTCTCATAGGTCCTTATCAACAAACATTGTTAGAAAGTATCTCACAACCTTACAGAGCATGCCCTAACAGTTTGGATAACTGAAATCCTGTTCTAGTGAATACCTATGCAGATAACCACACAAAGAAGTGAATTTGTCTTTAGCAAGCTCTTAAGCCAATGTCTGTGGCATTTAGTTAATGTGTTTTTTAGTAGATCCAAATACGTAAAGCCAGACATTCTGGAATGTGAAGTCAAGTAGGCCTTAGGAAGCATCAGTATAAACAAAGCTAGTGTAGGTGATGGAATTCCAGTTGATCTATTTCAAATCCTAAAAGATGATGCTGTGAAAGTGCTGCACTCAATATGTCAGCAAATTTGGGAAACTCAGCAGTGGCCACAGGACTGGAAAAGGTCAGTTTTCATTCCAATCCCAAAGAAAGGCAACGCCAAAGAATGCTCAAACTACCACACAATTGCAGTCATCTCACAGGTGAGCAAAGTAATGCTCAAAATTCTCCAAGCCAGGCTTCAAACGTGAACTGTGAACTTCCAGATGTTCAAGCTGGTTTCAGAAAAGGCAGAAGAACCAGAGATCAAATTGCCAACATCTGCTGGATCATCGAAAAAGCAAGAGAGTTCCAGAAAAACATCTATTTCTGCTTTATTGACTATGCCAAAGCCTTTGACTGTGTGGATCACGATAAACTGTCAAAAATTCTGAAAGAGATGGGGATGCCAGACCACCTGACCTACCTCTTGGGAAACCTGTATGCAGGTCAGAAAGCAACAGTTAGAACTGGACATGGAACAGCAGACTGGTTCCAAATAGGAAAAGGAGTACGTCACAGCCATATATTGTCACCCTGCTTATTTAACTTATATGCAGAGTACATCATGAGAAGCACTGGGCTGGATGAAGCAGAAGCTGGAATCAAGATTGCCGGGAGAAATATCAATAACCTCAGATATGCAAATGACACCACCCTTATGGCAGAAAGTGAAGAAGAACTAAAGGGCCTCTTGATGAAAGTGAAAGAGAAGTGAAAAAGTTGGTTTAAAGCTCAACATTCAGAAGACTAAGAGCGTGGCATCAGTCCCATCACTTCATGGCAAGTAGATGAGGAAACAGTGGCTGAGTTTATTTTTGGGGGCTCCAAAATCACTGCAGATGGTGATTGCAGCCATGAAATTAAAATATGTTTACTCCTGGTCATAACAGGAAAGTTATGACCAAACTAGACAGTATATTAAAAAGCAGAGACATTACTTTGTCAACAAAGGTCCATCTAGTCAAGGCTATGGTTTTTCCAGTAGTCATGTATGGATGAGAGAGTTGGGATATAAAGAAAGCTGAGTACAGAAGAATTGATGCTTTTGAACTGTGGTGTTGGAGAAGACTCTTGAGAGTCCCTTGGACTGCAAAGAGATCCAACCAGTCCATCCTAAAAGAGATCAGTCCTGGGTGTTTGTTGGAAGGACTGATGGTGAAGCTGAAACTCCAGTACTTTGGCCACCTGATGTGGAGAGCTGACTCATTTGAAAAGACCCTGATGCTGGGAAAGATTGAGGGCAGGAGGAAAAGGGGACGACAGAGGATGAGACAGTTGGATGGCATCGCCGACTCAATGGACTTGAGTTTGGGTAAACCCCGGGAGATGGTGATGGACAGGGAGGCCTGGCGTGCTGTGGTTCATGGGGTCGCAGAGTCGGATATGACTGAGCAACTGAACTGAACTAAACTGAAAAGGCTCATAATCTCTTATTTCAGCTCCGCCTTAGAGGTTTTCTGGAGTCAGATCATCACACTTTGGTCTCATCTTGTTTCCAATGAATGCTAGATCACTTCAACATTTTTGTGCTGTGGATCCTGTCTCAGAATGTTGTTTTTAAGTGCAGAAGTAAAATGCATAGCATTACAGATAAAACCAGTTATGTTGAGGTGTAAATTATCAAAATATATGTGTGATAGAGTAATGTATGTGTTCATTTAATAATCAGATGTAGTAGAGAGCTTGATAACTGCTATGACATTGAGGCAGCATGAACAATATATTGAGATCTCTGCAACTACAATGTGATATGAAAAGACCTGAATCCTATTAACGACAAAGTCGCATTACTGCCTAAAACATCTCAGGATTATATGCATCTATAATCAAAGGGAATACTAAATTTCAGTTATAGCCTAGTGAAAAAAAATTTTTTTTTTCCTAAGCAAGTTCACATATCTCCCAAATTCAGACAAATCCCCTTAGAGTTCTGTGGACTCCAGGTTAAAAACCCTTTACCTAGATAATCAGATAACACCAATATCAAGTAGAACTATAACATTATATTCAAAGGTCAGTGATACTTAATTTAGCATAATTTAGTAGTTAATGTAATTCAAGCTCACATCTACTTCAGTAACACATACTTAGCAAGTTCCAAGTTGGGACAGCCTGGAGGACCAGCCAGCTGGCATGCTGCTGCCATGATAATATCTGTGCACTGCTTCACCTGTAGCAAGATTGTTGGCAACAAGTGGGAGGCCTGCCTGGGGCTGCTGCAGGCTGAGTACACCCAAAGGATACCCTGGATGCTGGCCCAGAAGCACTGCTGCAGCACTGGCCCAAGTGGACCTAACCAAGAAGCTGCTCAACTATGCGCCCCTGGAGGAATGATGGTTTGCTTGGAATCTCTTCCTTTGGGGACCACTCCTCCTTCTGTAGCCTCCTCATTCCATTCTAGGGTGACTGACCCCATGGAAGAGCACATGACCCAATGCAGACCAAGTCCTCTCTTCATCGTCTATAATAGAGTTCTAAGGACGAAGTGTACCTGGAGATGCCAATGACTGTTTCCTCCAGGTGGACTGTGCCTGCCTAGAAATAAAACCAACATGAAAGCAGCAGAACCAAGGAAGAAAAGACATAATGCCATCATGGAACTCCTAGATCTAGCCTTGTCTAAAGCTCACCCTGGATTTTTCATGAGCAAGCAAATTTCTCATTTTTGCTTAAGCTATTTTGTGAGGCTTCTGTCACTTGGAACTGAAACATGACTGACTGATGCAGGATAGTAAGTATGAACAGTGATACTGAAGTACCTTTGGAGGGAATTGATTCAAAGGAAAGTGTCACAGTCACATTTGCATCTTAGGCTATACTAACCACATGGAAATGGACTGATGACAAGCAAGTCTAGATAGAAGATGTGGCTATTGGAGTGACCATATGAATATTTCTTAAGAGTTCTTAAATTTACATGTTCTAACCACAACTTCCCTCTTGCTTTAAAATAATTAGAAATTATTGTCTTAGTACAGAAAAGTCAGAAAATACATAAAAGCAAAAAGAAAACCCCCAAATCTACCCTCCAGAAACAACTATTGTTAAAACATATATTTATATTTCCAAACTCTTAGGAGTATAGCTGTGTTCACTGAGGTGGGAAAATGTATTAAATGAATTCAAGAACCTTGCACTTAAAGTATGCAAAAATTGCTGATCTGGAAAAAGAACTTGTGTGAAACTACAGACTTAATATTTTTTCCAGAGGAAAAATTAACCAGCTTATGATTTTAAATTGTATTTCTGTTTACCAACTTCAAGTTTCAAAATGTGAACTTAATGTTAACTTGAGACTTAGTATGTATCAAATGCATGTTACAAAGATTTCACATTACAGTGTGTTTGATGATCGACACAAGAGGGGATTGGAAGAGAAAGATTTAGTGATTAATATAACCAAATTTTCACCTCTCACAATTATAGCACTTTGTACTGCAAAGAAAAAGTTTTACTAACAAATTAATCTGAAACTGAGGAAAAGAGCAGTGAGTATGTAGAAACTGAATATCTGTCTGACTTCACAACTGGAAAGAGCAATTAGATGCTACACAAGACAGAGCCCTTTTTCATCCCTGCTCTCTAGTTGCATGTACTCTACAAGGTTTACAAGATTGAAACTCTAATTCTTAATAACTTTATTCTCACTGTTTAATAAAAGAAATCTCAGGGTTCTCCACTTCTCAAATTCCTATGCATTTGCTTCTGTCTTACCTTCCAGCCTGCCCCCAGCTTAATCTCTTTGCAAAAGTCAGATTGCAAATTGTATTTCTTAAAAATGGCATATGCAAAGACTTTGAAGATGTCTAGTGATTCCCGTAGTCGCCAACCAAAGTGGCTTATTAAATAGTGTTGGAGGGGAGCACGGAGTGGTAAAGCTAGTGGAGAGGATGGAATTCCAGCAGAGATATTTAAAATCCTAATTTAAAATCCTAAAAGGTTAAAGTACTGCACTCAATATGTCAGCAAATTTGGAAAACCCAGCAGTAGCCACAGAACTGGAAAAGGCCAATCCTCACACCAGTTCCCAAGAAGGGCAGTACTAAAGAATGTTCAAACCACCGGACAGTTGCACTCATCTTCCATGCTGATAAGGTTATGCTCAAAATCTTTCAATCTAGACTTCAGTAGTATGTGAACTGAGACCTTCCAGATGTTCAAGCTGGATTTAGAAAAGGCAGAGGAACCAGAGATCAGCTTGCCAACATTTGCTGGATCACAGAGAAAGCAAGGGAATTCCAGAAAAACATCTACCTCTGTTTCAGTGACTACACTAAAGCCTTTGACAATGTGGATCATAAACTGTGGAAAACTCTCAAACAGATGGGAATACCAGACAATCTTACCTCTCTCCTGAGAAACCTGTATGTGGGTCAAGAAGCAATAGTTAGAACAACAGACTGATTCCAGATTGAGGAAGGAGTACGGCAAGGCTTTTTATTGTCACCCTGTTTAATTAACTTACATGCAGAGCACATTATATGAAATGCTGGGCTGGATGAGTTACAAGCTGGAATCAAGACTACCAGGAGAAATATCAGCTACCTCAGATATGCAGATGATACCACTCTAATGGCAAAAAGCAAAGAGGAACTAAAGAACCTCTTGATGAGGGTGAAGACAGAAAGTGAAAAAGCTGGCTTAAAACTCAGTATTAAAAAGATCATGGCATCCATTTCCATCCCTTCATGGCAAATTGAAGGGGAAAGGTGGAAGCAGTGGCGGATTTCCTCTTCTTGGGCTCTAAAATCACTTCAGATGGTGACTACAGCCATGAAATTAGGAGACGATTGATTCTTTTCAGGAAAGCTATGACAAACCTAGACAATGTGTTAAAAAGCAAAGACATCACTTTGCCAACAAAGATCCATATAGTCAAGGCTATGTCTTTCCAGTAGTCATGTATGGATGTGAGAGCTGGACAATAAAGAAGGCAGAGCACCGAAGAACTGATGCTTTCAAACTGATGCTGGAGAAGACTTGAGTCTCTTGGAAAGCAAGGAGATCGAACTAGTCAATCTTAAATCAACCCTGAATAGTCATTGGAATGTGTGATGCTGAAGCTAAAGCTCCAGTACTTTGGCCATCTGATGTGAACAGCCAACTCATTGGAAAAGACCCTGATGCTGGGAAAGATTGAAGGCAGGAAGAGAAGGGGACGACAGAGGATGAGATGGTTAGATGGTATCACTGACTTGATGGATGAGTTTGAGCAAGCTCTGGGAGTTGGTGATGGACAGGGAAGCCTGGCATACTGCAGTCCATGGGGTCTCAAAGAGTTGGACATGACTGAGCAACTGAACTGAAGCGTGAGCTTTCAGCCCCATTGCCTACTCACATTCTTTTTCTTTCTTTCCCTGACCTTGTTGCTTGGCTTGTGAAATCTTAGTTCCCCGACCAGGGGTTGAACCCAGGCCACAGCAGTATGCACTGAGTCCTAACCACTGGGCCACCAGGGAATTTTCCCAACTCACATTCTTTATTCCAGACTATACACAGGGATGTGGTGACCAGTAGGGACAGAAGGAATGCCATTTACACTTCCAATATAGACCATAGAATGCTTTCCACGAAGCAATTACAGTTTTCTGCAGCACTCAGGAGGTCAGGCAACTGCAGAACCTTGAAACTGGGAGAACTGATCCAACTTCCTTTTTTGCTTTGTTCAGTCAACACTTACTGAGCCCCTACAATGTACCAAACAAGGGAAATACAACACGAGGAACCTGCTCCCTGCCTCCTAGCAGCTCACAGCCCAGGTTAAGTAGCAAGCCACCAGCCTCTGCCCATACAAGAGCAAACAGTGCAGAAGATCCATCTTCTACCCTAGGAGCATGATCTCTGCCACCTGGAAGTTTCCAGCCTTGTGGGGGAAGATAAGTGAAAGTGTTAGTCATTCAGTCTTGTCTAACTTCTTGCGACCCCATACACTGTAGCTCACCAGGCTCCTCTCTCTGTCCATGGAATTCTCCAGGCAAGAATACTGGAGTGGGTTGCCATTTAGGCAACTGCAAAGTTGCACCCTGTGTGCCATAGAGGCAAAACGCTGATGCTGTGGGGCTTACTTAGATCATGAAAGAGAGACTGGGGAGGCAAAAAAGGAAGATGAATGGGGTAGCCCTCATGCAACAAGCAAGGGTTTTACCACTGCAATCACTCATTGCCTTTTTACTTTCAACAGATGCTTTCCAAAATTGAGAATATTTCCCTCTAGGAATTTACAAATCCAAGTGAAAAATAACCACTAACTGTTGAAATAGAAAAGAAAGGATCAAAAGAATAACTCCCTGATCCTCTGTGAGAGAGACTTCCAGTACAGAGCCTTAACATCTGAGACAATGTCAAATAAACATTCTACTTATTTCTTAATTATCTCATGCTTATTATAGTCAAAGTTAAAGCTGCCTAAAATAAAATCCATCAGGATGCTCATTTTGTTTACTCTGTGCTACACTACAAAGAGGAAGCAACCCAGGACATTGTTCTTTGCTGCTGAGAACAATTCCATTTCCTTCCTGTTGGCTGATTTTATTTTTCTTGTTATAGCATGTAATCATGGAAATTTTTTTCAAGCAGATGTGTATTATAAAATTCAGTCTCTCCTGCAGCAACATAAGATCCTCCTGCAGAGCAAGGCAGCCAAGAACAGTACATTTAGAGAAGGGGGTTTGCTTTAATGTGTGTGACAGACTTCCTGTTGCCTTTTAATGTTCTGTTGCTAGAACAGCTTCGTTGGATAATTAAATGAGCACACACACAGGAAATATTTTTAAATAAAATTTTGGAATAAAGTGTGATACACCTAAAGAAAAATATACACATCATGAGTGTGTGGCTTGGTGAATTGTCACAAAGTGAACACACCCATGTGACATCAGCCAGACCTAGAAGTAGAACAGCACCCAGAAGCCTCCAGTGCCCACCCAGCCGCCTGACTCCTCCCTCCCCACCATGCTCACTTCTGCCTGTTTGCAACGTCCTGTAAAATGGGACTAGCTTACGTACTCTTTTATGCTGAACTTTTCAATATTGAGGGAATCCATATTGTGTGTAGCAACAGTTCCTTCACTGTCTTTGCACAGATGATTAATCATATCCTGGATGGGAGAGAGAACCACACAGACAGGTGGAGGTTTCCCTCAGACTAGGACTCCGAGTGCTGCACCATTGCCTTGGCTCGCTGACCTAATGCTGGATGAACGGACGCACCAGCATCCACCATGGTGGACAGAATTCCCTGAGACTCTCTGACCGCTAAACCTCAATCCCTCTTAAGAAGCCTTCTGTTGCCTTTCTTGTAAATTCAACTAGTACTTACTGAGCACCTCCAATGTGTGAATCACTGTGCTGTGTGAGTGCTGCAGGAATCACATTCCCAAGAAGGAGCAATGAGATGAGGACAAAAACAACCATTGTTCAAGGGCTCAATCTGATTAGAAGTGATAAGAGAATACAAAGTAGGTTGGAGTTTTGCAGTCAGAGGAAATCATACTCAGGGAATAGAAAAAGACTGCATAAGTCTTGGGGTCCAGTGGGATCATTAGGTTACATGTTGAGTAAAAACAAAGACAGATAAGAGATACTTTGTGCAGAATAGTAAATGACTCAATTGACTTAATCTTAGGGAATATTAAGAATTTTTTTAAAGTATAATTGGTTTACAGTGTTGTATTAATTACTGTTCTACAGCAAAATGATTCAGTTATACACACACACATATATATACATTCTTTTTTTTTTTAATATTCTTTTCCATTATGGTTTATTAGAGTATACTGAATATAGTTCTCTATACTATACTAAAAGGCAAAATGGTTGTCTGAGGAGGCCTTACGAATATCTGAGAAAAGAAGAGAAGCAAAAGGCAAAGGAGAAAAGGAAAGATATACCCATTTAAATGCAGAGTTCCAAAGAATAGCAAGGAGAGATAAGAAAGCCTTCTTCAGTGATCAGTGCAAAGAAATAGAGGAAAACAATAGAATGGGAAAGACTACAGATCTCTTCAAGAAAATTAGATATACCAAGGGAACATTTCATGCAAAGATGAACACAATAAAGGAAGAGATGGAATGGACCTAACAGAAGAAGAAGATACTAAGAAGAGGTGGCAAGAATACACGGAACTATATGAAAATGATCTTCTCGACCCAGATAATCACAATGGTGTGATCACTCACCTAGAGCCAGACATCCTGAAGTGTGAAGTCAAGTGGGCCTTAGGAAGCATCACTATAAACAAAGCTAGTGGAGGTGATGGAATTCCAGCTGAGCTATTTCATTCCTAAAAGATAATGCTGTTAAAGTGCTGCACTCAATATGCCAGCAAATTTGGAAAACTCAGCAGTGGCCACAGGACTAGAAAAGGTCAGTTTCCATTCCAATCCCTAAGAAAGGCAATGCCAAAGAATGTTCCAACTACTGCACAATTGCACTCATCTCACACGCTGGCAAAGTAATGCTCAAAATCCTCCCAGCTAGGCTTCAACAGTACATAAACTGTGAACTTCCAGATGTTCAAGCTGGTTTTAGAAAAGCTGGAGGAACCAGAGATCAAATTGCCAACATCTGTTAGATCACCAAAAAAGCAAGAGAGTTCCAGAAAAACATCTGCATTATTGACTACACTAAAGTCTTTGACTGTGTGGATCACAACAAACTATGAAAAGTTCTTCAAGAGATGGGAATACCAGACCACCTGACCTGCCTTCTGAGAAATCTGTATGCAGGTCAAGAAGCAACAGTTAGAACCAGACATGGAACAACAGACGGTTCCAAATTGGGAAAGGAGTACGCCAAGGCTGTATATTGTTACCCTGCTTATTTAACTTATATGCAGAGTACATCATGTGAAATGCAAGGCTGAATGAATCAGAAGCTGGAATCAAGATTGCCAGGAGAAATATAAATAACCTCAGATATGCAGATGACAGCACCCTTATGGCAGAAAGCAAAGAACTAAAGAGCCTCTTGATGAAAGTGAAAGAGGAGAGTGAAAAAGTTGGCTTAAAACTCAACATTCAGAAAACTAAGATCATGGCATCCGGTCCCATCACTTCATGGCAAGTAGATGGGGAAACAATGGAAGCAGTGACAGACTTTATGTTTTTGGGCTCCAAAATCACTGCAAATGGTGACTGCAGCCATGAAATTAAAAGACACTTGCTCCTTGGAAGAAAAGCGATGACCAACCTAGACAGCATATTAAAAAGCAGAGACATTACTTTGCCAACAAAGGTCCATCTAGTCAAAGCTATGGTTTTTCCAATGGTCATGTGTGGATGTGAGAGGTGGACTATAAAGAAAGCTGAGCACCAAAGAATTGATGCTTTTGAACTGTGGTATTGGAGAAGACTCTTGAGAGTCCCTTGGACTGCAAGGAGATCCAACCAGTCCATCCAAAAGGAAATGAGTCCTGAATATTCATTGGAAGGACTGATGCTGAAGTTGAAACTCCAATACTTGGCCACCTGATGTGAAGAACTGACTCATTGGAAAAGACCCTGTTGCTGGGGAAGGTTGAAGGCAGGAGGAGAAGGGGACGACAGAGGATGAGATGATTGGATAGCATCACCAACTCAATGGACATGAGTTTGAGCAAGCTCTAGGTGTTGGTGATGGACAGGAAAGCCTGGCATGCTGCAGTCCATCAGGTTGCAGAGTTGGACATGACTGAGCTACCGAACTGAACTGAACTGATAATATACAGTAAGGCCTTGTTGGAAATTTCCTTGAAAGCCAGATAGAAATCATTTTGCAGGAGACCTTAGATGTCAAGAAAAGGAAGGAATTTATTCCAGTGGCTTTTCCCCACTGGCTTCTGCCCTTTAGCCTACAAATGGACTCAGACCTCCCTTTTCTTCCTTTCTTTCCTACTTTCTTATGTATTTTTGCTGTGCTAGGTGTCTGTTGCTGTGCATGGCAAGCTGGGGCTACCCTTCATTACGGTGCACAGCCTTCTCATTGTGGTGGCCTCTCTTGTTGGGGACCATGGGCTCTAGAGCACTCAGCCTTCAGTAGTTGTGGCATATGGATTTAGTTGCCCTGAGGCATGTGGGATCTTCCCGGGTATCAAACCCACATCCCCTGCACTGGCAAGCAGATTCTCAACCACTTGACCACCAGGGAAGTCCCTCCCTTTTCCAACAACTTCTGTCCACTTTTCCCTCCTAAGTACCTTTATTCTTCCCTTCACTCCTTGTCCTTTTTAAGAGTTTTATTCTCCACTGAAGTTTAACCCACTGGCAGTTGGTCTCTTTACCCAACACTTTTCCAAAATTGCTACTACTGAGAACTCTATATGTCTCGGAGGTCTTGGTTGTAAAGAACTGAACCAACGCTGGCTTGAGGAAGGAGAAATGGGGTTTACAGGGAAGGATACTGAATAGTACCCAAGATTAAGGAGAAAACTGGAAAAGTACATTTAGAAAACAGGAAGGAACCAAGAAATATCTGGCATCCTAGAACCCTGCCACCAGATCGGGCTACTCAGATCTCCATGTCATTGAATCCTCCTATCACACCTCTCCTTGACTGACCTGGCTGCCCCAGCTCTTTGCAGTACTCTTTTAAGGGTCAAGGTCCTGGGTGAGAGCATCCTTCTGGCTGACCTTGAGTCAGGGGTCTAGCCTCTCACCTAGGGATCAAGGAGGAGAACTGTTTACCCTTATCAGCTTTTTTAGTGATAGGTAGAGTTCCCAACATAGTAAGCTATTTGAATAAGAACAACCTCTCCCAACTGCTAAGTCAAATAACTTCTTTTAAGCAGTCATTGCACTTTATGTCTGGGTCATTCATAACCATCTGCCACCAGTCCTCTACCTTCCTGCTTCTTAAACTTTCCTCTTCTCTCAGCATCCAGGATGTGGCTTTTGCTTGGTTCATCTCTTCTTCTGGCCACTCCTCCAGTTGTCTCTCCAATGTTGGGGCTTCCAAAATTCCTTCTTTGATCCTTACTCATTATATACTCTCCCTCAGGAGATTACATTTATATTTTTGTTTCCAAATGTGATTCTAAAAGTTCTGCACCACCCTTGATTCCCACTCTGGGCTTAAGTCCCACGGACACCTCAACATCAGAGTGTCCCAAATGGAACTTACTCCCCATCCCTGCAAGACTGCACCCGCTAGTGACTTCAAGTCACAGCTGGCCCAATTGGAAATTTGGTCACTCACAGACCCCATGTATAACCAGCCAGCCACCTAATTCTATTAAATCTATTTCATAAGTGTCCCTTTACTTACTGAACTATTTGAAAGGTCTCTTGACTGCTGTTATGCTTCCCGATTTGCATGAAAGAGATGGACTGGGTTTGACTGATGGGGCCACAACCTAGAAAGACAGAGAAAAAATTGAGTCCTACATCGGGGCTTATGAGTTTCTATACTTCAAGGTCTTCCAGAGCATCTTTTTCTTCTCTGGTCTTTTTTAAGTTTAATTTTGTATTATATTCACCTGGTTCAAAATCATAAGTTAGGAAAGGTGTACAAAATCTTCCTTTTAACTTTGCATCTGCTCAGTTTCTCCTCCCACTCCACCCCTCCCCTATAGATATCCTTCCCAAATTTCTTTTTGTATATAATAAAGTACAAGTCAAAGTTCTTATTTTCACTCCCTCCCTCCTACCTTTTGTTTTTACCCCAGAGGCAACGCTGTTCTATTCTGTATCTTACTTTTTTTACCACTTAACAACATGGGTTGGTAAAACTTTGCATATCATTGAAGAGAGCTGCCTTTTAAAAAATTTTATTTTACATTGGAGTATAATTTATTTACAATGTTATGTTATTGTTATTGTTCAGTCACTCAGTCCTTTCCAGCTCTGTGACCCTGTGGACTGCAGCATGACAGGCTTTCCTGTCCTTCAACATCTCCCGGAGCTTGCTCAAACTCATATCCATTGAGTCGGTGATGCCACCCAACCATCTCATCCTCTGGTGTCCCCTTCTCCTCCTGCCTTCAACCTTTCCCAGCATCAGGGTCTTTTCTAATGTTAGTTTTGGGTATACAGTAAAGTGATTCAGTTATACATGTATCTATTCTTTTTCAGATGATTTTCCCATGTAGCTTATTGCAGAGTATTGAGCAGAGTCCCCTGAGCTATATGTTAGATCCTTGTTGGTTATCTGTTTTATATAAAGTTGTGTGCATATGGCAATCCCAATCTCTCAGTGTATCCCTCCCTCCCACCTTTCCCCTTCAATAGCTGTAAGTTCATTCTCTAAATATGTGTCTGTTTCTGTTTTGAAAATAAATTGATGTGTATCATTTTTTTTTAGATTCCTCATATAAGCGATATCATATGATATCTGTCTTTTCTGAGTTATTTCACTTAGTATGAAAATCCAGGCCATCCATGTTGCTACAGGTGACATCATCATTATTATTTTTAATGGCTGAGTAATATCCCAGACTCAATGGACATGAATCTGAGCAAACCGCAGGAGATACTGAAGGACAGGGGAGCTTGGCATGTTGCGGTCCACGGGGCTGCAAAGATTTGGACACTACTTAATGACTGAACAACAACAAATATGTGTTCCTCATCTTCTTTATCCATTCGTCTGTCAATGGACATTTAGGTTGTTTCCATATCTTGTGTTGCTCAGTCATTCAGTCATTCCATGCCTTAGCTATTGTGAATAGTGCTGCTATGAACATTGGGCTGCATGTATCTTTTTAAATTATGATTTTGTCCAGATATATGCCCAAGAATAGGGTTGCTAGATCATATGGTAACTCTAGTTTTGGTTTTTTGAGGAACCTTCACACTGTTTTCCATAGTGGCTGTACCAACTTACATTCCCACCACCAAGTAGAAGTGTTCCTTTTCCTCCACACCCTGTCCAGCATTTGTGATCGGTAGACTTTTTAATGATCACCGTTCTGACCGAAGTGTGGTGGTACCTCACCGTACTTTTGATTTGCATTTCTCTAATAACTAAAAGATACTGATGATCTTTTCACGTGCCTGTTGGTCGTCTGTATGTCTTCTTTGGAGAAATGTTTATTTAGGTCTTCTGCCCATTTTTCTATTGGGTTGTTTTTTTATTGTTGAGTTGTATGAGCTGTTCATATATTAAAATAGCACTTGGTGGTTGCATCCTTTGCAAATATTTTCTCTCATTATATAAGTTGTCTTTTACTTTTGTTTATGGTTTCCTTTGCTGTACAAAAGCTTGTAAGTTTGATTAGGTCCCATTTGTTTATTTTTACTTTTATTTCTGTTGCTTTGGGAGACTGAACTAAGAAAACAGTGATATGATTTATGTCAGAGAATGTTTTGTCTATGTTCTCTTCTAAGAATTTTATGGTGTCATGTCTTATATTTAAGTCTTTAAGCCATTTTGAGTTTATGATATGGTATGAGGGTACATTCTAACCTCATTGATTTACATGCACTTGTCCAACTTTCCCAGCACTTCTTGCCGAAGAGATGTCATTTCTCAGTTGTATATCCTTTATATTTTTTTGTGAAAGTTTTCTTAATAATATAGGCTTTTTTAAAAAGTGTGTAGACTTTGGTTCAGTAATTCCAAATCTAAGGTATAATCTAAGGCTGTAATGTAAATGTTTAACAGTTGGATCTCTGGAGAATAGTTGTATATCCTTTAACCATTTTATTTTTTGAGTACACCCAGTTTGACGGCAATTTGCTGGAAAAATTAAGCAGTTCTCATCTCTTCTGTATTCCAGATCAGCTATAAAAATAACTGAAATTTAAACACACATCAAAGATTATTACTCCACATGAGAAAACAGGATGCTTCCACTTTTCAGAATAAATGCCTTTGGGGGTAGAGTGGGAAAAGTGTAAAGAAATCTGTTTGAGGAAATCAACAGTCCTACAAAGCTGATAGTGTTCAGAAACAGGAATCTGGAGGACTGGGATGGGACAGCCAGTTCAGGGGTAGCAAAAGGAAAATGTCACCACCAGCTGAAGACAAGTGCATAGGGGCATCTGGTGCTCTCCAGAAGTGAAGCACTCTAGAGGGTAACTCCCTCTCACCTCCTGGATTGATGACCGGAAGTGACTGACTTGCAATGTAAGAAGCAGAGACAAACTACAAAGAGAAGAAATTTTTCCAAATCTAGTAAAGAGTATCTACAAAAATTTATTACAAACATGACATTTAAGGATGAATTACTGAAAACTCTACCACTAGGATTGGGGATGAAACAAGAGGGCCTCCTATTCAATATCATACTAGAAGTACCAGCTGATGCAGTAAAGAAAGAAAAAGGAATAAAAAGCATAAGACTTGGAAAGAAATTGTATGACATGATTATATACAGGGAAAATACAGAAGAATTTACGGACAAGCCACTGGAACTAGGAAAGTTATTGGATAAAGGTTAACATATATAAGCTTAAAAACTGAATAATATTAATATTTCTACATACAAACAACAAGCAAGTAGAAATTAAAATACTACCATTTACAATAGCATCAAAAAATATAAAACACCTAGGATTAAGTCTAGCAAAATGTGCAAGCAATGTTACTGTGCTGAAATAATACTCCTCTACACTGAAAACTGAAAAATATTAAGATAAACTAACACATATTAAGACATAAACAAATGGCTTAATATTTAACATGTTCCTGAATTGTGACAATATTATAAAGATTTCATTTCTCCTCAAATTGATGTATATGTTAAATTAAATTCTAATCAATATCCCAACAGGGATTTCTTTAATGAAAAATGTTAGGCTGATTCTAAAATGTAGATAGAAATATATACAAAAATAAGGCCAAAAATAGCCGATAGCCTTGAAAAAGATTAATACTCACATGTTCATATTCACTTGATTAAAAATAAATATGATACTCCAGTCTGGTGGGGAGTGAATGTGAGTATGTGGACAAAAGTACCTATGTGGAAAGAGAATCTTGACCTCTACATCCTATCATACACAAAAATGAATTCCAGATGACTAAAGATCTAAACATGAAATGTAGAATAATAAAGCTTTATAAAAAAAAGAGAGGAGTATATTTTCATGACCTTGAGCATGTAAAGATTTCTTAAATGGGTCACCAAAATCATGCAGACCATAAAGGGGGAAACAATGATAAATTTAGCTACAGTAATAGTAAGAACTTCTGTTTATCAAAAAACACTATTAAGAAGGTGAAAAGATAAGACTTGGAGTAAGTGAAGATATATATAATACTTATATCTGATTTGTATCCAGAACTCTTACAAATCAGTAAGAAAAAAACAGAAACCCAAATAAAGAATAAGGAAAAGACTTGAACCCCCAGCATCCCCCAACCAAGCATCTGAAATGTTTCTCAAATAAACATGTGCAAACATCCTCAATATCAATAGTCATCAAATTAAAACCACAGTGTGACACCACTACATAACCACTAGAATGGCTAAAATAAAAGAAAATTCAAGTGTTGGTGAAGATGTGAAGCAAATGGAATTTTCATGCCTTGTCAGCAGGAGAATAAATTGATGTAATAATTTCAGAAAACTGTTTGGTAATATCCACTAAAGCCAAACACATACCAACTTTATGACCCAACCATTCCACTCCTAGGAATATACCAAACAGAAATGCATCAAAACATGTTTACAGATTCTTTTTTAAGATGAATCCAAGCAGCATTAATGTGATAGCTAAACACTGGAACCAACACAAATGCCTATCAACAGTGTATTGGATATACACGTTGTGAAATATTCATACAGGGGAACACTGTACAACAGTGAGAATGAATGAACTGAAACTACATGCAACAATATGGGTGAATCTTGTGAACATAATGGTTGAGAGAAAGAAACCAGACACAAAAGAGTACGTATAATATGATTCCATTCGTGTTTCCAAAACAAGCAACACTAAGCTATGCTGTTTGAAGTCAGAATAGCCATCCCCTTGAGGGACAGTGGCGGAAGGGTGGGGGATTCGAGGAGATCTTCTTTGGTTTGGTGGTGTTCTGTTTCTCAAACTGTGTGCTGGTTACCCTAGGGTAATCAGTTTATGCAAATTCATTGATTTGTACACTTATGGGCTTCCCTGGTGGTTCAGTCAATAAAGCATCTGCCTGCAGTGCAGGAAATGCAGGTTCAATCCCTGGGTTGGTAAGATCCCCTGGAGAAGAAAATGACAAGCCACTCCAGTATTCTTGCCTGGAAAATCTCATGAACAGAGGAACATATGTACACTTTTCTACATGTAGATTGTACTTCAATAAAAAGTAAAGCAAAGACAAAAATTGTGGAGTATTAGAGAATGTGAGAAGTCTTTTTATCAAAACATAATTGATTTGCCATGTTGTGTTCATTGCTGCTATGCAGCAAAGTGGTTCTGTTATACATGTGTATACATTCTTTTTTCTTATATTCTTTTCCATTATGATTTATCATAGGATACTGAATACAGTTCTCTGTGCTATGCAGTAGGACTGTGTTGTTTATCCATGCCATATGTAATAGCTTGCATCTGCTAAACCCAACTTCCCATTCCAGCCTCCTCCCCCCTGGCATCCTCCAGTCCACTCTCTATGCCTGTGAGTCTGTTTCTGTTTCATAGAAAGGTTCATTTGTGTCATATTTTAGATTCCACATGTAAGTGATATTATATGGTATTTGTCTTTCTCTTTCTGACTTACTTAGTATGATGATCTCTAGTTGCATCCATATTGCTGCAAATGACATTATTTCATTCTTTTCTATGGCTAAGTAGTACTCCATTGTATATATGTACCTCATTTTCTTTATCTATTCATCTGTCAGTGGACATTTAGTTTATTTTCATGTCTTGTCTATTGTGAATAGTGCTGCCATGAACATAGGGTGCGTATATCTGAGAAAAGAAGGCTTTAGTCAAAGTAGATGTGGGCTATTTACTTTGATATATTTTATGTACTTTGAGATAATTGAGAAAAGACTGGACTGTTCCTTTCTTGAAGGTACTGGGCTCTAGATCATGCATCAGGCGCTGGTAGAAGAGAACATACATAGGCCACCTTATCCTTAAAGATATTCTTGCCTATGGCTTAGACCAGTGTGCTACTCAAAGTATGATCTGAGGGGTGGTGCTGGGCCACGACTGTCTTATTACAAGACCACAACACAAAGAGAGCTTGTACAAGAATGTAATCAACATACTGCTTACTTCATCAAGAAAATCTTGATCTGAAAAAAAAAAATCAGGAACTAAACAATGTGTTTAGTGATACAGTTGATTTACATTCCGTTGGAAACCTCATCTGATTGCAGACCAATAGCAGCAACAACAAAAAGCCATAATATTATTTGAAAGTACACTGTGTTAATTTTAAAATATATATAGTAAATTTTAGGGCAACTATCAAATTTTTTTAAAGATGCATAGTTAATAAGTCTAGTAAAGATTAGATAAAAATATAATAAATACTCAATTGACTAGATTAAAAGGCAGGAAAAGAAGGGAAAATGAATTAACAGATCAAACAAACAGAAAGTAACTAGAAAGATGGTAGATTTAGGGCTAACACTCACAGTAAATGGTCTATGTACCCCCCCAAGTAAAAGGCAGAGGTTGCCAGATTGGATAAAACGAAAAGCATAGCTAGGCTAAAAAGAAAAGGATGGAAAAAGATGTACCACGCCAGTGCAAATCAAAAGAAAGTTCAAGTGGCTTTGTTAATGTCAATGTGGACAAAGCAGGACATTGCATGATGATAAAGGCATTAATTCATTAAGAAAACATAACCCTGAATATGCATGCACTTAAGAATACAGTTTAAAAATATAAGAAGCAAAAACTATTAGAACTGATAGGAGAAATAGAGACTGTTATACAAATATATTAGAGACTTCAATGTTATTGTCTCAGGACAAGTAGACAGAAAAATCAGAAAGGATATAAAAGTGAATTACACTATCAACCTACTTTACCTAATTTCCATTTATAGAACATGCTGCCTAATGACATCAGAATACATATCCTTTTCAAGTACACATGAAACATTCACTAGGATAGACAATATCCTAGGCAATAAGAAATGTTCTACAGAATTGAATTTGTAGAATTTGTTCTACAAAATTTTCTAATCACAACAGAATTAAAACAGAAATAGAAAATAGAAGGTATCTGGTAAATCCTCAAATGTTTGGAAATTAGACAACATACTTATAAATAACTGATCGGCCTAAGAGGGTATCAAAAGGACAATTAGCAAATGTTTTGAATCAAATGAAAATAAAGATAAAACATACAGGAGTTTGGGGCATATAACCAAAGTGGTGCTTAGGGAGAAATTTATAGCACTAAATGTTTATATTAGAAAAACAGGTTTTGAAATCAAGTGCCTAAGCTTCTATTTTAAGAAATAGAAGCAAATAAATTAAATATTTATTTTTTATTTTGTATAAAGAGAATCACAAATTTTTTGTTTTGAAAAAATACGTTTTTCATAAAAACACCTTATTTATGTTAACCTATAATCTCTTTCACTGTTGTTTTTAAATTAATGAAGAATAGCTTTTTTAAAAAAAATAATGGCTTTTTAAAATTTTTGCTTTTTTGGTTTCTAATGCAGTAAAATATTGACAGAAATAATTCACAAAAACATAAGTTTAAGCATCCTCAATAGTTATTAAAAGAGCATTTAGGGAGTCCAGAGATCAAAACATGTGAGAGCAGCTTAGCTTTTAAAGGATCTGGACAAAGGTGAGTGAAAATAAGGAGGATTTGATGACACAGAGTTCTATGGTTTAGGAAAAAAGGATAAAGGAGTTTAGAAATGGAGGCAGACAGAATAGGGCCAGAAAACTCAAGTTTGGAGAGTTACACAAAATGGAAGAGGGGTGAAAGCTCTGAGGAGACTGTCTCTGGGGTGTAAATCATTTACCTACTCAGCATGGACCAGCTGCACCTGGCAAACAGAACAGACAGGCAACTTGGGTGATTAGTTGTTTGAGACACAGATATGAGTGTAGACTGTGATTGCATTTGATAACAATACCACTTAAACTGCATCTGGCAAATAGGGGCACTGTCCAAGTCCCAGTGGCATCATCATTAGCAGCTACCCTTCTGCCATCATGTGTCCATTTTCGCTATGAAGAAATTGCAAACTTGCAGAAGGAAAAATAGGGAACTTTGGATTCGGAGAGCCCTATACTCAAATCCTGTCTAATCTAGCCTTCACTTAGAAATCACTGTGTGATCTTAACCATTTCAGGCTTGCTGTGCTGAAGGTGTGTGCCTTGGAAACAAAGCAGAATTGCTGTGACTTCTGCCCTTGCTCTGACATGTGGTTTCTCTGGCTACAGCTCAGTATTTGAACCTGATTCTCTAGCTTCATGCATAAGTCTCAGAGTCACTCAGACTTTAACAATAACTTCATCATCTTCTTATAAATGAGGGTTCTAATTTGCCACATCCTCCTTAATACTTGTTACTGTCCATCTTTTTTATTATGGCCATCCTAGCCCAAGTTGGTTGATTTCTATTGTTTGCTGCTAAAATGACTGTGGATAATCTCAAAATGAATTAAATCATAAATACTTCCTAGAAAACCCTCATTGTGTAACACTTCATCTTCCAAGTTGAGAGATTACTTTTGACTTGTGTGAGGACAGAGCAGGAAGAAGTCAACACTATATAACCCTGGAAGGCAAGTAGCATTGGTGCATGAGCCCATAGGAAATTTTCCACACTTTTGGAATGAATACTTCCTGAGCATCTTTAGGCCCAACTACCAAGTACCAACTCTTGCATAGGTTCTCTCTGGCTCCCAGAGTCCACATATGAGTCAGGCCACAAGTTCCAGGGAATTAATGTATCTCAGGAGCACCTTTCAACCAATGACTGCTGGGAGCTGGCAGATCAACATTCCAGATCCCTCCTCCCTTGAGCAGCAGAGTATTTTTTAATTTTATGTCTCATTTTTTTTTATTGAGATACAGTTTACATGCCATACAACTCACACTTATAAAGTGTACAATTAACAGTTTTTAGTATATTCATACAGTTGTGCAACCATCACTCCTATTCAATTCCAGAATGTTCTTATTACTCCAAAAAGAAACCCAGTAGTAGTCACTCCCCATCCCACCCTCTCTCCAGCCCCCAGCAACCACTAACCTACTTTTGGTCTCTACAGATGTGTCCTTTGGGGAATTTCATATAAGTGGGATCATATAATGTGTAGCCTTTTGTGACTGTCTTCTTTCACTTATGTTATCAAGATTTCATTCAGGTTGTAGTATGTATCAGTACTTCATTCTTTTAATTGCTAAATAATATTCCATTTTATGGGTATACCACATTTTGTTTATCCATTTATCAACTGATGGATATTTGGGTTGTTTTCACTTTTGCTACTATGGACAATGTTGCATTCATGTTTTTGTGTGGACATATAAATTTGATTTTCTTGAGTAAATATCTAGGATTGGAATTACTGGATCATATGATAACTCTATGCTTAACTTTTTGAAGAACTGGAAAACCGTTTTCCAAAGCAGCTACACCAAAATTTTCACCAGCATTGTATGAGAATTCCAGTTTCTCTAACACTTGTTATTGTCCATCTTTTTTTATCATTAGCCATTCTAGCGGGTGTGAAGTGGTATCTCATTGCTATTTTGATTTGTGTTTCCTTAATGCCTAATGATGTTGCTATGGACTGAATGTTTGTGTTCCCCAGAATCCATATATTGAAGGCTTCATATGATGGTATTTGGAGGTGGGGACTTTGGGAGGTAATAAGGTCATGAGCATGGGGTCCCTTGATGGGATTAATATCCTTATTGGAAGAGAAAGACAGGTAGCCCTCCCTCTCTCCTTCATATGTGATACAAGAAGAGACTCACCTGTAGATCAGGAAGAGAGTCTTCCCCAAGAATCTGACCAGGCTGGCACCCTGATCCTGGGCGTCCAGCCTCTAGACCTGTGAAAAATAGATGTCTGTGTTTAAGCCACCCAGTCAATAGTATTCTGTCAGAGCAGCTGGGACAGACTAAGACAGATGTTAAGCATCTTTTCTTGTACTGTACTGGCCATTTGCATGTATTTTTTGGAGAAATAGCTATCCTCGTCCATTTTAAAATCATGTTGTCCTTTGGTATTTGGGTTGTATCTGGCAGGATAATTCTGAGTTCCACAGTCTGCAGAGTTCTCTCTCCATTTGGGATTAAGGTATATTTGGTCACACTGGTAACTTGCTAGATAACACATTCCTTATTGGGACTTTCCCTTCTGTGTTAGTCTTCTAGGACTGTAACAAAATTCCACAGGTTGGGTGGCTTGAACAGAAATGTATTGCCTCATAGTTCTGGAGGCTAGAAGTCTAATATCAAAATGTCAGCAATGTGGGTTCCTTCTAAAGGCTGTGAGGGAAAAAAAAATTATGCTCCCTCCCTTTATCCCAGACTCTGGTGGTTTGCTTGCCATCTTTGGTGTTCCTTGACTTATAGACGTATCACCCCCATCTCTGCTTTCATGTTCACATGGGATTCTACCTGTGTGTGTGTGTCTGTGTCCAAATTTCCCCTTTTGATAAACACATTAGTTATTTTGGTTTAGGGCCCACTCTACTCCATGTAACCTCATCCTAACTTAACTAATACATGTGCAATATCCTAGTCCCAAATGAGGATACATTTTTTTTTAAGTTAGTCAACTTTTTTTTTTTGGCTGTGGTGGTCTTCATTGTGTCTTATGGGGTTTCTCTAGTTGTGGCAAGCAGGGGCTACTCTTCTTTGCGGTACATGGGCTTCTGATTGTGCAGACTTCTCTTGTCGTGTAGCCTGGGCTCTAGGAGTGGGGGCTTCAGTAGTCGCAGCACATGGGCTTTAGAGTGCGGGTTTGGTATTTGTGGTGATGGGCTTAGGTGCTCCAAAGTATGTGGGATCTTCCCAGACCAGGGATTGAACCTGTGTCCCTTGTATTACAAGGTGATTATCACTGGACCCACCAGGGAAGCCCAAGGGTACATTTTGAGGTATGAGGGGTTAGGACTTCAACGTATGAATTTGAGGGAAATACAATTCAACCCATAGCACCTTCCTTGTCTCACTTTCCTATTCCCCAGTTGGTGTTTCCTGAGATCACTGCCCAGTAAGCTGCTGTGCTGTGCCTAGTCGCTCAGTCATGTCCCATTCTTTGTGACCCCATGGACTGTAGCCCACCAGGCTCCTTTATCCATGGGGATTCTCCAGGCAAGAATACTGGAGTGGGTTGCCATGCCTTCCTCCAGGGGATCTTCCCAACCCAGGAATTGAACTGGGGTCTCCTGCATTGCAGGCAGATTCTTTACCAGCTGAGCTCCTGGGGAAGCCCACCCAATAAGCTGCATACACTCAAATCCTTATCTCAATGCCTGATTCCAGGGGAGCCAAAGCCAAGGCAGAAAAAGAGTCAGGGCCTTAGTAGGTTTAAAGGAAAACATCTCTCCCAGGTCCAATGGAGTGGAAACTTCCATTGACACTCTCCCTTTCAAAAAGGACCAAGGGTTTGGATTAGAAATATGAACCCATCGCCTACTCTTCCTAAAGACTTAGTACAACTTGTTTACCCTGGGGGTGTCAGTCTTTTCCAGTCAAGCTTTTGTAGTTTATTTGGTGACATTTTCAACTCATAAAAAGAATTTAAGTGAGGTAGGTAGATAAGAAGGAAAGATTTTTGCCCAAACTGTGGAATTGGGTATGGATGCTATCTAAAATTCTGGATAAAAATTGGGCACATCACTGTTTACTTCCCGTAATGCCCACCGCACATGCTTCTGATGAACTGGAGTTTGGGATTTCCCTAAACACACCAAGCTTTCATCTATTCTCATGTCTTTGACTGAGCTATTTCCTCTGTTCCACCAAAAAAACTCATAAGCTCTCACAGTTCCTTTAAGTTCCAGCGCAAATTGTCACTTTTTATTTTAAGACACTCCCCACTGAATCCAAAAGGACCTGTGTGACAGCTATTAGAGCAGATTGGCTAAGGGCCTGGGGCCCCAGGCACCATCCTGGCAGCAAGGAGTGGAGATGAGCAGACCAGAGAGATGGAGAGAAGCTTCGTCCTGGGGACATCACTGAGCTCCTGGGTCAAATGGTGCCAGCCCCTGCCAATCCCTGGGCAGTTCAGTGTCATGTGCCAAAATATTTCGTCTTGCTTAACTCAACTTGAGCTGGTTATTGATTTTTTTTAATGAATCCAAAGATTTAAGATTTTTTTTTAATGAATTATCCATGAGATATGACTTCCAAGACACGGGCAGGGCAACTACGGGGACTCAGCCCTCTGCTTCACCTTAGCAGGGCTCCTAGAATGACAGAATATCTAACTCCTGTGCCAAATCTCTTCTGGGTGGAACACTTTGTTAATTAAGTCACATCATTTGGAAGTCCCTTATATATTATAACCTTGCAAACAATATTCCCCACTGTTTTAACCAAGAAATCTGGGGACTCAAACATTTTCACAGTCTCTTGCACTTAGTGGATATTCAATTAAAATCTCCAGATTATGGTTTTTCTACTCCTTAGAAGAATCTAGAATTATAGGACTAGAGGAGATTTTTTTTTTTAATTATTTTATTTTTGGCTCTGCTGGGTCTTCATTGCCGCACAGGCTTTTTCTCCAGTTGCAGCGGGCAGGGCCTACTCTCTAGTTGTGTGCATGGGCTGCTCATTGCTGTGGCTTCTCCTGTTTCGGAGCACAGGCTGCATGCTGCGCAAGCTTCAGTAGTTATGGTTCCCAGACTCGAGCGCAGGCTGGATAGTTGTGGCACACAAGCTTAGTTGCTCCTCGGTATGTGGATCTTGCTGGACCAGATATCACACCCATGTCTCCTGCATTGGCAGGCAGACTCTTTACCACTGAGCTACCAGGGAAGACCTAGAGAAGATTTTAAACAAACAGAATCCGCTCCTCTCATTTTACACATGAAGAAACCTTTGCACAGACAGGTTACATGACTTTGCAAAGGTCATGCTACTGACTAGTGGGGGAGCCAGAGGGATAGTACCCAGGTTGCCCAGCTCCCATTCTAATGCGTTTTCACTATACCTCTACCCGAAGCATCTAGCACAGCCCTGAGCACACAGGAAGTGCCAATTAATGAAGAAATGACTGATCGTCCACAAGGTCTGCTGCTCAATTCAGATGGAAGTCCAAGAACACTAACCACGAAACTTCTCTAAAATGACAAGATCAGTATTTGGAGAACTGCCTAGCTGCAGGATTCCTGAGCATAGCTGGCCTGTGTTAGCTGCCTTAGTACTCCGTGAGACAGGAGCTCAGACCTTCTACCAGAAACCAGCTGGTTTCTGGCCAGCTAGAGTTGATTCCTCCAGGGTTGCTCCCTGCACAAACAGGTATCCTCGAGGTGACTTGGGCTGAACTGGTACTGTCCCAGGCCCCTGTCCTTAATTGCTGTTTTGCAGAACCAGGAGATTCAAAGAGCTGAGTTTCTTGCTCTGAAATAGTAACTTCCTGTCTTTGGGAAAAGACCACATAATCACCTTTAGACTTTGGATGCTCAGGTAGAAGACAAGCTGGCCTACAGCATGTCCCACATTGAAGGATTTGTTGTTTTTAAGTCATTCTCTCCTTTGAGCAATAAGAGATCACAACCCTCCTGATTAAACAGTTGTAGCTCACGACTGAAGTGACTTAGCAGCAGCAGCAGCAGCTCTCAAACCTGCAGCATCCTCTTCAGCACTCATATGCTCAGAACCGGCCTGGACTTCTGACATGACAAGCAGCCCCACTACCAAAGCCTTCATGCTTGGCTTCTGGACTCCCCTCTTCTACCCCACGGCTTCCCTGGCGGCTCAGAGGGTAAAGTGTCTGCCTGCAATGCAGGAGACCTGGGTTTGATCCTTGCGTTGGGAAGATCCCCTGGAAAAGGAAATGGCAACCCACTCTAGTACCCTTGCCTGGAAAATCCCATGGACAGAGGAGCCTGGTAGGCTACAGTCCATGGGGTCGCAAAGAGTCAGACACAACTGAGTGACTTCACTTGTTTTTCTTTCTTTCTTCTACCCCATTTCTTATCCCAGGGCAAAAACCACAACAATACTGTGAATAGGGAGGAACAAAGTGACCTGGTGCAGACTTAGTCACCAAAACTACCTGGAGCCCAACTCCAAATCCCTCCCTTTTGTTCAAGGGCTCCCTAAGGTCACCCACAAATGCTCCCCAGAGGCCACGCTGGTCCCTCTGGGACCCTTTCATGCACCCTGCCCCCTCACCCGCACTCAGGGACCACCCATGCTCTATGCCCATCCCTTCCTTGCCATGCCCCCCTCCCTGCCAGGGCTGCTGCCCTGTCATCACCCTCCTGATGTCATGTTGTCTTGTCCCGGCCACCCTTCTGCCAGGCTCCACCTGCCGCTGCTCTGCCCCTTGGAGCCTCCTGCTCTCCAGTTCCACCATTTGTCACCAACAGACTGTATTTCATGAGCCATCTCCTTTTACAGGAAGGTGACACCACGCACCTGGTACGTTGGACTGGAAGGTGAGATGAGCAGCATTGGCAGAGACCTGTCCAACACTCTGACACCAGGGTCTGCCCAGGGATCATGTGCATGAATTGCTTGCCCATCAGGTTCCCTCAACCCAGTCACTCACGTGAGGATCTTCATCTCTGGTCCAGCTTCGGCCCTACTAGCAATGTATCCATCCATCTATCTGTGCGTGTGTGCATGCATGCTAAGTCACTTCCATCGTGCCCAACTCTTTGAGAGTCTATGGACTGTAGCCCACCAGGCTCCTCTGTCCATGGGATTCTCTAAACAAGAATACTGGAGTGACTTGCTATGCCCTCCTCCAAGGGTCTTCCCTACCCAGGGATTGAACTTGCATCTCTTGTGTCTCCTGCATTGGCAGGTGGATTCTTCACCACCTGGGAAGCACATCCAACTATCCATTATTCAGTAAATACAATGAAGCAGGCAATTCCAGGAACTGTGGAATTGTACAGGAAGTACAAGACAGACAAGGCCTCCAGACCCTTAGAAGCCTATTTTTCAGTGAGCTGAAATAGACAAGAAGCAAGAGTACAAACAATAAAATTTTAGAGAATTATGTGTTTTTGAAGAAATTAAGATTGCACAGAGAACAAGAGGAGGGTGAGCCCAATACTATAGATCAGAATTACGGAAGGTCCCTTGGAGGAAGTGACATTTAAATAGACACCTGCGGTGGTGCAAAGATCCTGGCAAATGGCTCCAGCCAGGGGACCAGCCCTGCCAAGGCCCTCCGGCAGGAAGGAACTTTGCCTGCTCAGAATGAGATATTGTGAGTGAGTGAGGGGGAGCGTGGTATGGGTAAGAGGGGAGAGGCTGGTGAAAGGCTCTACGTGCCAGGTGCAGAGGCGTCTGTGTGCTGATGGAAAGCAACCCCTTCATCCAAGCTGCTCTGTGGAGAGTGGACCAAAGTCAGGAGGCTGTGAAAGAGTAGAGGAGAGTGGTGTGTGTTTAGGGACCGTGTGGGGACGGGGAAGGGAGCAGACGCAGAATAAATTTTTAATGTAGAGACAACAGGATTGTTTTAGGAACATGCGGTTCTGGAGGTTGGAGGTCTGACATGGGCCTCTGGGGCTAAAATCGAGCGGTCTACAGGGATATTTTCTGGAGGTTCTGAGGCAGCAGCTGTTTCCTGGCCTTCTTCCCACTTCTAGAGGCTGCCTGTCTCTTCCATATTCAGTGTCAGTGCTTGCTTCATCTGACTTTTGCTTTTGCCGTCACATCTCCTCTGACTCTCTTGCCTCCATCTTGTATTTTAAGGACCCTGGTGTTTACTTTGGTGTTACTTTACTTTAAGGACCCTGGTGTTTACTAGAAAATCCAAGATAAACTTCCCACCTTGAGATTCTTAACTTTTTCACATCCACTCAGTCCCTCTTATCAAATGAGGCCACATAGTCCCAGGTTCTGGGGATTAGAATGTGGACACCGTTGAGGGGGCCATGATTGTGCCCACCACACTCACCAGAGATTTTTCTTTTTCTCTTGCTGCTTGGTTTATTGTCACCTTTAGCTATTTCTAGAGCTCTGGCATTCTTTCAGTTAGTTGTCCAGGCCTTCCTTCCCCCTTCCTCTGTTGGACAATCACCTGTGCACTCACTGTGTGCTAAAGGTTCTTCCAGGTGCTGTGGAGAGTGAGCTACGTATCCACACTGTACCCTCAGGGAGCTTACGGTCGGCCTTCCGGGGTAGACTTGACACTGGTCTGGTTAAAGGGAGCTGGACGGCGTGAGAGGACACTGCAGATGAGACAGATGCTTCAAAAGGCAGTCACACGTCCAAAGAACTTGCCGTCTCTGCTGAGTTTCTGCCATGGGAGTCATCTAAGACTCAGGAAGAAACACCAATAAAGTCACCAAACATGAAGAGAGCTAACAACGAAGTGGCGGGGTGGGCGAGGTCTGAAGACCTGACTCTTCATGAGTGGGCGCCGCTCCCACACTCACCCAAACGTTCGTCTCTGACCTCAGGCCCCACCCCTCCCATTGCAGCTTTCTGGAAAACATCTAAGGCCTTTCTTGGCAAAGGTTCCCACAAATCAGTCTCAGGAAATACTTGATGAAACACTTGGCCCCCAAAGAGTTCTTATCTCTTAAAGATACATACTGAAATATTTGTAGATGAAATGATACCAAGTTGGGGGTTTGCTTCTGAACAAACATGTGGGAGGAAGTGGGTAAGTAGAGATGAAACAGGTGTGGCCATGAGTTAACCATTGTTGAAGGTGGGTGACGGGAACATGGGGGTTCATGATACTCTTCTATTTTATTTTTTTTTTCATGTTTAAAATTTTCCATAATAAGAAAAGTTAAGGGGAGAAAAGGCCCACAGTTTACCTTATGTCATTGAAACAAACTTAACTTTTGGATGTATTTTACTGCCTAAATAATTGCCTAGACTTAAAAAATAAATAAACACAGGCAAACGAATATTTGACAAACAGTCATTTTGTACAGTGTCTGAAGTCACAGAAGGGAAGAGAAAGTACTAGACATCTTGCCTGCTGCTTGTAACAGTTAACAGCCCTGTGCCCCAGGAAAGAAACACATAAAACTCTGGAACATTATTCAGTAATTGGATTCAAAGGGCTAAAGATATCATCTGGGAAAAGATAGTTTAACTTGATTAAGAGATAATTGCAGTTCTTTATAATGGAGTTGATGAACTGGCTTGACCTGTCTCAGAATTTTTAAATACTAATTTCCAGGCAACATATTAGCATTATAATCCCTCTAAATCATGAAACTCTACGAGTCAGAGAAAAACAACTGTGATTTGGATAGAACTGTCTTTGGAACATCTCCACCTTCCTTTTCAGCACTTCTGTGAGGCAGTATCATATACTGGAAAGTCCACAGGTTCTGGAGCCAAGTAAGTTGACTTGACTTCCATCTCACACCTGCTGTGACTTTGGGCAAGTTATACAAGCTCTTGGGACCTCAGTTTCCTCATCTATAAAATGGGCCTAATAACCTCTACTCAGCAGGGATGCTGTGAGGATTGTGGATAATGTGTATAAAAACCTCCCTCATCGCAGATATTCAATTAATGGAGGCTTATTGTATTTGTAACTGCAGATTCCTCTGTAGGCCACTCCACATCTTCCAATATAGTGCCTAACATATAGAATGCAGTGAATGTTTGTTGAATTACTCTAAACCTTGAGAAGGTAAATGGAGTTAATGGGAGGAAATATTAAGGCTATACCAGAATCTTCCCTTCGCAGGCCACTCATCCTCAGGAGAGCTTCTCCACCTAATTGCTCAAACCAGTAAATACAGACCCATTCATACCTCACACTTTCTCTCCCTTACATCTAGTCAGTCACCAACTTCCATCTATTTGAGTTCTCAGTTATCACTAGAATCTATTCAGTTCCTTCAAATCCTACTGCTACCACCTTAGCTCAAGACTGTCTTCTTTTTCACCTGGAGTGTAGCAAAGTCAGGTCCCCTTACCACTGTTCTTAATCCTTTCTCTTTTATATATTTTTAAGGATGTGCAGGGTCTTCATTGTGGCATGCGCGATCTTCAGTCTTTGTGGAGGCATGTGAGCTCTTTGGCTGTGGCATGTGGGATCTAGTTCCCTGACCAGGGATTGAACCCAAGCTCCCTGCATTGGGAGCACAGAGTCTTAGCCACTGGACTATCAGGGAAGTCCCTTAATCCTTTCTCTGCATTGGATTTCTTTTTTTATTACAGAAAAATGTAAATATTCAAAAAATACAGTATAATAAACTTCCATGTACTCATCACACAGTTTCAACAATAATCAATGAATGGTGAATTTTGTTTCATATATACCCCACTTACTTTCTCCAATGTTCTTAGGTTATTTGAAGGGAATTGCAGAAAGCATAGCTTCTGGGGCGGGGGGGGATCTTTTTATGCACTCAGAATGAAATTCTAAATCTTTTAATGGCTTGCCATGATCTGATCCTTGCTGACTCCTCCAACCACAGACCACTATTTGCTACTTGCCCTCCCCAGATTCAGTCAGACCAGCCTTCTCTTGGTTCCTCCAACATTTTATGTTGTCTCTTTACAATCCTGAGGCCTTCAGACTGGGCTAGAGTTAGTGACCAGAAAGCCTATCCTTTATCCTCTTTGACCCACTTTGCTCAGCTTCAGCTACTCCTGTTCCGCGCTCACGCTGCACATCACTTTTCTAAGAGGCCCCCAGACAAGGGCTCAGTGCCGCCCGTCAGTCCCCTGTGCTTCTCCTTCAATTATACATAAGTAGTCATGCAAAGGTGTCTTCCCTGTTAAAAATAAACTCTGGGCATAAGAGCTATGTCTGCCTTATTCCATGATGAGGCCACCAGCATACAATCCCTTCCTTTCAGGAAGCACTTAATAAATATTTGTTGAATAAGGTCCCCAAGAAAGGTAAAGACAAAAACCATATGAACTTCATGCTATAAATTGCTTACAGAACAGTGTCCTAAACGTTTTACAACCATAAGAACAATGCTCAGACCTTCAATTGTAAGTGTATTTTGTTATATTCAATGTGACTTCTTTTAAAAATTATAAGCTGCATTATGCTAGACCCTGAGGATTCAAAGTGAATAAATACATGGATCTTTAGAGGCTTCCCTGTAGCTCAGTGCGTAAAGAATCCACCAGCGATGCAGGAGACACAGGTTCGATCCCTGGGTCAGGAAGATCCTCTGGAGGAGGAAATGGCAATCCACTCTAGTATTCTTGCCTGGAGAATTCCATGGACAGAGACTGATGGGCTACAGTCCATGGGGTCGCAAATACTCAGACATGACTGAGCGACTAAACTACCACCACCCACTCGGTCTCAGAGAGCTGAGTCTAGTGGGAAAGACAGTCATTTAACTAAACAAAAATTGTTAATTTCTCATGTTTTATATATAGTAACTAGAATATTTACTTAGACAATCTGTAAAGTATTAAACAACTAAGGAAAACAGGAATTTGCTTTAAAAACAACAACTACCATTTACTGGGTCCTTACTTTGGGCAGGTATGGTATACAGCATATTTCACACATTTCATTTAATCCCTTTGAGATATGCCTTATTATCCCCATTTTACAGATATATCTTAAAAACTACCAAGGCATTAAAAACTTAGATAACTTTCAGTCTGCTAGGATTTGAAACTGGTAAGTCTAACTTCAGAGGGAGCACCCCTGTACTATTCTGGGGCTGAATGCTGCTGCAGGAAAAATATCAATACAATAAAAAAACACTTTCCAATTCATCAGTGCTTTATACTTGGTGTTCTGGTTTCAGAAGCAATGTGTGCAAACTTTCATGGGAAAACAGCAGCTGTTGAAAACCCTGTTACTGATAAGGTCAGCTTCTGTTGGCCTAAGGCACTAGCCACTGAATTTGGACTTTGTACCAAAGCTTTCCTATAAAAAACATAAACAGGAAACTTTCAAGTGCTGAAGCTACTGCCTGTCATGATCTTAGGCTATCTTCTCAGCCAAATTGACAGTTCTGCATTGTTTCCTTCATTGTACACTATCTTGTCTGCTTACCTCCTATAGGTGGGTTCTGACCAGAAGAAAATTTATAATATTTTAAAAGGAAAAATTCTTAGGGTAAATTAATTTCAGTCATATACCACAGTAGATGGAATAATCTAATAACCCTCATGTATCCATCATCCCACTTCAATAATAATGAGCTCACAGATAATCTGTTTCACTTATATTGCCATCAACTTGCAAACTCTGGGAGATAGTGGAGGATAGGGAAGCCTGGTGTCCTGCAGTCCATGGGATGGCAAAGGGTCAGACATGACTTAGCAACTGAACAGGGTAAGGGAGTCAATAGCTACTTTGTGGTTTTCTTGAAAACAATGCTGCTAAACATCTCTGGTGAAGTTGAAGTACACTGTGTACATGCTGAGCTTCTCCAGGAAATCTGCTGAAATGAATGAGAGAAATCAACGATGATAAAAAGCTTGGACAAGGCCATCTATACAAGCATGAAAATAACTGCAACCTTCAAAACCCATGAAGATGAAGAAATGTGGCTCTTCAGATCTTGACCAAAGTTACTGTAGAAAGGATGTTAGCAGCTCCTGAGAGGGTCTCCATTTACCACTAGTATGACAAAGTATAGTGGCTCTGAGTACTCAAATCCTGGTTCTCTTCTTTACAACCTCTGGGTCTTGGGCAAATTCTTCCATCTCTCTGTGCCTCAGGTTCCTCATCTATATAATGGAGATCATAAGATTTAGGGTGGTGGTAATGATTAAATGAAGTAATACATGCAAAATGCTTAGAACGAGATGGCTGGCCCATGTTAACCTCCCCATGTGTTAACCATTAAAAACAAAACTAGGTTAAGACCTGAAAAAAGTGAAAGATTAAGTCATGTGTTATTTGGAAGAAGAGAGTTCCAAGAGTTCTAAAAAGAGATAGCAAGTGTAAAGACCCTGAGGCAGATGTCTACCTGGCATATTCAAATGAACCACCAGAGAACCTTGTGGGCTGGCTGGAGCAGAGAGGGGAGTGTGGAAGGAGATGATACAGAGAGGCAATGGCAAAGGGAGCCCCAATGGAGCTCTGCAGACTATTGTAAGGACTTTGAATGAGAGGGAAGCCACTGGAAAGTTTTCACCAGAGAGGGACATTATCTGACCTACATTCTAAAATAACTTGTCCAGGTAATTCCTTGGTGGTCCGGTGGTTAAGACTCTGTGCTTTCCCTGCTGAGAGCCAGGGTTTGATCCCTGATGGTGGAAATAAGGTCCTGAAAACTGTGCAGCACAGCCAAAAAAAAAAAAAGAAGATTGTTCCAGCTGCTGAGTTGCTGGAGGACAAAAAGGACAAGGACAGAAACAGGGAGCCATTCAGGAGGCTATTCCAATAATCCAATCAGGAGATGGATGGTGGCTTGCACCTGGAAAGGAAGCAGTAAAGTGGGGAGATGTGGTCAGATTACACAAATGGGCAAAAGTGTAGGGACAAAGATGTTCAAGGCAATGTTGTTTGTAAGTGAGATAAACTGGAGATAACCTAAATGTCCATTAATAGTTCAGTTCAGTTCAGTCACTCAGTCGTGTCCGACTCTTTGTGACCCCATGAACTGCAGCACGCCAGGCCTCCCTGTCCATCACCAACTCCCGGAGTTTACCCAAACCCATGTCCATTGAGTTGGTGATGCCATCTAACCATCTCATCCTCTGTCATCCCCTTCTCCTCCTGCCCTCAATCTTTCCCAGTATCAGGGTCTTTTCAAATGAGTCAGCTCTTTGCATCAGGTGGCCAAAGTATTGGAGTTTCAGCTTCAACATCAGTCCCTCCAATGAACACCCAGAGCTGATCTCCTTTAGGATGGGCTGGTTGGATCTCCTTGCAGTCCAAGACTCTCAAGAGTCTTCTCCAACACTGCAGTTCAAAAGCGCTCAGCTTTCTTTACAGTCCAACTCTCACGTCCATACATGACCACTGGAAAAACTGTAGCCTTGACTAGACAGACCTTTGTTGGCAAAGTAATGTCTCTGCTTTTTAATATTCTGTCTAGGTTGGTCATAACTTTCCTTCCAAGGAGTAAGCGTCCTTTAATTTCATGGCTGCAATCACCATCTACAGCGATTTTGGAGCCCAGAAAAATAAAGTCAGCCACTGTGGCCACTGTTTCCCCATCTATTTGCCATGAAGTGATGGGACCAGATGCCATGATCTTAGTTTTCTGAATGTTGAGCTTTAAGCCAACTTTTTCACTCTCCTCTTTCACTTTCATCAAGAGGCTTTTTAGTTCCTCTTCACTTTCTGCCACAAGGGTGGTGTCATCTGATATCTGAGGTTATTGATAGTTCTCCCAGCAATCTTGATTCCAGCTTGTGCTTTCTCCAAACCAGCATTTCTCATGATGTACTCTGCATATAAGTTAAATAAGTAGAGTGACAATATACAGCCTTGACGTACTCCTTTTCCTATTTGGAATCAGTGTGTTGTTCCAAGTCCAGTTCTAACTGTTGCTTCCTGACCTGCATACAGATTTCTCAAGAGGCAGGTCAGGGGGTCTGGTATTCGCATCTCTTTCAGAATTTTCCACAGTTTATTGTGATCCACACAGTCAAAGGCTTTGGCATAGTCAATACAGGTTAAATAAATTATGGTACATCTTTTTTTTTTTTAACTTAGAAACTTCTGTAGTGATGGAAAGAGTGTATTATTTTTAAAATTAAAAGCCAAAGTGAACAATACTAATTTTTAATATTATTCAACTTCAGCATAGAAGAATATGTTGCAGTTTCAACAAAAGCATGTTTTTGGACTATTAAAACATCTTGTTTGGTAATTAAAAATACAAACCTAGAAGCATTGAAATTAGATGTTCTTATTTTTAAAAAGAGAGAGAGCTAAACAGAAATATACAGGTGTACTTGCTAAATTAGTATACCAATAATTATGGTTGATCACTACAAAGTCTGTGCTTCTTTTCCTTTTAAAAAATTTTGGTAGAGTGTATATTTTCTAGGAAATGAGGAAGCAAGATGCTAGGCAAGGGCTGGTTTTTACTGAAACTTTAAGACTGACTTTGCTATTAGAAGCATCTAAGATCTGAATAGACAAAAGATTTATCTAAGGAGTGACAACAGTGGATACGTGGATTCTGAATAGTAAGTGGATACGGGATTCTGAATCTACATATTGGCCAGGCATCCACTTAGTGGAGGCTCTAAACTGATCATTTATTAATCACTCACCATGTGCCAGGAAGCACTGTGCTTTGTATTCTTAAGACAATTTCTAATTTTACAGTAAGTAATCTAATTTTACAAAATTGCCAAAGGTCATTAGCTAACTAAATGGAAGAGATGAAATTCATAGATTTGTCTCATGCCAAATCCCACCCTCTTTCTGCTATCACACTGTTTTAGGTAGGGTTGGCTAGACTGATTTCTGAGGCTTTTCTTTGAAAAGAACAGTATATCCATTAGGATTGCATTCAATTGCTTGCAACAGACCCAGAGTGCTTTAAAAAAGGAAAGGGATGATTTTTCTCACGAAATAAGCCTGGCACTTGGCAGTCTGCAGTAGGTGCAGCGCCTCCTTTTGCCTTGTGTGTTGTCCTGTGGTCGTAGGACGGTTGCTCACCTTCCAAGCTCACAGCAACCTCACAGCCAGGAGAAAACAGAAGGAGAAAGGTGGTGGTGTCCACTTCAGGAAAGCAAAACCCTTCTCGGGAATCTCTAGATGCCTCCCTCTCCCCCTCACTGACGGGAATCGAGTCGTGTGGCTGGCCTGCAAGGGCTTCTGGGAAGGTGGGCACTTCAGCCCCGCACGTTGCCTTCTGGAAAAAATTCTGAGCTCTCTTAGAAAGGAGAAAAGGGGGAATGGATATTGAGGAGGCAGTAAGCAGTGTCTGCCCCATGGGAAAAAAAAAAACTGACAGATATTGGGGGAGAAACAGCTGCCTCAGAAGTTCTGCTGGGTTGAGTGGATAACAGGGGCCCTGGGCACCACTGTTGGTGTCTTTTGCCGCAAGGGAGGAAGGAAAATGTAGCCTTTGTCCTAAGCATCTCTGGGCTCAGCTTCAATTCTATTATTATGGAAGAAGGAGAGAATGGCTGTTAGGGAACAGGAAAGGGCTCTGCCCCAGTCCCTCCACTGGTCCCTGAAACCCAGTTTCCTTGGGAAAGAGTCTGGTGTGCACAGCCACATGCTCTGAAATCTGTTCTCGACAGGAGGGGATCTGAGGGCAGTTGTTGATACAGGCTTTGGAATGGGGAGACAGCAGTGGGCATCTGGAGATACTTGAGGATGCTGAGAATGTTTGAAGATAATTCAGCCTCTTGGATTAACCCGGAAAGTATCATTAGGAATGCAGGCTATCTCCTGAGGGCCACCTCCTCCCAGCTGTGCCACTAGCAAGACACCTCACCATCCTAGACCTTGTTTTTGTCTCCTTTAAAGGGGAGTAATAACCCTATCGGAGAAGGCAATGGCACCCCACTCCAGTACTCTTGCCTGGAAAATCCCATAGACGGAGGAGCCTGGTTGGCTGCAGTCCATGGGGTCACTAAGAGTCGGACACGACTGAGCGACTTCACTTTCATTTTTCACTTTCATGCATTGGAGAAGGAAATGGCAACCCACTCCAGTATTCTTGCCTGGAAAACCCCATGGACGGAGGAGCCTGGTGGGCTGCAGTCCATGGGGTCACTAAGAGTCGGACACGACTGAGCGACTTCACTTTCACTTTTCACTTTCATGCACTGGAGAAGGAAATGGCAACCCACTCCAATGTTCTTGCCTGGAGAATCCCAGGGACGGGGGAGCCTGGTGGGCTGCCATCTATGGGGTTGCACAAAGTCGGACACGACTGAAGCGACTTAGCAGCAATAACCCTATATCATGTAGTTTGAAGTGATGCATGTCCAGTTCTTGTTTTATACTACACACTCCATACTTGGAGGCTGCTATGTTTGATAGGAGCATGATCTGGCCCCCACAGCCCTGCTCTAACTCAGTTCACATCCTCTTCTTCTCAGCTATCCTGACCCATTTGCTATTCCTCTATCAGAACATGCCCTCTCTGGCCAGCTTTTGGCTTCTGAGTTTGCTCAGGGTGGAATGTTGGCTGAAATACTTCAATTCTGGTGAACCCTGTAGTCCTTCGGGACTCAGCACACCTCTCCCCTTCTCCAGAAATTCGTCTCTGACCTCCCCAGGTTGGGTCTAGCTGCTCCTCAGAGCCCCCAGGAGCCCACACTTCTGTCACAGTTCAGTTCTTACTGCACCTTCGGGCAGGCTGTTGCTAAGTTCCTTGTAAGACCAGTAAACTCTTTCTGGGAGGTTAAGAAAGACCCAGGCCACTCCCCTTGTTCAAGGCTCTTCAGGAAAAGCATGAGGAGAAAATTGTGGTTTTCTTTCTTTCTTTCTTTTTTTGCTCTTACTGGCTGCATGTGACACTTTGTTCTCTCACCAGAGATCCAACCTGTGCTTCTCAGTGGAAGCACAGAGTCCTAAGCACTGGATGGCTAGGGAATTCCTATCCTGTATTTTAAAGGATAGGAATTTCATATAATATCCTATATATTATATAACTTAATATAATTTAATTATATTAAATTCCCATTCTGTTTAAAGGATTGGCAAGTCGTGGGTACCCAACAAATATTTTGTTGAATAAATATAACAAATTAGTAATGTTGACAGAGAAAAAGATAATGCAATAAAAATGTACTACTTGCAAATATGCAATTTGAAGTTTTATTTTAAAATGTGGATTCACATACGTTTGTTTGCATGAAGTTCTGTCACCCTGTGCATACCCTCATCTGGAGGAAACTGATAGTGGCCGCATGCCCATCCTGCTGAGGACATGGGAGCTTCTTGGGCAGGGGGAGGGGGGTCTGAAGGCCCGGCACTCAAAAGGGGGTCTCATCTTCCACCCCACACCCTTGGGGCGTCCGCCGTGCCAGCGCCGACCCCAGCCCCTCTCCTGCGGGTAGAGGTGGCTGGCCTCGCACGCCTCTCGCCGCCCCGCCCGCAGGCGGCGCTCTCGGGCCGGTCTCCCGCCGGGGTCGCGACGGGGCGTGCGCGTTCGAAGGGCTGCGTCCGCACTTCCTGGTAGCGGCGCGCGGAGTGACCGCGGGCTTATTGCGGGGTACGGAGGTCCGTGCTCGCTGCCCACACTTGTCCGTGGTCACCTGAGGCCGGGCGCGGCAGGTGTCCAGACGGCGACCTCGTCGCGGGTCTGGTCCGGCGCCAGCGCCTCGGACGCGGAGCGCTAGCCGGGAGTCGCCGTGCATCGGGTGAGTTGCGGGAATCGGCGCCCGACCTCTAGCCGCCGCTTCCCCACCGGGGACTCCGGGGCGCCGGCGGTACCGCGTCGCTCCCGGCTTCCTCGGCGGCACTCTGCGCTTCGGGGAGGGAGAGGAATTTCTTTCCCCAGGATTCAGAGGCTGGGCTTGTCTAGTCCTTGGAGAGGATGGGGGCCCTGAATTGAAAGCCGAGGACGCCCGAATCTGACCCGTCCGGCTGAGGGGTGGTCGTAGTCTTCGCGCCTGGGGTCGGTCCCGGGTTTGGGGCTCCGGGACTGGGGTGCGGGCATGGAACCGGTGGTCTGGGTTGGTCGTATACTCACACCCAGACGCTCCGCACCCCCTTCGCCGAGGAGAAAACTGTTAAACATTATGAAACAGTTGATGTTTTAGCAATAGTGTGACTTTCCTTCCTGGCACACACAGGTGGGCGTATAGTCGCGCACGCACCTGCTCGTGTGTTCTTTGGGGGCGGACTTCGTTGGGCGTACAGTCTCCTGGCCCCCGGGCGTTGGGGACGGTACCCCGCGAGCCCCGGACACTGGGATTAAGGCCGAGGACTTTTCAGGCTGTTTGTTCCCAGAGACCGTGGTGTTCTGGTTGGTTCATCCGTGACTGTCATAGATGGCTCAAAATTCTCTCAATAACCCTCCGGAATTTGTAGTCTCAGTGAAGCTCCGTTTCTCACCTGGGCAGGTGGCAGCAGGGCCCGCCCACCGCATTCCGGAGGCGGCCGCGAGGACGTGGCCCGCGGAGGAAGGTCCAGCCGGGAGGAAACACGCTGGGTTCACTCCATTATTGCTTTGCTGGTGCAAATGACTCAGGTAAGGGCGGGGTTGGGGGGAAGAGTGTTGCTCAAACCCCAGAGATAAACCCACAGAGACTAGAATTGCAAAGGACTTAGGAATGAGTGTTTGGACCTCAGAATTGCTAATGGCTTCAGTTCAGATCATTTCACAAGTGCTTTTCAGATTATTCCTAAGCTTCTTCAATGACAAAACTACTAATTAACATATGCATTTTTTCCCCTTGACAGCCTCTAAGACTGGGTTGTCCTTGTGGTATCTCTAGAATTGAATTATTGGGAATTGCAGATGAGGAGCAGCCTGCCAGCTGTGAGAATCATTGGGCCATGGGAACCTGTGGTTTAAAAGCTGTTTAAAAGACAAGAGGGCAGTGAGAGGTGTAAACCTTGGTGGGTGCTTATTTGATGAAAAAAAGTTTAATTGTGCCAATAGGGGAAATTTGTACCCGTTATTTTATAGTATGAAGAATATTAGTTTTGTTTAGTTGCTTTAGGTAATGGTATACCGATTACAGTTTCTAAAAAACCCTTGCTGTTAGAAATACATTCTAAATTTGAAATACAAGCTCAGGATTTACTGCAAAATAATCCAGTTTGGGGGAGGGCTGCCAGTGGAGAAGTGAAGGGTAACAAGATGGAGGCTGGACATGAATTGTTAATAGTTGAAGCTGGATGAAGGGTATTGGGGTAGGGACTGCTTTGTACTGCTGACCCTACTTTTTTATGGCATTTTCCTTGAAAAGTAACACCACCTGTGGAGCTTTGTGTGTGTGTGTGTGTGTGTGTGTGTGTGTGTGTGTGTGTGTAAGACAGATTTGGAGGGTAACACTGATGATTCTAGATTCAAAGCCTTCCACAAGTGTTCACTGTTAACTTGGTGTAAAGGCTGTCTCTCCACTCAACAAGTCTTTTTCTTCCTCTGGGGGGTGCTGCTTTATTTTGCTGTGACGCCTACCCTATTTGCTGAGTGTGACAAAGCTGAGAGGATCAAGCTGATGCAGGTGGATGCTGGGTCAGCCTTTTTTTTTTATACAAAGAGTATTAGCAAGCCTGGGGGTTGAGCTGCCTCCAAACGGACAGGTTGTGTAAAATGTGTTAGCAGTTTTTCTGAACTGCCCAAATCCTTTCCAAGTTACACTCAACAACAAAAAAACAGAGCTCAGAGTAGTGAATAAAATCATACACACTTAGGGTTTGTGTACACTTCTGGAAGCACTAGAAACATCAATAAAAAGTCAACATTATGAAAACAAAAGTGAGTGGAGATTTACCTGTTATCTGAAAGAGATCCTATCTGTGTGTGTATCCTTTTTTCCTGTTCTCACCTTGTTTGCTTCAGGTATCATGAAGTGTAAATACTTAGCAAGAAACTTGTTTCTAAAATTTCTGCACTTTTCCAAGAAGCCTGTTTTCAAGAGGAGGGACGTGGGAAGTCATATCGATAACATTCATCCTACTTGCTTATTTTTACCCCTGCTGGATTTCTCCTATAATTCCTACTCATTCTGTCATGCCTGATTAGTAATTTGGAGAAGTACAAGGGAGCTATTAAAGTGGAGGAAAGGGAGGCATAGTCCTCAAAGATAAACCCACATTTCTCAGTAGCTTCTGTGGAACTGATTTTAATGCCTCCTTTCTTTTAAGAGAAAAAGGTCAAGTAAGTTAAATCTGTGATAGCTGAAACTTGAAGTGTTAGATGAATCCCTCAGCATAGGCCTTGCCCATATAGATTCACTAGGATGAAAGTTGTAAAGATGCTTTAAGTCAGGTTCTGTTGAGGAAATGCCAGAACACCTCCTAGTTTCCTTGTAGTGCATGAGAAAATGAAATCCCCTTACTGTTGGAGTGAATTCATGATGGTCCTTAGTGGAATTGCTTAGCTTGTGGTTTGGTTTTCTTTGTGTAAATAAAAGAACAATGCAACTGTTAAGTAGCTTTTATTTTCTACCTCAATTCTCTAAAACAAGAGCAGGGAGAGAGAAGAGAAACTCGCCACTCCCTGTGACCAGGGAGTGAACTAACTTTGCTCTCCTTGGTGAGAGGATGGTGGGTTTGGGTTCTGGAGAGCTGATTGCTAATAGCCATTTTAAGGAATTACCACAAATGTGACACCATCTTCTCCTTGCATAGTGTTATAAAAGGGTATAAACACACTGAAAAGCAAATTACATACCACTTTATTGGACTAGAAATGAGAGAAAAGGGTGTTGGCAATCTAGTCAGTAATCATCTTCTAATTTGTAAGCACTCTCCTCTCATCTCCATCACTTCATCCCATTCTGTAAGGAGGAGCAGCCGTGCTGGAGGATTATTTTCATTTTTAACAGATGAGAACGTTGAAAATCTAAAGAAGGGATGGCTTGCCAGGTGGTTTCTTTGGCAATATGGGGGAAGGAAATGTAATATTCGTTAGGAGGTCAAGTCGTCTTCACACATGTGTTTTTAATTCTCACAAAGCTCTTTAAATTGGATATTTTCAACCCATTTTGCAGATGAAATTGTAGCTAAGAGGAGTTAGTAGTTCACTTGAGGTCTGGCAGCTGAGAGCCAGGATTCAAACTTTGATCGGCTGGATCTTAGCGATTACGTTATTTCCAGCCTCTGTGCTGGTCCAAACTCCAGCAAACAGCAAAGCTTCCATCTCTAGAAAGTTGGTTGATTAGTTTAGGCAAGCTATCTTTTTTTTTTTTTTAACTTTCTGTTTTACGTTGGAGGATAGCCCATTAACAGTGTTGTGATAGTTTCAGGTGCACAAAGTGACTCAGCCTTACATATACATACATCCATTCTCCCCCAGAGTTCCCTCCCATCCAGCCTTAGGCAAACTGTTTTTTTTTGTGCCATACTGGTTAAAACTGGGGGCATGTGCCAATTGAGATGTTTTATCAGTCCAGTGCAGAGTTTGGGGGGAAAAAAAAAATGAAGCTGAGCTAACATCGACAATTGAGAGATTTCAAGTATTCTGCCCCCAAAACTCCCAGAGGCAGTATTGGGGCAGCCCTCTGGAAAAGGTAGTGTACCCCAGGTGCCCCTGGGCTCCACCACTCCTTACAGTGGCCCCATCCTTGAGGCAGGGGACCATGGCACTTGCCCCACTGTTCTTACCCTAAGAGGTCTTCCTGTGTGTGCATCTACTCCACACGGAGACAGCTTGAGGGCTCTTGCCCCAAGAAAAGGGAAAGAGCATATTCCTTGGAGAGAGTGAAGACTCTTGTGTTTAGTCTGCAGCAAATTCTGTGACAGAAAATCCAAGGGGTGTCATCACTTTCCTCACATCCTGTCTGCGTTACTCATTTATACAGAATAGTTTACTGCCCCTACAGTACAGTAGAAATGGAGAACATATGAGGAAAAGAGAAATGCCTCCAAAATCCCAAACCACTGACTCTCTGTGGGTGGGAAGATGGGTCTTGGGCACTCTGCAGAGGTGGGCCACGAAGAAGCCCTCCCTCTTTAAGCAGCCTGACTTTGGCATCCACAGGGACTCTGAGCTTGTGCGCTGGCTCTTTGTGGCTGCTCTGAGGGGTTCCAGAAGGTACTCACTTCCCCATGCTGTGCCCACCCCTCTCCAGCTGGTGACAGGTCTGAAAGCTCCGCAGGCAGGAGGAACTGAGGCCCCCAAGGGTGGCCTGTAGGTCAAGGGACGGATATTCTCCCCCCCTGTCTACATTTGGAGTTTCATTTATATCTTGGTTTCCTTCCCCTGAACTCACTGTGTGTGGCTGTGGGAAGGTGTGGGTGTGTGGACGGGGGTGTGGTGGGTGAGGCGGAAACGTGACTAAAGAGGAAATGCAGATGGAACCTTGTGGAGTGGTTTTGTTTTTTTTCTTTGGAGTGGTTTTTGAAGAAACGGCAGATGATGTTTGTTTTGAGACCTTTGTCGCTAGAGCTGTCAGCCTGGGTGTGTGCATGCCCCAGTGTGAGAAGAAACATGGGACGGGGGGGTTGCTGCTTGGTGTGGTTGAAAGAAGCGGTTAGAGGCCAGTGGGTTGCTCACATCCTTTCTGGAGAGCTCTGGGATTCAGGTGCGTGGGTGTGTCCTCAGAATGGGGACCTCTCCTCCCTGGCCAACCAGAGCAAACAGGTGAGGTCAGGCGTGGCGCCCGAGTGCGCTCTTGCCAGGTCGCTGATGTCTGCCTCTCCCACCACCTCCCTGTGTGACCTTGACCTGTTCTGCTTTTTTTAACCACTCCGCCCTTCAGCCTTCTTCTGTGTAAAATGTTAGTGCTCATAATGCCCATCTCACGGGGCTGCGAGGGTGAGGTTGACTTTTTGCCACTGGAGCCCCGTCTTCTTTGCTTTTACATGGGGGATTTCCCCCCCAGAATTTTAGAAGGCAGGCCGCAGGGTAGGAACGAGTTCCAGCTCTGACCTCCCTGTTTCCAGAGGGACCCTGGCCTGCCTCGTGGCCTCGGGAAACGTTCTCCGTGACAGATGTCAACAAGGGCTTTGGTGGAGTGGAGCAGCAGCCTTGGAACTGATGATGAGAACACGACCAGGACCCAGGGCCAAAGCCCTATTGTTTGGAAATTAAATGCACTCCGATTCTGGAAAGGAGAGGAGTCCCCTGGCTCCCCCCTCACTGAGGAGGAGCAGGCCAGGCAGGGCTCACAGACACCTGAGTTCTGTCCAGTACCTCGTCTGTCCGTCTGTCAGCTGGGGAAGCGCACTCATGGGAGTATTTTTCGAGGAACTGACAGAATGTGATGAAATCTTGACCTAGGCCCAGTGAAGTACTGTCTCTGATTTGCCCTTTTGTGATGAAATCAAAAGACCAAGCACCCCGGCAGGTTTACTTTTAACCTGGAGAAAGAGATGCTGTTAATCTGTATTTACAGAGCATTTTGTAGTTTTAAAAGGGCTATCTAATTTGATCTTTGACCAGTGGTATGGGGTTATTTGTTTGCATTTGTTTCTGTTACCTTTTGCTCTCAGGAGGCATACATGAGGGAACTGAGGTTTAGGCCAGAGATGGGAACAGAGGACTGGGCTAAAGTTCTACTTTATCAGAGAAGGTCACCGAATTCATATTCTTTGTGTACTTAAGGAATCCTAGGGAGTGATGACATCCTGGGGTCGGGAAGGGAGAGGTGGAGAACTGAAGTATTCCCGGGGAGCTGAAAACATCCTTTGTGTCCAGGAAGGTATCCAGTCCCTTCAGAGTCCCCTGCAAGCAGAGGAGGCGGAGGTCTCCCTGTTGACAGCTCCTGCCCAGACCCATTCTTGGAAGTGCCGGCGGGCTCGGGGGGGAGGAGGAGGGGCTCTTTCCTCTCCTACCAGGGTCTAGACCTTCATGAAACTGTTGCCTTTCCGCTCCTCTGCCCCCAACCAGTTGTTCAGGGGCTACTGAAGGGCCTGCACCTCCACCGCCCTCCCCACCCCAGCTGGTGGCCACAGAGCTGCTCCCTTCTCACATTCTGGAGGGGGTCCCCCCCAGCCCCTGCCATTCTCCCCACCCACCCCAGTTGGTACCCTTTCCTCCATTCAGCTTTATTCTGAAAAGTTGAAGGGAAAAAAATCCTTTGTGACCCAACTATCCAAGGACCCAAAGACATTATCATTTTGACATATTTCCTTCCAGTTTTGTTTTGCCTTTGTTTGTTTTTCTTTTCTTTAAAAATTTATTTGCCCTGGGTCTTAGTTGCAGCTTGTGGGACCTAGTTCCCTGATCAGGGATCAAACCGCCGGGCCCCCTTCATTGGGAGTGCAGAGTCCTAACCCCTGGACCACCAGGGAAGCCCCTTGCCTTTTAATAAAGTATAACAGTTTATAAACATTCATTTTATGTTAGCATTTTAAGATCTGTCACACCAAAACTAATGTTTGTTACAGCATTCTTTCCATGTCTTTACTATTATTTATAATAACTGCTTGCTATTTTAGCCTTTTTAAGCCATTCTCTTAATATTAGAAAGCTAAGTGTTTGCTCATTTTTTTAATGTTGTGAATCATTCTAAGTTGAATGTATGGAAGCCTTTGATTCTGTGCTATAAGAAGTAAATATAGTTGTTCTACTTCCGTGGCTCCTGGGCTCTTGAGGAGAGAAGCATCTTTTGTTAGTCTTTATAAGCCTCTTTCTACCACACCTGAGTTTATGCTAATGAGCTGATTGCTGAGACTGGGGTTTGATCTGGGGGCTAGTTGCTGGAGGAACCGAGCATGTGATTACAGGGTTGGAATTTTCAGCCCCTGTTCCCCACCCCCAGAAGGGAAGAGGTGCTGGAGAATTGCATTCAGTCACCCATGGCCAGTGATTTAATCAGTCGTGCCTGTGTAATGGAATCTCCATGAAACCCCTTAGCAAAGGGGTTTGGAGAACTCCTGAGTTGGCGAACCCATCAAGGTGTTGGGAGGATCATGTGTCCAGAGGGGGTAGGGAAGCTTGGTGCCCCTTCCCCGTACCTTGCCCTGTGCGTCTCTTCGCTCTGGCTGCTCCTGAATTGTATCATTTATAGTCAACCAGTAATTGTAAGTAAATTCTATGAGCCACTGAAGCAGATTATCGAGCCAGAGGAGGGGGTCTTGAGAACCGCTGATTTATAAGCACTTGGTGGAAGGTACAGGTGAGAACCAGGGACTTTGAGCTGCCATCTGAAGAGGAAAGCAGTCTTTTGGGACTGAGCCCTCAGTCCACAGGAGTGAGCTCTGTGCTCGCGCTGGGTAGTTAGTGTCAGAATTGCTCGGTGTGCAAAAACCCACATATTTGGTGTCAGCAGTATTGTGAGTAGAAACAGCATTTTTCCCTTTCAGTTTCACTTCCTGTTATTTGGGATGGATTTCTTTCTTTCTTTTTTTTGCTTGCGGGATCTTAGTTCCCACACCAGGGATTGAACCTGGGCCTCTTGCAGTGGATATGCAGAGTCCTAACCACTGGACCATCAGGGAATTACCTGGGGTGGATTTTTACAAGAATGATTAGTAAGTCGAAGGTTTTCTTGTTTTTTATTTTGCTGACATATAATTTACAATGTTGTGTTAGATTCAGATGTACAGCACAGTGATTCAGTTATATATATATGTATATATATATAGTTTCTTTTATTCTCTTCCATTATGGTTTATTATAGGATGTTGGGTGTAGTTCCTTGTGTTATAGAGTAGAACCTTGTTTATACATCCCGTTTGCACCTGCTAATTCTAAACTTTCAATCCATTGCTCCCCTCCTCTCCTTCCCCTTGGCAGTGAGTCTGTTTCTGCTTCTTAGATAAGTTCATTTGTGTCATATTTTAGCTTCCACATATAAGTAATACCATATGGTATTTGTTTTTGTCTGACTTATTTCATTTAATATGATAATCTCTAGATCCATCCATGTTGCTGCAAATGGCATTATTTTATTCTTTTTATGACTGAGTAATACTCCATTTTATATGTAGAGCACGTCTTTATCCATTCAGTTGTTGTTGGACATTTAGGTTGCTTCCGTGTCTTGGCTGTTCTAAACAGTGCCCCTCTGAACACTGGGGTATGTGTATCTTTTTTTAATTACTTAGTTTTGGCTGTGCTGGGTCTTCACTGCCGCGTGGGCTTTTCTCTGGCTGTGGCGAGCAGGGGCCTTTCTCTAGTTCTGGTGTGAGGGTTTCTTGTGGCGGCTTCTCTTGTTGCAGAGCACAGGCTCTGGGGTGTGTGGGCGTCATTAGTTGTGACTCCCCGGCTGCAGGGCGCAGGCTCAATGGTCTTGGCGTACAGGCTTAGCACAGCATGTAGGATCTTCCTGGATCAGGGATTAAAAACCATGTCTCCTGCATTGGCGGGTAGATTCTTTACCACCGAGCCACCAGAGTTTGAATTAAAGTTTTGTCCAGGAGTGGGATGGCTGGATCCTGTGGTAGCTCTGTTTTTAGTTTTTTCAGGTCACTCCATGCTGTTTTCCATAATGGCTGTGCCAATTTACATTCTTAACAACAGCATAGGAGGGTTTTCTTTTTTTTCCACACCCTTCCCAGCGTTTATTGTTAGTGGTGAGAGTCAAAGGTTTTGAATAGTAAAAGGTTTTCTTTCTGATTACAAAAGCAATGAATTTTCATTGTGGAAAACCTAGCAAGCATAGAAGATTACAAAAAAGTAAACTCACACCCATATACTCAGCTAGTTCCTGCAAGCCCAGTTCGGATCTGTCCCTCCCGGAAGTGCAGTCTGCAGCCTGGCTTGTCCCTGTGTGGCCTGTGGACCAGCCGCATTGGGAGCTTGTTAGAAGTACAGAACCTCATCCCCACCCCAGACATAGTGAACCATAACCCACATTTCATATCATCCACATTCCTGCTTGAGAAGTGTTGGTCTACAAGGCCATGACCTTACCAATCACAGGTTGCCTGGCGTTAATTAGCTCTGATCTGTGTGTGTTCATGTTTTTCCTGTTTGCCCAATATTGGAATAATTCTGTGTGTGCCCCTGCTTGTCATCCTCCCGTCCCCTACCGTCAAGGCTGTCTGAGCACAACAGCTCACTCCCGTCAATAACACTGATGCTCAGATCAGCTGAGTGTCTGAGTGGCATGGGGAATTTCACCAGTGTCTCCCATGTGAGAAACCTTGATATATACAGCTTTTATCTTCTGTCATCTAACGCCGTATCGTCAGGATTGTCTGGTTCTTTAATCTTTCTGAAGAGCTTATCTTTCATGGCTGCAGATAGTAGTCCATCTTATCACTGTTATAATTCGAGTATGAATTAAGTCAAATGAATTATGACTACTTCTCTATTGTGAGGAACAGGAGGAAAAGGGGATGACAGATGATGAGATGATTGGATGGCATCACCGACTCTATGAACATGAGTTGGAGCAAACTCCAGGAGATGGTAAAGGACAGAGAAGCCTGGCATCCTGCAGTCCATGGGGTCGCAAAGAGTTGGACATGACTGAGTGACTGAACTGAACTCTTACGAGGCATTTAAATTGTTCCTATCCATTTGGGGCAGCAGTGTTCTGTAGGCTACTGTAAGTATGCCAAAGTGAGCTGCTCAGGCTATGCGTACTTCCTTCAGCTCTGATTATTTCCTTGTGCTGAATTCCTGGAGTGGAGATCCTGGATCAAAAGGCACAGACCTTCTAAACAGTCTTTAAAAGGCAGCAGGAGTGTAGGAAAGACCCTGACAGATATCCTCCCAGGCACTGGACAGTGTGGTCTGTAGGCACTTTCTCTGGAGGCAGCAGGCATGCCTTGTTTATCGTCATGCGCATCAAGGCCCCACTCAGAGCAGGTTCTAAGTGGGACTTCTGGAGGTTTGGGAAGACAGAGGGGGGTTACCTGAAAGATGGGTGACTACCTATGATGGTTTCTTCCTCCTGGCCAGAGTTCTGAGTTGTAATATCTGCCGCCAAGTAGGCAGCAGCTTCCTTCAGGGTGTGTGTCTGCATGTTTTCACTTGCCTTCCAGTGGAGCAGCAGGACGTGAAGTAAGTTAGTGGAGGCCTGACGTGACAGCCTCACTTACTGGTCCTGGACCTGACTGGTACCAAACTTGTTTTTGTTTCATGAATCTGGGACTGTTGGGTCACCTGACACTTTTCTTCTTCCCAGGAACGCACCAGGAAATTCATGTGCTGAAAGGTACACTCAGATCCTTTCATGAAGAAAAAGTGAAATATCAACATCATTTTTGTGATTGAGGCACAATTTGAACTTGGATGTCAGGAATATATTTTTGGCTGTTTATAAATATGTTTGGAGTAGGTCGGTGAATAAATATGCAAAGAATGAGTTTGATTATGTTAAATAACATATACATGTTAAATATATGTGTCTATCATTTGACATAATTAAAACATTTTTAAACTGAATATTAAATCGTTAGCCACTCATTTATATTCACTACTTGACACGTTATGATTTCCAGATAGACACACACATACCATACCTTCTGGACATAAGTGTGCTTGATTCAGAGTTTGTCTACAGCAAACAGACTTTTATGAATGGAATACAGTATACAATAGGAAAACAAAAGTGGCGTCTTTTGTCAACATAATGCTTGTGAGATTCATACATATTGTATGTTTCAGAAATTTGTTATTTATAATAGCTATTATAATAGCTTGTATTCCACTGCTTGATTCAGTTCAGTTCAGTTACTCAGTCGTGTCTAACTCTTTGCGACCCCATGAATCGCAGCACGCCAGGCCTCCCTGTCCATCACCAACTCCCAGAGTTTACTCAAACTCATGTCCATCGAGTCTACCACCATTAATTTATCTATTCTTATTGGAAGGCCATTTAGGTTGTTTTCAGTTTGGGGTTTAAATGAAGAAAACTGCTATGAACTTTCTTTTACAAGTCCTTTTTAAAAAGCACAGTTTTATTGATGTGCGATTTGCACACCATGAAATCTGGCCATCGTTAAGTGTATGATTCTTTGATTGTTATAGACTTGTACAATGTCACTCCCAAAGTTCCCTCGTACTAACTTAGTCCCTGCTCTTAAACCCAGGCAGCCATTGATCTGCTTTCTGTCTCTTGCCTTTTCTAGATGTTTCCTATAAATAGAATCCTAGTATATGTATGTTTTTGGTGTCTTTTTTCTTTCACTTAGCATAATATTTTTGAAGTTCATCAATTTTAGTTCAGTCAGTAAAGAATCCACCTGCAATGCAGGAGACCCTGGTTCGATTCCTGGGTCGGGAAGATCTGCTGGAGAAGGGATAGGCTACCCACTCCAGTATTCTTGGGCTTCCCCTGTGGCTCAGCTGGTAAAGAATCTGCCTGCAATGTGGGAGACCTGAGTTCGATCTCTGGGTTGGGAAGATCCCCTGGAAAAGGGAAAGGCTACCCACTCCAGTATTCTGGCTGGAGAATTCCACGGACTGTATAGTCCGTGGGGTCCCAAAGAGTCGGACACGACTGAGCGACATTCACTTTCACTTATCAGTAGCTTCTTCCTTTGTATCGTTGAATAGTATTCAGTTTTATGGATGTGCAACATTTTATTTCTTCACTAGTTGATAAACATTTAAATTGTTTCTGGTTTTTGGCTATTATAAATAATGTGTCTGTGAACAGTCATGTAAGATATATGGGGGTCTACATTTTTATTTCTCCTGGATAGATTCTTAGGAGTGTTATTACTAGATTCTGTGCTAAGTTTATGTTTAACTTTTAAAGTAAACTGTTTTCCAAAAGTGGCTCTACAATGTTAGAGTCACACCAACAATGTATGATGGTTTTGATTTCTCCATATTCTTGCCAACACTCGATATTGTTAATTTTTTTTTATCATAGCCATTCTCATGGATATATGAGGGTATCTTATTACAGTTTATGTTTATGGTTGTTTGGCTACACCATTCAGCTTGCTTGCAGGATTAGTTCCCTAGCCAGAGATTGAACCCGTGCCCCCTGCAGTGGAAGCTCAGAGTCCTAACCACTGGACCACCAGGGAATTCCCTTATTAAAGTTTAAATTTACATTTCCCTAATGACTAAGGAAAAACCTAGACAGTGTATTAAAAAAAGACATCACTTTGCTGACAAAGGTCCATATAGTCAAAGCTATGGTTTTTCCAGTAGTCATGTTTGGATGTAAGAGTTGGACCATAAAGAAGGCTGAGTGCGGGGGCCGGAAGTGCCGCTCCCTAGTGGGGGCTGTTCATGGCGGTTCCGGGGTCTCCCAACAATTTTCCCGGTTGTGTTCGTAATCTATCCGAAGTGGAGGCAGTGGAGCTAGAGGTTCTTGCTGGTGTGAAATGACTGAGTACAAACTGGTGGTGGTTGGAGCAGGTGGTGTCGGGAAAAGTGCACTGACAATCCAGCTAATCCAGAACCACTTTGTAGATGAATATGATCCCACCATAGAGGATTCCTACCGAAAACAGGTGGTTATAGATGGTGAGACCTGTCTGTTGGACATACTGGATACAGCTGGACAAGAGGAGTACAGTGCCATGAGAGACCAGTACATGAGGACAGGCGAAGGCTTCCTTTGTGTGTTTGCCATCAATAACAGCAAATCATTTGCAGACATTAACCTCTACAGGGAACAGATTAAGCGCGTAAAGGACTCGGATGATGTACCTATGGTGCTAGTAGGAAACAAGTGTGATTTGCCAACAACACAAAACAAGCCCATGAACTGGCCAAACGTTATGGGATTCCATTCATTGAAACCTCAGCCAAGACCAGACAGGGTGTTGAAGATGCCTTTTACACACTGGTAAGAGAAATACGTCAGTACCGAATGAAAAAACTGAACAGCAGTGATGATGGCGCTCAAGGTTGTATGGGGTTGCCGTGTGTGGTAATGTAACAAGATACTTTTAAAGTTATCACATCAGAAAAGAGCCACTGTCAAGCTGCACTGACACCCTGGTCCTGACTTCCCTGGAGGAGAAGTATTCCTGTTGCTATCTTCAGTCTCAAAAAGAAGCTCCTGCAATTTCCCCAACTCTCAATAGATCAATATAATATTCTCTATTTGAGAAGTTCTCAGAATAACTACCTCCTCACTTGGTTGTCTGACCAGAGAAATGAACCTCTTGTTACTCCCAGTATTTTTCCACCCTGGGCTCTCCCCCAGCACACACAGACACACCTCTGCCACCCAGGTTTTTCATCTGAAAAGCAATTAATACTCTGAAACAGAGAACCAAACTGTAGAAACATGAAATTCTGTAGAAAACAATGTCTTGAGCTCTAAAGTAGCAACTGGTGGTGACTTTTTTTTTTCCTTTTTATTGTTGAACTTGGAACTATGTTGGTTTTTGGAGAAATGTCATAAATTACTGTTTTGCTGAGAATATAGTTAATGTTGCTATTTGGTTTGTTTGTAATGTTATCAGCTATATTCTATAAACTGGCGTCTACTCTATTTAGAAATACAAAAATGAATACTGACCTTTTGAGTCTACCCTCATCTTCTCAACTTTATTGTAATTAAATGTAACTTTCACGATGAAAAAAAAAAGAAGGCTGAGTGCTAAAGAATTGATGCTTTCAAATTGTGGTGCTGGAGAAGACTCTTGAGGGTCCCTTAGATAGCAGGGGAATCAAGCCAGTTGATCTTAAAGGAGATCAACCCTGAATATTCATTGGAAGGACTTCTGCTGAAGCTCCGATACTTTGGTCATGTGATGAGAAGAGCTGACTCATTGGAAAAGATCCTGATGCTGGGAAAGATTGAGGGCAGGAGAAGGGGACGACAGAAGATGAGATGGTTGGATGGCATCACCAACTCAATGGACATGAATTGGACCAACGTCTGGGAGATGGTGAAGAACAGGGAAGCCTGGTGTGCTGCAGTCCATGGGGTCTCAAAGAGTTGGACACGACTTAGGGTCTGAACAACAACAGTGACTAATGATGACTAGCACCTTTCCATGTGCTTATTTTTTTTTTTTTTTTAAGAAAGTGAAAGTGTTAGTTGCTTAGTTGTGTCCAACTCTTTGCAACCCCACGGATTGTAGCCTGCTAGGCTTCTCTGTCTATGAGATTTCCCAGGCAAAAATACTGGAGTGAGTAGTCATTACCTTCTACAGGGGATCTTCAACCCAGGGATTGAACCCAGGTCTCCTGCAATGCAGGCAGATTCTTTACCTTTATTACTAGTCATTTGTGTATCTGCTTTGGTGAAATATCTAGTTAAATCTTTTGCCCATTTTTTAATTGGGTTGTCATCATCATTTAGAGTTTCAAAACTTTTTTATATTCTTTAAAATATTCAAATATCTTTCAATAAAAATATGCAATTTTTAAAAATTCTGGAGGGAAAGGTTTTATCATATGTATATGACATGCATATATTTTCTGTAAATCTGTGACTTTTTATTTTCTTAATGATACCTTTTAAAGAGAAAAGTTTTCAATTTTGATAAAGTCTAAGACAGCAATTTCTTTGCTTTTATGGCTTGCACTTTGAATTACATATCTAGGAAATATTTCCTAACTATGTGCAAGCCTTTTTTTTTTTTTAAATAGACTTTATCTTCTAGAACAATTTTAAATTCACAACAAAATTGAGCAAACATACATTTCCCAGAGACATATCCCATATATTTCCTGTCTCCTTGTATGCATTGCCTTATTATCAACATCTCCAGTCAGTGGTACATTTGTTACAAAATGAACCTACGTTGACACATCATAATCACCCAATGTCCATAGTCTACATCACAGTTCTCTCTCGGTGTTGCATATTCCATGGGTTTGGACAGGTGTGTAATGACATGTATCCACCATTATAGTATCACACAGAGTAATATTGGAAACACTTGGCGCTCCACCTGTTCATCCCTTCCTCCGCTCTAACCCTTGGCAGCTACTCATCTTTTTACCATCTCCATGGTTTTGCCTTTTCCAGAATGTCATATAGTTGGGATCATACAGTATATAACTTTTTCAGATTGGCTTCTTTCACCTAGTAAATGCATTTTTAAGGTTCCTCCATGTCTTTTTATGGCTTGATAGCTTTTTTTTTTTTTTTTTTAATGCTGAGTCATAAGTTTATCTACCTTCTGAAGGATAGCTTGGTTTCTTCCAACTTTTGGCAATTATGAATACAGCTGCTCTAACAATTTATGTGTAGGCTTTTGTGTCGACAAAAGTTTTACACTCCTTTTTGTAAATACCATGGAGGGCAACTGCTGGATCTTACAATAAGAATATGTTTAGTTTTGTAACAAACTGCCAAGCTAAACTGTCTTAAGTGGCTGTACCATATTTCTACCAGCAGTGAGAGTTCCTATTGCTCCACGTAACTCACTAGCATTTGGTATTTTCATACCAGTCTCTTTGTGGACATGTATTTTAGTTTCTCCTGGGTAAATATCTAGGAGTAAAAGTACTGGATCATAGGATAGATGTGTATTGAAATGTCAGACTTTTCCAAGGGGTTGTACCATTTAATACTCTTGTGTCTTTTCTAATATTTGATATTTGTCTTATTTTAGCCATCTTGATGGATATGAAATTGTATGACTACATGCTTTTAATTATCTTTTTCCTGATGACTAATGATGCAGAGCATCTTTTTACATGCTGTTGACTGTTTGTTCATTTTCCTTTTGAACTGTCTTTTCAAGTGTTTTGCCACGTTTTTATTTTGAGTAGTTTGTCTTTTTATTATTGATTTTTAGGCATTATTGATAGGTAGGTAGGTAGACAGCCTGGTAGTCTGAGCACACATCCTTTGTTAGATATTTGTGTAGTGAATATTTTCCCCCAGTGTGTCTCTTGCTTTTTCATTTTCTTATATGAAGGTTTTAACTTTAATGAATTTTCTTCTTAATTTTTTCTTTTATGGTTGTGGCTTTAGTGTTTGCTTAACAATTCTCTACCTACCCCCAAGGTTGCAAAGATTTTCTTCTTTGTTTTCCTTCTAGAGGCTTTAGAGTCTTAGCTTTTATGTTTAGGCCTATGATCAGTCCCAAATTAATTATTGAGTATGGTGTGATTGAGCTCCTTCTTTTTCATACAGTTATTCATTTGATATACATTTGATATAGAACCATTTATTGAAAAGGCTTTCCTCCATTAAATTGCCTTGGTACGTCCTTGTAAATCAAGTGCAGTGTTAGAACTCTCTCCTCTGTCACCTTTGCACTTAAGCTGGTACTACACCATCTTCAGCTCTGTCGTTTATCAGTCTTGAAATCAAGGTAGTGTAAGCCTTTCAACTTTGTTCTTTTTCAAAAATTTTCAACTATTCTGGCCCTTTGCGTTTTCTTTCTTTTTTTTTAATTAATTTTTATTGGAGTATAGTTGCTTTACAATGTTGTGTTAGTTTCTGCCGTATAGCAAAGTTAATCTTTTGCATTTTCATATACATTTTAGAGTCAATTTGTCAATTTCTACAAAAAAAAAAAAAAAACCTGGTTGGATTATGATCAGGACAACACTGAATCTACCAATTTAGGAAATATTGAGATCTTAAGAGTATCAATCTTCCATAGACATGGTATATCTTGCCATTTATTTACATCTTTAGTTTCTCTCAGCGTTGTTTTACAGCTTTTAGTATTGATGATTTGTACATGTTTTAAAAGATTTATCCCTACTTCGTTTTTTTTTTTTTTTTTTTTTTTAACCTTCTAGAGTCTTTTAAAATCTATTGTGTGGAATTCCCCGGTGGTCCAGTGGTTAAGAATCCCGCTTGCCGTGCAGGGGATGCAGGTTCAGTCCCTGGTCATGGAACTAGGATCCCACACACTGGAGTAACTTCGCCAGTGCACTACAACTACTAAAGACTGAATCCTCCAGAGCCTGTATGCCGCAACTGGAGAGCCCACATGCCACAACTAGGGAGTCCGCCCACTGCAGTGAAGGGTTCTGTGGGCCACAACTGAGACCTGATGCAGCCAAATAAATAAATAGGATAAGAGAGTGCTTTTAAAGTCTGTTGTGAATGGCAGTTTTTACATTTTCACATTTTGTTTTGTCTGTATCTATATACACACACATACATAGTTTTAAAAATTGATCTGCAGTCTTACTGAAGTAACTTAGCAATTCCAGTAAGTTTTGGGTAGATGCCTTAGGAGTTTCTGTATATATTGTTGTTGTTCAGTCATTCAGCCGTGTCCAACTATTTGTGACCCCCATGGACTGCAGCACACCAGCCTTCCCTGTCCTTCACTTATCTCCCAGAATTTGCTCAAAATCATGTCCATTGACTTGATGATGCCATCCAGTCATCTCACCCTCTGTCACCCCATTCTCCTCCTATCTTTAATCTTTCCCAGCATCAGAGTCTTTTCCAATGAGTTGGCTCTTTGCATCAGGTGGCCAAAGTATTAGAGCTTCAGCTTCAGCATCAGTCCTTCCAATGAATATTCAGGACTGATTTCCTTTAGGATGGACTGGTTTGATTTCCTTGCTGTTCAAGGGACTCTCAAGCGTCTTCTCCAGCATCACAGTGTGAAAGCATTGCTCAACCTTTTTTATGGTCTACCTCTCAGATGCATACATGACTACCGGAAAAACCATAGCTTTGACTATACAGACTTTTGTAGGCAAAGTGATGTCTCTTCTTTTTAATATGCTGTCTACGTTGGTCGTAGCTTTTCTTTGAAGAAGCAAGCGTGTTTTGTTTTGTTTTTTACCCCCCACCAGGGAACAAGCATCTTTTAATTTCATGGCTGCAGTGACCGTCCATAGTGATTTTGGAGCCCAAGAAAATAAAGTCTGTCACTGTTTCCATGTTTTCCCCATCTATTTGCCATGAAGTGATGGGACCAGATGCCATGATCTTTGTTTTTTGAATGTTGAGTTTTAAGTCAGCTTTTTCACCCTCCTCTTTCACTTTCATGAAGAGGATCTTTAGTTCCTCTTCACTTTCTTCCATAAGAGTGGTGTCATCTGCATATCCGAAGTTATTGATATATCTCCCAGCAGGTTTGATTCCAGCCTGTGCTTCATCCAGTCCAGTGTTTCTCATGATGTACTCTGCATATAAGTTAAATAAGCAGGGTGACAATATACAACCTTGGCGTACTCCTTTACCAGTTTAGAACCAGTCTGTTGTTCCATGTCTGGTTCTAACTGTTGCTTCTTGACCTGCATACAGGTTTCTCAGGAGGCAGGTAAGGTGGTCTGGTATTCCCATCTCTTGAAGAATTTTCTACAGTTTGTTATGATCTACACAGTCAAGGCTTTGGCATAATCAATAAATTAGAAGTAGATGTTTTTCTGGAATTATGTTGCTTTTTATATGATCCAGTGGATGTTGGTAATATGATCTCTGGTTCCTCTGCCGATTCTAAATCTAGCTTGTACGTATGGCAGTTCACGGTTCACATACTGTTGAAGCCTGGCTTGGAGAATTCTGAGCATTACTTTACTAGCATGTGAAATGAGTGCAGTCATGCAGTAGTCTGAACATTCTTTGGCATTGCCCTTCTTTGGGATTGGAATGAAAACTGACCTTTTTCAGTCCTGTGGCCAATGCTGCGTTTTCCAAATTTGCTGGCATATTGAGTGTAGCACTTTCACAGCATCACCATTTAGGATTTGAAATAGCTCAACTGGAATTCCATCACCTCCACTAGCTTTGTTCATAATCAGGCTCCCTAAGGCCCACCTGACTTCGAATTCCAGGAAGTCTGGCTCTAGGTGAGTGATCACACCATCATGGTTATTTGAATCATGAAGATCTTTTTTTGTACAGTTCTCCTGTGTATTCTTGCCACCTCTTCTTAATATCTTCTGCTTCTGTTAGGTACAAACCATTTCTGTCCTTTATTGTGCCCATTTTTGCATGAAATGTTCTCTTGGTATCTGTAATTTTCTTGAAGAGTTCTGTAGTCTTTCCCATTCTATTGTTTTCCTCTATTTCTTTGTATTGATCACTGAGGAAGGCTTTCTTGCTATTCTTTGGAACTCTGCATTCAAATGGTATATTTGAAAAGGAAAGGGTATATCTTTCCTTTTCTCCTTTGTCTTTAGCTTCTTTTGTTTTCTCAGCTACTTGTAAGGCCTTCTCAGACAACCATTTTGCCTTTTTGTATTTCTGTTTCTTGGGGGTGGTCTTGATCACTGCCTCCTGTACAATGTCACGAACCTCTGTCCATAGTTCTTCAGGCACTCTTATCAGATCTCGTCTCTTGAATCTGTTTGTCACTTCTATTACACAATCGTAAGGGATTTGTTCTTTAGGTCATACCTGAATAGTTTTGTGCTTTTCCCTACTTTCTTCAATTTAAGTCTGAATTTGGCAATAAGGAGTTCATGATCTGAGCCATAGTCAGCTTCTGGTCTTGGTTTTGCTGACTGTATAGAGCTTCTCCATCTTTGCCTGCAAAGAATATAATCAATCTGATTTCAGTATTGACCATCTGGTGAGGTCCATGTGTAGAGTCTTCTCTTGTGTTGTTGGAAGAGGGTGTTTGCTGTGACCAGTGTGTTCTCTTGGCAAACCTCTGTTAGCCTTTGCCCTGCTTCATTTTGTACTATAAGGCCATATTTGCCTGTTACTCCATGTATCTTCTGACTTCCTTCTTTTGCATTCCAGTCCCCTATGATGAAAAAGACATCTATTTTGGGTGTTAGTTCTAGAAGGTCTTGTAGGTCTTCTTTGAACTGTTCAGCTTCTTCAGCATTACTGCTTGGGCATAGACTTGAATTACTGTGATATTGAATGACTTGCCTTGGAAATGAACAGAGATCATTTTGTTGTTTTTATGATTGCACCCAAGTACTGCATTATCAATAACCTCAGATATGCAGATGACACCACCCTTGTGGCAGAAAGTGAAGAGGAACTAAAGAGCCTCTTGATGAAAGTGAAAGAGGAGAGTGAAAAAGTTGGCTTAAAGCTCAACATTCAGAAAACTAAGATCATGGCATCTGGTCCCATCACTTCATGGCAAATAGTTGGGGAAACAGTGGCCACAGTGGCTGACTTTATTTTTCTGGGCTCCAAAATCACTGTAGATGGTGATTGCAGCCATGAAATTAAAAGATGCTTACTCCTTGGAAGGAAAGTTATGACCAACCTAGACAGCATATTAAAAAGCAGAGGGAGGTGGGAGGGGGTTCAGGATGGGGAACACATGTACACCCGTGGCGGATTCATGTTAATGTATGGCAAAACCAATACAATATTGTAAAGTAATTAGTCTCCAATTAAGATAAATAAATTTTTTAAAAAAAGAAACATTACTTTGTCAACAAAGGTCTGTCTAGTCAAGGCTATAGTTTTTCCAGTGGTCATGTGTGGATGTGAGAGTTGGACTATAAAGAAGGCTGAGCTCTAAAGAATTGATGCTTTTGAACTGTGGTGTTGGAGAAGACTCTTGAGAGTCCCTTGGACTGCAAGGAAATCCAACCAGTCCATCCTGAATGAGATCAGTCCTGGGTGTTCATTGGAGGGACTGATGTTGAAGCTGAAACTCCAATACTTTGGCCACCTGATGAGAAGAGCTGCCTCATTTGAAAAGACCTTGATGCTGGGAAAGATTGAGGGCAGGAGAAGGGGATAAACAGAGGATGAGATGGTTGGATGACATCACCGACTCGATGGACATGGGTTTGGGTGGATACCAGGAATTGGTGATAGACAGGGAGGCCTGGCGTGCTGTGGTTCATGGTGTTGCAAAGAGTCAGACGCGACTGAACTGCATTGAACTGCATTTTGGACTCTTTTGTAAACTATGAGGGCTACTCATTTTTTCTAAGGGATTCTTGCCTACAGTAGTAGATATAATGGTCATCTGAATTAAATTTGCCCATCAGTCCCTTTTAGTTCACTGATTGCTAAAATGTCAATGTTCACTTTTACCATCTCCTGCTTGACCTCTTCTAATTTACTGTGATTCATGGACCTAACATTCCAGGTTCCTATGCAGCATTGCTCTTTATAGCATCAGACGTTACTTCCATCACCAGTCACATTCACAGCTGGGCGTCGTTTTCACTTTGGCTCTGTCTCTTCATTCTTTCTGGAGTTAATTTCTCCACTCTTCTCCAGTAGCATATTGGGCACCTACCGACCTGGGGAGTTCATCTATCAGTGTCCTATCTTTTTGCCTTTTCATACTGTTCATGGGGTTCTCAAGGCAAGAATACTGAAGTGGTTTGCCATTCCCTTCTCCAGTGGACTATGTTTTGTCAGAACTCTCCACCGTGACCCATTCATCTTGGGTGACCCTACTCAGGATGACTAATAGTTTCATTGAGTTCAACAAGGCTGTGATCCATGAAATCAGTTTGATTAGTTTTCTGTGATTGTGTTTTTCATTCTGTCTGCCCTGTGATGGAGAAGGATAAGAGGCTTATGGAAGCTTCCTGATGGGAGAAACTGACTCAGGGAAACTGGGTCTTGTTCTGATGGGTGCAGCCATGCTCCGTAAATCTTTAATCCAATTTTCTGTTGATGGGCAGGGCTGGGAACACAGCCTGTTGCTTGATCTGAGACAAAACTATGGTGGAGGTAATGAAGATGATGGTGGCCTCCTTGAAAAGATCCTGTGCACGAACTGCCCCACTCAGTGCCCCTGACCCTGCCGCAGGCCACAGCTGACCCACGCCTCTTCCGGAGACTCTTGGACACTCACAGGCAACTCTGGGTCAGTCTCTTGTGGGGTCCCTGCTCCTTTCTCCTGGATTGGTGCGCACAAGATTTTGTTTGTGCCCTCCAAGAGTCTGTTTCCCCAGTCCTGTGTAAGTTCTGTAATCAAATCCCACTGGCCTCCAAAGTCAAATTCTCTGGGAGTTCTCAGTCCCTTTGCCAGATCCCCAGGTTTGGAAAGCTGTTGTGGGTCCTAGAACTTTCTTAACAGTGCGAGAATTTCTTTGGTATAATTATTCTGCAGTCTGTGGGTCTTCCACTCGGCGGCTCTATGGTGGGGTTAATAGCGACCTCCTCCAAAAGAGAGGGCGTATGCCATAGGCTGTGTGACCTAGGTAACTGCACCCAGAGCCTCTGCCCCTGCAGCAGGCCACTGCTTAACAGAGGGTCTGGCTCCATCCCCATGGCGTCTCTGGGTCCTGGTGAACACAAGGTGTTGTTTGAGCCTTCCAAACATCTTTGGCAATTATGGGGTTTGATTCTAAACATGATTTCGCCCCTCCTACCATATTGCTGGGGCTCCTCCTTTGCCCTTGGACCTGGGGTATCTTTTTTTTTGGTGGGATCAAACATTCTCCTGTCGATGATTGCTCAGCAGTGAGTTGTAATTTTGGAGTTCTTGGAGAAGATAAACATCATCTACAAAGAATTTTATCTTATCCTTTCTAATCTCTATGCCTTTTTCCCCCCTTGCCTTGTTCTTTAAAGGAAAAGGTGGTCAGTTTTTCACAATTAAGTGTGATGATAGCTGTAGATTTTCTAAGAGATAGCCTTTACCAGGTTGAGGAAATTTCCCTCAATTCCTACTTTGCTGAGAGGTTTTATCATGAATGGATGTTGAATTTTGTCAAAGGCTTTTTTCTGCATTTCTTAAGATGATTATATGATTTGTTTTCCTTTATTCTGTTCATGTGAATATGTCTCTTTTTCATCTTTTGGCCCTTGTTCATCATGTCTAATTAGGGAAAAGACCACTGTTACTATTTCTAACACTTCAACATCTTGGCATGATTCCTGGAATGTAGGTTCAAGAGCATGATTTAGACAGTTTGAATCCAATAATCTCCATAAAATGCTTTATAAACTGAAAAGCACCATATGTATTTAGATAGAATTATTTGACTTAAGAGGCCTACCTGCTCTCCAAAACTTCTCTTAATCTCTGAAACCTCTGCCATTAGTCTCATGCTTAAAAGAATCAATGTGAAGATAACAGAACTGTGCACTATGAGATTTTTACCTTAAAAGGTCTTGCTTCCTACTTGTTGAGCTTGGGAGACCTGACTTACAGGTATGACAAAATACTTCCATTTGAGTGTCCAGTAGTATTAATTAAAAACAATTCTCAAAAAAAAAATCTGTATATTCATTGCCTATGTCCCAGTTTTTCATTGACCTGAAAATTCTGGGGGACTGAGAAGTCTATGGTTCTTGGTCTAAGCACTGGAGAAATCAGTGACTTAAAAGGAATATCAAATAATTTTAGGTGGAGCTATCACCTTCCCAACTTCATTCAAGCTACACTACAAAGTTAAAGTGATCAAAACAGGATTGTATCGGCACAAAAACAGATTATAGATTAATGGAACAGGATAGAAAACCCAGGAATAAGTTCACACACCTATGGTCAATTGATCTGTGACAAAGTAGTCAAGAATATACAATGGAGAATAGACCGTCTCTTCAATAAATGGTGCTGGGAAAACTGAACAGCTACATGTTAAAGAATGGGATTGAAATATTTCATCTCACCATTTACAAAAGTAAACTTAAAATGGATTAAAGATGTAAATGTAAGACCTGAAACCATAAAGATCTTAGAAGAGAACATTGGGAGAACATTCTTTGACCTAAATTGTAGAATTTTCTTTTTCTTTTTTTTTTTTTGGATCTGTCTCTTAAGGCAAAGGAATAAAAGCAGAAAGGAGCAAATGGGACCTAATTAAACCTAAAAGCTTTTGCATAAAGAAACCATCCACAAAACAGACAATTTATTGAATGAGAGAAAATGTTTGCAAATGATATGGCTGACAACTGTGGTGCTGCAGAAGACTTTTGAGAGCCCCTTGGACAGCAAGGAGATCAAACTAGTCAATCCTAAAGGAAATCAGTCCTGAATCTTCATTGGAAGGACTGTTGCTGAAGTTCCGGTACTTAAAGTGGCCAGCTGATGTGAAGAGCCAACATTGGAAAAGATTGGAAAAGATCCTGATGCTGGGAAAGATGGAAGGCAAAAGGAGAAGAGGATGACAGAGGATGAGATGGTTAGATAGCACCACCAACTCAGTGGACATGAATTTGAGCAAACTCTGGGAGATAGTGAAGGACAGAGAAGTCGGGCCTGCTGAAGTCCATGGGGTCACAAAGAGACTCGACTTAGAGACTGAACAGTGACAAAGGGCTGACAAGGGGTTAATATCCAAAATAAACAGCTCATACAATGCAATATCCAAAAACAAACAAGCCCAATCAAAAATGGGCAGAATACCTGAACAGACATTTTTCCATAGAAGACATACAGAGCTCAACATCACTAATTATTCCAGAAATGCAAATCAAAACTGCAGTGAGATACCACCTCACACTTGTCTGAATGGCTGAAAAGGAACACAAATAACAAATGTTGGGGAGGGTGTGGAGAAAAGGTAACCCTTGTACACTTTCGGTGAAAATGTAAATTGGTCCAACCACTATGAAAACACTATGGAAGTTCCTCAAAAAACTAGAAGTAAAGTTGCTGAATGATCCAGCAGTCCCACTCCGGGTGTGTATCTGAAAAGAAAAAAACATGAATTCAAAAAGAAAACGCACCCCAGTGTTCATCAACTGAGGTGTCCATCAACAGATGAACGGGTAAAGAAGATATGGTGTATGTATACAGTGGAATACTACTCAGCTATAAAAATGAAACCCTGCCATTTGCAGCAGTGTGAATGGACCTAGAGAATGTTAATGCTTAGTGAGATAATTCAGAGAAAGACAGATACTGTATGATATAATGTATATGTAGAATCTAAAAAGTAAGACAATTGTATATAGCAAAAGAGAAACATATTCACAGATTATGAAAGCAAACTAGTGGTTACCAGTGGGGAGGGCGGGGGAAGGAGGAGCAAGGCAGGAGTATGGCATTAAAAGAGATGCAAGCCACTATATATAAAATACATAAATGGCAAGAATATATTGTATAGCACTGGAAATTATAGCCATTATCTCATAATAACTTTTAGTGGAGAATATGTAAAAATACTAAATCTCTGCTCTGCACCTGAAACTAATATTGCAAATCAACTCTACTTCAATAAACATAATAAAATTAATCAATGTGAGATATGTGTTATATTTTCCAAATCCTGAGAGAATGGGAAAAAACCAGTGGGTGTGTTTATGGTAGTAGAGTAAGGTGGCATAGGTCTGGAATGCTGTTGTTGATGACTTATAGGGCAACTAGACCCAGGTTGATTGGCTAGGCTATCCCAGATTGTATGAAGTTGAAAAGGGGATTTTCCTTAGGTGATTGGTCTAGTTTACTTGCTCAGCAATAACCAACAAAGCCATAGTTTGAGAAACTACAGATAACTGAACTTGAGCAATGTCATCATCTGATTATTGAGTCATCCCAAGAGCTCAGGACTGCTGGTGAGGTCTCATTGAGTGCAGGTTTCTGATTGGTACTTTCCAGATCATTGTATGCTTAAACCCCTTCCTTTGCTTAAGAGCAGAAATAAATTTGAGGATAATCATTGAGAACTAGGACGCAGTTTCTAGTTCAAATGTCCTTTGAGGACTAAGCCTCTTTATAAACATGTTTACTAAGCATTAGTCCTTATATATTAGGACATTTCTGGTGGTGATGCAAACACTAGCTCCCAAATAACATGTCCTACTTTTGAACATCTCCCAATCTTATAACCCTCTATTGCTCTTATGAGCTCTTTTCCCAAATATGCTAACTTCTTTAGGTATATTCCTATTTATTGATATCATTCTTACAATCTGGTGGCAGGGAACTCAAACAGGGGCTCTGAATCAGCCTACAAGGGTGGGATGGGGAGGGAGATGGGAGGGAGGTACAAGAGGGAGGGGACATATGTATCCCTACAGTTGATTCATGTTGAGGTTTGACAGAAAACGGCCAAAATCTGTAAAGCAATTATCCTTCAACTAAAAAATAAATTAAAAAAAATTTTTTTAATTTGGTGTCAAAAGCAATATAAGGTATGGAACTCCTTTCTTCTTAATTATGAACACTGCACTTGTATTAATCTATTTGTTCCCACCAAAATGATAAAGGGATGAATATACACGTGTGGGGTTTGCAATAAATAAGACATAATCACGTTAGGAGGGAAGGATATGTGAAAATATACATCATTAGAATGTTAATTTAGAAGCAAACCTAGAGCATTGGGTAAAAATTAATGATAGCCTTATGGAAAACTGAATCTCATCAATGTAACCTAATTTTTTCCAGAACATTGTAAGGATCTGGAGGAAACAGGGCACATACATCCTGACTTTCTCATGCTGTTGATTTAATTATGAATAACATGATCAGCAGCAACCCAGGGAAGCATAGTTTAGCTTGTATGTTACCACAGTCAGAGGGTGGGAATGGCAGAGACACCAAGGATGTGCTGCTGGTATGGAGTAGCACTTACTAGTTAACCCTTCAGAGGTCAGTCTGGGACCCAGTTCTTTATTAAATAAACTTTAATCTTGTGTATATATTTGTGTGCCAGAAATACTGGAAACAGAAGTCAAAATAACCTGGATAAATTAGGTACTTACAAACTGGACAGTGTCAAATGAAGGCTAATTTTGTAAGCAGGAAGTTCATGTTGGAGAATGGTTGGTTTTATGTCTGTTCCTGGCAGAAAAAAATACAGTGGCTCAAATTTAGTACGTTTATTTCTCTCATGTAACAATCCTAGGTGAGTATTTGCAGCCCTCTATGCCCGACTGATACAGCTCTGCTGCCTTCACCATGTGTCCTTCACAGTTGCTTTGGTTGCTTATAGAAAGAAGGATGAGTTTTGCCCAGAAATGGCTAACATCACATCTACCCACATCTCATTGGCTAGAAATCAGTCACATGGCCATTCCTAATTGCATGGACGACTGGGAAATATAGGTCAGCTGTGTGCTTCAGAAAAGGAGAGAGCACAGAATTTGGGAACCAGTAACCATTTCTGTCATACCTCTGAGAAACAGCAATGGAGTTGACAAATTCTTTTTTCAGTTTTCTTTTTTGATATGGATCATTTTTGAACTCTTTATTGAATTTATTACAATATTGCTCCTTTTTTGTTTTGTTTTTTTTTTTTTTTTTTTTTTTGGTCCATGAAGCATCTTAGCTCCCTGACCAGGGATTAAACCCCACACCCCCTGCCTTGGAAGGCAGAGTCTTAACCACTGGACCACCAGGGAAGTCCCAACAACAGAGAATTTAATATTGGTTAAACCGTCATTCACAAATGGTCAGCAGTCCCTGTGGAGGAGAATATGGCAATATCTGACAAAAGTGTATAAGTAAACATTTACCCTTTCACCTGGCAGTCTCATTTATAGTAATTATTCCAGAGGAAACACCTCCACAAATCACTTTTGTAGAAAGTACTTAGTAACTATAAACCAGAAACAAGTGATAAAGGGTGGGTTGATATGGGTGGAGGGAATAACAGTGGAAATAGGACTTTTCTGAGTATCTGTTTTTATATAGTTTTTACTTTGAACCATGTAAATATTTAAATGTTTGAGCTGACTCATTGGAAAAGAACTGGGATGCTGGGAAAGATTGAGGGCAGGAGGAGAAGGGGACAACAGAGGGTGAGATGGTTGGACGGCATCACTGACTCAATGGACATGGGTTTGAGTGGACTCCAGGAGTTGGTGATGGACAGGGAGGCCTGGCGTGCTGCAGTTCATGGGGTTGCAAAGAGTCAGACACGACTGAGCGACTGAACTGAACTGAAAGTTAAACAAAAATGAAAAAAATCCTGAAATTTAACATACAAAAAACAACTAATAATCAAAAACAGTATATCAAATTGATTGTTGTTGTTCAGTTGCCCAGTCATGTCCAACACTTTGTGACCCCACAGGCTGCAGCATGCCAGGCCTCCCTGTCATCATCATCACCTAAAGGCGTGGCTTATAGCTTCATTGAGTTATACCAGCCCTGTTAACCGTGACAAGGCAGTGATTCATGAAAGGGGTCAAATTGACTATACAACCATAAATTTTGTTGTTGTTCATTCACTAAGTTGTGTCCAACTCTTTGCAACCCCTGGAACTGCAGTGCCTCAGGCTTACCTGTCCTTCACTATCTCCCAGAGTTTGCCCAAACTCATACACATTGAGTCGGTGATGCTATCTAACCATGTCATCTGCTGCTGCCCTCTTCTCCTTTTGCCTTCAATCTTTCCCAACATCAGGATGTTTCATCAGGATGTTTTCCAATGAGTCAGCGCTTCATATCAGGTGGCCGAAGTATTGGAGCTTCAGCATCAGTCCTTCTAATGAATATTCAGGGTTGATTTCCTTTAGGATTAACTGGTTTGATCTCCTTGCAGTTCAAGGGACTCTCAAGAGTCTTCTCCAGCACCACAACTCAAAAGCATCAATTCTTCAATGCTCAGTCTTTTTTATAGTCCAACTGTCACATCCATACATGGCTACTGGAAAAATCATAGCTTTGACTCTACATAACTTTTTCGGCAAAGTGGTGTGTCTGCTTTTTAATATGCTGCCTAGATTTGTCATAGCTTTCCTACCAAGGAACAAGCAGCTTTTAGTTTCATGGCTATAGGCACCATCCACAGTGATTTTGGAGCCTGAGAAAAAAGTCTGTCACTGTTTCCATTGTTTCCCCAGCTATTTGCCATGAACTGATTGGACTGGATGCCATGATCTTAGTTTTTTGAATGTTGAGTTTTTCCCATATTTTTACTCTCCTATTTCACCATGAATTTTAAAAAAGAATTAATTAACTTTTTAACGAAGTGCTCAGACTCTGTACCCCTAGAAGGATATAGTCAAGGGCAAAAGGGATGGGAGAAGAAGTTGCACTTTATTTATATGTTTAGTTGTTGGCAATGGTATCAGTGTAGTAACTCGAAAACTAGTATGTACTGTAGTTAGTATAAGTAAATCAATATCGTAATGTAACTGGGAGCCAGGTTGTCACTGGGAGAGGGAAATAAAAATTAAGGAGTGAGGTAAGAAAGAATCCTGTGATGTTAGCCTTGAAGTGGAGGTTATCAGTATCAATTCCTGATTAAAAAAAAAATTCTAGCCCTGCCCACTGAAAAGGCCTAGACACAAAGACACCTCAGTAATAATCTACACACCTCTTGCTCAGGTTTTCCTTTCTAAATAATGTGGGGTTTTTTTTGTTGTTTTTTTTACAAAAAGAACTAGGGCTTCTTGAAAAAAGTTACTCTGGGTCTGCAAAAGTACATGATGCCTGAAAGCAAATGAATGCTTAAGGACTGAACATGTCGGGAGGAGAGAGTTTCAGGTGGAGGGAACTCTGACAGGATGAATGTGGGAAAGTTTAGCTATTCAAAAGAATGATGTCAGTGGATTTTAACACTGAATAAAAACAAATCCACGTATCTATAATAGAAGGCCAGTGGAAATTAATTGCCAGTTTGTAAATGCAGAAAAATCACTGTTTCACAATTCCCAGTATGGTGATTGATCCAGGCAGTGGGTGCTAGAACTAATATCAGGTTAGACTTTGTTAGGAAACAGCATAGTTTTATCAGTCTCAAGGTATTACCACCCTAGAGACCACTTATTGATTACAAAAGGGAACAGGTACCCCAACAGTAGAGAAATATGGCAGACACCTCCTTCATCAAATGCTCTAAATTCACATGACCGACAAGGAGACAAACTGACACAATGGGACATATAGTCTAGTGTTCTTACCGAAACTGTTTATCTAATATGGAGGAAACAATTAGACAAACACAGATAGTGCATTCTATAGGATGATTGGCCTAGAGTCTTCAAAAATAAAGTATCAAAAAGAAAAAAATGGTAGAGAACTATTCTAAATTAAGAGAGACTGAAATGATGTAAGTAAACGCAATCTGTTATCCTTGTCAGTTGTTTCATTTGCTTTTATTTTCTCCCATTCTGAGGGTTGTCGTTTCACTTTGCTAATATTTTCCTTTGTTGTTTTCCTTCACTTAAAGCTTTTAAGTGGGTCCCATTTGTTTTTGTTTTTATTTCCATTACGCTAGGAGGTAGATCATAGAGGATCTTGCTGTGATTTACATCAGAGAGTGTTCTGCCTGTGTTTTCCTCTAAGAGTTTCAGGTCTTACATTTAGGTCTTTAATCTGTTTTGAGCTTATTTTTGTGTATAGTGTTAAGAAGTATACTGACTTCATTCTTTTACATGTAGCTGTCCATTTTTCCTAGCACCACTTGTTGAAGAGACTGTCTCTTCTCTATTGTAAATTTTTGCCTCCTTTGTCAAAGACAAGGTGCCCATGGGTGCGTGGATTTATCTTCAGGCTTTCTATCTTGTTCCATTGGCCTATACTTCTGTTTTTGTGCCAGTACTGTACTGTCTTCATGAGTGTGGCTTTGTAGTTTAATCAGAAGTCAAGAAGGTTGATTCCTGTTGTTCCATTCTTCTTTCTCAAGATTACTTTGACTTTTTGGGGTCTTTTGTGTTTCCATACAAATTATGGAATTATTTGTTCTAGTTTTGTGAAAAAATACTGTAGGTAGTTTAATAGGGATTGCATTGAATTTGTAGATTGCTTTAGGTATAAGCCATTTTCACTATATTGACTCTTCCAGTCCAGGAACATAGTATATCTCTTCATCTGTTTGCATTGTCTGATTTCTTTCATCAGCGTCTTATAGCTTTCTGCATGTAGGCCTTTTGTCTCTTTAGGTAAATTTATTCCTAAATATTTTATTCTTCGTGTTGCCATGGTGAATGGGATTGTTTCCTTAATTTCTCTTTTTGGTTTTTCCTTGTTAGTGTGTAGGAATGCAGTGGATTTGTGTATTAATTTAATGTCTGTGACTTTACTGTATTCATTGTATTTACAATACTGTATTTACTGTATTCATTCATACTTTAGTGATTTTCTGGTGGCATCTTCAGGGTTTTCTATATAGAGAATCAAGTCATCTGCAAACAGAGTTTTATTTCTTTTTTTCCAATCTGGATTCCTTTCATTTCTTTTTCTCCTCTGATTGCTGTGGCTAGGACTTCCAAAATTATGTTGAATAATAGTGAGGAGAGTGGGCACCCTTGTATTGTTCCTGATTTTAGAGGAAATACTTTTGGTTTTTCACCACCGAGGATAATGTTTGCTTTGGGTTTGTCATATATGGCCTTTATTATGTGAGGTATGTTGCTTCTCTGTCTATTTCTGGAGGGTTTTTTTAAATCATAAATGGGTGTTGAATTTTGTCAAAGGCTTTCTCTGCATCTATTGATATGATCGTATGGTTTTTATTTTTCAATTTGTATCACATTGATTGATTTGCATATATTGGAGAATCCTTACATCCCTGGAAGAAAAACCACTTGATCATGATGTATGATCTTTTTAATGAGTTGCTGGGTTCTGTTATAATTTTGTTGAGGATTTTTGCATCTATGTTCATCAGTGATGTTGGCCTATAATTTTCTTTTTTGTGGTATCTTTGTCTGTTTTTTGGTATCAGGGTGATGGTGGCCTCATAGATTGGTTTGGGAGTTTTCCTTTCTCTGCAATTTTATGGAAGAGTTGAGCAGGACAGGTGTTAGCTCTTCTCTAAACTTTTGGTGAAATTTGCCTGTGAAGCCATTTGGCCCTGGGCTTTTGTTTGTTGGGAGATTTTTTATTACAGTTTCAATTTCTGTGCTTGTGATTGATCTGTTTATATTTTCTGTTTCTTCCTGGTTCAGTTTTGGAAGGTTATACTTTTCTAAGAATTTGTCTATATCTTCCAAGTTGTCCATTTTATTGGCATATAGTTGTTCATAGTAGTCTCGTATGATCCTTGGTTAGGAGAATTTTAATAGTAGGGAAAGTGTATTAAAGTCTCCATCCCATCATGACCCCATCTGACAAGTTCCTGCCCATGTTATCATTGTTTTTTGACTTCTTAAGTGTCGTTCCAGGATTTCTTTATGCATATGTGGAACTATGTGGGTTTTTTTGTTTGTTTTTACCACTTTTACACAAATGGTGGTATGTTCTGTGCACTGTTCTGTATCTTGATTATTTCCTTAATAATGTGTTTCAGAGACATGTCCATGTCAATATCTGGAGAGTTTCTTTTAAAAAAATAACTGCATAGTATTGCATTGGATGAATTTATTTAACTGTTTCCTTGTTGATGGATATTTAGATTATTTCCATTCCTTTGTTATAATAAGCAGTGCTTCCGTGAATAATCTTATAGACATTTTTTCATGCATGAAAGTGAATCTGTAGGATATATCTTTAGGAGTGGAATTGTTGGCTCAAAGGACATACACATATGTTTGCAACTTTGATAAGATATTTTCAAATTGCTTTTCAAAGGAGTTTTTCCAGTTATACTCCTACAGTCTCACAGATATACACTATTGACAAATTTGGGAGGGTGCCTATCTTTTTAAGAAACAGATAGGATAGCTTAAATTTCTGGTTTTCTGTAGGAGTGATGTTGATACCTTTTCATATATTTAATAGCTCATTTTCCCTTTTTGTGAATTGTCTCTTCCAGTTCTTCACTCTGTTTACTGTTTCACTGTTGGACTTCTGATCTTTTCTCTGGTTGATTTGTAAGAGATTATATTTTATAATTTTTTTTCCAATTTGTTGTTTTCTTTTGATTTTTCCTATAGTTTTTATGTCAGAAAGTATTGTTATTATTTGGCTAAATTTAGTAATCCATTAAAGGTATTTCTGACTTCTGGTTGTTGAAGAGCCTGATCCTAGGCCTTGTTTATCCATCCTTTATATGCTAGTTTCCATCTGCTAATTCCAAACTCCCACTCCATCCCTTTACCACCTCCCCTCCCCCTTGGCAAACAGAAGTCTGTTCTGTTTGTGAGTCTGTTTCCATTTCATGGATAAATTCATGTATGTCATATTTTAGATGTCACGTATGTGATATCATGATATTTGTCTCTTTCTGACTTACTTCACTTAGTATAACCTCTGTGTCCATCCATGTTGCTGCAAACGCCATTCTTTTATTATTTTTTTACACTTGCCTAGGCTTTCTTGCATTTCTAAAAAGTAGTTTTGTCACCCAAGTGTTTGTTCCTGGAGACTTTGGTCTTACACTTTCTTTGAAAAGTGTTTGAGAGGTCTTTGACGCCTCTGTTTTAGTGTATAGATCACATCTCCATTCCTTCTGTTGAAGAACTGGACCACGTGACCTTTAGTGTTCTCCACTGTGACTTTCGCAGATTGCACACTCATCGTGCTGCTCAGTAGTCCGTGTTCGTTACCTTGTTTAAAAACAGCTTTACTGAAGTATAACTGACATACAGTAACTGTGCATATCTACTGTGTACAGTTTGATACCTTTTGCCATATCTATGCCCATGAAACACCACTAGCATCAGGAGAGTAAACACATTTATCACCCCAAAAGTTCCCTGTGGCCCTCTGTAATTTGTCCCTTCTCCCCCTCCTATCTCCTCAGCAACTAATATCTGCTTTCTGTCATTGTAGGTGAGTTTGTGTTTTCTGAGATTTTATGCAAATGGAATCATGAAGCATGCATTCTGGTTTTTGCCTGGCCTCCCCCACTCAGCATAGTTATTTTGAGACTCATCTGTATTTCTGCATGTGTTGATAGTTCCTCCTCTTTATTGCTCAGTAATGATCCGCTGCACGCGTCTCCCACTCTTATTTATCCATTCACTCATTGATCGAAATCTGTATTGTTGCCAGTTTTATGTCCTTTGCATTTCTTGCAAACTGGCGGCTGGATCCAGAGATCTGACAGACTCAGGTTCAGCCTATAGAAGGCACAGAATGTTTGGTTCCTCTCCCGCTGTGACAGTCACAGCCATAGGTGCTTAATGCCAGCATCTGTTAATTCATGGGTGGAATGTCAGGTCTACAGCTTATTTTTCATTGACAAGTTGGAACACTCTAAAGAGCTGCTTCCCCTCACCTACTACTTGGTTACCCAGTGACATGCCTCATCTAAGGCGGCATAAATCCTGTATTTTTTCCCTTAATTTACCTGTTTTCAAGGGACCCATTCTATCCCTTAATTCTTTGTGTAAAATTTGTTTTCTCTTGGGAAACTGGTTATCTCTTCTCTTCTGTTATCACTGTTTCGAAATTTCTGATGTATCTCAGCACAGGTCTAGTTTCTTCCATCAAGGTGGAAGGTTTTCAGTCTTGAAAAACTTCCTGTTCTAGAAAATGGTATATCCTTTTCTTCCTTGATTCCCTTCTTCCCAGTTTATTCTCTTTCTGGGACTCCTATTGTTCAGATTTCCACCTGCTGGATTGGTTTTCTGTTTTCTTATCCTTCATCTTTTTGTTCTACATTTTCTGGGAAATTTCCTGCACTTTATTTTCTAACTCTACAGTTCAGCTTATCATTTCTGCCATCAGACTTTTATCTTGCAGGAGTGATTTATTTTCTGTGGTGGTGGTTAGAAGTAGCTTCCTCTTTTTGTTTCGTGAATGCAGTACCTTCTCCCTGAAAACAATGAGTTTTTAAATAGTGTTTTCTTCTAGCACTGTGTCTCTTTTCTACAAGTTATCTTTTTTTCTGCTTGTGGGTTTGACTTTTCATTGTAGAGATTTTCTTCGAATGTCTGAGGACCTATGGATGTCTGGTCATACTTATGAGTAGAGCATGATCCGGGAAGTTTCCTTAGGGGAGAATCAGTGTCAGTGTCTTTACTATTTCTTCCTGAATTGATCCCTAGAGAAGGATGTTTGGATCTTTATGTTTTGTGAAAATGGTATTCTTGCAATCTAAGTGAGGAAAAGAAGGCTAGGGAGGTCTCAACTTTTAATGTGCATAGTTTTACTCAGAGTCCGTTTTCAGCCTGGTAGCCCGTCATCTTCAACTCTTGTCACAGTCTAGAGACTCTGTGTTCCTCATGCCAGAGAACAGCTGCATTCTTATTCCACAGTTTGGGAGACTGTTACCTGTTGCATTGAATTGGGGAAGGAATCTTGGATCTGTTTATTTCATTTGCAGCTAATCCTCTTGTTTTTAGTCCCATCTTTGCATCCCTTTTCAAAGTTACCTGGGCCAACAATTCCTAAGCCTTTTGGGGGCCCTGAGGTATAAATTAGATTGCCACTGTGCTTTCTCTGTTGCTGGCATTCTTCAGTCTATTATCAGTATATATGACTCCTCTGAAGATTTTATTAAAAATGCTGATTGATTCAACAGCTCCAAGTTGGAGCCTGAGATTCTGTATTTATAATAAGCTCCTTGCTATGGTGTTTAGTTACTAAGTCATGTCTCTTCGAAACCCCGTGGACTGTAGCCCGCCAGGCTCCTCTGTCCATGGGATTTCCCAGGCAAGAATACTGGAGTGAGTTGCCATTTTCTTCTCCAAGGGATCTTCCCAACCCAGGGATCAAACCCGAATGTCCTGCTTGGCGGGCTGATTCTGTTCAGTTGAGCCACCTAGGAAGCCCATAGCAAGCTCCAAGGTGATGCTTATGTTCCTGTTCCTGTTTTCTTGGAAAGGAAAGAAACAGCTTCATTGGAGGTTGTATCATAGTTTATATAGCCAATTTCCTATTGATGAATATTTAAATTCTAGATTTTTGCTTTTAATATTTGGAGATGAAAGTATTAAAAATAAATAAACAAAACATACCCATTTCCATGTTCAGTTTGAATTTTGAAATATGTATATTAACTTGTTGAACCACCACCCCAATCCAAATAAATTACATTTTCATCTCTACAAAAAAGTTGTCTGGTGCCTCTGCCCCAGCCTGGCCCTAGGTTTCTACTGATGGTCTGTCTGACCCTATAGATTAGTTCTGCTGTTCTATAATTCCATATAATTGGAATTATACAGTCTGTACTATTTTGTGTTAGGATGTTTTCTTTCAGCATGTTTTTTTAATTTATCCCTGTGTAGCATGTATCAGTACTTTATTCCTTTTTATTGCTGAAAAGTATTCTACTGTCTATCTGTTCTTCTATTATTCTACTTTCTATCCATAAAAAGTATATTCTATGGGTATACTACTGTTTGAAAGTGAAAGTGAAGTCGCTCAGTCGTGTCCGACTCTTTGTGACCCCATGGACTGTAGCCTACCAGGCTTCTCCGTCCATGGGATTTTCCAGGCAAGAATACTGGAGTGGGTTACCATTTCCTTCTCCAGGAGATCTTCCCGACACAGGGATTGAACTCGGGTCTCCTGCATTGTAGGCAGACGCTTTACCGTCTGAACCATCAGGGAAGTCCAATACTACTGTTTAGGTGGTGCTAATGGTGAAGAATCCACCTGCCAATGCAGGAGACTAAAAAGACTTGGGTTCAGTCCCTGGGTCTTGCCTGGAGAATCCTGTAAACAGAGGAGCCTGATGGGCTATGGTCTGTAGGGTTGCAAAGAGTCAGACATCACTGGAGCGACTTAACACACAGTTTATTTATCCATTCTCCTGTTGGTGGATATGTGATGTGGGTTTTGGAGCCATGGTGAATCAAGGTGCTACACACGTTTGTGTCCAAGTCTCTTTGTGTGGACATACATCTTCACTTTTCTTGGGTAAATACCTCGGAGGAGGGTTATTGGATAAAATGGTGATCAGATGTCAGTGTTGTTAAGAAATCTGCAAGCTGTTTAAGCACTTTCAGGTCATTCTACATCCTTGTCAACACACATATTGTCAGTCTTTAAATTTTAACTCTTTTAGTGGGTATGCAACAGTATCTCATTGTGGCCTTCGTTTCCTGAACGCGTCTGTTCAGATCTTCTGCCCATTTTTTGAAAGGCTAATTATCTTAGAGTTATAAGAGTCTGTTCTTATTCTGGGTCCAAGTCATTGATAAGATACCCTGTATATCTTCTCCCTGTAAAGTCTGTAACTTTTGTTTTTCTTAACTATGCTTTTAAAGAGAAGTAAATATTTGCTTTTTAACTGAGTCCAATTTATCAGCCTGTGTGTGTGCACGAGCACATGTGCCCCTGCTGAGGGAGCTGTGACCACTGCAGTGGAGGTCCAGTTGTTTTTCAGTCACTTAAGTCGTGTCCAGCTCTGCAACCCTGTGAACTGCAGTACACTAGGCTTCCCTGTCCTTCACTGTCTCCTGGAGTTGGCTCAGACTCATGTCCATTGAGTCAGTGATGCCATCCAACCATCTCATCCTCTGGCATCGCCTTCTCCTCTTGCCTTCAGTCTTTCCCATCGGGTCTTTTCCAGTGAGTCAGCTCTTCACATCAGGTGGCCAGAGTATTGGAGCTTCAGCATCAGACCTTCCAGTGAACATTTAGGGTTGATTTCCTTTAGGATTGACTATTTTGATCTCCTTGCAGTCCAAGGGACTCTCAAGAGTCTTCTCCAACACCACAGTTCAAAAGTATCACTTCTTTGGTGCTTCGCCTTCTTCATGGTCCAGTGCTCACATCCATACATGGTTACTGGATAAACCGTAGCTTTGACTATTCAGGACATTTGTTGGCAAAGTGATGTCTCTGCTATTTAATAAGCTGTCTGGGTTTGTCATACATTTTCTTCTAAGGAGCAAGAGTCTTTTAGTTTCATGGCTGTAGTCACCGTCCACAGTGATTTTGGAGCCCAAGAAAATAAAATCAGTCACTGTTTCCACTTTTCCCCCATCTGTTTGCCATGAAGTGATGGGACCAGAGGCCATGGTCTTAGTTTTTTGAATGTTGAGTTTTAAGTCAGCTTTTTCACTCTCTTCTTTCACTTTCATCAAGAGGTTCGTTAGTTCCTCTTCTCTTTCTGCCATTAGAGTGATATCATTGTATCTGAGTGTTGGTATTTCTCTCTGCAATCTTGATTCCAGCTTGTCATTTATCCAGCCCAGCATTTCACATGATGTACTCTGCATGTAAGTTAAATAAGCAGGGTGATAATATATAGCCTTGACATACTCCTTTCCCAATTTGCAACTGGTCCATTGTTCCATGTCCAGTTCTGACTGTTGCTTCTCGACCTGCATACAGGTTTCACAGACAGGTAAGGTGGTCTGATATTCCCATCTTTAGGAATTTTCCAGTTTGTTGTGATCTACACAGTCAAAGGCTTTAGTGTAGTCAGTGAAGCATAAGTAGATATTTTTCTGGAATTCTCTTGCTTCTGTGATCTAGCCGATGTTGGCAATTTGATCTCTGATTTCTCTGCTTTTTTTAAATCCAGCTTGAACATCTGGAATTTCTTGGTTCGCATACTGTTGAAGCCTAGCTTGAAAGATTTTGAGCATTACCTTGCTAGCATGTGAAATGAGCGCAATTGTATGGTACTTTGAACATTCTTTGGCATTGCCCTTCTTTGGAATTGGAATGAAAGCTGACCTTTTTCAGTCTTGTGGCTACTGCTGAGTTTTCCAAATTTGCTGGCGTATTGAGTGCAGCACTTAACTGCATCGTCTTTTAGGATTTGAAATAGCTCAGCTGAAATTCTATCACTTCCACTAGCTTTGGGTCCCTCCCCTCAAATTCTTGTCTATCTGAAATGCAACTTTATTTGGAAATAGGTTTTTGAAGATGTAATGAAGGTAAGGCCATACCAGAATAGGGCGGGCCCTGAATTGCAGATGACACCACCCTTATGGCAGAAAGTGAAGAAGAACTAAAGAGCCTCTTGATGAAAGTGAAAGAGGAGAGTGAAAAATTTGGCTTAAAGCTCAACGTTCAGAAAACTGAGATCATGGCATCTGGTCCCATCACTTCATGGGAAATAGATGGGGAAAAAGTGGAAACAGTGTGAGACTTTATTTTTCTGGGCTCCAAAATCACTGCAGATGGTGATTGCAGCCATGAAATTAAAAGATGCTTACTCCTTGCAAGGAAAGTTATGACCAACCTAGACAGCATATTAAAAACTAGAGACATTACTTTGCCAACAAAGGTCTGTCTAGTCAAGGCTATGGTTTTTCCAGTGGTCATATATAATGCAGCGTTGGTGGTATAGTGGTAAGCATAGCTGCCTTCCAGTGGTCATATATGGATGTGGAGTTGGACTGTGAAGAAAGCTGAGTGTCAAATAATTGATGCTTTTGAACTGTGGTGTTGGAGAAGACTCTTGAGAGTGCCTTGGACTGCAAGGAGATCCAACCAGTCCATCCTAAAGGAGATCAGTCCTGGGTGTCCACTGGAAGGACTGATGCTGAAGCTGAAACTCCAGTATTTTGGCCACCTGATGCGAAGAGTTGACTCATTGGAAAAGACCCTGATGCTGGGATTGGGGGAAGGAGGAGAAGGGGAAGACAGAGGATGAGATGGCTGGATGGCATCACCGACTCAATGGACATGAGTTTGAGTAAACTCTGCGAGTTGGTGATGGACAGGGAGGCCTGGCGTGCTGTGACTCATGGGGTCGCAAAGAGTCAGACACGACGGAGAGACTGAACTGAAGCGAATGCAGTGACCAGGGTTCTTAAAAGAGGAGAGGACACACAGAGACAACACAGGGGAGAAGTCTGTGTAAAGATGGAGGCAGGGACAGGTGTTCTGCTGGCACCAGCCAAGGAACGCCACAGTCTCCAGAAACTGGAAGAGGCAAGGAAGGATGCTCCTCTAAAGCCTTAAGGAAGCACAGCTGTGCTGAGACCTTGATTTCAGCTTTCCAGCCCCCAGAACTGTGAGAAGACTAATTTCTGTTGTTTTGACTACCCAGTGGTAATTTTTTATGGCAGCCCTTGGAAACTAATACACCTACTGGGATCACAAAGATTTCCTGTTTTCTTCTACAGATTTCAGCTTCACTTCTACATTTAGTCTTATGGTCCATTTGGAGTTTATTTCTGTGTATGGTGTGAGAAAAGAATTAAGGTTAATTTTTCCCATGTGGATATCCATTTTCTAGCACCATGTTTAGAAAATACCCTCCTTCCCCTTCTTAATTAACTTGTCCTTTTGTTGAGAATCATAAATATGTGAGTCTACTAGATTCTGTTCTGTTCCATTGATTTATAGGACTATCCTTACGGAAATGCTGCTCAGTTGCCGCCAACTCTATGTGACCCCATGGACTGTAGCCCTCCAGGCTTCTCGGTCCATGGAGTTTTCCAGGGAAGAATACTGGAGTGGGTTGCCATTTCCTACGCCAAGGGATCTTCTCAACCCAGGAATCGAACCTGTGTCTCTTTTGTCTCCTGCATTGGTGGGTGGATTCTTTACCACTGGAAATCGCATCCTAGCTAATGCTGATGCTGCTAAGTCGCTTCAGTCGTGTCCAACTCTGTGCGACCCCATAGATATCTGGCAGCCCACCAGGCTCCTCTGTCCCTGGGATTCTCCGGACAGAAATACTGGAGTGGGTTGCCATTTCCTTCTCCAGTGCATACATGTGTGCTAAGTCACTTCAGTTGTGTCTGACTCTGTGTGACCCTATGGACAGCAGCCCACTAGGCTCCTATGTCCACGGGATTCTCTAGGCAAGAATACTGGAGTGGGTTGCCATTTCCTTCTCCCCCTTGTTCTAATACTCCCTCTTTATTTCTGTACCTTTTATAACAGTTCTTAAAATCAGGTAATGTAAGTTCACCAACTTTGTTCTTAAAAATTATTTTGGCTCTGTTGGGTCCTTTACATTTCCATGTAAGTTGTAGAATCAGCTTGCCAATTTCTACAAAAAACTTGGCTGAGTCTTACAGTCCATTGTAAATGTCTTCATTGATTTAGATCTTCTTTAATTTCTTTCTGCACTGTCTTTATTTATAAGTGTAAAAGGCTTTTTTAAAATTATGTGTGACACAGACAAAATTGTCAGTACATTTTTGAGGAATTTAACATGTTCTGATTCCTTCCACTGCCAGTCACCGTAGTTCCTCCAGTGTTTGAGTCATAATCTTCAAGATAGCCCTTTTAAAAAGAACTTTTGCTCAGTCCACAGTTGTAAATCCAGAATTCTTTGAGGTCACCTTTAATCTCCAGTGGGATATAGACACACTTCAAAAATTCCCCACCTGTAACCTTTAGGATCCAGTTTTCTCAAACAGTTTATCTTAGGCCCATGTTTAGGGTCAGAAGAGACAGATCTGATTGGTTTTTAATTTTTCACACCCTCTAAACATGAATAAAGTTGAAATCATATTCACTCCTAAGCTGTCACATCCTAGGACAGATCCCTGGGCTATGCCAGTACCTTTTGAAGTACAGACATTGTGTTCTCAAGATGAAAAATCTTAAAAAACAAGCCATCCTTGTTTCATGTCAACACTAAAATTAGAGTACTAAATCAATATAGTCATTTCCCTCATAGTTTATGCTTTTAAATTATCAATTCAATAATCCTGGAAGCAACCTTTGTGTGTATTCAGTTCAGTTCAGTCGCTCAGTCGTGTCCGACTCTTTGCGACCCCATGAATCACAGCACGCCAGGCCTCCCTGTCCATCACCAACTCCCAGAGTTTACTCAAACTCATGCCCATCAAGTCGGTGATGCCATCCAGCCATCTCATCCTCTGTCGTCCCCTTCTCCTCCTGCCCCCAATCTCTCCCAGCTTCAGGGTCTTTTCCAGTGAGTCAACTCTTCACATGAGGTGGCCCAAGGATTGGAGTTTCAGCTTCAGCATCAGTCCTTCCAATGAACACCCAGGATTGTTCTCCTTTAGGATGAACTGGTTGGATCTCCTTGCAGTCCAGGGGACTCTACATTACTTGAATCTGTTTTAGGTATCATGTTCCTTCTTATCTGTATCAAAATTGATGCTGAACAGTGAGTTCTGAGTTGCAAAAGAGGATTTTTGTACCTGTCTATAAGTTTTGTCCACAAATGATACAAAAGCATACACAAGTGCTATTTCTGAGCGTTTAAAATATTCAGAATACTGTGCTTGCGTGTTGTTTGTTAAACAACCCTACATTTTTCATATATTTGATGCTATGGCAAATGTGATTTCATTTTCCAATATCACTGGTGTATAGAAATTGATTTTTAAAAATTAATCTGCAACCTTGCTAGATTTACTTATTTTAGGAGCTCTTACTGCAGACTTTCTAAGTACTTGATCATATCATTCATGATTAAAGACAGCTTTACTTTCCTATATACATGCCTTTTATTTCTTCTTAATGACTTCCTGTGTTAGCTAAGACCGCTAATGAAATGTTGAGGAGGGTTGGAGGGTGGACATCCTTGCATGGCTCCTGATCGTAGGGGGAAAAGCACCACTCTTTCAGCATTTGGGTTTTTCATTGATGCTTTTTATCTGGTTGGGAAGTTCCCTTCTCTTTGTTTTTGTGAGTTTTTTTTATCATGTTGGGTTTTGTTAAGTGCTTTTTCTACATCTATTCAGATGATCATATAGTTTTTCTCCTTTATTCTGTTAGCATGATGAATCACATCATTCTCTAGTGTTAAACCAAGATTGCATTAGCTATGATGTATTAGGTTATATTATTATTTTTGTACATTAATGAATTTAATTTCATGCATATGTTTTGTTAAGGTTTTTTGCCTCGTATTCTTGAGGGATGATGCTTTATGATTTAGTTTTCTTGAAATGTCTTTGTTTTTTGTTATAAGGGTAATTCTGGTCTTGTAAAATAAGTTGGAAGGTGCTTCTCTCTTCTGTTCTCTTTGGTATTTCTTCCTTAAATGTTCAGCAGAATTCATCTGTGCAAACATGTGAGCCTAAAATTTTCTTTGTGGGAAGGTTTTTAAGTACAAAGTCAATTTCTTTAATAGGAATTTTAAAAAATGCCTGTATATATTTATTTTTGGCTGGGTTGGGTCTTCGTCACTGCACAGGTTTTTCTCTAGTTGCAGCACACGGGGGCTCTCTCTAGCTGTGCGAGGGCTTCTCATCGCAGCCGCTTCTCTTGTTGCCACCACCAAGCTCTGGAACACGGGCTCGGGAGTTGCGGCTGAACGCACCGCTGACCGGGCTTCAGTCGCTGCGGCTCCTGTGCTCCGGAGCTTGCTGCTCAGCACATGGGATCTTCCCAGGTCAGGGATTGAACTCGTGTCTCCTGCACTGGCAGGCGAACTCGTTACCACTGAGCCACCGGGGAAGCCCCATGAGCCCTATTTTTTTTTTTTTTTTTTTTAATTTATTTTTTTTTTTGAGCCCTATTTTTTTAAGGGATCTTTTTGAATGAGTTTTGGTAGTTCATGTCTTTCCGGAAATTTGTCTGTTTCATCACAGTTGTCTCATTTATTGGAATAGAGCTATTCTAAATAGTCCCCTATTATCTTTATAATGTTTGTAGGATCTGTACTGAGGCCCTCTCTTTCCTAATTTTCCTAAGTTTTTTTCTCAGTTTGGTTGGAGGTTTATAGTTTTATTGTTTTGTTTTTCAAAGAACCAGCTTTTGACTGTTTTTACTGTTGTGTGTGTTTTAAAATGTCTGTTGTTTTCTACTCTTTATTATAGCCTTCCCTTGGTTACTTTGGGATTTACTTTACTCTTTTTTTTTTTTTTTGGCCACACTGTGAACCGTATGAGATCTTAGTTCCCTGACCAGGGATTGAGCCTAGACCCTCAGCAGTAAGAGTACAGAGTCCTAATCACTGGACTCCAGGGAATTCCCTTACTTTTCTTTTTCTTAAGGTGAAAATTTGGGTCAATGAATCAAGACCTTCTTTTTCAATACAGGCAAATATAAGAATGTCAGTACAAAAACAGTTCCTAGTGGAAATTAAAACTGAATTTTGATTTTCTTGATTTTCTTATATTTGCATTGCTGCTTTTCAAAATTGTTTTGTCTACTATAGATTTATAAATTCTGATAATGTAAATACTACTTGCTATTCCCTAAGGAAATGTTAAGAGAATTACAAGGCATTTTAAGTGTCAGGGTAGGCCATAACATCTAATCATGAATCCTTCCAGCTTGATATAACAGACTGTCTTCCTGCTTCCACTGTCCATCCATTCTGAATCCCCGGGGCTTTGCTCTGCCACACACAGTCACTCAAGAACCCAGGTTGCCAGGCCCCGCTGTGTTGAGCTATGCCGTCGACCCCCTGTGGCAGGAAGGGCGCCCTGAGGGGCTCTGCTCCGCTGCTGTGGGCACCAGTGATCTGCATAGTCACTCTTACTTGGAAAGCTCGTTCACATAAATTAGATCCCTTTCTACATTTCCAGTTGTGAGCTGAGCCATAATTGTGGCTTCCTGAAGAGTTCTGAAGTCAGACCCAAGGTTGAACTTCAAGCTTCAGCACTTAACAATCATGCATCCCAAGGAAATGTGCTGGTTAACCCCCGAGCGTTTCCTCATGGGAAAAAAATGCCATGATGCTTGTAAGGGTTAGGAAAAAAGTATGTGAGGCCGCTGGACAAGGCTTAATACACTATTTCTCCCACAGGCTTTCTTCACTCGGGAGGTCAGCAAATCCAGCTACAGGCTAATCTCGTTTTCTGTGTAACAACAGACCAGAATGGTAACTGTGCTCGTCTTCCCATCCTCTTAATGCAGATGGTTTTGTTAAGTTTTCCTGTGATTGCGTAACACAGCTATTTGATTGTAATAATGCTATGAAGTTATATACCTTTTTGTTTTAGTCTCAAACTTTCATTAATGTACAGCAGACTTTACAAAAGCTACATGTGTGGTATTGCAACTGATTTTTATAGATGAGAATTCAACTGCCTGCTGTTGAGCCAGATACTAATTTGTGAAATGTGAAAGAGTGCAACTGAGCTCACTCAGTTTTTTTGTTTGGGAAAAGAGAGTATTTTTTCACTTAAAAAAAATGTTATGTTAACATGGAACAAGTGTCAAAAGGTCCTGAAACAAAACAATTTGAGAACTGCTAGGTTAGACTCTGAGCCTGTGGCTGAAGACTGCCATGTGAACAGGGTTCCTGTCACCCGCACTTGTATTGCAGGGCCTTTGGTGACTTCATCCAAGTATCAGGGGCTCCCAGCAGTGATACAGAACCCGCCTGCCAGTGCAGGAGACCCAAGAGACTCAGGTTCAGTTCCTGGGCCAGGAAGGATCCCCTGGAGGAGGAAATGGTAACCTACTCCAGTATTCTTGCTTGGAGAATCCCATGGACAGAGGAGCCTGGCGGGCTACAGTCCATGGTGTCACAAAGAGTTGGACATACAGAAAGAAAAACACCAATATAGTATATTAATGCATACATATGGAATTTAGAAAGATGGAAACAATCACCCTATATGGGAGACAGCAAAAGAGACACAGATATAAAGAACAGACTTTTGGACTCTGGGAGAAGGCGAGGGTGGAATGATTTGAGAGAATAGCACTGAAACATGTATATTACCATATGTGAAATAGATGACCAGTCCAGGTTTGATGCATGAGACAGGGCGCTCAGGGCCGGTGCACTGGGACAACCCTGAGGGATGGGATGAGGAGGGGGGTGGGAAGGCGTCAGGATGGGGGACACATGTACACCCACGGCTGAGTCACGTGAATGTATGGCAAAAGCCGCCACAACATTGTAATTAGTCTCCAACTAAAATAATTTAAAAAAACATTTTAAAAAGTCAGACATGACTGAGCGCGCACACACACACACACACACACAGAGTCTAAGTATCCCTTTTCTTCCTTTTGCTGGAAAAAAGATTATAAACAATTAGTCACTTGCTCTAATCCCACAACTAGTTTTTCTAGGCAGAGATCTGGAGGCAGTTGCCCTGAGCTGCAGTTATTTAGATGGCTGTTAATGATGGTTATTTTTGTTTTCTTTCACACACAGCTTATTTGTATGGCGTTTTGGTATGCCAGGAACCAAAAACAAAATAATTCAAGGCAGTGAAACTGAAGTAAACTAGGAAGATCATCAGCCGAGAAGGGCCTGTTGGGAGGAAGCAGAGTAAGTATAGTGTGCATTGAGAATAGGTTGGGTTGTATTAATACATGGAAAAGCAGAGACTGGGTCAGTGAAAAGAAATAATGTTTTGTTTCTCTCAGGCCTAGCCTGCTAATACTTCTAAACTGGCCAGATCACACAGCAAGCCCAAAGATGCCTTGAAAAGGACGTGCACGTTAACTTCTTAAGTTGTGTAAGAGCATGACTTGATTCATAAGTAGTCTAAAACATCATTCAGGAAAGGATCGTATCTTAATAAATCTCTGACCTAGTATTCAAGGGAAGACTGGGGACAGGTAGCCCTATCAGAGGACTTTTGTCCAACTAAATATTGCAATTTTAAATACTTTTAGTAGTTTCTAGGGGACGTGGGGTGTAACATTTTCACCTAAGAAAGTTTTGGTTTCCACGTCATTTTCCAACCTACTTCCCTTTGACTGCTTTTTATTGCCTCAGTGGCCTGTCTTCCCTGGGTCTTGTTTTTCTTGCCTCTGAAGCTTGCCCCAGCTCTGTGATCTCCTACACACGCCATTTCAGGCTTCTCTCTCTCTGCCGATCTTCTTTTGAAGAGGCTCCTGGTTCGGGACTCCTTGGCCGGGGCTGCCCCCGCCCCCTCCCTCTTCCCTGACCCCCCTTAGCCCCTGGGAGGCACTCAGGGTTACTTGCCTCCTCTTGGGACCTGTCTTTCTCAAGAGCCCCCCGCAGAGAGTCAGTGGTGAAGTGGGAACTTGGCAAGCATTCCTTGGATGTTTCCTTTAAACACGATTCCTTAGCTTTACTTTTTGAATTTTGGGTAGGAGTTATAAAGGACACAGTCATTTTATACTGATGATTCTTTCTTCCTTTTAATCCTAAACATACTTTTAAAAAGTAGGTCTTTATGAACCCATACCATTTCCCTTCCTCCCCTCCCTGCCCCCCATTCCCAACGTCTGCCATTTAAAACTAAGCCAGTTCTTTCCTTGGCACAAGGAGGATTTCATATGCTCTTGTCATTCCACCCAGGTTTCCTTACCCAAAGCCAGTAGCATTCGTCAGGGTGGTAGCCATGATTCTGTGCCCTGGTGTATCAAACCTGAAATGGAACTTTTTTGAGAGGGTAAAGTTTACAGTGTATTTTGAATATAGTTTAAAAAAATTGAGCATATACCCAGAACTTATTTGATTTGTTCTTTTATAATGTATAGTTATGGAAATACGTATTGGATGATTTTTATAGTTATCTTTACATATATACATGTGTATGTAAATAGGTACATTATTTGTGTGCCTTAATGACAAGGTCGATTTATATCCATGAGAGTATGTTAAAGACAAAATTATTCATGATCTTTGTTAAAGAACAGTGAGTTAGACCTTAAGACCATTGCAATAGGCACGGGTACCACAATACTGGGATTTTGCAGTCGGGTGCGGAGGGTAGTGTGGAGACCGGATTCAAGCTCAAATGCAATCGAAGTGGGAATTTACAGCCGAGGAAGGTAGGGGTCTGTGAATGGACTATTACCAAGGAAAACATCAGTGGTGAGAGGGGATTCTGGTTAAACTGACTTATCAGAATTCTTGCGAAGGCAGGTCAAGGTGGTTAGACATCACCTGAAGGATGGTGAGGATGAGGAACCTGATCAGACATAGACGGGGAGAGATTCTGGCTAAACCAACTTAGCAGTATTCTTGCTAAAACTGGGTAACATAATGACAAATATAAAAGCTTAGAAGTCAGCTTAGTTGAGAAGAGTTGAATTCTATTCTCAACTAGGAGAGACTCCGTCAAATTATAGTTGATGTTGTCAACAGAACTGGTGACCAACCCTCTCCCATACCGATTTCTTTTCTTTACCCTCAGACAGGATCCTCATAGCTTTCTTGAAATTAATTGTGTTACCTGTTTCTAGGCAATTTCAGGTTTCTTTTACTTCTTAGACTTGATATTCCCTTTTTTTTTTTCCTTAAAGTTTGAGAAATTCAGAAAAATCTGTTAAGTGGAATACCATATTAGTAACTTGACGTGTACCTTTTTCTGTACATGTGTAATATCTTTAAAAAAAACACCAAGAATTGTTAGGTAAGTGCAAAGGAACAGGAATGGAGCTTGAACAGCTTTACAAGCAGGAAAAAGCAATGATGGAGGAGGAAGTTCAAAGAGGAGGAAATTCAAGAAACATCCTCAAGACAAAACACACAGTTGATCCAAAGTTGTTTCTGCAAGACTGTTCCACCACTTTGTGTAACAGCAAGGAAAAAAAAACCCAGCCCCAATAGTAACAAAAAACTTCCTCATGAATGTCAACAATTAGGGACAGGCTAAAAGTGATACCTCCTTATGATGGACTGTTATGCAGCCATTAAAAATGTTTCTTCAGATAGGAAGATAGTTTTCACTCTATATTTTCTACACATTAAATGTTGTTATGCCTTGTGAATGTCGTATGTTAAAAAAAAATGCCATGATAAATTTCAGCAGGACGTTTACTTAAGTGAAATGCAGGATAAAAGATTATGCAGCTGCATTCCTGTTGCTTTGCACTTACCTAGCAATTCTTGATGTTTTCAGGTAATCCTGTTCAGTCCCTGCTCCTTCCTTCCCTATCTTCTTTCATCTCTCTAGGTGCCACACTTGACAGGTCACATCCAGAAGATAAATCTTTCCTCTACCAGTATTCTCGTGATTTTCACCTGAACCATCTGTTTTATATCTTTGAGCTTTGGAAATTTATTTAAATGATGACCCTCCAGCTAAAAAGCTTTGAAAGCAGCTATACTAAAGTGGCCTCATGAGTATTGTCTAAATTTCATGGGCAGAAAAACAAAACCGGATAATGTCTAGAGTCAGAGTGGGACTGAGTCAACAGCTATCAATGAAAAGTTCTGAGTATTCTGATCCGGCTGCTGTTTGAAGCCTATATTTTGGTTCTGGTAAATACCTTTTAAAAAATATCTTGAATTTAAACAATTTAAATTGAAATCAGGAAGAGAAGGGCATTCAAGAAATTTATCCTAAAAAAGTAAGCTAACTAATTTAAATAAAGCAGTTTGGTTATAGATGTGAGTTCTGACCATCTGCATCTCAAAGAATGACCAGAGTATATGCATGAATTCTTCTTGATCATATTCTGTATAAGTGTTCTGTAAGTGTGAGAAATATAAGGTTAATTATTTGGGGAAGTGACTGGATTAAAATAGATTTTTGAGGTGCTTAACTTTGTTAAGTTTTACAGTAGTGAGAACATCAAGATGGCATCAAGGTTTTCTTCTCTTTTCTTTGCAGGGATGAAAAATCAAGTGAAGCACTGTTTTATTGTAGCAGCAGTCCTTTGAAATTTAACTCAAAAAATGGGTGCTCTTAATTCACAGAACTGCTCTTTTCAGTACCAGCTGCATCAAACACATCAGCTTCTAGATGGTAACTGTCTGTTATTCTTGATTATATTTGGGAAAATACTGTTAAATATCTTTACATTAGGAATGAAAAGGAAAAACACTCATCAAAATTTTTTGGAATATTTTTGCATTTCACTAGCATTTACTGATCTTCTACTTTTCGTGAATATTTCTATTATATCTTATTTCAGGGATTTTGTGCTTTTAGGCATTAGGTTTACTAAATACCACATCTGCCTATTTATTCAAATTATTTCTTTTACTTACAGTTTTTTGCATTATCCAGTTTTCCTGATAGCTTGTATAGATTATTACCTGAATTTCTCTAAAGCCGCCAAGCTTCCATTTAAGTGTCAAAAAGTATGTTATTTCTTTACAATTGTTTTAATTTGGATTTCTGTCCTTACTTATGTTTTGGGAGATCCAGCTATCTACCAAAGCCTGAAGGCACAGAATGTTTATTCTCATCAGTGTCCTTTCTATATTGGTGCTCAGGGTTACTGGCTGTCATTTTCCATGGTGACAATTTTATTTATGGGTTTTATAACCTCTTGGTCAGAAGTCATTACCTTGGTACAGGCTGTTAGGATAACTTCCTACATGAACGAGACTATCCTATATTTTCCCTTTTATTCCCACTCTTCTTATACCATTAACTCTAAAAAAACACTCTTGCCCAAGTTGATTATCTGTTTTCTTGGTACCTGGTTACCATTTGTAGTGCTTCAAGTAATTATCCTTTTACTTAAAATACAGATTCCAGCTTACATTGAGATGAACATTCCATGGTTGTACTTTGTCAATAGTTTTCTCATTGCTACAATTTTTTGGTTTAATTGTCACAAACTTAATTTGAGAGACATGGCATTACCTGTGGATCCATTTGTCAACTGGAAATGCTGCTTCATTCCAATTATACTACCTAATTTTGAGCAAATTGAAAAGCCTATATCAGTAATCATTTGTTGATATGTTACCATGTTAAAACTAAAACTTAACAGCTACAAGATGGGTAATTTTACAAACCGGAAGGAATGAGGCCTTGGGACATATACTTAACTGAAGCTCTCCCCTGACCCCAAACTTTCATACCTTTTCAGAATGTGTCTTTTGGGGGCTCTATGTATTAGTTTTCAACAAAATACTTCCAAAAACATATTTATACCTGTTGGCCATACTCATGTTTGTGTTACCCAGAAAACTACTGGATACAAACGGTTATGTAAATCTGAGATTCTTCTGCCAACTTTTCAGATTTAAATAAACATTTTTATTAAACTCAGAGCAAGAAAATTGTTTTCTTTAAATAGTTTAAATGTTCTTTAGCATAAGGAAAAGGATTAGCTCAATTTAAATTTAGCTAATTTTTAAAAATACATCGTTCTTAATGCAAATATTCCTAAGAGCAGAGTTTTTGTTGCTCACCATAAAGAACTGGGAGTGGTGACTGGGTCTCTTCCATGACACACGAGATTTGTTTTCAATTGTAACTTATCTGTCATAGAATCTGCATGGCAACCCACAATCACATTGGTAATATACCGTAGTGTGAAAGTAGAATTTCTTATCCTCAGCACTGTTGAGGTTGTGGGTTGGATAATCCTTTGTTGCAGGAGCGGCTCCATGTACTTTGCAGGATGTCTCTGAAGCACCTCTGCCTCCCATCCACCAGATGCCAGTAGAATCTCCTTTCCCCAGTCATCACAATCAGTGTCTCCAGAAATTGCCATACCTGGCTCGGGCAAGTTCTTGCGTGAGAACTACTGAAGTGAAGCAATCTGAATGGCAGAGTAATCTGAAATCACTCTGAGTTAAACTACAAAGACACCATCTAATTTGTCAATGTCTAAATATGCTCTGTGTTCCTTTCCTTCTTAATGTATGACTTTCTAACTGACCATACATGGGACTGAGATATTTAAAACTATTTTACTAATTAATTAGTAAAGACTTAAAACTCTGCAAATTTTAAATCTGGAAAATGTATAGTTGCTAGCCCCTTGTTAAGCTGCTGGTTTATAAGATGCCCCATTCTTCACAAGCTTAAAAAAAAGAAAGAAATTTTTCAATAGACCAGCCAAATGGAAGAAGCTTTTATTTGTAAAGAAATGAACTTACAACTGGTCTACAATATATTATTGTAATATAAACAATATAAATAAATGATCCTGTAGGCCCACTAACCTTCCATCCAGACCCACATGAAGCAATGTTACAACAATATTCTATGTGAAAATGTGCAGGTTAACAAAGGTGCAATTACAAGCAAGTTTAAGCAGCAGAGTATAAGGTGCTTTAATTTAACAGTTAATGTTGCCATCAACAAATATCTGAATGTTCAATTTTACTTCACTGAATACAGACACAACAAATATGAAAATCTAAAATTCATACACATGCTACTGTTAATATGAAAGTGCTTTCTCTTTTAAAAAAATACACCAAATGGACAATCTTTTTACATAGATCATGGTGTGCTCTTATAATGCAAAATTAACTTCATTTTCAGGTTATACATTTTAAAACTGGTAGCTACAGACACCAATCTAGGAACGCTAATGCTAAGAGTTCTAGAACTATTTCATTTCTTGTAAGGAGGACTCCAGTACAATATCCAACATAAAGAATACATCTATATATAATCTTAACATTTGTTTTTTGTAAAGATAAATGATTTCTTTCCCCTTGGTGATGCTTTTTGTTCATCCTGTGTGGTTCAGTGTTTTGAGGTTTTAAAACATGAAAATCCTATTTTAGGGCAATGGGAGGAACCAAAAGGAGGAATTTAAAAAATCAGTTAACATGTGCTTGAAGCATCAAAAATAAAGTTTTTTTAAAAAAATTTATCACAATCTGCCTTTGTTAAATCAACAGCAAAAAGCATGCTTTCAACAAGCAAGAAGACAAAAAGGACTAGTTCAACAGAGGCTTGAAATGCCCGACACCCGTGTCAGCCTCCATTTTGCACACTGCTGTCTGCAACTCCAACCTTCAGCACAAGCTCACCCCTTACTTTGAGGATAATTTTTAGAGCTTACTTTGACTTTTTTTTCCTATGGAAAAAAACATGCTTTTGAATGAGGTGATTGAGAATCTAGTTAAATGTCTTGGAAATTAGATGTCTAAAATTATTACTATCTTTGCACACTCAAACTGGTTTTTTAAAATTTAGAATACACATACAAAAAATATTTATGTAATATTTTAACAGCAAAAATATTTGAAAAACTAGGTAAACTAAAATACTTCAAAAGTTTTAACCAGTACCATGGAAAAAATTTTTTAAACCCAGACTATCTGGTTACTTGGATGTTAGTGTTCCTATTTACAAACACTTTACTACAGATTCTATTCTTAACACTTATTTGGACATTTACCTGCTTTAAAAAGCTGTTAACTATGATACAGAAAAGTTTTTTTCATTTTGCATCTTTATGGAGAAATATATAAAGTTGTGTCAAATGGGAAATTACACCTTAACTCAGAATCCTCTGGTGGCAAGGAAACCTCTACCCAATTAAATCGATCCTCCCATTCTGTTTGCTCCCCAAATATTTGTAAATTCAAGCTCCAAGCACAGAACTTGTTTTATTGTTTACAGGTTCCGCATGTTAAAGGAAACCCTTTTACTATGTAAAAGATGTGTGCTTTCTAAAAAGTAGATATTTGTGATAATTGTAGGATTTTATGTAGTATTTCTTGCTTTAAAAAGAACACAAAAACTAAATCTGTTTAGCAAGCTCCTTAGAGATTTTTCAGTTTTCAGAAGTTACTGCACTGTCAATACTGGGTGTAAAGCTTTCGTAGTACAAAATGTATCTAGTAAGCCAGCACCAGCTTCCTTGTAATTGTCGTCACACACCCTGCATATCAACACCTCTGGAATAGACTCAAGTGTCAAAGTAATTGAGAAATATGGGCTGTTAAAACAGTTTCAAAATGTAAATCCTAATATTAAGTACCTTTAATTTTATAACCTAATCAGGTATGTGGATTAGTATGCAAAATGTTATAGGAATTGTGATATGATTCAGCCAGACCCCTTGGATATCACCTAGCTTAATCCTTTACCCAATGCATAAATCGGCTCCAACTTTATATTCACTGCATTAAGTAATAATAGTTACATGTTTGTTTATGCCACAATCAAAACTGAGGACAAGAGAGGATTTTGTTATTACCAGTTCCTTAAGTCAGGTATACCAACCACACACTGCACACGACATAGTGAATGTTCAAATGGTTTGCTAAATGAATGGATAAATGAATTGACAGTGTTTAGTGATTTTAGCAAGCATTTAGAAAAATCTCAATTAGCTCATCTGTGTGAATATTCTACCTTAATCCTAAGGAGAACAAAGACTGTGGGTGTCCCAGGAAATGAATCATAATAAATAATTATCTTTTAGCCAAAGCTCTTAAGGGTGAAACAAACCATTAAAAAAAGAAATAAGTAGGAGCAACTTTAAGAAATACCCCACTATGTGGTCTGGAATCATAGTTTATACAGCTTAACGATGATTTAAACAAAATCAACATTTTGAGTAGTACAGGCTCCATACTGAATATTCAGAAGAGGGAACAGGTTATAAGCTTAGTAATGGCCTAAGATGTCACACAGCTAATTTATGAACTAGAAGTAAAACTCCAGTCTCCCAGCCAGTATTTTATCTTCACTTACCATGTTCATTCAGTGATTATGTCCATTATTATTTGCTACTGAAGTAATTATTTAGTACTACCTAAAATAGAATTCTGGTTTTAACATAAGTATTATAAAAGATTTTAGCAATGAATACATCTGGTTTGCTTGAGGCAAGACTAAAGTTCCTTTTCTAAAATAGGTTGATGTTCATTTCACTACCATTCCTCACCACTCTCTTATAATCAACTTTTTCACCTCCATCCATTAAAGCTCCACAAAATCAAGGATTTAACACTGATAACAGTCCCTAAAGTATAACTTTTAAGTCAGTAAGTGACAACTACTATCAATCCTTAAGATTACTGGCGTCAATTTAAATAGGCGGTCTAAAAGGACTTATTTTTATTACTTACATTTAAAACTGTACCATGTTAGCATAAGTGTTTAAAGTTTATATTGATTTCTTCTGTCCAAATTAAATTTCATTCATTACTTTTTAAAATATTTTAAAACCCTGGCACAGGTTTTCTTTCTATGGATTCATACTGATACCACCAGTATCACTGACAGCAACTGTACTTTTCAAAGGCAGTAGAGAAAAATGTTTCAATGTACTTCTTCCCTAATGTCTGAGGCTGAAATAGTCACCTTTAATAACTAAAGTTAAATATTCACAAGCTGTTCAAAGGGGGGAAAAAAATAAAACTGTGGAAAGCATTTCCCAAAGCTTCCATGAACATGGCACCTTAAGAGGTGTGTGTCAGAGTAGAACGGGAGAGCTTTCATTAGAGAAGCTGGGCTTCAGGGGGAGGGCAGGTCTCCCTTCTCATGCAAGTATAAGTATACTAAAATGCAAGTTCAGAAAAAGCCAGATGTTCTGCTCTGGAATATGATGATGATTATTATTTGTACTAATGCTTTACAACTTTTAAAAACAACTATCATAGTATTATTTTAAAATAGATTAAATAAGCTCTGAAAAATAATATGTAAAAACTTTAAAAAATTCTTAGAAATTTAGGAGTTTTCCAAAGAAGATAATATAATTTTCAACATTTTTTACTGAAGAAATGGCTTGTATTAGTGCTATGAGTCAAACTATATGATACATTTTTTGAACTTCTAACAAAAAAGGAGTATCTTCCCAAAGAATCTTTTTAAAGTGTACAGCTTATAGGCTGAAATTAAATTTTAATAAGATTGCATATTTACTTTCCCTAATACTGCATTTGTGCTTATTTAATTGAATCACAACTGTTAAGATAAAAATCAAATGCTCTAAACAGATTCAGAAATATCAATTTTTATGAAAGTAGATTAAACAGTTTTTTCAAGAACCACACTACTGTGCATCAAAGAAAGAGGTAGGCTTGTAGTTAATGAAATCCACAGTAAGAAAACAGAACCCTACAACTCCAGTCATCCGATTCTTAGACCAAGACACAACCTAACAAAATACTATCCTAAGAATGCCTCTCTTTGTACTAAATCCACTAGGTTGGTTGATCTGGAGTACCTGAAAACAGATACTCTCTCCTCTATATAATTCTGATAACTCATAAAACCTTTGTGTTCTTGACAAATACTCTTCCCAACTATACCAGCTGTTAACCTTTCTCAGAAGTCAAAAATCACCGATGTATGTATCACTAGAACTATTAATGTGCTCCTAAGGGCAGGATCATTTGATCAGGAGAGTAAAAGAATGACTCTGATTGCAGGTAAATCTTGACATTAAGGGGGGAAAAAAAAAACCCTATATCCTGTTTATTGCAGTAAATGGAACCCAACCATTACAATTCATTTGAACTACGAACGGCCATATCTATACAACACAACCTCACTCAGTTAACTGAATTATCCTCTTGGGTCTGGAATGCTTTTCTTGCTGTCTCTTCCTCCACTTCCCTGTCATTTCCCCTAGAAGCCCGTCCCCAAGGCCCACTGGCAGTGTGCAGAAAACAACTGAGGATACATCGCGCAGAGTGGCCGGTGTATTGCCCTGTACAGCCTCTCTACTGCCCAGAGGCTGCTCAAAGACATGAGCTGAGTGTCAGGTGTTAGAAATTCCTGCTGAAATTAACCCTCCTACAGAGTCTTCTGTAGGGCTTCTCAAGCAAAGAAGAAAGTTAGCAGTCTCCTTCGGGCTTGAGGAGGTAAGGGGGAATGAGGCCCTTTCATCCTATTAGGCAATAGTGCTCCTCAATGCCCCTTGCTCAGAGGCAGCATGAGTTCTTGCCATTCAATGAGGGGGAGGATCTTCAAACCACAAAATATAACCAAGCTGTTCTAGTTGAAAATACATTTTTTAAATGTTCTAACAGTATGTCCAGCCAGGGATTTCTTCCACTTGATATGGCTATGAAGACAGCATCTTTCCCATGCATCTGTACTAGTTTCTTCTTTCCAAAATTCTTTACACACATGTAAACACAGCCTAAAATTACACACAATCTATGCATTGCCTCACTACCATACTTTATGCCATGATGGTACCAAAACCTTGCAAATGCAAACAATGGGTTTTCATAACATTTAGCTGAACAAGTCAAGTGACATGAGGCACTAGAACAGATTTCAATCCAAGACTGGTATTTGAATACACTGACTATAATATCACACTAGATATGGGAAAATTAGCTATGTTGAAAATTTAAGTGGGCTACCTAAAAAATTCTTTTTCTATTTAAATCTGTTTAAAACTAGGTAAAATGAGTATTAACTTCAAAAGTATAGAGATGTGTTCAGTGTTAAGGTGGGATAACTAAAAGTGGCAGGTCTCTTGTCTGCTTCTCTCCAATCCTCAAGCTCCATCACTAACATTGCTTTCCTTCTATTCCACATTCTCTGTTCAGAGGGGACAGCCCTTAAACTAGGACTTTAAGAAAGGGTCTGTTTAGAGAATGCCCCAGCAAATTAAAAGTACCATCATGGGAAAATAACCAGCCCCTTAGAAAGCGACAGGCTGTGGGACAGCACTCTCACAGTGATCTTATCAAAGCTGCACCGCTGTGTAAGACACATGCCCACGTAAGGCTTGAGGAAAACGTGCATCACGTAAGAAACAATTTTTACAAACCAGCTGTTTACTTTTTTAAGCACACGTGGCTTAACGCAAGTAAAATTTCAGACTTGTAGGGATTTCCTTCCTCAATGGGAGAAGAGTGCCTTAGTATGAAGAAGTCAGAAAATGCAAACTTAGGTAGCAAAAAGAAGAACTTCCCATGTCCCCTTTCTGCTTATCATTCCCTCTTAATCAAAATCCTGAAACAGGTAGTAATATGAAGGAAAATAAGAATAACAGCACTCTCCCCACCTATTTCATATTAAAACTGTGCTTAGAGCTTAGGAGGGAGGTGGGCATCCAGTGTTATCATCTATATCCATTAAATATATAACCGAAATTTTAGAACTCACATGATTAAATCATCCAGAAAACAGCTGTGTCAATGGTAAAGCTACTACTTTAAAAGTCAATGAGCCATTTCTAAAATAAACTGGGAAAAAAAAGCAAGTGTGTTTTTAAGTATGTTTTGAGTGGGGACAACAGAAGATCCGGACTGTTTTTACCAGTATTACAAGATTTAGGATTATAAGGAGCTCTCCAGTGGAACCCCCCTCGTAAGTGTCCGTGGACGCCAGCACGGTGTGAGGCACAGGGGCTCTGGGCAGGCAGACGACGACCGGCATCAGAAGAGCGAGCGAGCAGGAGGAGGACCTGGGACGCAGCTCCAAGTCCACACCCTAAAGGCTAAATATCGACAATATAGTTATGGGAGGTGATCATTACTGCCAGAGGAGTCTATCCCCAGAGAATCAATTTTGTGTGAACTGTGCCTATGGATCGTCTATGACAGTTTTAGTTCCAGGAGAGAGTTTCCTTTGTGCCCTTCAGCCCCCATACAGTGGACCAGCTCCTACTAACGCTTAGCCTTTACTTGTGTCCCGGAGTTGCAAGCTGAGGGGAAAAGTCAAAGCATATGACAGCTCTTGTCATCAAGATTAACTGCTAATAAATGAAAACTGACTGTAGAGTACCTACCTTTCCTTGAAACTTTAATCCAGTAATTAAAAATGTGATATAAAAGAAATATGTGACATATACTACAAGCTATTGTAGGTCTGGAACATGAGCCTTATACTATATTACATATTCTAATCCTACACATAACTATCAGTAAACATCCTTTTTTTTAAAAAAAAACATTACTACACAAAAGAATCCCACAAAGCATACATTCAAACAAGAGGCATCTAAAGGTTAAAAAAATTACCCGCTGTATTTTTGTATAAAAATAATCAACATTCTCTAATGTACACAAAGCCAAAAGATAAATATCTGTGATGTCTTTAATGACATCTTTAGTCTTCTAATAGCGTAACACAATCTTTTCTGAAAAGATCAGTGACAATGACTGAAACCCATGGACTCTTCCTCACTTACTGAACTTCTGCCAAATATCTGTGTATGTTCCTTCAATTACTAAAACATTTCCATTGTGTGGTAGAGAGAAGATGCTAAGAGAGTCAAATGTTTTTGATGTCCAGGACTACATATAGCTTACAGGGCTCCCACAACAACTTTTAGTGCTGTAATTCTAACGCAACACTAACTGTTCAATGAAAAGTTTCACTTGAAAGATTTTTTCCCTAAAACATGTACATACAAAATTAGACTCAATTTATCCAAGAGTGCTTTGCAGGAAGCATACAAGGATTTAGTCAAGGAAAAAGGAATGTGCATTCTAGCTAGATCCACCTTGTTCAACACTAGAAAAATCCAAAGACCAACCACATAGCCACTACAAACTAGCACCCTGCCAGCAAAGGCTGAGCCCTGGTTCTTAAGGCATAATCATATTATGCCTTCATCAGTGCAGAGAGATATGAAAGATTATTATTATGAATCAATACTGAGAGTCAAATTATTGGTATGTTTGTCCTCATTTTATATACCAACTTAATGGATTTCCCCCTTTTCTAGAATGCATAAAGCTGGGAATAATATTCCAGCAGAACATTAATGCTATCTGAAATATTTCCATTATATGATGTATTCCTTATTACTTCCCATCTATTTTTTTCCCCCAAAATATCCCTCTGGGTGAAAAAGACCAGCATTAATCACTCCTACATTATGGTTTCTCAACCTTGGCACTACTGACATTCTGGACCAAGCAACTCTGCTGTGCATTCGTAGGACATTTAGTGACATCCCTGTCCTCCACACGCCAGATACCAACAGCAGCCCTCCCCACCCCGCCCCGAGGCTATAACAGCCAAAGTGTCCCTTGACACTGTCAGATGTCCCCTGGGGAACAAAACTGACCTCCATTTAGAACCACTGCTCTAAATGAACAAAAACTAAGAGGAAAACGAACTTCCTCCGTCACACCAAATTCTTGGTCAAGTTTGGAACAGAAACCAAATCTTCTAACTTCCAGATCAGTACTATTCATGCTAGAATGCAATTCTTTTTATAGATAAAGCAACTGTTTAACATACATTTTTTTAAAAAACATACACTGATATCTCATTGCATACAATTCCAGTCACTGGACTCCAAAATTATTCCTAAATTACTCCTAAATTATATCTCTCATGACAACCTATAGAAAACTTATAGGGTAGAAAAATGTATAAGAAAACCAAATCAAAAGAGGAGAAATGTAAATTATTAAATTACTTTCAAAAGGATTTTTATATTAATGATAAACATCACCTTTAAAAAATTATCTAGTAAAACACTTTGAAAAATATCATGACCCTCTGTAACAAGTCTTTCAACGTTGTGTGTAACCTGTAAAATTAATTCACCCATGTTAGCTAATTATGAAAATGTATAATGAATTATTGTATCTGTACAAGAAATGTCAGCCTTTGATGCAGAGATCTCAATGTGCTTGGCTATCCGCCACAGTAAGTGATAGTATTTTAGGCCAACTTGAGCCTTTACCCTTACAAGTTTGTTTAAGAATACAATTGCTGTTATCTCAAGGCCTCATGATCCTGTTAAGATTCCTTCAGAGAGTTGATGCGCGCACAGATCTTCAGGGCCGGGCCCAGCTTGATATTCATCGCGCTCATGAGATGGTCTTCTTTGAGCAGGAGAAGAGCCTGTCCGTCAATCTCCTGTGCTCTGAACTCATCTGCGATATCCTGGCAGCCTAGAATTTCATCAAGAGGAAGGGTGTTAGAATACATACACAGCAACCAGACATCACTCCTAACAGTCACAGTTAAGTCACTTAACACAGGCTGAGAAACAAATGAAATTTACTGATGGCAGTCGTGGGCTCATTCTGGAAGAAGGCAGTATTTCTTGACATTCTAAAAAAAAAATTAAGAATTCAAAATCTAGGTAAAGCAATTTACTTGGAATTCTTGTCTTAAAAATAGTACTGCAGAAATAATTAGTAAGAGTCAGGTTAAATGTACAGCTCGTTCAGTCCAGACATAACACACCTTCATAAAAGGACAATGCTGTCACCTGAAAGCACGCCACACACACGAGCCTGCCTTGACTACATACAATACCTCAAGAACTCTTCTTTGTATCAGATATCCTTCACATACAGGTACAAAAGAATAAAGCATACTGTTCTGCCACTTAATTTAGAAATATTTTCTCAAGTACCACTTTCATTTTCATTGGTAGTTTTATTCTGATTTACAACCTTCGACTGCCAGGCACACCTGAAACATTTTTATTTCACTCAGCATAGAACCAATCCATCAAAATTATAGTATCAATCTACTGTTGAAATGTATTACAATACTCAACTTGTAATTTCAACTTCAAATCTTAACATCATTGGACTCATCTCCACTTCTGATAAAACAAATTAATGAAATTTTGAGCTTGCTGGGCTAATCTCTTGACAAATAACCAATATTTTACCTTTCAGTGTAAACTGGGTGCTTTAACAAGTAACAGTGTGAACACTCTACTTGACCCTCGAACGTGTTTATTATCCACCACATTTTGCACAGCTAATGAACTTCCCCACTAAGGGTAAAGAAACCAGCAGGGAAAGTAATGAATTAAGGAACCATGAGAGGAGAGAATACAAAAACGTGGAAGCTTTCTTATAAAAGACAAAATTATGAAAGTGAATTTAAGAATAAAAAAACTAAGAGCTTAAAGTCTCTTTTCTTCAAATCCGCATTCTAAGGGAAAACACAAAGAAAAAGATAATGCACAATGACTATGGTTACATTATACCTTTGGATAGGACTTTGTTGGAATCATCATTCCTTCTACTGCAAATGTATCATCCTCTTGTTTATGTAAGATAATAATGTAATTCCTATAACCCCAGTACCAAACACAAAACATTGCAGGTGCTAAACACATGTATTTTTGGGTAAGTGAAGGACTGAATGAATAATGAACAAAAACAGAATATGCTAAAAAGGAGCCATCTGTAAGAGTAATGCAAAAAAAAAATTTTTTCTGTATTCAGCTGTGTGGCCAGCTTTTCTCTTGCTTATTTCTTTCCTAACTTCTCTACTGATTGTAACCTGCCTGTCTCTTGTGTGGCAGTCAGCTTTTCAATTCCTCTATTTTAATAATTTCTCAGATTTTTAAAAATTGCTATTTCAAAAGTACCCTCCACAGAATTTTTATGGTTTTGGCTATTTACCATATAAAAGAGACTAAATAGTTAAAATGAGATTACTCACCATAGAAAAGCCCCTTTTCTTTTCCCAGAGGTAGCTCTCAAAACTGAGCAGACAAAACTGACTAATCTTGCATCTAGTTGTGACTTCATCCTCCTTTTTATGAAAGAACTAATGTTCTTCTCTCTTCAGTCTTACTTACAAGAACACAGGAAAGAAAAGAAGAGAAAGAGAGGGTAGGACTTAGATTCAGAAAAGAGAAGGAGTGAGAAGTGATGAGGACCGTAAGAGCTACATTTGGGAATAGAAACAAGGAGTTCTCCATGAGGAAATTCATAGTGTGTTCTTGTTCCTCAGTATTACCAGATCCCTCTTTAAATGTCTTCTTGCAGGTAGACAAAATATGTGTTAGCAAAATAATAAAGAACAAAATGTGAGGAAACCACATGATCAAACAGGAATGAATTATCTTCAGAATTTTAGATCACAACTTTCTTAAGCCAATCACAAAAAAGGTTGTTTATACGTTAATATAGAAATGAAAAAAAATAAGGTGATTTTTTAAAAGGGGAGGCAGAAGCAAATATGCTTCCTAAAGCTAGAGAAAGATGATTTTTTTAAAAAATGTAGATGCCCAAGGTATACTGAGCTAAAATTCTATGAATTTCTGACATATTTAGAATCTACACCTATGCAACAGCTAGTGCTCCAGGGACATTACAGAACATATCCCGACTGCAGCAAGTTGTCAGCTTAGCTGGCTTCACATCACCAAATGCAGATCGGGATGGGATGGACCTCTGCACACAAACATGGGTCCCAAAGGAACCTCACAAGCCCAGTCACATTTCCAGCTAACCCTAAAACAAAAACACCCCACACAAAAATTAACCTCAGTAAGGATGATGAAAGGCTATCACCTGCACTCAACACTACAGAACAAACGAGTCCCTATAACAATATTATGAAACTATAGTATATAGTCATGTTTCTAAACAATACCTACTTTTTACACCTACATAGAAACTAAACCTACTGCAGATTCACAGACCAATAAATACAGACTAAGGTGATCTTTGCAAAACGCAGTTCACTGTATCAAGGAAGAGTTAAAGAAGATAACTGCAGTAAACGGAGAGTACAAAGAACCTTTCCTATGGAGAACTTTTTAATGTACGAACATTTAGAAGAAGATAATATTTTACTCTGGTAACAGCTCTGAGACTTGTCTGCATACCAGCACTGATATGGTCTCACCAAGATGGTTCACAAGATGACATACAACAAGAAGAGAAAACTCTAGGAATAAATACAGGTGCCCTGATGAAAGAGGGAAACCCAGTCTCAACTGGAAAGAAACAAAAATGCAAGAGATTACAAAATTTGCAAGTTTTTTCATTCCATGAGAAGAGCTCAGGGGAAAAATAAAATACAGCCCTGTATGAGCTGAAAGAGGCTCAAAAGGATTTACAAAGGCCAGATGAACATAGAGAAATGATGGTAACAGCCTTTTCTGGTTGAGATTTACCTTAAGCCACAGGCATTATTCAGAGAAAGACAGAGAAAGAAGATGTAACACATCACACAAATAAGCTTGTTACTCAGCCTGTCAAAGCGGTTTAGAAATACTCCCATTTAATCAATAAAAAAGTAGAGTTATATTCAGCACACTTAGAATTTCATATTAAGAAACAGTCTGTAATTAATATGTAATTTTCTCTAAAAGGCTGGCGGCAAAACTGTCTTAAACTCAATAAGGCAAGCATCTCAAGTTATAAGATATAATTTTTTTTCAATTCAATGAAGGAAGAACAAAACAAAAAAGTTAGCCTTTGTCCTAATAAAGCAGCCAAGAGTAAGTAGCCTTGTGGCAAATGGATGCTGGGGAAAATTAGAAAACTAGCCCTAAAAAAGGCATATGAAGTGATAGAACCATCAGCAGCATCTGTTACTTGTTATCTGTTTGGCCAACTATTTTCCTCCTCCCCAAAGGAAAAGAAATATTTCCCCCTCCAAATGAGAAATCAGGCTAACAAACAGTTCATATATCCCATTTGGAAGACTGAGACTGTCTAAAGATGACAGAATCAAAGTTCAGCCCCAGGGATTAGCGTCAGTTCCAATGTTAATTCTCAAGATACCTAGACCGGTATAAAACTTAAAATTTATTTCATTAAATATTAAAGCCACACCCTGTGAAGATTCACCATTCTCTAATACATCAGCTTTTTAAAGCAGGTTCTAAACCCACATGGTCAGCACTTGAATCACACCTAAGTTTTCCTAGGTGCATGCTTAAAAATCTTCCCATGAAAAATGTATCCCTTCTTTAAACAATTTCATCTTTCTTTAAAAGTGACCATATCTTATTTGATAGAAAAAAAAGCTTATTTCACATTTCTAAAATAAGTCATTAAAAAATAATTTAATAAAACTCCAGAGTTCTGTATGTTTATCTCCCTCAAACTTGACATCCTGATAAAACCACTGAAAGTTGAAAACATCAACTCAAAAATGCATTTAATACACCTAAACTTCCAAACATCATAGCTTAGCTTAGCCTACTTTAAACATCCTCAGAACATTAAGAATAGCCTACTGTAAGTAGGGCAAAGTCATCTAACATATAAAGCCCATTTTATAATAAAGTGTTTAATATTTCATGTAATTTATTGAATGAATACTGTACTGAAAGTAAAAAGCAGAATGACTACATGAGTCAAGCATGGTTGTGTCAGCTATTTACCCTCATGACAGCATTGCTGATGGAGCTGTCCTGCCCAATTTGCGGTGAGCATCATGCTTCGTATCACCAGCAAAAGATCAAAATCCAAAATCTGAAGCACACTTTCTACTTAATGCATATCACTTTTGTACCATCATAAAATCTAAAGTTCATTAAGTCTATCCATCACAAGCCAGGAACCATCTGTGTAAGGTAAAATGACTAACTTTTTTTTTTAAAAAAAGAATACTTCTGAATATATTTTCTTCACTCATAACATTTTAGCTCTAAGTATGCTTCTGAGACAGTGGTCACCTTCATAGAAAGACTGATTACCAAATATAGGTGGATTAGTTTTAGTAAGTCTGTGGACAAGTTCAAAGGGGATGTATTTTTCTGGAAAGCTTGTTTCAAGAGAAATGGTATGATTCACCAAAAACCCAAAATGGAACAAATGCTTTTAAAAGTCTTATTTTCCATATTCATAAGGTTAAAGTGAATGATAAAAGATTTGCTGATTAAAAAAATACATACTGTCTCAACATATAGAGGCAGTGTGGGTCTCATCATTGGCAAAGGCGGTCTTTAGTACCCAGCCCAGTAGAGAAAGTGGATATAAAAGATTACTGTTTAGTAAAGATAAAAGAACATAACGACTTAAGCTGATGGAAAGAATACCAAATGAGAGAGCAGGAAATATAAATAAGAAAGTAACCATCAATATTGGAATGGAATATCGTAACTGAATTTCATTGTCTACTTAATTTCAGAAGTGTTCTTGATGTCTTAAACTTTATGCAAAGAATCAAAGAATGCAGCCTCCTTTAAAAGAAACAGCATTTTTGTTTTGTCTTTTTAAAGAAACAAAAATTTTACCACACTCTAAAAGGTCTTGATTAGCTTTCAAAAATGTAAAAAAATGTTTGGTCTGTGTTATTTCATTTAAAAAAGGTTAAATTAGGAAATAAGGAGGAATATTGATAAGACTAGAAAACTGGAAGAGCAGAAGGAAGAAGTGTCTGACTCAATCTCTCTACTGACCTCTCGAGAGAAATCAGACTGAAGAGAAGAGAGCACCTTTAATATCTTCACCGGCTGAGCTGTCACAGCAGAAGCAGGACTAGTCAGTTTTTATCGACTTGGGGGGTATGAGAAAATACCCAGTTGTGCTGAGGGAATAAGCAAGAGGAAACAGATCACATTTCAATAGCAAATGCCATTTAATGAGTATATATACACAGAACTTCTCTAGCCCTTTTTTGCAACAGGTGTGGATGGATCTAATGTCATTCCTGGGTGTGTGCACAAGGCAAAAATCAAGGTCAAAGTGGTCAATCACATACCGGGCAAAGAATGGATGAAGGCCCAGACATCATCAACTGTCCATATAGATGGCTCTGTTTGTGAAACTGGTAGCAGGTCACTGTTTTCAGGCATCTTCCTCATCCTCACATCCCGAAGCTCACGCTCTCTTTCCCGCTCACTCTGCCTACGCAGGCGTGTTGTCATAGCAGATGGCACAGAATCTTCGTGAGAAGCCAAGTCTTCTTCTGCAGATGGATAAGTAATTGGAAGCTGGAAAATGTAGTACAAGTAAAATACAGCACTGCACTTTCCTTGTATTTCTGAAAAGGGTATTGTACATTGAATCAAGGTTTCTACAGACCTGCCTAAGGATATGTTCTCTTGCTGCTCCATCAGGGCCACTTGGACGACGGCCACGATGCCCAAGACTTTGATTATCAGGCTTACGATTCCAACGACTAAGTGCAAATTTTTTAGAACAGCTAACATTGTACCTAAGAAATTCAAGTAAGAAAAAAATATTAAATGATGTATGGGATGCTCCACTTAGTAATTATGACCTTAATTAAAGTGCAGTTGTGAATCAGTAAATGCCATTTATTTCATTATGGATTATAATAGCTCAGAAAGTAAATTTGTGTTCAATAAATTTACTTATGCTAATAGTAAAAAAAAAAAAAAGCACTCATTATATATATTATAGCTCTCAATGTAATACTGGACACCTATAACAAGGTACTGGTATCTCCTAGTAACAGCATAATAGTGGGAAACTTTCTGCAAAATACAAACAATAACACATTTTTGCAGGTGCAAAATAATTCAAGGTTCCAGGAGAAGAAAAAATTATTAGTTAACTATTTAGATGATCATTCAAATGGTTATTTTCTTGGGTAACCATTTCTGAAGAGATTTTTTTAAAAAGAGATTAATATAGTAGAGAAGAGAAAATCTCAAATGGCTAGTAAAATATTTTTCAAATATAACTAAATTCAAAGACAGAAAGGTAAAGCTGAGTTATCAAAGTTATACAAGGAATTCATGGTTCTTAGGAATTCAGGAAATTCAAATATATTTACTTCTTTAAAACTGGCTGGAAGAGGACCTCCCTGGTGGACTAGCAGTTGGGAATCTGCCTGTCAATACAGGGGACACAGGGTGATCCCCGTCTGGGAAGACTCCGCGTGATGCAGAGCAGCCAAGTGTGCGCCACAGCTACCGAAGCCCACAGACGCAGAAGCCTGGGCCCCACAGGGGAAGGCGCCACAGCAGAAGCCTGGGCCCCACAGGGGAAGGCGCCACAGCAGAAGCCGCCACAGAGAACCTCACATGCCGCAACTAGGGCAGCCCCTGCTCTCCAAACCAGAGGAAGTCCTCGTGTAGCCATGAGGACCCAGCACAGCCAAGACAGTTATTATTTTTTTTAAAGACTGGCTGGAAGATTATTTTATCAGAACCAACTAATATTTTTAAGTGTATATTTTAATATATATTTTTTAATGTGGAATACTTTATTAACTTGCATATCATCTTATGCAGGGACCATGCTAATCTCTACAGCATTCTAATTTTAGCATGTGTATTGTCAAAGTGAGCACTCTTATGATTTTTTTAACATCGATCTTTATAAGGCCCTGGTGGCTCAGATGGTAGAGTCTGCCTGCAATCCAGGAGATATGGGTTTGATCCCTGGGTTGGGAAGATTCCCTTGGAGAAGGGAATGGCAACTCACTCCAGTATTCTTGCCTGGAGAATTCCACGGACAGAGGATCCTGGTAGGCTACAGCCCATAGGGTTGCAATGAGTCAGACACAGCCAAGCAACTAACACTTTCACTTTTCTAAGGCATGATGACGGTTTAAAAGAGTCCTGTGAATGGGACTTTCCTGGAGGTCCAATGGTTAAAAATCCACGTTTCACTGCAAAGGGTGCAGGTTCAATTTCTGGTTGGGGAACTAAGATCCTGCACGTTATGCAGTGTGGCCAAAAAAAAAAAAAAAGAAAATCTTTTGCCATTTATTGGGTTCCAACACCCTAAACAGAGGCAGGGCAATTTTTTCTATAAAGGGCCAGATATTAAATGTTTTAGATTTTGTAGGCCACACAAAGGTTCTGCCACAATTATTCAACTCTGTAACATAAAAGCAGCCAGACAGTAATGAATGAGAACAGATGGGTTCCAATAAAACTTTACGTAGTGACACCTGGGGCCTTCCTGGTGGCTCAGATGGTAAAGACTCTGCCTGCAACGCAGGAGAACCAGGTTTTATCCCTGGTTGGGGAAGATCGTCTGGAGAAAGGAACGGCTACCCACTCCAATATTCTTGCCTGGGAAGTCCCATGGTAGAGGAGCCTGGCGAGCTACAGTCCATGCAGTCACAGTCAGACATGACTGAGCAATACATTATACACAGTGACAATTAAATTTAATTTTATATAATTTTCATGTATCACAAAATATTCTGATTCTTTTTCAACAACCACCTAAAAATTTAAGTACTATCCTTAGTTCAGGGGCCATACAAAAATAGGCTACAGAAAGGACTCAGCCTGGGTATAATCCGCTGACTCCTTCCCTAGAAAGAAGACTGAAAAGAGATCATCTAAAAACAAATTTCTGAAAAGTTATAAAAAGGCTAAAAAAATGCACATAGTGCCTCTTTTTTTACTCATAAAATTGCTGTTGTAATTTCTTATTTTCAAAATTCTTTTTGAAACTCTTTTGCTCTAAGATGATTTTTCAGGGAAATGACAAGAATAAATCCCAGTTAACTTTGCTATTGAAAACTGTTTTACCAAAAGAAAATTCCCTCACTTATGTTTATGGAAATATCAATGAGGTGGAAGGAGTACTACAGAGAAAACAGGCTATTTTTCCCCTAAAAATATAAAACAGAAGAGAGTGTCCTGATGGTCACTTCATTTTACCCTAAAACAATTAAACAAGCTCCTCCTGTGTTCAATATGCTCCTCTGTGGGCTCAGCTCTAGAAGTTTCTGATTTCCATTTACATCAACTAACAAACTTCTTTCCCAACTGACTGAAGAAGAGAGAAGAGGGGCTAATTTGCTCTTTACTCCCTAAATACTGAGATATCGAAGAAAGATAGCTAGGCACACATGTAAACAGCATTTCTTACCTGACCTAACTTATCCTCTCCTCCTTACTCTTCTCTCCTCTGTATTTTCCCACCTTAGGACCTCTAAGCCTCTAAAGAGCTTCACCTAAAGGTATACTAACCTGACACCTCAGCAATCATCTCTGGGAGAAGAGTGATGGTAGTGTGCTAACTGTCCTGAAATATTTCTGAACAGTTTAGAAGTTTAAAAGATTCTGAAAGGCAATCCTCCTCCCTCAGTTTTTAATCCCTTTGAATCAGAAAGCCACTATTTTTTCTTGTGGTATATGCAAACAAAATAGGAGTTACATAATTTGATTAGGACTATCAAAATAACATGAAAGAATATCTGAATAACAGACTGACAAATAAAAAACCATTAACCCATTTTCAGAGGAAAATACTTCTGCTTATTTGACTTAAGTTTTACAAAACATATTTTAGGTGCACCATACTAAATAATGTATTCATTTAGGGAGCAAGAAATTCCCTAGATGTATCTTTAAGATCTTAAATTCCTTGAGAAAATAACTTTTGGAATACAGAACAAAGTTCAAAATAAACTGTGCACACACTTGACCTTCAGTGGGAAATACCTGTATTATGATTTATTAACAGAATTAGAGAGGCTTTCTTTAATGTAAACTAAATTTGTGACTAGATCAATGAAGATACTTAAAAAGGCTTTTGACAGTAGTACTATTTACCTATAATATTACTGAAAAAACATTTAGAAAAGACAGGCATTTTTGTTATCAAGTAATATAACAATGTGGAGAATTTATGCTACAGATGTCCCACTTAAAACCCTAAAATAAACAGGATATGGTTAAAAGAAATGAAACATTTTAAAATATAACAAAGTAAATCCAGGTATTTCAATATTGTTAAAACAAAGGACTAGCAGTGTATTCACAGGAGGGATTCTCCTCACCATATTCTTACCACCTGGAGATTGATTGCTACTTCAATATTTGATTATGCTATATGTGTTATGAATACAGTTTTCGCCAAGTAAAATTTAACTAAATAGCAAAGTAGCTCCAGATAATGTCTATTTGATAGTATTCTTCTACAGTACCTAGTTTTGACTAATGGCAAACTCTACAAGTTTTTTAGTTTTGTTACAGCAGTTTTTGGCTTGTGCTTTAGGAAACTTGAGAACAGAAATACCTTTTGGCACATGACATAGTGCAGAATCGTTTTGACCGAAGAAACTCATTAGCATACCCCATCTTTCCACAAAATTCACACTTGAGCAACTCACTGTCCATTTCTTCTAATGTCTCTAAAAAAGAAAAAAGCAGAAAAAAAATCCAAAAACTTAATTATGGCAAATTTTCTTTTAGCTTCTACTCTGGTGGGATGCTGCCAGTGTTCAGACCCTACAGGAGACTTAAAAGGAATGGTCTTTTAACTTTTCAATCCACAGCCACTTTGGCAAGGCAAAGCCCCCCAAACCACCACTTCCACCAATTCCCTCTGGCTCCTGCATAAAAATCTTATGGAGTTTTCTCTATATAAATAAATAATACATTTTTAAAGGTTCATTTGCAAAGAATCCAACCTACCTAAAATGTGCAAATAAAGTCACTACCTTCCAAAAAGTATTATGAGTATATGAATTTTGATACATTGTGCTATGTATAGTATACATAGCAAAGAACACAATTCTAACTGGAGAAAATGAGGACTCCAAAAAAAAGACTTTGATTTCAGAGGAGCATTTAAAATAGTTAACACTCTCTAAGATCTGCAGTGTACAACAGAATATATAAAGATGTATTTATCTAATTCTAAAAGTCCCTTTTAGTTATATTAAAATAATTTACATTTATCTTCAAAATTTTCAATAGTTTTGTAATTTCTAACCTCTGCTCTTTTTTGTCAGGGTCCTCTCTGTTAATTAGAATGTCCTTACTCTACCTCTGTATCCATAACTTTCTTCGAGTCATACCACAGGACCTAAAGAAACTTCCCACCTACATCCTCAAGTATCCAGCAGCAGTCACCTATAAGCAAGCAACTTAATCTTTAGAACCCAACAGTTTTCTCATCTGTAAAATGGGGCTTATGATACCTTCCCAAAGAAATGTAGTGAAGATTACATGAATGCCTAACAGGTAGCAGACATAAGAGAGTGACAGTTCCATTTCCTATCTTCCACGTAAGAATTAGGAGTACCAAGACCTATAACAAGTAACTTAAACACTTCAATGAAAATTGTTTAACTCTTAAATCACCATATTTTACCATTTACATGCATCATCGTAATTCCTATGCTAAGTCATATAAAATATACCAAAAAAAGGAACTCTAACTAAAGCTTTTAGCTATGAGTTCTTCATGTGCTTTTCTATGTTATTCACTTAACCAAGACTTATTAAGATGAAGAAAGGGACTCTGAAATGTAGACATGAACAACATGCACTCATACATTCAAGGATCACTTTATCCCAGTGTTACTGGAGAAGCAAATGGCAAAGTGCTAAATTAAGTGAAGGCAGCAAAAACACACTGTGAAATATCTGAAGTGTCAAAGGACATCCAAAGACACTGTCATGACCAGTCAAGTCATAAACTAGCAAATGATCACCTCAAAAAAATTCGCAGGACTATCTTCATAAGCAAACTCATCTATTTAGTGGCAATGAGGAAGAAAGAGTCTCAAACCAGGTAAGGTAAAAACTGTTTCTTCCAATGACCCAGAGATGGCTTTCACACAGCTCTGCCCACAACACATTCCTGGCACCTAGTGTCATAACTTCCAGGAGTATTGCTTCTAGTTTGTCATGCTTATAACCAGATATGACCTTGAAAAGCCTGTACTGGATACAGAACCTCTCGTTTGACCACCAATCCAGCCCCAAAGAGCCCATTCTTTGGGCTGTTTCATTTTGACTCTACTGAAAGCTTTATTTCAAAACTTTGAATTAATTAACATAAAAATATGCAACACTTGATAAGAGGTTAGACAACCTTATGAAGGTGAAGGAAATGTTTTTGCTGACTAGAGAGGCGAGATCCCAAACAGGTATGGTCTAAGGGTTAACAATCTGACAAAAATTTCACATCAGTTTTATTTCTCATAAAGAAGAGAGGAACATTAACAGATTCAAAGAAGTCCAGTTCTAATTTTGGTCAGAATTTCAACAAATTTGGTAATGTTACCAAGGTACTTTTTCACATTTGTAAATAAAAAATTACAGAGCCAAATAAGTTTTTAAAAACTACTGCTTAAGATCATAAAGATGGGATTCTATAGAGATAGCTGGCAGTTCCCTAATATCAGTTCTTCACTTTTCTCCCCCAGTAACAAAAGCCTAACTTTTAGCTAGGAATATAGCCACTGAGAATAAAAAGCACAACTACTGCCCTATGTGTGGCCAATTTCTGACCAAATTCTGGGTGATGCCCTTCTTACTGATTACAATGTTATCATGAAGATTAGCTATCTTGGAAAGCTATCATGTCAGCTAAGAGACACTGACAGCTTATGTGCCCAACATAATGGAGCCCTGCGCTGCTTACCTTTAGACTATGTCAGAGAAAATGAAACTTCTTACTTAACCAGGTATTAGTCTGGGTGTCTAATGGAGTGGCCAAACATATACCCTAACTAACAGAGATCCCTAATTTTTTTTGTGCCAAGAGGAATTATTTTTCAATTTTCCTGAAGACTTGAGATCACGTGATGATCAGCAGTAAGAAGGCAATGAGACAGAAACCATCATCAGCATGATGATTTACCAGGGAAGATGTAAGACACTTTGATAAATCACATTTTAGATGGAGATTCTGGTCCAAACAGAGATACAGTTAATCCTTTAAAAAAAGAATAATCATTACATTAAGTTTTTCATACTGAATTAAACTGCATACACTCGTAAAGCCAAAGCCACTAAATAAATGACCTCATCATTTCACTCTATAGTACTTCCCATAAACAATGAAATAAGTATACAGTAACAGAAATACTTGATAAAATTACCATGGGAAATTACGAAGTATTTTAAAAATTGATATATTTTCAGTAAACTTATCTCCACTATGAAATATTCATCTTTTTTAGCCACAGTTAACATATAACATTGTGTAAACTTAAGGTGTACAAGATGTTAATTTGATACATTTATACAAGTGACTGCCTCAGTAGAAATTCTGAACATTTCTATCACATTACATTTTTATCTTCTCATTTTAGTCATTGGGATAATTAAGTGTTAGCTTAAGTTAGGCTGATGATTATAGTACAATATTGTCAATATTCATTATACTGTACATTAGATTTCTATGGCTTATTTATTATTCATTGCAAAGATTAATCTTTAAACGTGCCTTTTCCTTACTCTGGTATCCTGTTCGTTAAAAACTACTCTTTGCCTTGTCTTCCATCAATTCTTTCCTTCCTCTTCCCACCGTGACTACAAGTATCAATCACATGCCAAACCTCTACTATTCATCCACACACGACCAGCAGTTTCAAAAACATTTTTTCATGTCATCTGGCTAAAAATTTTCGGTAACTATCCTCTTGACAGCAAAATAACTCCTACTTCCATAATCGAATCTCAAGGTATGCTAGAATCTGACTCTGCCTTACTGCCCACTATCCTCTCTAACCCAACTGCCTACTCTTCACTGCCCCCTCCTGAAGTTACTGAGCACTTGCACATCTTCTGTGCATTTATTCTTGGTATGCTAACCTGAGAGGTTCTTTCTGTTATCTTAAAATCTATGCTTCATCATCCAAGACCCAAATCAAACCCCCTCTTCACTGAAAACTCACCAGTCTGGCAATAATATCACCCAGCTTTAAAGTGCCATGTTCTTACTGTCTATATAATTCACTTAATACCTAGCATATGCTGCTTCTTAGTTATCTTTCTGTTGTAGAGGTTGCTACTTCTTATTAGATCAAAAGCTCCCTGACATTCTAGCACAGTCCACCATGTGTTCTATATATGTTATAAACCATGAGCATCACAAAGTATGCTGTGAAGTTTCCTAGGCAGTTTTCCCTTTTTCTCCAATATGCGCACACACGAGGGCACATTATGTAGCTTATTAGCCTACAAAACTTTTGCTTATACACTTATATAGGCAAGAAAAAAAAAATCCCTGTACATTTGTCTTTACTACTCATCTCAAATGAAAAATTCTCAGATAAATAGTATGCATAACTATAATAAAAGCAAGTACTTAGGAATTAAATGCAATTAAATTCCTAACAACAAAAGGCTTCCCTGTGGCTCAGTTGGTAAAGTACCCTGCCTGCAACGCAGGAGATCCAGTTTCAATCCCTGGGTGTAGAAGATCCCCTGGAGAAGGGAATGGTAACCCACTCCAATATTCTTGCCTGGAGAATCCCATGGGCAGAGGAGTCTGGACAGACAGTCCGTGGGGTCGCAGAGGTGGACACAACTGAGTGATTAACTCTTTACTTACTCCTAAACCACCACCAGGCACTTTTTGAATTGTGATTTGAACAAAATAACTATAAAAGGACATTTATACAATTTAAGTAATTACACAATTGAGGAAATCTGAATATAAACCAGGTACTAGATGACAAAGAATTATTATTAATATTGTTTTGGGTGACACAGCATTAAAATATACATTTTATAGATGCACACTGAAGTATGTACTAGTAAAATACAACAAGAACTAAGATTTGTTTTTAAACAGAGGAAGAAGGGAAGAAAAGGGAAAGAGAAAAAGAGAAGGAGGAATGTAGGAGGAAAAAACAAAGGGATGCATGAAGCTAACTTCGCAAAATAATGTTTAAAACTGGGTAATAATACTGAGTCTGCGTGAGCCAAGATTTATTATACAGTTCTAATTTTAAGTTATGTTCGAAATTTTTCATGTTTAACTCTTTTAAATAAAAAAAATCAAACTGAGTTCAACATAAGTTAGCAATAAAATATTTTATACTACTATCAGTTCTTTGCTATTCAGATAACAAGTAAAACAGTGATAAATACACTGCAACAGTCCGTATGTTACCAATAATGACAGAGATGCCTTCCTCTTAATTAGGAAAACTATGAGCCAAGTCAATATCTATTTTGCTTACCAGCATGCTATTTTACTTAACTTAGCAAAGTACAGGCGCACAGTATATATTCAGTAAACATTTACAAACTGAATAAATTTAGATGAAATACACTAATATAGAGGATAATTACTTAGACACAGATGTTAATTAATTCACAATTGTACAGCCCCAACCATACTACACGCTATTTAATTGAACAGCATCTACTGCAGAGCCATGATCAGAATCAATAAAAAACATCGTTTTTCCATTTGTGTTTGTTTTCCTGAACTCACTTTGCATACCACTTTAATGAAATATTCACTGGTAGAACAGGCCTATAAAAAAAAAGATTCTTTGACACTGAGAAGATTTAGTGATATTTTCCTCCTTGAGCAAACTTAATCATCTTCTGATTGAAGACTTAACATAACTGTTAATACCCACCTGATATCAAACATAAGAATACATAAAATCTAAAACCAAACAACCAGGAAGCTCTAAATTTTTAAACAAGCTCCGTAAAATAGTCATTTACTAAAGTCTGTTTAAAGAAGAAAATTCGTTGTTTTGATCCTAAAATTTTGAACTGCTTTCATATATAATGGAAATTTTCCCACTCACATTCCTTCAAAGGGCAAACTGGTATTATAAAAATTAACACCAATCTTGTTATTTTAATTTCATGGCCATTAAGAGTCTGGTTGGAGTTCCCATTATTTTAGTCAAATAATGCATATATGAGAATAAAAGTAAATACTTCCAAGGGAAAAATCTGTGTATAATAAAAATCCATGTTCTGATTCAAGCAGTAAATGCCAAAGTTAAAGAGTATCTTAAAGAAAAATCCACAAACCTTCAGCAATCATGTCTTCCATTTCTGTGTCAGATGAATTATCTGCATGCTTTGCATTATTCTGCAGCTCTGGCTGAACACACACAGAATTTATCACCTGATTATCCAAAACAGGCCTTCTTTTCACAGGCTGTTCAATCAGCAAAGATGAACGACTCACCTTTAAAAGACAGAACAAAAAATAAATAAATAAATAACAGAACAAAATGAAATCTTTTTAAAGACCTTCAGAAATAATTTAGTTTAAAAGTCTCTTGAAATCAATAGGATCTGTGATAATTTACCTCTACAACTGATCAGACCCATTCATTTATTTCTTGAGAAAAGGTTATGTTCAGGTTGCCTGAACACTTTATATACAGCTCATGAGCAGTATGACCAAAGTCTCAGTCAAATGGAACCAAGGGTCTTTGTTTAGGTGGGTAGGCTAAAAAAATCTTTTAAAAAATCAGTAATAAATTGTGATTATAAGAACCTTTACTTTTTTCTTTTTCTGCAACAACCTTTAAGATTGATTTTTCATGCACAAACTTTTAATTTATAGGATTCTTTCCTCAGGATAGATCATTACTGTATTTTAAAGATAAGGGAACTAATACTCAAAGTGTGCAGGTGATTTCTTTCTAACAGCAGAAACAGGAGTAGAACTCAAGTCTCCTGATTCCTAGTTAAGTAACCTATTTTAATCATAAATAAAAATGGAAAATTCCTCAAACATTAACATCAAAATCAACAAAAATATAGTCACTTATGTTCAGTACACCAATTTAAGTCATGAAAACTACTTACTTTAGAAATGCTTTCAGCAAAAATAATCTATACCAAAAGTATTTACTCATTTACTAGTGAACCCTCAGCTAATCTTAAAAACAGAACCTTTGATTCTATTTGAGAATGCTGGTCAAGTCTCCAACATTTTCCATACATAATGAACAACCGCTTATTGGAACTTTTTACATGTAACCCTGGAAAATAATCACCCATAAACTTTTTTTTTTGGCCTCACTTGCAGGGATCGAACCCAGCCCCTGCAGTGAAAGCACCAAGTCCTAGCCAGTGATCACCAGGGAATTCTCAACCCATAACCTTTTAAATTGTGTTTATTTCAGTTTATATATGTAATTATGTCTCAAATAAAATTAGTGGAAATTATTGCTGAAAAAACCAGTATTGAGTGCTTATGATTAGAGCATACACTTAGGGTATATGGATAAATTTAAATAGTCTTCCAGAAAATGATTTGCCAATATATATCAAGAGTCTTATGAATACATATGTAATGTGATCTAACACCTATACTCCTGGGAATTTATGCTAAAGAAATAATATTTAAAATGTGGATTTCAAATGTGAATAATTTACATACAAGGATATTCCTTTGAACAGCAAAAAAAAAAAAAAAGAAACCTAAATGTCCAACAGTATAGATGTCCCTCAGTATCTGCAGGGGATTGATTCCAGGACTCCATAGGGTACAAAAAAACGCAGATGCTCAAGTCCCTGATGTAAAAATGGAGCATTATTTGCATATAACCTGTGCACATTCTGCCATATGGTTTAAATCAGCATACTGATTTGAATACTGAAATGGGTTGCCATTTCCTTCTCCAAGGGGTCTTCCCAACCCAGGGATTGAACCCCAGTCCCCTGCATTGCAGGCAAACTCTTTACCATCTGAGTCACCAGGGAAGCCCTTTAAATCATCTCTAGATCACTGATAATACCAAAAACGATGTAGATATGAAGCGAACAGCTGCCTGAGCATGACAAATTCAAATTCTACTATTTGGAATTTTCTAGATTTCTTTTCTTTTTTTTTAGATTCTTGATCTACAGTTGGGTTAACTCCCCAGTGTGAAACCTGTGGATATTGGGGGGGGGGGGGGGGGGGGGGGGCAAAATGTAATTGAAGGATTATATAAATTATGACAGTCCAGAAAGTGAAATATTAGGTAACCTTTCAAAATGTTTCCAAAGTACTATTAATCAAATGAAAAAATAAATGTTCAAAATATACTAAGCAAAAGAAGCTGATCTGTAAGGAATTCCCTGGCGGTACAGTGGTTCAGATCCTGCACTTTCAATGCCAAGGACCCAAGTTCAATCTCTGTTTGGGGAACTAAGATCTCACAAGAAGAAAGGTGTGGTCGAAAAAAAATTTTTTTTAATAATAAAGGGAATCTGAACTGTATATACAATTATAGTCCTGATCATATGAAAATATATATATTAAAATACATTTTGTGGTATTACTATTTGCTCTGTACATTTTCCAAATTTTCAGTGAAAAAATAATACATATTACTACATAGAACAGTTACACACATTTAGTCTTCACAATAACCCTAAAAGCAAAATATCATCTCCATCTGCTGGATGAGCAAATGAATTTCAAAAAGGTTGAGTGACCTGACAAAGGTTACACTTTCAGCATATGGCAGAGCCAGGACCCAATCTCTGAGATTAGGGAGAAAAAGACCGTTTCTCCACTCACTAAATCAGAGGTTCTTAGATCCAAGTTTAATATACACACAGTAAACTGAAAACAAAGGCAACTGGCTACAGTTAACTATCACTGTGCAATCATAATGCCCTGCCTATGAATCTGAAAAATCAGATGCTTCAAACGCCTTCAAAATACATAATTTTGTATTCTCGTGTCTTTGTTTGGGGCTTTGATTTTGGCTACTTGTCTTGGTATATTTCCTAAGGAAAAATGTTCACTTCTAGACATAACATGTAATGTAGCTAACGAAGCTGTAATGTATAGCTAGTCTCAAATTAAATTACTTAAAGTGATAGGATACAGCATCTCAATTCTGATGTGTACATTCTGAAGCATTTTTAAAATATGATTGAAACCTGAGATTTAAAAAATAAGAAAATCTATTTTTAAAAACCATCAACTGGATAATTTCAGATATAAAGATCATTGGGAAGTTACTGTTTTCTGTATGCAAGTTTAAGTTCACAAGTATCACATTATACAAGAAACACCTTTTAAAAGAAAATACACTTCTGATGTCATTTCGATCCCCTTAAAGGGTTGAAAAACAAAGTTTCCTTCAGAGTGAACATCTAATTGCCTTCTCTAAAAATTACAAAATATCCTTATGCCCTAAAACTGTTTGCTTCCATCTTATACATCTAAATAGCTAGCATAAAATTCTAGAACTACTGATAAAAATGGAAATATATAAAGAAATATATATATAAATTTATATATAAATTTATATATAAATATATAAAGAAAGAAATTCTCTAACTTTTTTTTGACCCCATGGACTGTGGTCCTCCAGGCTCCTCTGTCCATGGGATTTCCCAGGCAAGAATACTGGACTGGACTGCCATTTCCCTCTCCAGGGAAATTAGTAACTTTTGAAGTAAGTTTTTTATTAGAGAAAATACATTAAGAGACCAATAGATCATACATTTTAAAATTATGCTACATGAATAATTTTGAAAATGCAAATTTGCTTGCTACTTACAGGAAATGGCTCCAATCCCTCCTGAATCACAAAACCTTCAATAACATGGGTCAAAATCTGTGGCTTAACAATAGCCTGTGGAGGTTTGTTTTCAACACTAGGTACGCTACTGGGCATAGATGTACTATTACTTCTTGTGGTAGCAGCTGGAAGTAAGAGCGGAGGTGGAGGAACAGAAACATGTGAAGGATCTGAAGGAGATTTAATTACTGAAGCGCTGACTGATGCCACTGCAGGTAATTCTACTTGCTCTGGAAAAAAAAAAAAGTCACTTCTTAAATTTGTACCATTCTGCCCAGGCAAATATGAAAGAAAACTGGAGAACATTAACAACAGTAACAGTTAATGTCTTACGTTTTAAAAAAAATTCTGAGACCCTTATATTTATTATCTCATCTCGCCACAATTCATGCTAAGTCACTTCAATAGTATCCGACTCTTTGAGACCCTATGGACTGTAGCCCACCAGGCTTCTCTGTCCATGGGATTCTCCAGCTAAGAATACCAGAGTCGGTTGCCATTTCCTTCACCAGGGGGTCTTCCCAAGCCACGGATCCAACCTGCCTCTCTTGTGTCTCCTGCATTGGCATGTGGGTTCCTTACCAGTAGCACTACCTGGGAATCTCCACAATAAGATGAGATATGAGATATGTACTACTGTATCCATATACAGTGGAAGGCAGCAACTTGCTCAAAGTTAGCATTCCAACTTTGCTTAAAAAGAACTGTCCCATAAGACATGAAAATGTTTTAGAATGTCAACTTAAGAACAATTATTTTAAATTTTTTTTTAATTTTAAGCTACAGTTATTAAATTTCCTATGTTTCTATTCATATATTCCAAATGGTACTAGGGAGGGCAGAATATGCTTAAGAAAAAAAGGATCATGAAATCAACAGAATAAATAGAAATTATAATGAATTATACAGGGCATTACCTTTATTTCAAGTAATCCACAACCATGCACAAATGTTCTTTGCTGTTGCTATTTTTAACAAATCTTCAGTGACACTGTACATGTCAGTTTGCAGGAACACTGTAGTACCAGGCAATTGCAAAATGTTGGGCTAGTTCATTGTGGTTTCTCCCAGGCAAGCTCTGGGGACCACAATAAGACAGATCCACAGCCTATGACAGAGACTTTACCCACCCATTTGTTAGCACTGAACCTTTACCAAGCTGTACCAAAGTGGAGAGATGGAACCAAATGATAGCCAGGAATACCAGTGAGTACAAGATGGCTGAGAGAGGTAACACCACCAAAAATGGGGCATGTGGCAAAGACAAAACCACTACTTACTGAGCACTTATGTGCCAGCACTTATATGTATAAATGTCCTACACATTGTAACACATTTAATCCTAACTAGCCTGGGTGCTGCTGCTAAGTAGCTTCAGTCATGTCCGTCTCTGTGCGACCCCATAGACGGCAGCCCACCAGGCTCCCCCGTCCCTAGGATTCTCCAGGAAAGAATTCTGGAGTGGGTTGCCATTTCCTTCTCCAATGCATGCATGCATGCTAAGTCGCTTCAGTCGTGTCCGACTCTGTGCGACTCCATGGACAGCAGCCCACCAGGCTCCTCTGTCCACGGGATTCTCTAGGCAAGAATACTGGAGTGGGTTGCCATTTCCTTCTCCAAGCCTATGGGTAAGTACTGTTATCTCCATTTTATAGATGTGGAGGAAAAAAAAAGAGACAAAGATTAACTTGCCTAAAGACATACAGCTAGTGAGTAGTGGAGCTGGGTTACTAACAGAGACAATGCTTTTAACTCCTATGGTAACTCCTCTCCACCAACAGTATGAAAAGAATTGATATCACTATCAAAGATGCTCAAACATAGCCCAGTCAGGTAGAGAAGAAAGAAAAATCCCTATCAAATAAAAATTTCAGAGACCTCTTTGGCGGTCCAGTGGTTAAGAATCCACCTGCCATTGCTGGGGACACAGGTTCGATCCCTGGCCCAGAAGGACCCCACAGCCACAGGGCAACTAAGCCCGTACACAACTACTGAGCCTGAGCATCTCAGTCAGTGCTCTGCGATGGGAAGCCACTGCGGTGAGAAGGCCTTGTGATGCAACAGAGAGGGGCCCCCACTCGCCGCAACTAGAGGAAGCCCACAGGCAGCAACCGAGAACCAGCACAGCCAAAGATAAACAGACAAAAATTTCCACTAGTAAGACCGTGCAGTGAGAACTGGTACAGGGTCAGAAAAGGAAAAGCTAATGGTTCACACCTAGTAACTTTGACGTAACTAGTATTACTATACAGCTTATTTATCACGGCAATATTATGTCCATAAATTAACCTTGTTCCACCAAATAATCCACCAGGATAAACTGTACTAGAAAAACTATTTAAAGTGACACAATCCCTCATTAAAAACTAAAAGTCAGCAGGAAATACTGATTTGCTTACTTCCAGGAACAAATACAGGTACAAATTGTTTTCCAATTGTACACATGTATTACAAGACTGAGAAACCCCATAAAAATCCTATCCCACATGCCTAATTTTCATATATACTCCTAGAGAAAAAGGGATAAAAGATAATTCTGAACAGAAACTGAAAAGCAATTTTTCTATTGGAAGGGAAATACAAATCTATGGAGAGCTGAAAAAATAAGAAAAATTTAATGTCCCCTTACAGATTTATAGATACCGCATTAAGTATAATGTTGTTTATTCAGAAAATACTGCTTGGTATATATGTTCTAACTGATTTTTGGATCATATATACAAATAGACCTAAGTTTTGTTGAAAACTTATGAGTTACTGACTTTATCAAGAATGTAATAGCTTTTACATGCCGGTTCATAATCAGCTGTTAAAATCAAAAACACTACACAGTAGAACACACACAATTATTATCCTCTCTAGATTTAAGAAAACTGTGAATAGAGAAACCCCAAGTTAACTGATAAAGACTTTGCCACAAGTTACTCTGCCTATTTGTAGTTTCATTTCCTGAGCGAAACCAATGAGTTTGTTCTACTTTTTTATAGATGCTTTTCATTTTATTTTTATTTACTTATTTTTGGCTGCGCTGGGTCTCTGCTGCTTTGCGTGGCCTTCTCTAGCTGTGATAAGTGCAAGTTTTCATTGCGATGGCGTCTCTTGTTGCAAAGCACATGCTCTAGGTGTGAGGGCTTCATTAGTTGTGTCTCACAGTCTCTGGAGCCCAGCCTCAGCAGCTGTGGTGCCCAGGCTCAGTTGCTCCACCGTACATGGAATCTTCCTGGATCAGTGATGGAACCCGTGTCTCCTACATTGGCAGGTGGATTCTTATCCACTGTGCCACCAGGGAAGTCCTTTATGGATGCTTTAAGAATTCTTACAGAACTTACGAAGACTGAATCCTGGTGGAAACAAGTCGCTCTATTTTTATAGGTTAGTTTATTATATGATTTGATAAGCAACCTGTACGTGCTTTTCCCTCTCATATACTACAGAAAAGTAGTTAAGCATGAAGAAAATTAAAGGAAGATTCAAAAATTTATAGTTTACTCAGACAATTTAGCCAGAGGAATATGCCTGCCAGGGTCTCAGATTATATTTCTGAGGAAATAATGTGAAGATATTGTCAAGGTTCAATATTTCAAAAGTATTTAAATTTTCTTGAGTACCATTAGTAATGCTTATTAGGTAATTAAATCACAGCCACAATGCAGGGTTAGTATCCAATTAAATATAGATTTCTGCCTTTAAATCAAAACTCCCAAGATATCTGCAGCAACATGAATCCCATTTCAGTGTACAAAAACTACAAAGATTTAATACTATAGGTAAGTTTTTAGATCTTTTGAGGTATCATTTTGAATAAGCAAAGGCAATGATACTGAATTTGTCTTAAGTATTTTTCATAATTTTACTAAATGTTTTCTCTTTTTCAGGAAAGAGGAAAAGTTTGAGTAAAATTGGTTTTCTAGCTCCTTGCAATGGAGATTCACATTGGCAGTAAGAAATAAAACCTAGAAAGAAGAGAAGGGTTAGAGATGTGGCACGCTGAAGAAGGAGAGGCTAAGTCAGTGCCCCATTATAGTTTGTTTTCATGCCTGATAACATTGGTTCCTCTCAACTAAACATGATTCTGAAGGCGATGAGATATGCAATAAGACAGAATACTTACAACAAAGCCTGAACCAAGATTGGCATTATCTGGGAGAGGGGTCAGTAAACACTTTTATGAAAGACATATGGTCTCTGCAATGACCCTCTCTGCTGCAGTAGTGTAAAGGCAGCCATAGGTAATATCTGAACAAACGTGGCTCAAGGTGGCTATGTTGCATAGAACTTTATTTATGGACAATGAAATCTGAATTTCATATAATCTTCACATGGCATGAATTACTCTTCCTTTTTTTTCCCCCAAATATCTAAAAATTCTAGACCTATCCTTGGCTCATTGGCCATATCAAAACGTGTAGCAGAAAGATCTGAAGCGTGAGCTATCATTTGCCACTCCCTGATCTAAATAAAATACTCAAAATTTAAAAAAAAAAAAAAAAAAAACCAACACCTAATCCAGAACATATCTTTTTTAGGACTTAGATAGTGGGCTATATAGATCATAATGTTCCAGTGAAGTACCTAGGATTCACAGTCACTTTGATAATGTGCAGAGGAGAATAGAGAGGATTAACTTGAACTCATAAGTAGTTCTAAAGTAGTGAATAAGAATTTGAAGGTGTTAGCAATTTTTTAATCCATGTCTCTAGTAAGAATCAGTGTGGCTTAATTTAAGTATTGTCCAGGAAGCAGTATCTTTAAAAGCATTTACTCAATCTGGATCACAAGCAATTATGAGGAATGTCAGACATGACTTCAAATGCTTTGTGATTTTTGGAGAGTGTAATTGAAATTTTCTAATAGAACTTTGCCTTATTCTAATTTTTATGCTAGAAATAGCTTGACAAATAAATCTGAATAAGCATAAGAAACACATCTGTACAAACTAGTAAAACTTCAAAGACTGAAATGTGTTTTTGATTTGGTAACTGTTTATCATCAAAAAAAACTCTTGAATTCTAATCTATGTTTTGCTGCAATTTTATTACATAACAAATTAGTTTAAGATCATCTCCAGTGGGAAAAAAATGAACTTTTTCCATTACTAACATTTGCCTAATAGAAATTTCCCCCAAATTTAGGCACCTCCTCACCTAACAAGGGATGCTCAGAAGTCAAATCTTCTCCTCTCCCCACAGTTATAGCTGCTGGAGACAGTGTGGGTGGTGGTGGCGTTCTATCCATCCGGACACACTCTTCTGACTCTTCTGGCATTTCTTCTTCACAGACATCTTCTACTTGATAAACCTACGACGACAAACCACACTGCCTAAAAATGTTTGTAAGATATATTTAATAAGGTGTTCCTAATTTAATTAACAAAATAAATTCTAAGTGTTTTAAAATGTAAAAGACAAAATGACTATTTGATCGACTGAAAGAGAAGCTTTAAAATCATTCAAATGAAGTTTTTCATAATACTTGACGATTCATAATACCTGATGATATTTCACCGGAAGCAAGTTGTGATCAGTACCTAAGTTATAAATCACTAAGGTTTTCCCAAAAGGTGATAGTTGAATCAGAATTACTTTTAATTTTGTTAATTTTTAAAAATGTTTTGATTTTATACACTCAACTATTTGGGGAGTTTACTAAAGTTTCTATTAACTTTCAATTGTCATAAATCAAAACAGGTACTAATATTTTTCAAAGCATGTTAGGTGAATTTCCAAAATGACACATATTATATAAAGAAATGCACTGCCTAAATGACTATATCCCAAGCTCTTCTTTACTGTATTTATGTAAATTAAAGAGTGAATTTTGAAAAGTAATGCCTGAGAACCTACAAAAAAAGTATGTGATTACTTTTTAATCTTCTAATCTATTCAAGAATCTAATGAATTTTTATAAGCTAATTATCAAGTAAACAAAAAATATCTGTCCCTGGAATCACACACACACACAGCACCCCTCCGCCACACCCATCCTAAACCATTTGACGTATTACTTATAGTTCTTTAATACTGTTCCATACTTACAGACCAAGTTTTTACATTTCTAACTGCCTTGTTATCCAATGGTAAAGATAACACTTGAGGAAAACAGACTCAAAAGCACTCTGAGAAGGAGCTTTATAACTAAAAAATATGTAACCTACTATTGATTTTTATTAAAATTAAGGCTGAATTTTCAAAGTCCACTTGTACAAACTGACACAGGTATTTTAATTTTTCCTCATTTTTATTGAACCATTGTTTTTGAAAGACAGGTTATTAAAAACAAAGCCACAAAGCAATTTACCCCCCTACTTTTATGTACAAAGCTTATTACTTACGTTTATAAAAGTGAGTTTTTAAGATAACTTACCCGAAGTGATTAATATTTCTAATATCAAAATAAAAAAGTTTCAGTAACATTCACAAAAAAAATTTTAATGATATTGGTATCTAATATATTTTTAATCAAACTATTGGAAAAGTCTGATGATTTGAAATTAAAAATGATCAAGATTTCTGAAATCAGCATAAACCATATGTGAGAAAAAGGACTATGAAGTTTTACCTACAAAGGCCTATCTAACAACAGCAATAGAATTTAAAAACCAAACAAAAAAACTAATCTTTCAACTCTACTAAGAAGAAAAAAAAATCCCTTTTGTTTTAAAAATTTTAAATTCCTATTGTTACTGCTAATTTTATTAAAAAATAATATTCAGAGCTGTGATCTGAATCAGCTACTAAGTAGGCAACATTTTAGAAAAGTTATTTGCTCTCAACCCTGCATCTGAAAACCTGTTTCACCAAGAGAGAGTCCTTGCCTCGTGTTTGGATCCTCGGGAGTGAAAGCAGTCGTTGTTTATTGTACAGTGCAAGAATGATAGCTGCTATTATCTGTTCATGATAAATTTTCTTAAAATGGTGATAATGTCCAATATAAGGAAAGTCATCCAAAAAAAAGTCCTGGGGGTTAAAGTAAAAATAAAAAAACTTCTAGTGAGGGGCATCTGCTGCAGCGGTCATTACCTTAATTTGGCAGGTGGGGATGTTGATGCATAGGTAATTACACAAGTAACAGTTTTACCAACTACACTAGTTCAGTTCTATCTATGTAGCATTCCTTTATTAGATAATTACTCTTCTTACAAAGAGCATCTTTTCCTTAAGTGCTGAAAACTTTATAATATTAAAGTTGTCACATGTTTTTCAAACAGCTATTACAAGCTTTTACGGAATCAAAGATCATGGAGATCATGCATATAATTCTGATTTTTAAAAAAATAGGAAAAGAGTTTTAAAGGATTAAAAGAGGCAAATACAAATAGCATATTCTGAAATAATCCATCAAACAATCCTGTAAAAATACTTTTCATTCTTTACAAGTAAGCCTAACTACATATTTTATTCTAAATCTCCCACGTGAAAGCAAAATAAAGAAAAAAGAAGTAGGCAAAGACAGACCTGTCACAGACACCGGCACCATCAACATAAAAAACATAAGTACAACAACTGAAAGACTGAGTAAAGCAAAGAAGTGAAGATTTTGCTCACAAGATCATTTGGAAACTGTACATTACAATTTCTCTTTAGTTCATAACTATTCTATAACTAACAATGGCTGCCAAACTTACCTCAAAGTACATCAGCCTCATCTGTCTCCCTTCCCTAAATAAACTGTGGAAAACATTTATTAGTTCTAAATTATCTACACTCATCATATCCTATTTATCATACCCAAATATCAATGAAAAATCTTGAAAAAAAATATTGATTTTACTATGAAAATTCACACTTATGTTTGAAAATTTCACATTATTTAGAAGTAAATACTTATTATTTCTCTTTAGAAGTAAACATCTCTCTACCTTTAAACATTTGAAACCACCTGGAAACTGTGAAGGAATGAGTAATTCATGAAGAAATCTGATGGTAAAAAAATAGATTTGATAAAGGTAATAAAAGAAAAATACAGCAATGTAATAAACAGGCTATGGTTCTCAAAACTAAAAGAAAAGTTAATATGGAAACATATATAGCAAATATAACCATACTAGTGATAGCAAAGAAAACTCGTGAATAAAATTCCAAAAATTAGGTAACATAAATTTTAAGAAAAAAGCACAATAGAGGGCAGAAAATAACAAGATCTTAGATATTTTTAGCTTTAATTTAATGCAAGTGTTCTGTTTTTGATATTTGTATCCCCAACAGTCCTCAAGATTTGCCCTAACAAAAATAATTAGAAAAATCAAAGGCATAGAGAGGAACTTTATTTTTAACTTTAAAAGCCAATTCACTGAACTAGAAATTAAGAACATAAATTCAAATTAAATTTGATTTCTCTGAAGGTACTGTACACCTTAAAGACTATGTTAAATTAAATTTGATTTCTCTGAAGGTACTGTACACCTTAAAGACTATGTTTTTATGTAACATTATCCATTGTAAACTCTTCAAAAAATCCATTAGAAGAAAATATTGAAATGCGAACTTATTTCTAGATGGCCACTGTTACCTTTGCAAAGTTCTGTTCTGAATAAAAGTAGAATTCAACCACTTCATGCTTATCAGTCAGAATGAAGAATCTATATGAAGAATCTATAAATTTGTATCCTGAGAATCAAAATGTTTTCCATTAAGGAACAGACTTTAAAACTCCTTTCCTTTCTGAGCTAATGGTTATTTTTATTTAAGTGATAAGATCTCTTCAGTGAGGTTTGATATAAATCTCCTTTGGGAATACGGTTTTCCTCAGTTATAAATTTGATCATTCTAACATTTAGAGACCTTATTTCAATTTTATTATAAATTATTTTATAAATTTTAAAAGTCCTTTATAGAATGTTTAAAAGACAAATGTTTTTACAGAATAATTTTCCTTTCTGGGCAATATGTGCCATTTTTAGAGGTTTATTTTGATAAATTTCACCACAGTCTCAGTTATTCAAAACTTTTACTCCTCTCAATGAATTTTTTTATTCTTAGTATTCAACTCATCATTCTTAGCTTTTTAAATGAGAAATATTTCAAGTATATGTTTTCCCTTAGTAGAAATTTAAAAATCAGAAGTTACAACTCTAAAAGATGGGCTACAGTTAATGTTTGTTTGCAAAGTTGGATTCTTTCCTAGAGTAACTTTTTTTAATAAAATTTTAATTATAAAATGTAAGTTTACCAAAAAATTACATCATACAAGCATACCTCCACCTTGACGCAAAAGCCCCATAACGGCCTATAACTGCAGAATGCATACAACCAAAAAGGTTAGCTAGATAAACCATACGTTTAAGAACATACAAGCCAACAAAGGGATCTATGAAGGATAATCACCTTAAGAGAAAAAACTTTGTGCAGATGACACTGGTTCAAATGCATTCCCTTGGGGAAAAAAAATCAACTCTGTAAAGATAGCAGATGGATTTGTTTAAATAGTAATAAAATTAACGAGGGACTTCAATAACCATCACAAATTATCAAGCATGCAACCATACTACAACAAATGGCTTTTTTTTGGCCCATATAGCCCGTATGTCAGACACTGACAGATGGAAATTTCAAGCTTTTTAAATTCATAGGCATTTAGATCTAATGATAAAACACAACGTGGGAGAAAACTGTTTACTTTCAGTTCAGCAAGAAAGTCAAAGAGCTTCCAAGGGCTTACCACTGGCGGATCAACGGGTGCTGGTGGTTGTACTTGTAGGTTTACCGCAACAGTCTGTGGAGGAGGAAGAGTCTGAAATGGCAACTGGACCAAAGCTTCTGCAGCTGGAAGCTCCTCTTCAGACACCAAAGCATTCTGCACCAAAACCTGACCCTGGGATAGAATTTCAGGCTGCACTTGTAAAGATTGCATAGACTGCAGGGGCAGTGGTGGAATCTGAGCTGGAGGTGATGTCGACATCTGTGGAGGGGTTGCAATTGGGATTGGAGAGGACTGCAGGGTTGAATATTGCTGGTGTGATGTTGGAGACACAATCTGCTGACCTGGGGACACCAAGGCGGACTGCTGAACTGGACCAATGTGTACAACAGGGGAAGCTGGAAGTGGAAGGTGGGATGGAAGATTCAGCTGTGCTGTAGGCTGCACCTGATTAGGGGTGGACTGCTGCAAGTTTGACCCTGGCTGGAGAGCTGATGACACAAGAGGGTGTGGCTGAATAAGTGCTTGTGGATGAATGATTATAGTAGGAGACTGACTTGGTGAATGAGGTGGAGGAGGAGACACCACTACAGACTGCTGTGCTGACTGTGACTGGCTAGGAGACATTGCCAGAGGAGGGGGATGACTCTGAATTGGTGAACAATGCTGCGACTGGGAACTGCTGGGGGCTGGAGGCAGGCCGTGGTTTGGGAGTGGCATACAGTGCTGGGAGGGCGGTGGGTCTTGAGTTGGACTTTGAAGTGTGATTGGCTGAATTTGTTGTTGCTGCTGCTGTAGTATCAGCTGATGATGGGAAACTTTGGGAGGTGGTGAATGAAGAGGAATCTGCTGATGTTTTATTAGAGGATGAGGCTGAATTGGAGGATATGACGCTACGAGAGAAAAAAATGACAATCAGTCTTTATTTCAAAAACATCACATACATTTTAAAATAAATCTAAAGGAGGAAAGTTTTCACATCAGAAACCTATAATGAGTCTTCCTAATAAAAATGATTCAAAAATGTAATGACAACTTTTCCTTGAAAAACTACATAATTTCATAAACGACACTGTGATAAGTTCCAAAAGAAAACTGCCTAAAACAACTGATATAAATCTGAATTTACACATAATTTATTCTTATTAAATTTTAAAGGTCATCAAATATTTCCAATAACTGTATCCACTTGAATCATTCTTTGGCAAGAAGAGCATAACTGAACAAGTATCTTTATACTACAATAACTCTAAATCATAAAATAAAGATTGCATCCTTTTTAATCCATGTCTAAACATTCTTCCAACTAACAATTACTTAAAAAGCTTCCAAAATAAGTTCCCAAATTTAAACCAAGATAAACAGTTGGTACTATCTGACCCAGGAAAATTTTTGTATAAAAAGTTAATTCAGTTAAGCAAAACATGTGTGTAATTCCTACAGAATGATTAAATGAAACTTAACCATGGTGAAAGGAAATTTCAGAGGCCATTCCAAATCTAGGACAGCACTAGTTCTGTTGCAGAAAAAATACCATCAGTCATGCTGTCTAGATAAAGGATCCTGGTTTACTTCTCTTCTTCCCCACACTCACAAAACCCTACAGTAATCTGTAAGTAATAACATCAGCTTTTTCCACAAAGGAGTTACTCATAATAGGAAAAAATATATATATATATACACACAGGTGTATATATATGTATATATATATATATATATACATACATACAGGTATATATATACCTGTATATATAAGAATTAGCAAAATCAAGTACTAAGTGGTTTCCACATCATTATGCCTCTTCTGTATACTGGTGCATATGTTTACATAGAGGGAGATGCTGATAAAATCCTATCTAAATAATGGAAACTGGGTTCACTAGAAGGTAAACTGGAAAGACTGCTTAATATTAATATAATGTATCAATTGTCACATTTTAAACATACCGAAAGACAAAATTTTTTTTCTTAATCTCAGACTGAAACGTCTTTTTACACTGAACCACATGTGACAAAAACGTTATAAAAAAATTCTAACAACTTATTTCAATCTTTTTGCATTTGGTTATTATTTAAAATTCTGGAGATTCTTTAAAGAAATTAACATCTGGTTAACATCTCAAGAAAGAAACATTTGAAGGTTTAACAAATACCCAAGCATTGTTGAAACCAAAATGGAAATTAGATAATAATCTTCATATAACTTCATTTAACTAGACTAGCAGTTCAAACTAAGACTGAAAATTTTATGTCACCACCTTATAAATGTGTTGGTAAACACTCTATATTACAGTCAATGAAATCTTGGCTTTGTATAGAGTACCTTTCCACTGAGGGGCTTAAGATGCTTTCACATAACTTTCCTTTGTCCTTATAAAATGTCTGTGGAGTAGGTATTATTATTGTCCTTTTACAGATAAGGAAATAGAGGTTTTGTGAGCATAATAGCAAAGGCCCACTTTACTTCAATTTTTTTAAGTTATAATTCAGATTTACCATATTCTTGAAATACAATGGAGACTGCAGTCACAGGAATAAAGAGTCTCTCTGTGCTCTAGCAAGTAAGCAAACTTTGTTTTCTAGAGCTGGTAATCCACTAGAGTAATAGTTATCCTTTCACCTAAATTAAACTTTTCTTTGATCAGACATCAGAATGTGTCTATATATTTTATATTAGTCCTAAGTCCAACTGACAAGCACATATACTATAGAATAACTGTGAGGATATCTTAAACAATACTTCTGTATAAGAAAAGTCTTAGTGCTCTGAAGAATATGACATCTGTTAATTTTTCTTATTTTAACAAACACTTTAGTATTGTCAGGTAGTCTACATACAAAGTAGAACCTTTTATTATTGCAAATAATTGTATTATTGTAAATTATTAAATATATCATTTCATTCCATAGTTACTACAACCCCATGAGGTAAGATAGGCACTCTACTAATCCAATAAATTTCAGGCGAAGAAACTTTCAATAATAAGGTGACTTGCCTGCCATCACCTGGCTATTAAGGGGCAGCACTGGGCATAAAAGAAGCCACAGTCCCGGCTGAGTCTGTGTTCCGACTACGGTCCACATGTTTGTGTCCCCCAAAATTCACATGTTCAGTTCTTATTGTGACTGTTTTTGGTAATGGGGCCTCTAAGGAAGTAATATATGACTAAATAAGGTCAACGGGCAAAACCCTGACCCAACAGGAAAACTTGCTATCCTCTTCTCACACTCAGAGGGAAGACCACGTGAGGACATACAAGGTGGCAGCCATCTGCAAGCCTGGAAGAAAGCGCTCACCAAAAACCAAAACACTGCCAGCTTTTGACCCCGAGCTTTCCATCCTCCAGAACTGTGAGAAGATCAATTTCTGTTGTTTAAGCTACCTAGTCTATGGTATTTTTTTAATGGCAATCTAAGAAGCAGACTAATTAGGCTTTAAGTCCTTCTACATACTGGATTAGTATCTGCAAACAAGCATATTTTTTAATTAGATTAATTTCATAAAAGCTCTAAAAACTGCTATTAAAAAACTTGAATTCTAATACAGCTCATGATAATTTCCAGATATTTGGTTAAAGTTTGCCTTTATTTTATATATTAAGAAAAGGATGAATAAATATCAAGCAGGAATTTTACTCTTAAGAAGAAATGGTGAAGAAAAGTAAATGATTTTAGCACCCTAGAAATGTATGTAAGGAAATAATAAACATGTCTATTATAATAAATATTAGACTGTACATTAGGTTAGAACACAGTAGATTTTTTAATATTTGAAAGTGACCTGCAAGAGCAAACATTTTTCCAATTGAAGAAAAGGACAAATTACCAAATCAAGAATCTAAAAAAAACATTTTAGCTTCAGACTAATAACCCCCAGCAAGAGAAAATCTAAAAGGGCAGAAAAATTATAACTGCTGCCTTGCCAACTTAGAATCAGGTATTAGGGGGTTCGAAGGGATTGAAAATCGAAAAATGAATCTCTTTGCTTGAATTAACCCTAACAGACTTTGTACCTTTCTCTTTGGAAGGAAATTAACCTCCCCTTCATTTAAACTATAGAAATCACTAGAAATTTTCCCCTGAGCAGTCATTCCAAGCACAGGGAGTCACTGCCTCCCCACACTAATTCCTTCTATCAACACTGACCAAGGAATTACTGGGCAGTCCAGTGGATAGGACTCTGCACTTTCACTGCCGAAGGCACCATCCAAGGTTCAACCCTCGGTAAGGGAACTGAAATTCCACAAGCCATGGGGCGTGGCCAAAAATAACCAAAAAACAAAACACTGGCCAGGGGCAGGTATGAGGCTAAGAACGCTCTATACAGAAAAAAACCTGTTACCAGGCCATACAAACAGCAGGACCTGTCACTGAGATGCTTATTAAGAAGAATTCACTTGTAATCACACTATCAATGGATTTATTATTTTTACATTCTAACAAGATCTTGAGATTATGTGATATAGACAAAGTTGGCAATATTAGCACAGAGGAAATATGAAAAAAGAAACAGGTTTAGATGGAGGGAAGGCAAGCTTCAGCAGTGTATTAATAAAATGAAACTTTAAGAAGTAACGTACAGAGGGCAGTTCAAGATGGTGAAACAGAAGGATGTGTGCTCATCTCCTGTGAGAGCACCAACCAGCTGTTGAACAACCATCAACAGAAGGACACATCAAAAAAATATACCTCATGTCCAAAGAAAAAGAAGCCTCAGCAAGATGGTAGGAGGGGCACAATGCAATCAAATCAAACCCCATAACTGCCCGGGTGGGTGACCCACAGACTGGAGAACAGAAATACCAAAGACGTTCTCACACTATTGTGAAGATTCTGAACCCCATGTCAGGTTTCCCAGCCTGGGGATCCGACAAAGAGACTGGGAATCCCCAGGGAATCTGGCCTTGAGGGCCAGTGGGATCTGATTAGAGGACTTCCGGAGTACTGAGGGAAACGGACTCCAGTCTTGGAGGCACAAACAAAATTTTGCATGCACCAAGCCCCAGAGGAAAGGAACAGTGACCCCACAGAGAAGACCAAAACCAAGACTACCTGCTAGTGTTGGAGGGTCTCCTGTGGAGCCGTGGGTCAGCAGGGGCTCATCACAGGGGCACTGGAAGGTACTCACTGGCATAAACCCTCTTGGAATTAACCATTCATCCTACCATAGAGCTCACAGACTCCACGGCTGGGTCACCTCAGGCCAAACAACTACCAGGGAGGGAGTGCAACCCCACCCATCAGCAGATAATTAGATTAAAGCTTTACTGAGCAAGGCCCTGCCCACCAGAGTAAGACCCAATTTTTCCCATGCCAGTGCCTCCCATCAAGAAGCTTACACAAGCCTCTTAGCCTCTTCCATCAGAGGGCAGAGGGAAGAAGCAGGAAGCAGCAGTCTCATAGCAGCTAAAACAAAAACCAAATGACAGAAAGTTAATCAGCATGAAAAAGCAGAAAGTTATGTCTCAGATGAAGAGACAAGATAAAACCCCAGAGAAACAACTCACTGAAGTGGAGACAGGCAATCTTCCAGGAAAAAAATTCAGAATAATGGTAATGAAGATGATCCAGGATCTCAGGAAAAGAATGAAGGCAAAGATTGAGAAGATGTAAGAAATGTTTACCAAAGACCTAGAAGAACTAAACAACAGACATGAATAACACACTAGAAGGAACCAACAGCAGAATAACTGAGGCAGAAAAATGGATTAATGATCTGGAGAACAGAATGGTGAAAATCACTGCCACAGAACAAAATATAGAAAAAGGAATGAAAAGAAATGAAGACAGCCTAAAAGACCTCTTCAACAACATTAAATGCACCAACATTCACATTTTAGAGGTCCCAAAAGGAGAGAGAGAGAAAATATTTGAGGGGATAATAGCTGAAAACTTCCCTAACATGGGAAAGGAAATAGTCAATCAAGTCCAGGAGGCACAGAGCCCCAGGAAGGGCAAACCCAAGGAGAAACACCCCAGGACACATTACTGTCAAACTGACAAAAGCTAAACAGAGATAAAATATTAAAAGCAACAAGGGAAAACAACAAACAACATACAGGGGAACTCCCATCAGGCTATCAGCTGATTTCTCAACAGAAACTCTACAAGCCAAAAGGGAATGGCATGATTATTTGAAGTGATGAATGCTAAGAACCTACAACCAAGAATACTCTACCCAGCAAGACTTGCCTTCAGATTTTATGGAGAAATCAAAAGCTTTCCAGACAGACAAAAGTTAAGACAATTCAGCATCACCAAAACCAGCTTTACAACAAATGCAAAAGGAACTAACTTCTCTAGGCAGGAAACAAAAAACAAGGAAAAGAAACCCAAGACAGAAAATAAATCCAAGACAATTAAGAAAATGATAATAGGATCATACATATTGATAATTACCCTAAATGTAAATGGTTAAACATACCAACCAAAAGACACAGACTGGTTGAGTGGATGAAAACATGTACATGTATGCACTTCCACTTACCACATCACTCTACTTGACCCCCCAAATTGTATGTAATTATTTTATATTGTTAAGCTAATCATGTTCCCATTATAGCTTGCAACTGTAATTATCTTTTATTTTTTGTCTGGCTATTGATTATGAAAACTGACAAACATCTTTTCCTATTGTGATTATGTAACGATTACTCACTTAATATCATTGTATCATGATTGGTCTACAGAAAAATAGAACTCTATATCACCAAAACTAGGATCTAATAGAAAAACCTGTAATCACTTTTTAAACTGCAGATGCATTACCAGAATTATCTTGAAGCTTTTTGAAAAATACAAATGCTCTTGTTCTCCAGAGTTCCAGATATGTTTCTAATGAACAATCATGTTTAAAAACAACTGGACTATATGATTTTTATCTAGTCAGTTTCACTTTTTCTATTTCATATTCAACGCTCCCATTGTTTATATTCTCCAATTTCTCCATCTCTTTTTTTATGTTGTCTCTCAAGCCTTTATCAAGTGTAGTAAAGCTTTTGTATAAATATGTATAATATATATTTTAGAAAACTTACGAATTTTTGTCTAAGTAAAAAATTATGACAGTTTGATTCCACTTGTTTGACTTAGTATGAATAGAATGCTAGATTTCTAATTTAAAAATAGATATGCAACAAGCAACAAAGGTTTACTGTATAGTTAAGGGAACTATAGTTAATATCTTATAATAACCTATGATGCAAAATAATTTCAAAAATAATATATGTGTATTTGTATAACTGAATCACCTTGCTGTGCACCTAAACATTTTAAGTCAACTATACTTCAGTAGAATATATATGTTATAAAAAGTATTGCATAATTATAAAAGGATAGAAAGAAGATACTTACCTGATGAGGCTGGATCAAAGGAAGTTTTTTTTTTTTTTTTTAGGTAACACATATGAGGTGCCTAGCTCAGTGCATGACACACACACTTTCAATAAACAAATTAAACTGGTATAAAAACATATGTAGATATATTAAGGATAGGAGAGATCTAAGTAGGCTTAAAAAGCATAAGAAAGGATCCAGCATGAGGGAGACAAAAGCTGCTTTAACTATGAAAGAAGGTCAGGAACAAGTTTAAAAAAAATGCAATCAATGACACAGGGAAATAGTGCTAACTTTAAAGCAGAAAGCAGATAATTCCTTATCCTACTAGAATTGAAGAAAGCTCAAAACTGAGAAATTCTGAGATGAACAGAAGACATGATAAGGAAACTCACTCTGCACAGTCCTAACACTTTCAGCATAAGAACCATGAAGGAAGATTATCTATAGATGGCAAAGGGAACAGGCATGGGTTTCAAAGGCTGAGGAGAATAAAAACAACTTAGTTGATTCTCTGACATCCTCCTCTCAGAGATGAAATCAAAGATGGAAAAAGAGCAACATGGTGAGGAAAATAATTATGCATAATCCTTATTTTTGGAAAGTGATAAATTCCTCCCACTAGTCACAATTTTAAAGAAAAATATATACTTGCTTTTTAAAAAAGCTTTTAATTTTGGACAAGTAAAGCATATTAAATAAACCACAGGCAAATTTTTTTTTAAAGCTAACAGGTTTTATCCATATAACAGGAGACTAGCACACAATGAAAATGTTAATCAAATGTCAACTGACCAAAAAAACCTATTATAATGCTTTAACTGTTGGGCTCTTCTTTTTTCAAGCTATACTACTGAAACATTCTTTTGTTAACTTATAAAATTCACACTTTATAATGTTTTAAAAGTATTCTTGTTCAAGTAATGATATCTTTTGTTTTGCTCTGCCTGCGAAGAAAATGAATAAAGCAACTATTTTCAACAAAAGTCTTTCCCACCTGGTGCTATTAACTGGTGAATACTTGATGTCCGGGTGACAGCTGTGCTTCGTGATTCCAGACTTGGACTTTCTCCCTTCTTATTACTTTCTGGAGAAGGATCTCGTTGGCTGATTTTAGAACTGGTCACTGTTGTTTTGTTATGACAAATTGTCAATGACTGAGTTTGACTAGTACTTTTTGGCGGACCATTTTGTGAGCTAGATAATACACCCAACTTCTGGCTGCGTAATGTTAAATTCTGAACCTAAGAACCACACAACAAAAAACAAGGATGAAACAGATGGTATTAATTGATGTGGTAATCGCTACCATTGTAACAGTGACAACATACTTATTGTGCTTTTTTATACATAAAGTTCCAAACATGTAAAACAACTAACTAACCCTGAAAGAAAGGGGAGTTGTTATTCTAATTAATCGTACCTTAAACATTAAGTGGCTTTTTTTTTTAAAGACATGAAGGAAAAGAATCATTAAGAACTAAATAGACTATATATACATATGGCAAAAGAACTATGAATAGGAGGAAATTACCCTGTAACATGCTGCATTTTAAAGTTACCAGGTCAGAGACAGTGGAAGGGAAGGAGAAACAGGAAGAGCATTCCCGGCAAAGGGGAAAACTTGAGCCACGTGGCAGAGGTGGGAGAGCCCAGAACGCAGAGGAAGAGTGAGCAACTCCTTCAGCTCCACTCTTGAGTTCTCCACGTCAGCACTGAGAAACATTTCAAGCCTACAAGCCCCTCATAAACTTGTGAGAAATTACTACACACAATTAGAGGGGAGTGTGAATACAATATTGTTATCTTAATAAAGATCAGAAAAGAGATAACAAAAAAGTTACTAGGTCTACAGAGATTATCTACTATCTCTATAGACCTAGAAACTTTTTTATAATATATATATAATAATAATAGATAAGAGATTAGAAGGGAACGCTAATCTTCTAAGAAAATATATTCATGAAATCACCAAACCCACTGTGATAATTACTAAAAGCATTTCCATTAACTAACTTTAAAGAGTGAGATTTTGTTGGGATGGTTATGAAACACTCATTTGCCCTTCAGAACTGGATCTCGAGCTGGAGAGACTGCGCATGGCACTGAAATGCTCTGATGTGAGGACGCCCATCTGCGTGCACAAATAGATAGTTATGTCCCACTTTTGGCGACCCCCTCGACTGTAGCCCGCCAGGCTCCTGTCCATGGGATTCTTCAGGCAAGAACACTGCAGTGGGTTGCCATGCCCTCCTCCAGGGGATCTTTCCAAACCAGGGATCGATCCCAGGTCTCCCACACTGCAGGCCGAGCCACCACGGAAGACCGAGTCCTGTATACACCAGGGCTTCTAAACACACTACCAGTCAGGATGGTGGCAAAGATCAACCCAATTACTCTCATCTGAGGTTTATAACATTTTAAAACAGTAAGACAGAAAACGCCTCTTCTGGATGCCTAACTTTTTGCCTCTCTGGAATGAATGCACCAAATATATTAATGCTAGGAAGGGAAACTGAAGTAAAAGAGATTCTAGGGTGACAAATATATTGCTGCTTTATGAATGTTTGGTCTCTACAACAGTACTATTAACTGATGCTTGATACCTTCTCTTTCCAAGTGCCAATGCAGTGATCAGCCAACAGCAGATGCTAAATAAATGTTTACTTCAGCACAGTTTGAAGTTTTAGTCAGTTCTAAGTTACTTGAAAGAATTTTCTAAGTGAGACCATATGGAGCATTTTCTCTGATTTTTCTCAAATATTTCACGGAAGTGTAAACACACTGAATCACTGCTGTATTACTGAAATTTAACACAAGAATAAAACATGCTGAAATCCAGATTTCCCAGCTCGCCACTCAAAGTCCCCCACTGTCTGGGCCCGAACCGCGTCAAGCCCTTCTTCACTATTTCAGTTCACAGTCCTCATTTTCTAGCCAAACTTCTGCTGGTCCTTCTCCACACACACCTTGCACTTTCATTTAGAGCCCTCATTCAAATTCCCCTTGCCTCAACGTGGTCTCCTGAAGTCCAACACACTGCTCAAAACCAGTTAAAGTTCTACTCATTCTCCCAAAGAAACCTCTCCATGTCTCTGGTTAGAAATAATTTATCCTCCTGTCTATACTTTTCCCATAGAATTTGGATCATACTGGCCTATACCACTGACAAGGGTCTAGCTTATTTTAGAATTAGTAATGTCTGTGTCTGTGACATACTGAGGCTCTGACTGGCAGGATCTCATCTCTGACATTCATTTTTTTAATCCCCACAGTTCTGGCTGCAGACCTAACAGAAACTACGCAAGTCTGAAGCATTCTCCAATATGTGATTCCAAAATATGTATGACATGAATTTTGTTAAGTATCTTGTTTTATTTATAGTTTTCTTAAGCTAACACTAAAATCTGTTCATGTTTAACCAAAAAAAATCTCAACAAATGTCTAGCAGAGGAATATTAAAATCTCTCAGGAAGCAAGGGAGAAACATCATAAAATTTAACATGTGCCATAAATAATACATAAAGTGGACCACCTCATGATGATATTCAAAGGCTGAATTATAGCCTGAAAAACAAAACTTTTCTTCAAATTAAAAGAATATTCAAAACAAATGAATATTTGACACAATGAACCCTTAACCTGCAGCAGTCCATTTAATATACTTTTTTCTTCTAGTTTTCCCTTTGTTTTCTGGAGTTCTGAAAGAAAATGTGTGTGTTTATATATATTGTATTTTATTTATATAAATGAATAACTTCAGAATATGGTTTTACTATCTATAGTCATCTAAGCTTAAATATTTACAATAAATTTCAAACATGTAAACTATACTCCTAAAGTATATACAGAGCTAAATGAGCTGTTAATAGAAAAATCACATGTTCAGCTATCCTTGACAGAACTTCACTTTTAAAAAGAACCCACCCTTTCTAAGATAAAGAATATTATGGCATCTAATGCCCAACTTTAATTTCATCTGAACTTTTCCTATGATCACTTTGTAGAAACTTTCTGACTTAAAAGAGTCTACCTTTCCCACAAAATATTCTTGCTAATTTCACACCTCAGATTTTTATAGTGGATTACCCAAATACTCACTTGTTTTTTAATTTGGACCTAACTATCTGTGAATTATCGCAGCATCTCTTCTTTGCAGATAAGGAAATTAAGAGTGCTGGCAGCAGAACTACTTCTAGTATCTAAATCTAAGACTGTTTTCTCCTCAATTCTTACAATATTTCCCTGATAGCCTTGGTAAGATTTCTTACTATTCCATAGCATACTTTTAGTATTATGATAACTTTCTGAAAGATTTTTTTTTCAAGGTAAGGATACGAGATGGAGCATTTAAAATAGTAAATAAGGGTAAGATAGTCCCAATTTCTTATTTTTTACAGTGTGCTATAAATTTTATTACTAAGGAAAAATTAACTTATACTGACTTTTGTCAGTTAAAGAATATTAAAACTTCAAATTTGGCATTTCTCAATTTGAATCAAAATATTTAAAATAACTGCAAATATATGTTTAAAAATTAACAAAGTGGAACAGAAATTCTTCAAACGAACAGCCCTGAACTTGAGGAAAGTTACCACTGGAATACTCGGATTACTAGAGAGCCACATACCTATAAATATCATATCTGGACCCAAAGAGCTAATTCTATAAATTAATTATGTTCACATTAAAGATGCTACTAAAGACAATGCAAGATGTTTTCTCCATGAGAACCCAAAAAACAGACTGTGCTCTATAGAGAGTTTGTTAATTGTATTTTCCTAATAACTGGTTTATTTTACCTTGGAAATTGCAAATTCTTTAAATGGTTGTATTTCTTTCTTCACCATTAGCTACGTAAAAGCTAAGAACCGAATTTGTGACTCATCTTTAGATAGTGTGTAACAAAAACAGTAATTAGTAGCATGTGATATTTTATGTGCCAGGCACTATGCTAAGTGTCTATTTATTCCTTTTAACAACTCTGAGCTATTACTTCCAGTTTAAAGGGAAGAAATTGAAGCTCAGCATAAGTAATAACAGCAGCTAACATTTAGTTAATGCTAACTAGGTTAACAGAAACTTCTGTTTTTCATTTTATTAACCTATTTAATTCTCATTACAACCCTATGAGGTATTATAATTATTTTATAGTTATTTTACTTTATACTGTTGAAACTGAAGTGAGAGTTTAAAGATAGAAAATGAGAAGGTGGTAGAACATGTATTTGAACCCAGAAAATCTGACTGCAGAGTCCAAACTTATACACACCATGCTATGACCTGTCCAAAATGAATCAACTGGTAAGTGACAAAGCGATTTGCCAAAGTCAGCTTATAAGCCCATGTCTTCCTATTCTTTCCTCTGCAGATAAAGTACTAATGAGTACCTATAAGATTCTAGGCACTAAACATATATTACTCTTCAGCTTAACCCTACAAGTATGCATACCACTAGAGATGTTTGGTAACTTTTGTCTAAAGTCATACAACTAATAAATGACTGCAGTGGAAGTTGAACTTAAGCCCATGCAGGACTTCATGCACTTAAGTTCAATGGCAACCTAACTCTAAGCTCCATGCCACTTTATAATTCTGGAAGCTGATAAAGGTCTAGCTCTATTAGGTTTTATAAAAAGACAAAAACAGGAAGATAATTACTTCAATAAATTCACTCCACAAAGAAACATTTAAAGTTTAGAGCCCAAAACATCTTAATGTTAACAAAGGTCTCATTTTGTAAACATGGAAAGTGATGTATACAAATAAGGAACTATAGAGGGTCACATAACAATGAAGAGAAACCAGAGTTTAACGGATCACCACCTTTATATGCTGACATATGAAAACAGACCTTTCTGATGAAAAGAAAGAGATTCCATGAAAAATACCAAAGAATATTACTGCTAACTCATTTTGTACCTTTTACCAGATGACTGAGATTATTAAAATTACAAAGCCAAGGACGACCTTATTAGGATATATTAACTTCTGCCATATGCAATCCAAAATATTAACAATGGAAAAATACAAAATGATATCATACAATATAAAAGTCTATTCAACAGCTTTAATTAAAAATGTACTCCATTTCATTCATTTTTATTAACCTGAGGTGTAACGTACATACAATAAAATGAACCAGTGCATTAAGTTTTGACATATGTATACATGTTACCACCGCCCCAATTTAAATATAGAACATTCCCTTCACTCATGCCCCTTCCCAGTCCATCTCCTCCACCTTCTGCTCGAGGCATCACAAATCCATTTCTTTTTCACTATAGCTCTGCCTGTTCTGGAATTCATATAAATGAAGTCACAAAGCATGCACTCTCTGATATCTGGCTTCTTTGACTAATTATAATGTTTCTGAGATGTATCAGTAGTCTGTTCCTTTTTATTTCTGAGCAATATTCCACAATATGCTTATCCATTCACCAGTTAAAGCAGACTGGTTACTTCCAATTTGGGGCTATTCTCAATAGAGCTGCTATGAACACTCATTTAAATATCTTTATGTGGATATATGTTTTCAAATCTCTCAGGGTAAACATCTAGAAGTGGAATTGCTGGGTCACATGTTAAGCATACGTTTAACTTCACATGTGACACTACGGCTGCTCCACATTCTTACCAAACATGGTATTTTCAATCTCCTTCATTCCAGCCTTTCTAGTAAGTCTATAGTGATACTCATTGTGGTTTTGATTACATTTCTAGAAAGACTAATAACGTTGAGCATTTTTTTCATGTGCTCATTGGCCTTATGCTTATCTTCTTTTGTGAAGTGTTGAATCTTTTGCCCATTTTTAACTAAACTGTTCAAGATCTCATTGAGTTTTACACCTATTTTATATATTCTCAATATAAGTACTTTGTCAGATTTATATATATATATATTTTGTGAACATTTCCCCTCAGTCTGTGGCTTGCCTCTTCATTTTTGTAGCAATGTCTTTTGAAGAACAGTTTTTAAATTTTGACAAAATCCAATTTATCATTATTTTTTTTATGGCTAATTCTTTTTTTTTTAATGGCTAATTCTTTTTGTGTCCTATCTGAAAAAGCTTTGCCCACCCTAGAGCTATAAAACTATCTCCTCTGTCTTCTTCCAGAGGTTTAATAGTTTCGTCTTTTGTCTTCAGGTCTACATTCTAGTTCTATTTTATTTTTGTGAATGGTGTAAGGTGAAAATTAGTGTTCCATAGAACCAAACAAAAATAAACAAAAAACTGAGTGATATCCTACTCAATTTTTTAAATTTAAAATTTATCCAACTCTACCTTTTAAATTAAAAATTTATCATTTTTAAATTCAAGGGCCATCCTGACTTAGTTATTACTTAACTGTCTGCTAAGGAAACTGAAGAATGCATCTCGCATAAAAGAAGCAGATCTGCTTTACAATAGAACTGAACATAAAATGTCATTGCAAAAACACATTAACTCTACTAATGTCAAATAACCTAAATATCCATGTTTCATGGCATTATAATTTCTACAGAACCAAAAAATGTTCTTGAAGTTCTCACTATATTAAATGTTAATCTGAAATGTATGACAAAAAGCACTGAAACCATCAGTAAAATAAACACAAACGTACGTTCATCTTTAACCTGAAGACCCAGACCTCAGAGTACCAACTCACGAAGCTGGACAAGCTCACCTGAGTAGCTGCAGACTGACAGGAAGATGACGATGACGACGAGACAACAGGAATGTCAGACTGTACAGCAGCCACAGTGGTAGCGGGTGTGAAAATCAGCTGTACAGACAGAAAAACCAAAAAAATACCCTAAGACAAAAGAACATGTCCCACACACAATGTATAGCAGGCAAGAGAGACTGAAATCTGAGACAGAAAGACAATGCAGATTAGGACTGTCTCCTATGCAAAAGGTTTTACATGACAAGGAGAAGTTTTTGATAATAGAGAACTCAAAAGGAAAAAAAAGAAAAAACCATAAACATTTCTCAAACAGTTCATGATTCTGATGAGTAGAAAATAAATCAGTGCTCAAAAAAGAAAATGTATTTTGGCAATATAAAATCCACATACCAAATTTTTCCAAGTAAACTATTAAAACTTTTCCTAGCTCAAAACTATTGTGGCAGGATTCCTAAAATGGAAGTTGTAATAGATAACCATTGTCACTGTTCTTGAATGCAAATTAAATTTCAGTAAGAAACATGAAAAGAAACACCAAAAAGTCTTTTCAGTCCTCTTTACCCCCAAAGGATAACTATGCCACATACTGTACTATAATATTTCACTCACCTACACAGGATCTGTGTGTAGTACAAACCTAGGTTGCTCTTGATTTTAAAAGTATTTGTAAAGAAATATTCATTCTAAGTGTAAATGCCACAACATGTCAAAATTCAACAACAAAACAGCTTGCAAAAAAAACTTTACATCAAAAAAAAGATATACTCTATTTAATTATCACCATCTGTTTTTTAATACTGAAACAAGGCCATTAATTTAAAAAGGCAATACAATCCACTTAAAAGATTACCCAATCCAACTTAGTAAATTATGACAATTGTTTTAAAGAACCTGTGAATATCTCAAAATTGCATCAAAAGTTATACAATTCCTCAAAAACCATTTCTGTTTAAATTATCAATTAAGGGATCTTTTAAACTTCAGTTCTTTATATACTAAATTTAAGTGAATTAAACAACAAAGTTTAACTTTCACAAGAAGGATTCAATACAAACAGCTAAAAGCACTAAACCTAAAAAGATGTTCTATCTAGCATGAACCATATGAAACTGCCAGTTTTAAAGGTTAAAAACAGCCGAATAGCTGTCATTTCAAATATGTTTCCCTAATTTTGAAATGTGTGTGTGTGCGCTAAGTCGCTTCAGTCGTGTTCGACTCTTTGCGACCCTATGGACTGCAGCCCACCAGGCTCCTCTGTCCATGGGCTTCTCCAGGCACTAATACTGGAGTGAGTTGCCACGCCCTTCTCCAGAGGATCTTCCCGACCCAGGGATCTAACCCTGTCTCTGACATCTCCTGCATTAGCAGGTGGGCTCTTTACCACTAGAGCCACCTGGAAGCCCAATTCTGAAGCTTATTGTTGATTACATAAGATCTCATGTTGGGGGGGGGGACAACCAGAAATATGGTCACGTCTACTGAATAGTCTATAAATAGAAAGAGAGTCATTATCACTGCTTCCCATTAGAAATATGATGGAGACTTGCTCTGCAATTTTAGTAAAGAATTGGGAATCCAGATATATATTCAGTTCACCAGATATAAAAATATCAATAAATTCCTATCTGGGATAAAGCTCTTCTCTAGCAATCTGTAAAGACATCAAATAAAGTAAATGTCAACCAATTTTTACATTCCTTAAAGCTCAACAAGTAAATTAGGAAATCAGTAGCCAAATTAACATTCTTATATTAACCAAAGATCAAAGTGATCATAAGAACATAAATCAGCTTGCAGATTTTAAGATGGGAATAACCAAAGTTAAGACTCATCTGGTAAATTATCAAGAACTTCAATCCAGCGTTCAGAAGATTCCACAATATAAACTGTAATTAATAGTTAAACCATGTTTTTAATGTTTCTAACAATTTCATCAAATCTAAAATGTCAAAGATACACAGTGATTTTATATATCACTCTAAGAACCAACTACAAGATGCCAATTATAAAATGCATCTCAGTTTTGAGATGTTAAAATATGAAGAAAGGTTTGAAATCAAAGAAATTTGATATTAAAAAATAATCACTCATGTTACAGAATGTTAGCTACATCAAGAAGGCCTACTAATTTAAAGTAGAATTTTTCATGGCATAAACGTGTAGAGTTAATCACATACACACAAAAAAATTGTTAAAACATTCCTTAAGTATTAAAAAAATGCCTCCTACTGCATCAAATCAAGAAACATTTTGATCTCTCTCAAGTTTTTAAACACTGAAAAAATCTGGTAGCTCGTATCTTACCATTTGAGCTCGGAGATACATTTGAGCTTGGCTTGCCGTTAGGGTAGGGGAGGTACTCCCTAGTAACATAGTCTGTTGGGTAATACTGCCACTGGTAGAACTGGAAGCCTGGGAACGGCTTATTAACTGTGCAGGTGTAGGAGAAGTAGAGAGGTTGATCTAAGGAAGAAAACATATCAGGTCATAGGCTTCCATTTCTTGCTTCCATGTCATTGACTTTCACCAAGTTGCAGTTAGGCAATCAATGGTATATGTCGTGGCTAAGGAACCTAAGAGAGGGCTTCATCTTTGACAGACCTATCAGGTCTCAGGTGATTATTTGCACATATGCAAACAACAGCACATACGGGTTAGTAATCAGGACAATTTTTAAGGATGTTCTCATTGTGTTTCATAAGACTCCAACATCTTAAAATACCATTTCTACTTTCCCAAAATTAGGGCTATTGTTCCATTATTTCAATATTCCACATAATAATTTAAAACATCTGAATTGACAGTTTATATTATTTTGTCATTTTCTGTCACATTTTGAGGGATTTCTGAAACGAATAAAAGTTAAAACACAGATAATCCATTCACATGTATAAAAACATACACAGAACTAGTATAATCTCTTTCAAAAGTTCTAAGAACAGAATTGTTACTTGTCATACAGATGAAAAACTCCTTAATGTTGGTTACAAGATTAAACTATAAAAACTAAAACTGTTGTTAAGAATAAATTAGTCCATGGTCTAACTCTAGGCTATGAGACAAACTAGTAACTAGTTTCATCCGTGAAGGCAAACGGGGCAGGACAGACAGTGACCAGGGCAAAGGGACACGTGTAAACCACTACATCATATGTTATCCACTTAAAAAATATTTCTAATGATAATTAAAAATCCAGCCTCTGGAGAAGGCAATGGCAACCCACTCCAGTATTCCTGCCTGGAAAATCTCATGAACAAATGAGCCTGGTGCACTACAGTTTATGGCATTGCGGAGTCAGACACAACTTGGCAACTGAACAACAACAACACACAATCAGGCAGATTGTGATTTGGGGAAATAGTTCTTGATGGAAATGTGACATAAAATGAAGACTGAAGTGACTGAGCAATATGGAATACAGAGTTTTGTAAGAAATTAACATTTGTGTATAGAATAATAACTGCAAATATTCAAACAATAAAGTCCATGGCTAAAGGAAAAAAAAAAAAACCCAACCTCAAATTCTTTTTATGGACAATGCAGAGAATAAAATTAAGAAATTAAAAAATAAAAAATAGTTTATTAGACTTCTTATTTGAGGAAGAAGGCAGATTGAACTAATATATCCATGTGCCCAAATGTACTCACTGAAAAGGAAGATCAACATTAAAAATTATAATAATATGTAGCTGAACCCAAAAAAGGGGAGGGGAAAGGGAAATTCCCAGGAGCCAGAAAGGAAGAAACTCAGATACAAGATCCAAGTAACAGCAAGGCAACCTAGGGATACTGGCCCACAGAGCTAGAAGACCTGATTTTCAGCCTGATTTTGATCCAGAAGTAAGTCTCCTTCTGAGCCAATATCCTCAAAAGGGCTCCTCAATATGTGAAAAGAAGCTGGGAAAGCTCTCCCCATGCTTCCTGAAAAGCAGCAAGAAAGCTTGTCATACGCCCTGTTCCCAGTGGAAGGAGAGAGGTGCTTATGAGAATCAAAACTCCAGGCTTGTGCCATACAGGGGTACACTACCTGCACAGTTCCATCATCTATCCCAAAACATTAGCATTTGTACTAAAGCAGGACATCTGTTAACCTCAACAAGTGACTGGAGGGAGCTGAGTGAAGGTTATACAGGGGATCTCTCTGCACCGTTTCTAGAACTTCTTGAATCTATTTAAAAGTAAAAAGTTAAGAAAACTGCATAGTTAAGAAAACTGTGTGAGTTGGTTAACTAATTCTTGAAATTTATTTGTATCTTTTAAGTATTTCTTAGTTTTAATAAAATATTGTCCATGGAATTTTCCAGGCAAGAATGAATACTGGAACAGATTGCCATTTCCTACTACAGGGAATCCTCTCGACCCAGGGATATAACTGGCAACTCTTGTGTCTCCTGCTTGGCAGATGGATTCTTTATCACTCACAACACCTGGAAAGCCCAACTTAGCTGTGTAATTCAGTGCATAAATACAAGTAATAAAATATAAAAACTTATTCTATAATCTGGCTTTTATTCCTAGCACACCAATAAAATCCCATTAGCAAAAATCACCACTACCTTACGACAAATTCAGTGGATTCTTCTTGGAAATCATCTTCTTTTTCAATCTTCTTTACCAGCTCTTTCTAGCCCACCCCCGAACTCTTCACCTTTGTTCCCAACACTTTTCCTCTTCAATTCCTAGATTATCCTATCTACTCCCATAGTTTGGAATAATTCAATCCTAAAGATGCTCAATCCTCGATAACAAATCCTTCCTCTCCAGGTCCAAATAAGTAACAGAATACTTCTTTCTGGATGTCTCTTAAACTGACTCAAACCCAACATGTTCAATCACCAAACTCATTATCATTCCTCTTTAAACCAGCTTCTCCTCAAATGGCCACTGACATCTTCTAATAATCCCCCAAGACAGACTATCTGGAAGTCGTCATAATTCCTCCCTCTCCTATAACTTACACACAGAATCAGTCACATATCTTACTGTAGAAACAGTAGAAACTCTCTCTTCCTCAATTTCATTCTGACTTTGAATCACTGAGTCTCTAAACCCACAGGAATTCCAGCTACTTTACCAGCTGCAAACTGACCTCCCTGCTTGGAATATTATCTCCTCTGACTTGCCAGATAATCCTTCCCTGATTTTAATTAAAAATATTAATTAACCGTTTAAAAATCCCTGATAACATTCAAACTCCCCTGACTACCGCTCTAGTATCATCTCTTCCTACTCCTCCATACAAACCCTTCACATTAGTCATATGAAGCTACTGACAATGTCGTAACGTCTCAGGCCTTTGTGGCCTGGCAACAACACTGGACTTAATTGAGCATCACCTACGACTATACACCACACCTCTTCCCCACCCTGTGTAGTAAATAATCCCTCTCAAAAATCACCTGCTAAGCTTTTTAAGACATCCCTATACCCCACAGTAGAACTGACTATTCCCTCTCCCTTTATGCCTGTTATCTTCTATAACTTCCATATACTTCTGGCACATACTTCTCTCTCACTCGTCTAAACAATGATTTTTTTCAACGATTTTTTTAAGAGTGGGGCCCATGTGCTATTTATCTTCATATATTCGATATCTCTAAGAGAGCCTTCAATGTTAATTAACTTAATGAATGCCATGTTATTTTAAGGCATACTTCATACTTTAAATGCAATATCACACAGAGTGAGCATGCGTGTGTTTCAGAAGAAAAATCAATTCTGGTATAGCCCCTAACAAAACACAGTAAAAATGCAGATAGTGTGGTGATACTAGTTTCACCTCTACTTTTGATGTGCTATATAATAAATTATTAATAACCTCCCACAGAAAACATATTCTTTTTCTACACCACTCCACAAATGTTTTTGGATAAACCCTTGCCCCAAAGATTAAATCACTTAGCAGAGTAAAACTGGTCCATGTTTTCTGACTCATTTTGGCATACAGGGTGCTTTCCTATACCCTGAGAGCTTGTTAATTTGGGTCACTCTACAGTAATAATGCCTTGCCACTTTTTTTCAGTCAGTGATTCTTAAAAAATAAAATAAAAAAGGTAGGTAGGTACGTAGGCAGGAAGGAAGATACTCTTATAAAGGACAGACCACACACTCTTAAAGAAAAACATAAGAGTCTTCTTAAAAACTGACTGGCTGATAGCTAAAGTGCCTGAGAATACTCTGTAAGGAAGTAGAACAAAAAGTATTTACAAATAGAAAGCTTTCTTTTTCTTAAAAAAGAAAAAAAAAAAAGGAACTAAGAAACTCAACAGTAACCTCCGAGCCACCTGCATTTCACTTTGTCGAAGTTGTGAGATCAAAGAATAAATGTTTATTTTTAAGTTCCAGATGGCAAGCACCATTTCACAGCATCTACTATGAAGGCGGAATCCATAAGGGCAGGATTAGCATCCAACCCTGCGAGAAATCCTTTCCTTTCCAGAACTGATATCCTCTCCTCTATTTTCTGCTCTACTCTGCCCATCTAAACCAGATGCCCTAAACTCTTGGCTTCATCTTCTCTGTCACCTCTTTCTCTCATTCGTAATTGCCTTTCATTTTAAAGCCTTGACCAATCCTGTCACCTCACAACCCATACCCCCACTCCATAAAAGAACTTACTTCTTTAGCCTCAGTACTGTAAGCTCTCCCTCTAATGACACTAAAAGTCACCAAAGGAAACCAAATCTGCCAAGAAAAGTCATGTAACTTCCAGCCACTCCTTGGTGCCCTCAATAGGGGGTTACACAGAGTACTCCCTGAAACCAAAGCCTATTTGAGACCCCACTACAGCAATTTGAGTGATCAGAATCCATAAGGTGGATCTACAGAGAGACATGGTACACTGATATTGGAAGGCTGATGTATGTCTATATTCAATAGCATGAAAATATTTTTACGACCTACTGCTAAGTGAAAAAAATTGTAGAACATGTAGAATATAATCCACTTACATAATTATACACCAGTATCTGCATGTATGGATATATACACACAAGTAGCAAACATGTTAAGAGAAAAATGACTACACTATATATACATACAATAATGCATACTCATAAAACTGTATCTGATTAGATTTGATATCAATATACACACACACACACACACATTTAGAAGAATAATCACCAAAATGCTAGAGGTGAATCATGCCTTCTAGGGGTAAAATTTGGGAATTATTTATATTTTCTTTTTCAAAGTTTTTGTGTTTTCTATATAGGTATTAACTTGAGAATCAGAGAGGAAATGTTTTCCTTTCTTTCATATTTGGTATATTATTTTGTTTTTATCACATTAAAGCAGGATATAAATTTTCTTGCCTTATTCAGTGGGAATTTGTATGTGAGTAATTCAGATACCTGTAAGTGTAAAATATTACATAGAAATTTCAAGTAATAATACCTATCCATGAAGGATTTCCTTTGAGACCACATATTTTTAATAATGAAGTAAAATGCCTATTCTATTTATTATAGAAAATCATTATTTCTACTTTCTGCAATACAAGCTGTAAAACAGCAGCAAAACAATCAAACAGAAAACTTCATGACCTCCTAACTGCCCTCAGACTTTGACACCCTAAAAAAGTTGCAACGATGAACAATTAAAACACTGGAAACAATGGTCCAGCAACAGAAGTGGTTATGTAAGATAAAGTGCAGCCATACTGTATGCAACACTATACAGTAGGTCACGCAGCTGAGTTAAAAAGCTCAGAAGACACACTGTTAAGTATAAAAACAAAACGCAGAATACCTACCTGTGTTTATGGTATGTTTAAAAAATTGTGTATTAGACACATACACACGCACTTCTTATACTATTTTTGTTCTTAATGTATAAATAACCTGAAAAGATATCCAGCAAACTGAAGAGACAGAAGGACTGAAGGGGAAAGAAAGAAGGCTGAAGAGGACTTAACACTTTTTTACTTTATCTGCACTAGTGGAATATTTTATAAGAATCCAGTATAACTGCTCATGACCATACAAATATGCAGGCTACAGTTTTATTTTAGACTGCTGTTAAGTTGTGGAGTAGATTTCTAACTATCAGTTAAAATTAAATATTTTCAGAATCCTTGAAAACAATGAGTTTTACAACTTAAAATAACTTCTAAAATTAATAGAAGTATCTATGGTTTTAAGCAAGTAATTTTCCCTCAGATAAATTCATAATGAATTCATTTGATATGTAATTGATCTGATTTAGACATTTTTTGAGAAAACTGATCATTTATAAGGTTCTTTATAAGGTACATTCTAAAAACAATCTCACCAATAAGTACACTCTTAGGAAATTTTTTAAAAGAGCATTACTAGATAGAAAGACACATAACATTCAATGCAAGTTTACTTATAACAACAAAAAAAGAAAACAAATATAAAGTTAAAATTGCCAGGAAGCAGAAAATAGTTCTGTTTTTTTTTTTTAAGTAGAATATTCTGTAGCCATTGAAAGTCATGTTTATAAAACAATAAGTACTGAAGATAATGGGCTTCCCTGATAGTTCAGTTGGTAAAGAATTCGCCTGCAATGCAGTAGACCTGGGTTCAATCCCTGGATTGGAGAGATCCCCTTGAGAAGGGAAAAGCTACCCACTTCAGTATCTTGTCTGGAGAATTCCATAGACTATATAGCCCATGGGATCGCAAGGAGTCGGACATGACTGAGCGACTTTCACTTCACTGAAGATGATGGTCTGAGCACACCCATTTGCTTCTCCCTCCTACTAAAACCCACTGAAATAGCAGTTAATACAATAACAAAAATGATCGGGGGAACAAAAATACAAATTTAGACTGTGGGACAAGTGACCTGAGTTGTTTAAAAAAAAAGGAGCGGGGAACAGGAGAGACTTTTTATATTAAAGGAAAACAGGACACTCACATGCAAGGTGTGAGCCTTAACTAAATCTTGGGAAAATGTATTTTGGAGACTACTAAGGGAATCCAAATATGGGGCATATACTAGATACTGTCTCGATATTAAATTTCTTAGGTGTGATATGGGGCTGTGGTTTTATAAGACAATCTCCCTCCTAGATAATACATGCTAAGTACTTGGGACTGAAGTGTCATGTCGTCTTCAACTTGTTTTAAAAATGGTCAGGAAAGCAGTGTATAAATAGAGAGGAACTTAACAACTGGTATAGACAGCTACATTAAGAGTACACAAGGGTCAATGCTTAATCTTACCATTTTTCTGTGGGTTTAAATGTTTTTTCCAAAAAGAACTTGGGGGATTTAAAAAAAATAGTATCAGAGAAAACACACATACAGCTGGAGGGTACCATCTGCATTTCTGTAAGACCTAAAGAAGACGGGATCATACTAATGGTTAAAACAGAGAAGGAAGCTATAATCCAGAATACAGGAGAAAACAGATTAGAGTGGATTTAGACTCAGAATTTACACATGAAAGCAGAGGTAAGAAATGGAGCCAAAAACTGAAGGATTTTACCTATAGGTCTAGAAAACAGACTTGCTGTGCATACCCCACCCCTCTCCCATGCGGAACAGGTGCTGAGACCTAGAAAGGAAGGAGGCTTCTCTAAAGTCGAGGACCTGCCAAGGAAAGGCGAGGCTTCTCGGGTGGGCGCTCCTACCTGGAAGTAAAGCTCTCCTCACTCCGAAACTACTAGCTCACCAGCCTAACAGCCAGCTTCGAATCTGTACACCTTCAATTCTAAATCTGCCAAAGACATATCCTTCCCACTGTGACCACTAATGCCATTTCCACCTGCAAAGACAGAAATCTTAATCGGCCTTTCTACTAAGGAAAGGGAAAGAGGTCTGTTAGGGGCAGACCTATCTTCAGAGCAGTGGAAGAAATCCATGCTGATTAATTTATATAATTATCTACTCTTAAATATAAACAGAAAACCAAGCATTTTAAGAGAACCCTGCTTTCTAAGAGGAACACCAACAGCATGAAAGGAAAAGACCAAGATAGTTTCTAAGAAATATAAATGATTCAAGATAAAGAATTTTGAAATCTGTAAGAGATCTAAATATTTCATCCATAACAGAAAAACAGGATTCTAGGAAAAATAAGAAAATGCTCTTAGAAATTGGAAATACGAAGGCTAAAGTAAAATTTTCTTTTAAATGTAAAAAGAAAGGGCTAAAGGGGGGGGAGGGCAAGGAAATATGTCACAACAGAATAAAAAGATAAATACAGAAAATAAGTAAAAAGCTAAACAAAGTTAAGGTTCAATCCAGAAAGACCAATATCTAGAAACAAAGGACAGAGAAAAACAGAAGGAAAGAAATTTTTGTTAAGACTTTTTTAGTTTCATACACATGAACACAAAGTTTCACAGTAAGAGGGTCCAAAAAGTGTCCTGAACACAATGACACCTAGACAGCCTTCATGAAACTCCAGAAAAACTAAATCGGCATACCTAAAAGTCTGAAAGGAAGTAGTACCAGTTAGTGATAAGACTTAAATCAGTCTTTTCTTTGGTCATACTAAAAATCTGAAAACAATGGTCCACGCTTTCAAGTTTCCTAAGAAAAATCATTTTCACTATAGAATTTATATACAAATAATTATTTAAAAGGTATAGGGGAGGGAATTTTTAAGCCTACAAATGTTCCAAATTTACAAGCAAGTTTTTAGAATATACTCCAGTAAAACAGAACTCCTATCACAGTGTTCTTTGACTATACGTCTGCAGACTATATCCAATTGAAGGCAAAGGAGAAGAGGGCAGCAGGGGATGAGATGCTTGGATGGCATCACCGGCTCGATGGACATGAGTTTGAGCAGGCTCCAGGAGATGGTAAAGGACAGGCAGGCCTGGCGTGCTGCAGTCCAGAGGGTCGCAAAGAGTGGGACACAATTTAGCAACTGAACAACAAGACTATATCCACTGTACTCTAAGACCTTCGTTCACTTCAGATCCTTGGCACCTAACACAATGCCAGGCACCAAGGAGGTATTCAGGAAGGAAACATTGGCACGGATTATCCTCCGGAGTCTGGGAGACTAAAACAGAATCCCATTCAGGAATGAATCTCCAAAACTAAGCTCTTCTATTTCAGGATCATGAGCTCAGGACTGAGTCCTCTTCTCTCAAATTCCATGTATTTTTTTAAAGCTCAGCTTAAGTCCCATACAAAAAGCCTTCTTCAACTACCCAATCCCCAAAGGTCTCTTCTGTTAACTCCCACAGAATTTATCACTTGATCACATACTGCTCTGTGGTTCACCGTTTGGTGTGTCTAGGCACACTGTGTCTGAGGGAAGCGACTGACTCATGTGCGCCCCCAGGGCAACTAGTACAGCCTAACACAATAAACCTGGTAACTGGCTGCTGCTTAAAACGAGCAATGAAAGAATCTCATCACTGAGGTCAGGACTCAGGCTGTCTTCTACAATGCAATTTCAGGCAGTCAGAATATATCCTAAAATGATTCTCTGCACTGAAGATAAACTGCTTGCAGTAATCAAGAATTAAAATTAACAACAATGTATTACATACTCTAGTTGATGATTATAATTAAACTTCATCTTTCAACAAATATTACATACCTACTATGTGATATATATTTTTCATAACACATATAAAACTATTTTAAAAAAAAAAACCCTGACTAAACCTTATTTAACATTTAAACCACTAGTTCTCTCTTTTTAAACAGTACCCTTTCTTCACACAACACTTACTCAGAATCCCCAGATTCAAACAGACCACAGAAGTGTTCTGTGGAACAGAAGCTGGAGGGAAGGCTCAGAGCCCCATCTCTCTCAGTCTGCTGGGGCTACCTGAACAGGGTGCCAGACCAGGCAGCTCAAACAGAAATTTCCCACAGTTCTAGAGGCTAAGGAAGTCCAAGATCAAGGTGCCAGCCAATTCAATTTCTGGTGAGACCTCTCTGCTGGCTTGCAGATGGCCACCTTCTCACTGTGTCCTCTCAGCAGAGAGAGGGACACACTTATGTGTCCATTTCTCGTGTCTTCCTCTGATAAAGACACCAGGTTCACTGGATCAGAGCTCCACACTTATGACCTCATTTAACCTTAATCACCTCCTTAAATGGGAGAAGGGAATGGCAATCCACTCCACTATTCTTGCCTGGAGAATTCCATGGACAGAGGACCCTTGGCGGGCTATAGTCCATGGGGTTGCAAAGGAGTTGGACATGACTGAGCAACTAAAACATCTCCTTAAAAGCCCTGTTTCTAATATAGTCACATGTGGGTTTAAAACTTCAACATATCAATTTGGGAGGGACAGAATTCAGTGCACATTCAGTTTCATCTCCTGAAACTTCTCCTTGATCTAAACCCAGGAACATATGGATGAATAGACTAAAAACCATCTAGACAACTTAATTTTACATGAAAGAAAAGTGGGGTGTAAGGAGGTTAATGACTTGCCCTAAGTCATGCCACCAGTTAGTCACAAAATTAAGACTAGAAGCTAGGTTCCTCATGTCTTCCATTCTACCAAACTCTCTCATAATACTACACAATGGGTAGTAAAGTCATCAGGTACCCTGGTGACTGGAAATGTCAATGAGATGTACAAGACATCACTAAGTCACCAGTCCTGCCAATAGCCATTTGGCTATATGAACTCCAAACTCATATAGCCAATGTCTACTCAACATGTATGGGTGGGTGTCTAACACATCGTATCTAAAACCGAACTCCTGATTTTCTTTTCCAACACCTTCTTTGGCAGATCGTTCCAGGTGCTCAGGACAAAATACTAGTTTATCCATGACTGTTTACCTTTCCTCACATCTTTAGTCAATCCCTCAGCACATACTATTAGCTATTTTCCAAACATCCAAATTTCTATAATAAAATATTGGTGGAACAAACATTCAGAATCTTTGCTAACCACTTTTTACCACATCTACTGTCACCATCATGGTTCAAGCCTCCAGTATCTCTCAGATTATTGTAGGAACCATTTAACCAGTCTCTCCCTACTTCTATCACTGCCCCCTAGAACCTACTCAACGTTGTAGCTGTTAAAGCCTATTTGAGATCATGTCACATCCCAAATAAAATAACTTTCCAGCAGCTTCCCAACTCACGCTGAGTAAAACCCAAGGCTTTAACAATCTTCTCATGATTAATTTCCTCTCTAAAGTTATCTCTAAACATACTCCCACTTTCACTCCACACCAGCCACACCACCCTCCTTTCTGTTTCTTAAGCATGTTTGCCTCCCTCACCCTCCTTCACATGCCATTTTTATTAGCAATGCTTTTCCCTGACCATCCTAATTAAAATAGGAGATTCCCTCATCCCACTCCTCTTCATTGTTTTACTTTTCTCTACAGAGCTTACCCCCAACTGACGTATTATATACTAGTTTACTTACTATGGATATATCCCTAGCTCCATACAGACAGAGATTTTGTCAGCTGTGTCCCAGTACTAGAGGAGTATTTAAATGCTCAATAAACATTTGTTGAATAAATGAGTGAACTGTGAATGAAGAGTCATAAAACTAACTGGGCTTCAAAATCTCATCTTGGGACTCCCTGGTGGTCCAGTGGTTAAGACTTTGAGCTCCCAAGTCAGGGGGCACGGGTGTGCTCCCTGGTCACAGAATTATGATTCTACATGGTACAGCCAAAAAAAAAAAGGCTCATCTTGTCTGGCATCAAAGCTAGAAAGCTATAAAAAATAAGGTTTTTCCTTTTTAATAAAACAGTACAGTGAATTAAAGTCAAAACATCCAGGATTAATGTAGATTCTAAGGCCAAAGAACAACAAAAGGAATGAGATACAAAGAGCCCTTGAATCATTTAGAGACTTATGATTGCAATTTCCAGCCACATAATCCTTTCCAGCTGAAAATGCCAAGACTTAGAAGAGAAAGAGACAGACTTAAGTGTTCACTTACACTAAAACAAACAACATTAACCATAGGACTACCTACTTACATTTATGTATAGAAATGCACAGTAATAAGGTAATAAGCTTCACACAAAGCTTTGTCAGGGCAAAACGGACTACTGAAATGAGCTGTCACTTTCACGTATACATTTGTATTGTCTGTATCTAAGACAACAAGAGAGCATTCATTTTTTTTTTTTAAGACAAAATGAAACTTTTCAACCTAGTTTCTCAAAGATAACCACTGATTAACAGTTTGTTGTGTGTTACAGATTTTATTCTTACATAACCAGACAGATATAAGTTTTAAAAAATAAGTGGTAGGAATTCTGCTTCCAGGAAAGTGGAATAGACACATACTTTATCCCTAAGTATAACTAAAAACCCCATCGCTGCATAGAAAATAAACATAAGAAAGTCCTAAAAGGTGGAGAAAAGTAGACTCCAGGACTCAGTGAACCACGAGGTTGAGAGCTCCCTGGATTTTTTTTTTAATCTCATATAATCCAAACATAAAGCTGAACAAATTAGTAACCCAGAAACAGCAATGGGTATAGACAAAAAAAAAGAAAAGAAAAAGCTCCAATGAGCTGCTCTTTCTAGCTGAGGATCAGAAAAGGGACAGCCTAGCAACACAGAAAACTTTTAGACAATAATTGCTCTACTCCAGCCAAACAACACAGAAACACTGTGGCCACATCCACACTAGCAAAGACCTAGGCCTCTCCCCTCACCAGGCTGTAATGAGGCACCCTCAACCCCATCCAATGGGTGAGTGTCAGAGAAGGCCACGTAGAGAGCCAAGACCTTCATATCTGCCAAGCAATAACAGACCACAAATAACAACCCACCCCAACCCTGAAGCATCAGTGGGACCACACAGGGAGCAATGACTGGGCACTCCTTTCCCTCCTAGCCAGAGAAGCATCAGTAGAGGCCTAGTGAGGAGCCAGAACACACACTGACTCAGCAATTACAGGGAGCGTCCCTCAGATATCAGTGAAAACCAAACAGGGAACCTGGATTTACTTCCACCCTCAAATGGCAGGGCGGAGGTGGCACATGCTCCCCTTCGGAAGCCAGCCAAAACAGAAAACTGAAGTAAGATCCACAATCTCATAATACTCAATATGTCCAGGTTTCAATCAAAAATCACTCATTGTACCAAAAACCAGAAAGACCTCAATCTGAATGAAAAAGGTAATAGATGCCAACACCAAGATGGAAAATATTTTAATTATCTGATGAAGATTTTAAAGCAGCAGTCATAAAAATGCTTTGAACAACCAAGTATGACCCAACTTGAAACAAATGAAAAATAAACTCTCAGCAAAAGAAAAAGAACAAAGTTTTAGAACTAAAATACAGAATAACCTAGTAACTAAGCTAAATGAGCTAATACTATATGTTCTTGTTTTCACTTAAAATCTGTCTCTATATACACACATATAGCATTCTAAAGCAGCCGCAGTGTTTGAATTAACTATCATTTAACTAATCCTCAATTAAAGAACATTTGTATTGTTTATAATTTTCTACCATTACAAACCATGCATATTTGTGTAATTATCTGTCATAATTCTCTCTCATATTTAGTCAGTGACATCATTTCACTAAAAATTAGACTGCTATATGAAAGGGCATGTGGTTCAAATTTTCATCCATACTGCCAAATAACCTTCTAGAACAGTTTTACCAATTACATTCCCACCAATAGTGTACGAGTGTACCATACTTGTCAACAGTTATTGTCTCAATTTTTCCCCCGTTTTCTAATCTGACAAGTGAAAATAAAACATTGATGTTTTTACATTCACTTCTTTATTACCAGTAAACATATTTTCATGTGCTTAAAAGCCAAAAGTAGTCTATCTTTTGAAAATTACCAGTTCAGGTCTTTTGTGAATTCACATTATTTATCTTACTAATATAATACAGCCCTTGGTATTTCACAAATATAAGCTGTGTGACATACATGGTGCAAATATATTTTCAACCACTCTATTGTTTAACATCGTTGATGCTTTTTTCACATTAGTTCTTAATTACAATACATTTAAAAAAGTACAAAGACATCCAACCTAAAGACTCAGTCCCAACTAATTTTAGAGCCAATCACACACATACAAACCACTCTCACTACTGGTTAAGAGTATAGAATTAGCCTTTCTGTTCTAATTACAGGAAAGAAAAGGATGCTGGCACCCACTATACAATCAATTAACAATGGTCTTCTCCACATACACAGTTTCCCCATGTGGAAGACTGGACTTTTTACCTCATTTTTCAAAATATAATATTCCATTTCCCCTCTGGCATTTCACTCGTACTCTAAACCCCAACCGATTTGGCAGGTGACTTGACAACCTACCTTGTAGCCCTTTTATCTACGAAAGGATTGACCCCTCCCCCTTGGTGTTCACTGTTATCAGGCACCTATCTCAAAACAACAAAATTCTGAAAACTAGCAGACTGCCAATAGACAATTCATTATTATCACTATCTAGGGATTTTTGCTATTATGCTCTGCTCCTCTTAAAAATTACTAAGCTACCCTGGGTATAATTTGGACTGCCGGTCAACTCACTTGAGCTACTGCTCGGCTGGGACTGAACACAAAACAAATGCAATGTATTATTCTCTTGTTTTTTCTAGGCATCTATTGTCTCTACTTCTTTTCCTCTCACCAGTTATCCAGAGATTCTGGCAATGATTTATGACAAGTAGTAGTAACAATTTCATAAAAAATAAGCACAATCACTGGAACTATGATTCTAAAAGTCACATACACAAAATCATAATGGAACAGAAACAGTTTTAAAGGACACCTTTTTATCATGTGAAGGGAAAAAAATCCAGAACACATGCCGTGCTATGCTTAGTCGCTCAGTTGTGTCCGACTTCTTGTGACCCCATGGACTGTAGCTTGCCAGGCTCCTCCATCCATGGGGTTTCTCCAGGCAACAATAATGGAGTGGGTTGCCATGCCCTCCTCCAGGGGATCCTCCCAACTAAGGAATTGAACCCAGGTCTCCGCATTGCAGGTGGGTTCTTTACCAGCTGAGCCACCAGGGAAACCCAAGAATACTGGAGAGCTGGAGTGGGCAGCCTCTCCCTTCTCCAGCAAATCTTCCTGACCCAGGAATCAAACCGCAGTCTCCTGCATTACCGGTGAAGTCTGTACAAGCTGCGCTACCAGGGAAGCCCTCAGAACACATATCTGTGCTTGTGTGTGTGTGTATATATGTATACACCCTGGTGCTATTCCAGTACTTCATAAATAATTTACCTATAATTACTTTAACTAGTTTACCAGTATGTTCCATAACTACCAATATATTAATTAAAGATATGATCCGACATCAATAACCATATCGCATTACTGCTTAGGGCTAAATACATTACTTAGATTTTTCATTTTCTTCAGTCTAACATTTTCAAGTCACAAGTAATTTCTTTTTTAAGTAATTGTATTCATAAGTAATTCTTATTCATAAGATACTTCCATGCTAAAACAATTTTTTAATTAAAAAGATCAAAAGCCAACAAATAACTATGTGCTCATCAAACATGTACTTAGTAAAGACCACACCCTTAGCTGAAGAAATACAGCACAAGTTCAACTTTAATTCCTCAGCAATCTATAAACTATATTCCATTGGAGTCTATTTTATCAAAGTATTACCATCCTGGATCAGAGAAAAAAAAGCTACGAAGGACATTATTAGTTTAACTTCATGGTTCTCAACAAGGGGCAATTTGGCCCCTCAGGAAACATCTGGCAGTGCCTGCAGACATTTCTGGCTGTCACACTGGGGAAAGGAGAAGGGCAGAGCTACTGCTATCCAAGCTAGGGATGCTGCTAAACACCCCACACAGCACAGGACAGCCCCCCGTAAGAAAGAATTATCTGGCCCATAAGGTCTATAGGGATGAGGCTGAGAAATCTGGGAGAACTGATGAAACATGAATATGAACAACAGGTTATCAGTGTTAAATTTCCTGAATTTGACCTGTTTCATGTGGCTTCATAAAAGAATGACTTTGCTCCTAGGAAGTACATATCAAAGTATTTAGGAGTAAAGGAACATGTCTCAACTTATCCACAAATGGCTCAGAAAAAGGTAACTGTATATATGTAGACAGAAAGAATGAATGATAAAACAGTGAGCCAAAATGCTAACAATTGGTGAATCTGAGTAAAGAGTATACAGAAATTTTTATTATTCTTGCAATTTGAAATTACATCAAAATAAAAGGGTAAACAAGTATTACCACACCTGTAAATTTCTTTTTAACTGGAATACTTTGCACAATTTCCCAGTAAATATGTGCAATGTAGTAAATCACCTTTTATTCTCGTCTCAAAATAAATTACACTATCTTGAACGGTAAATTTACACTTGTAAATTTGACCCAGGTAACTCAAGTAAGCATAAGCTGGGAAGTAAAATTTCTAAAATGTGACCTGCACAGAAAAAGCTAGAAACACTTAGATGTCTACCAAGGACATGACATTCTCTAGTACTTGTCACAGTAAATGCACGACTGAACTTCCCTGCATTATATATTCCACGCTTCCAACGCACACTGAAAACTGCAACCATTCCCAATCACAAAAGATCTGAACACAATCAAGGGGAAAACATGCATAAGAAATAATACAAAAATATTTTTATGACTCAGATTTTCAGAAGTTTGACATTAGTTCCAAATTCTCGAAATTTAGCATTCCTGTTTCTAGCCACTTGTTACTTAAACAGTACTCAACAGATGAACAGTAATAGTTTTGTAGATTTTAACAGTTGTGGAAAGCAATAATCTAAAATTTTAAAACCAGGAAAAAAATTAGAGCACTTACAGATGTCTGAGACATACTTGACTGTTGTGTGACACTCCCTGTGGGGGATGTAGGTGGTCTTCCACTGGACAAGCTTGCCTAAAATAATAAGATCTTTATGTCTATAAAAAGTCTGAAGTTTAAAACTTTCTTATACCAGGATACCACAAAAATCACAATAAAATTCAAAACATCTATTTTACAGTCCACATGTCAAACAAATTAAGAAAAAAAAAAAAAATAACTGCATGGTGAAAACAGAAGACCCAAAGGCTCATCTTATTTTAAGAGCTGTACCCATTGTCGGTTTTCCTCTATAGATCTCTTCTTTGAAGTGAAATTACCAATCCAATGTTATGAAAAATAAATTGGAGCTATATCAAATGGCACTGGGTTTCAGTTTCCTAACTATCATGAACAAGATGTTATTTAAAATTACACTACTGAGAAGAAGTAACAGCTGGGATGTGTTTAACAGAAATAAACCTTTTTCAGGTTTAGTCAACTTGAGACCCTACTCTGGTGACGAGATTTAAATCTTGCATTAGAGTTTTATTTAAATAAACAAAGCAATAATAATGAAGATCTGTTTAAAAACATAAACATTTAATCATAAAATCATCCTGATAGCAATAAGAATCACATGACTGGATTTTAGAAAAGTGCACATACATGTTTTTATACAGAACATTTCTGGAGGGATGCATATTAAATAGTGGCCACCTCTGAAGAGTGGAAAATAGCAGTGGGTGTGCAAAAGGAACACCTCTATACTTTACCTCTTAGGAATGATTTTATACTGGTTGTTTTTAATGAGTGTAATTACTTATGTAATTTTAAAAAAACCTTTTTTGATTAAAATGTAAATAAGATTTATGTAACCTTAACTATTCACTGTCATCCCTAGAATTTTATACACACAAGACTGGTACAGCATTTCTGCAAGGTAGATAAAAAGCAAAGGGACAAAACTCAGCAACAGAGTAACACATTCAACATTCATTTTTTTAAACTAACTTTTATTTTGCAGCCTATTATATTTTCTTAAGAAAAAAAAAAAAACACAGGACATCTGAAAACTCTGCAATACCCAGTGTATTTATTTTCAGTAACTGCCTGCAGGCAATGTCAACACTGGCCTTGTAAGTGCTTAATTCGTCTTAGCCTCACCTGAACGGCAGCAAGGCTCTGAAGCTGGGAGCTGCTTAGGTGCTGCTGCTGGAGGGCCGCCGTGTGCAGCATCAGGTGCTGCTGCTGCGCGGCGTACATCTGCTGCAGATACTGCGCCGCGGAGCTGGGAGGGCGATGCAGCGCCTGCTGAATTACCTGCGATGAGTCAAGGGAACCAACGTCACACCAGAGTCTTAACTAGAGAGTATTAGAAAAGCTGTATTAGAAATTAAAAAAGTAAAAGTAACCATAAAGTATTAGAAATTTAAAATTTCACTCCTTTAATATTCAATGTCCTCACATTTATTAACAGTTCTCTCCTAGTTATACATCACTAGGATTCACCGATCTGTACAGATTAAAGTTACCCAGTAGAGGCAATTCACAAAAGGAAAAAGGGCTAAGTAAGCATTTGGAAAGATCTTCAATCTCACTAGTAGTCAAAACTTACAAATTAAAACAACCTTTTTCAACCTTCCGATGGATAAACATTTAAAAGACTACTACTACTACTGGAGAAACAGATACGCTCATACACTGTTAGTAACAATATAAACTGGAATACCCATTTTGGATACAACTTGTTAGAATTCCCAATTAGGGTATAAAAAGAATATGTATACCCTGCATGTATTACAAACAGTAATGTATAACAGATCAGTGCTGTCCAATACAGCAGCCACTAACCCTAAGTATCTACTAAGCACTTACAAGCAGACTAGTGCAACCAAGGAACTAAGTTTTTAATTTTACTGAATTTTAATTTAAATATAAAATAGCCACATGCAACTCATAGCTACTATACTGAACAGAGCAGATAACAACTATCAACAAAATAGTTTCCAAATATATCATTAGGTGGAAAAAGTTTACTTAATAGTGTACAGAGTAAGATACCATTTATATTAAAATATTTTAAAGAATATTCAAGAAAACATTAAAAGACTACTGATAGGTAGCTAGAAGTGATTTTTACCTGATTCTCATTTGTTTTTTTTTCTAAATGTCTGAAAAAACTTAGCTTCATTATAGTAATAACCACATAAAATTATAAAGCCTTTTTTTTTTTTAGAAAATTACTAAGTAACCACTCATGTTTTTTAAATGTCAGGTGCAATTGTTTCAACACAAAATAAAATTATTCTTACTAAAAAAATCCTTATAAGTGTTCATTACTGTGACTATTTATTAGTAAAATGAAAACTCTGAACCCAAACTTTATAAATTAATAAATGTGAAACAGTCAAGAGTTCTAATAAAAGAGAAAAATCCTTTATCTGTGCAAATGGTACACTGGACTACACCAGTCCTCTGCAATCACATTCCAAAGTCATGTCATGCCCATGGGTACTCTCAAACAGCACCCTAAATCCCAATATCAAACCAGAGTTTTCAAAGAGCTAATGGAGAAAAAGAGACATAATCCTATAGTTTGAGCTTCTGAGTCAGGATACCTTTATCATAAAGCTATGAATGTCTTTATTCAAATTCCAAGAAAGCATGTTTCCTTGCATTTTTTACCTTCCTGCATTCACGTCGCAATTCGCCAACAGACTGCTACACCTGCTGCAGATTCCTGTCACAAAATATAGGCTTTTGACCCCCAGTTGCAGGGGAGTACAGACCAGCATTAAGTGCTTTAGAATCACAATATATCTTTTTGGTTAGGTAATCTGTATATGTTGCTCTAATTCCATAACAAAACTCTAAAATCAAACAAATTAAAAATGAATAACCTATTTGAATATACTTATTTTTTCTACTGTCAGCACAATTTTTCATTACCATTCAGTGCCATACTCATGGATGAGAGACTCTTTAAATACAAGTTAAAGATACAGCACATTGCTCTTATTTTGTTCCTCTGGAGCAAGGAAGATGAAAAGGATTCACAGGGGTGGAAAAAAAAAGAAAAGCTGGAAGGTATTAAACTACTTAGGTAGTTTGATAAATATTGATTTGACTACATTTTAAGGGAAGCAATTCTATGATCTTGTAAGAATTAGAGTTAGTACTATTCGTGAGATACTATCTTCAACTTCAAATCTCAAGTAACTTTTTTTTATTAACACATCCAACTTAGAAAATAGGTGGGCAACAAAATGGTATTTAAAATATCATATTATCTTTATGTTCAAGGATCCAGATACTCTTCCCTGTTTCCCGTGCCTCAGAGAAAGGTGAAAAATATTAAAAACACTCTGTTTCAGTCTGAATTTCTACTGAACTGACAGACGATTCCAACAATCCTGATTCTATTCCACAGTAATTTCAGAATACTAAGCCATATAACAGCTAGACAGTCAGTATACTGGGATCTGCACTCTAGAAAAATGGAACAGAGAGATGACTAAACCAGGTCTGTTTTTTTCAGGGTGGAGTGCAATTATGCAGATTTGAGAAAGAAAAAAAGGTGTAACGGGAAAAAAACTCAGTGTTTAAGGGTACAACTCTAAAGTCAAGAGTACCAACCAGGTAGGTGAGTTTAGGAAAGTTACTTAGCCAATTTAAAACATCAATTTTTCCATCTGTTGAATGGAGATAATCCATGTAAAGCATTTATCAAATACTTGGCACATAATTATTCAGTATGTATTAGCTATTATCATTTACTGAGTATATAATGTGCCCCACAAAATTCTAGATCCTTTGTCTAATCCTCATAACTAATTAAGCAGGTGGTCTCATTCTCATCTTATAGTTTCCTGAGGCTCAAGGAGATTATGCCTCTCACTCAAGGCTACATAGCTACTAACAGTAAAGAAAATGGAATTCCAACAAAAACTGCATCAGCCTGCAATGCCCATGCTCTTTTCATGCAATACCATATTGCCTCAACCTCCATTACTATAAAGGCTGCCTTGCTGTATCTCACTGTTTGCTGAAGCCAGGGTAGGCAAGGAGTGAGCAGGGAAGCTGGAAGATGCAAGGAGCCAAAAGAACTGCAGACACATTTCTTCTCTCCTGACTGGCATAGAAGCCATACCAGTAGACACGCTGTATTCTCTTGTGGTTGACCCAGAGGACATGGCCATAATGCTGCCAACAAGGGCTTTTCAGGTGGAGCTTATATAGGTTTACAGAACAAAAGTGGCCCGTGGTCAAGGGGGTACGTCGTGACACACACGTGCAGTGCTGTAAGTGATCTCAGCTGTTACGTAACTATTTACAAAACGTGGGACGACCGCAAGAGACCATGGGGCGAGAGAGCCTGACCACCACCATCTTTGCTAATTTGCTCTTTCCCTACAAAGGTTAACCAGCTAAACTTTACTTTCTCAACCAAGTGAACAGCCTAAGACTTTTCCTAATCAAATATTCCCTTTCTCCTCTGCCCCGATAGCTCCTAATGGATCCTCTTGCTTAGGGTTCTTGGGTTTAAAACAAACCTCTTGTCTACGGAGCTGAATAGATCCTAAGTCCAAATTTTGGATTCAAATACACAATAATCCAGAAAAACCTAAAGCCATTCTTCATGTTGGGGCTCTTGGTTGAGTTTCCCCACTCGCAGCGGCACCCAGGGACCTTCCAATTATAATTTTCCTGACATTGTTTGTGAAGCTACATGCTGACAAATGTAGGCCCTCCCAATAGGCCGACACTGAATGATTATTATATAACTCTGTTGGTAGTTCCAAACGTTAACAATTCTAACTGTACTCATTTAGAGGGTTAGCATGTAACTCATTTGAGGATATCAAACAATACATTTACCTGGCTTACACAAAAAGTAATGGCTCCTAAGTCTTAGCCTACCCATCCCGGTGACTGAAATACCTGCACGGCATGTCGGTCTGAGCCACTATAGACAGAAATCTGTGGCTGCTGCATTCGAGAGGAGGAAGTGGTGATGGTGGTGGTGGTGGTGCTATTGGTTGTCGTCGACACTGAAGACGTCCCAGGGTTTGGTTCACTATCCATAGCTGTACCGTGGTCCTTAAATCTGGCAGACAGCACAAAGGATTTGTATTGGCAAAAGTGTTACACTGTTTACAGAATAATTATTCCAAGAAATAATCACAACAGTCTAAATTTTCTAAGAAGAACCTCATAAAATACAGATAGCATACAGTCACCATAAACACGTGAAAGGGAAAAATACAAAGATAAAGCATAATTAACAATTCATATCTACTAAATTTGAATCCAGAGGACTGCGGATACAGAACTCAGATAAAGCCTGGCCTAAAGTTTACCTTTTTATTGTTGAAGGAAGATGAATGTCTTGAAACCAAAACAGGTGATGACAGAACACTACCTAGGAAAATTAAAACTTAAGCAATATCAGAGTATTAAAATACTTCTTTATATTCTTTTGACCATACTAATTACAAATTAAAATCATTCTTATGTAGACATTAAAAAAGGATGCCTGTGGACTTGTGCTAGCTTCGTTTAGCTTAGGCAATTAACTCAATTTTGGGTTACCATATATACTTTATTTAAAAATACGTTCTCTAGGAAAGTTAAAAAATAATTTATTAACTCACACTGCTTTCCCTCTAATTACACCACAATTCTGTTCTTACCACATCTAATAACTCTGAGTAATACTCATAAGCAGATTACTCTGGGTAAATAAGAGAAGCAGCAGCGGAAAACAATTTCCCCACTTGCTAACAAAAATCTTTTTCACAAAATACAACTCCAAATTTTGAAAATAGCAGAACTATGTCACTTTCCTTATGCATAAAGTGCAGTTTTATACCATTCTGATTATCTTCCCTCAAACATTACAAACTCATTTCACTGTTATGGTACAAATATAGTATTTTTATTTTAATAAATTCAAACAACATATTAAGTCAATTCTGAGTGCCTTAATGTTGTTAGAAACTAGAACTATAACATTTATTGTAGGGATAGAAATGCGCCACAAAAAGCAAGCTTAAGAATATACTGGTTTTCTCTGCCTTTCTTATCTTTTCTTCTGAGAAACATAATACGACCCACCTCACAGGAGCAGTACTGACAAGGTAACACTTTCTACTTCAGGAAAAGACAAAGGAATTTGGCACTAACTGTGTATGCGTGCACTATTCCCAAATAGTGTCCTTTTACCTACAAATTTTGTTTTTTATATCACATATGTAAACAGTAATTATATGTATAATCATAAGAGTATGATTGCCCTGTGAGGAATCAAATGTTTTTAAAAGCCCGATTTATAGGAGGAAATGTGATTCAGGAAAAAAAGTGGGGAGCCAACTCTTACTAATCTTTTTGATTAATAAATGACTCACACACCTTTAGACTTCTCTGGGGTTTTTATTGGCGGGGGTGGGGGGGTTGGGGAGCGGTTTGTTAGTTTTACAAACTCCTTTCCAGTCATCAAATCACAGCAGCATATGTTAACAATTCAACATCATACAGATACGGTGGTAGATAAACTTTTTACCAAACTGCTACCTGTCATAACACTTCTGAACCACGCATCAATGATATGCAAAAAGCCAGCTTTAATTCTGGTCCTTGTACAGTGCTGTTCTGCTCAACCATCTCCTCAAACTCTGCAGTAAGCGGTTCAGTAACTAAATATGGTCACAGAGAATCCAAAATCTAGACACAAGTCTAAACATCGGTGGGTAGAACTGGCCAAATCATTAAACTGCATCTGGAGACCTGGCACAAAAGAACAATTTTGCTAACTCCACCGACTAGCCTTGTATATTGCCTGCAAAACACAAACGGCAGTTCCGCTGCACAAGCGGCCTACCCAGGAAACACTTAAGTTTGAGTCGCTAACTAAGCATACCATCACACCGCCACACAAGAATGTGGCCCTCTAGGGCGGCAACGACACTGCTGCCAGGGACCCGAGGGAAAGAAAGATCTTTCCTACCAGGGTGTTCTCAGCCTCGCCAAACGCGCCATCGCCCCAGCCGCTGAGACCCCTCCTCCGAGCCTGCGGGGAGGGAATGAGCAGCCCCACGTCTCGGGCTCTCCCACTGAGGCGCAGTGGGGTGGCGCCGGGGCGGGAAGGAGGCGAGCGTGAAGGAGGCCTGGTAGTGCCCGCCCAGCCTTACCCAGCCTCCGCTGGCCCCCGGTGCGGGCAGCCGTCCCAAAGCCGCCCGCGGGGCCCACTTGAAGGGACGACAACCTCTCAGGGGCCCACCCGGGCTCATCTTCCGGAAGATCCCGGCGGTAGGGGGCCGAGAAGGGATCCTGCGCACAGGGCCCCGCAGATCCGGGACCAGACGGCGGAAGGGGCGCTCCCGCCTGGAGGTAACTGGACCCTTCAGTTCGGCTCCGTCCCCCCACAAGGGCCAAGCAGGCTCCTCCACGATAAGGAAGCTCTCGCGTCCCCCTTTCCCCGCACTGCTCGCGAAAGAGCCCTGAGCTTTCCCCTTGGGGGGACTTGTCGCTGCCCCCTCTCGCCCCCCAGTTACGACATCAGTCACCAGCAAGTCACTCACTCCGCTTCCGCCATCTTCTCTCCTCCATCACTAACATGGGCTGCGCATGCGCCCCCCGGAGGCGGCGGCGGCGGCGGCGGCAGCGGCCGCGGCGGCCGCGGCCGAAAAGGGAGGAGGGGCGGGGTCGGCTCAGCCTCGGGCCCCCGCGGTCACGTGGGGCCTTCGTCTTCCAATTCCTCCTCCCACTAGAAGGCTTGCTGGCTCGGGGAAGTGACCGGGTTTTGCCAATTTAGGTATCAGTGTCTCACGTGCACCCCCTCGCTTTCTCTAGGGTCTTCTTCCTACTGGGCAGGGGTCGCCAACAGAGATATGAAAAATTCTGATTAGACTGTTAAATGACAAATTTTATGGATATCTAAAATATACCAAAGCTTGTGCAAACTGCAAAGAGGGAGAAGGAAGAGAATGACTCGAGGATTGGATGCTGAGGTCTCAGAGTGGAAGGCAATGCTGTGGTAGCTGCAGGGCGTTACCTGGGGCGCATGACACTTTGGGGATAGAACCAGCAGCCCCTCTCTTGGGCTCAAAGATAAGAGTTCTGGATGCCCGTGCGGTGGACAGTTAAGGTATTATCATATTACCCTATGAATATCATCCATTTCTTTGACATGAATTTACTGACCGCTTAGTGGAGATTAAAAGTTTGCATACCGCAGTGGGAACAAGTGGGAATAGCCACCAGTTTGCTAATGTAATTTACTGTATTCTACTCACGTGGCAACTAATCTGAAGCAGGATGAGACAAACGTGTGAAGATGACTGAACCAAGTCCCTGTCTTCCAACAAGTCTTAATCTGGACTTTACAGAGAGAGTCACACAATGTAAGTGTTCTGACATAGATCCATTAAGCGCTTTGGAAATTTAAATTCAAGGAATAATAAATCTTCAGTGCCCTTCACCAAATGAAGCACTTTGAACACAAATAATGCCTTCTTTTTGCACTTTTTAAGATGGTGGAGTCACATTTCAAAACTGAGAAATGAGGAACTTTGCTGGTGGTCCAAAGGTTAAGACTTGGTCCTTCCAATGCAAGGGGCCAAGGTTTCATCCGTGGTGGTGGAACTAGGGTTCTACATGCTGCACTGCAATGACAAAAAAAAAAAAAAAAAAAACCCACCTGAGAAATGAATTACTGATATAAATTCAACGCAAAGTGAAAATATGCTTAATCTTACAAATCCTGTAATCAGGATGTCCCTAGGGGAGGGAAGAGACCACTTCTGATGTCAGCTAAATTGTCCCTTTGCCACATCTCCCTGTATGATAACATTGTTTCTTTACCTTATTTTCTTATCTGAAGGCAAAACCCTTCCTCCTACTCCTAGGAGAACTCACTGACAAAATCCCCTTTGAAAATTCCCTGTAGATGCTTAAAAATAAGATATTACTACTTCGTCTTTCTTTTCTGATTTGCTCAGATGATGCCATTGCCATATAATTCCCAAGAATCAACTGTTGGGACTTCCCTGGCATTCCAGTGGTTAAGACTGAGCACTTCCAGTAGAAGGGGTGCAAAACTGATCCCTCATCATAGCAGAATTAAGATACTGCATGCTGTGTGGTCAAAAACCAAGTTGAGTGTCTATTGGTATCACTGAAATTTTCATTCATCAAAACAAAACTGAAGAAAGTAGTCTTAAGGACTTCCCTGGTGGTCTAATGACTAAGAGTCTGCACTCATAATGCAGGCAGCCCAGGTTTGATCCCTGGTCTGGGAACTAGATCCCACATACAGCAACTAAGTTCGCATGCCACAAGTAAAGATCCCCCAGGCCACAACTAAGACCTAGTGCAGCCAAATAAATACATAAAATTAAAAAAAAATTTTTTTAAAGGTTTAGGTTTAAACCTAAACATGAAAAATGCATAATCCTAAGGAATATTTGGAGTAAATGTGCCAAAATTGTTCCTTTTCATCCCTCTTTCTTTGAACACCCAAGGCCTGTATCTATATTGTCATCTCACGCAGATTGGCCTTAAAGTCGTAATACATATTGGATAAAGTCAGGCCAGTACCGCTTTTTTTTTTTTTTTTTTTTTTAGCCACACCCAGTGGCTTGCAGGATCTTAGTTCTCCAACCAGGGATCAAACCTGGGCCCCAGAAGTGAAAGGACCAAGTCTTAACTACTGGACCACCAGAGAATGCCCAGTACTACTTTTTAGAAACATTTCAAACCCAACATTTATTGTAACAACATCTGGGAGAAGGCAATGGCAACCCACTCCAGTACTCTTGCCTGGAAAAGCCCATGGACAGAGGAGCCTGGTAGACTGCAGTCCATGGGGTCGCTAAGAGTCGGACACGACTGAGCGACTTCACTTTCACTTTTCACTTTCACACATTGGAGAAGGAAATGGTGACCCACTCCAGTGTTCTTACCTGGAGAATCCCAGGGACGGGGGAGCCTGGTGGGCTGCCATCTCTGGGGTCGCACAGAGTTGGACACGACTGAAGCGACTTAGCAGCAGCAGCAGTATTTGTCTAACCTTTTACTGAAGGCAGAGGATTTCCACAAACTCATTTGATCTTCAGAACAATACTAGTTATCATTTTCATTTAGCACAGAAATATAGTGAGGTCAAGGTGATTAAATGACTATGGTGACTGCTAGAATGGGGTTCCAGAATTGGGGTACTCACTTAAGCTTTCCATGGCCAAAGTCAAGTTTTTTTCACTGCATCATTCAGAAAGCTGCTGTGTGAAATGTTAGAGGAGACAAAGTAAGATGCAAGACTACTCTCAAGAAACTTACCATCACTTATCTGATGAAACAGAGGAAAGTGTTTTACCTCTTTGTGATTTCCTATGGAAAAGATTTATGTGTCATGCTAACAGAACTTGAAACTTTCTAAGGTTTCCAGGAAGTGTTGCTTTGGGGAAGTGCTAGCATCCTATATAATTTTAGAAAAATCCCTCTAGCAAGGATGCTTTGGAGGAAAGTGAAACTGGAGACCCGGAAACTAATTAGAAAACTCTATTAATCCCTAGAGAAATGATAAACGACTCCAGGAATGAAAAGGAGGGATAGATTAAAATTTTGGTTCCTTAGTTGTACTAGTCACACATCAAGTGCTCAATAGCTACATGTGGCTAGTGGCAACTGTATGGTATCATGCAAATATAAAACATTTCTATCATTACAGAAAGTTCTATTGGACAGTGCTGGTCTGAACACTAGATCAAGCATTGGCAAACTACTATTTCTGTCTTAGTTTGGGCTGTCATGACAGAGACCATGCATGGATGACTTAAATGAATTTTTTTTCCCCACAGTCTTAGAGGCTGAGAAGTCCAGGATCAAGGTGCAAGTAGATTCAGTATCTGGTGAGGGCCATCTTCCTGGTTTACAGGCAGCCACCTTCTCACTGTATCCTCACATGATGGAGGGAGAAGGCAGAGGAGGAGAACTGGGGACTATGTGCAGTCAACCCACTTCATGTAACTCACTGTGGCTTCAACACCTGTTCAGCCCTGTTGTTACTGACCAGGGTTCTTGGCCTTCCTCAATCACTAGAAATTGACTAGAGGCCAGACAAGAAAGTCAGGCAAGGCTTTACTGGGGCTCCTGCTGCAGCAGAGGGAAGTGAGAACAAAAAACAGATTCCCTTGCTCCCCGTGAGGGGGGCAAGCTTGTTCCTTATATAGAATAAGAGTAGAGGCGTGTTCAGGAGTCAAGGGCTTAGGTGGTTTGCCTACCCTTTAGGTGGTGTTGTATGCAGGAGTGTGATTTTTCTTCCAACACCATGTTTTTGCTCCAGGCTCTCCAAAAGTGTGGCAATCAGGTTTTTTGGTCTCTTTGTATCTTGTGGTCCAGAATTTATCCTAATGTGCACACAGTTATTTTTAGTCCCCTACGGTTTCTTTGTGTTTTGTGGCTTGAAGAGATGTATGTCCAAGTGCGAGCATTGCAGCACTGTAGCAAAGGGTCCCAAGTCCCAGCCTGTCTCACTATCATGTATAATCCACTCCATTTTATGGTAGGATGTTGCTCTGCACATTCAGCTTTACGGCCTGATAGACCAGATGATACTCAGTTCGTAATGGGCAGCTCAAATTCCGTGGTAATTTGGTGACCCATAATTAAGCAATCAGTCTCTGTGAAGTGAAGTGAAAGTCGCTCAGTCATGTCCGACTCTTTGCAACTGCATGGGCTATACAAATCCATGGAGTTCTCTAGAACAGAATACTGGAGTGGGTAGCCTTTCCCTTCTCCAGGGGATCTTCCCAACCCAGGGATCAAACCCAGGTCTCCCGCATTGCAGGCGGATTCTTTACCAGCTGAGCCACAAGAGAAGCCCTGATCAGTCTCTACTAAGGTCAAATAAATTCTTCAACTTAGGCTTCAGCCGTATGTGAACTGAGAACTTCCAGATGTACAAGCTAGATTTAGAAAAGACAGAGGAGCCAGAGATCAAATTGCCAATGTATGCTGAATCATTGAAAAAGCAAGGAAATTCCAGAAAAACATCTCCTTCTGCTTCATTGATTAGGCTAAAGCCTTTGACTATGTGGATCACAACAAACTGTGGAATATTCTTTTTTTTTTTTTTCCATTTATTTTTATTAGTTGGAGGCTAATTACTTTACATCATTGCAGTGGTTTTTGTCATACATTGAAATGAATTAGCCATGGATTTACAGGTATTCCCCATCCCGGTCCCTTCTCCCACCTCCCTCTCCACCCGATCCCTCTGGGTCTTCCCAGTGCACCAGGCCCGAGCACTTGTCTCATGCACCCAACCTGGGCTGGTGATCTGTTTCACCCTAGATAATATACATGTTTCGATGCTGTTCTCTTGAAACATCCCACCCTCGCCTTCTCCCAGAGTCCACAAGTCTGTTCTATACATCTGAGTCTCTTTTTCTGTTTTGCATATAGGGTTATCGTTACCATCTTTCTAAATTCCATATATACGTGTTAGTATACTGTAATGGTCTTTATCTTTCTGGCTTACTTCGCTCTGTATAATGGGCTCCAGTTTCATCCATCTCATTAGAACTGATTCAAATGAATTCTTTTTAATGGCTGAGTAATATTCCATGGTGTATATGTACCACAGCTTCCTCATCCATTCGTCTGCTGATGGGCATCTAGGTTGCTTCCATGTCCTGGCTATTATAAACAGTGCTGCGATGAACATTGGGGTGCACGTGTCTCTTTCAGATCTGGTTTCCTCGGTGTGTATGCCCAGAAGTGGGATTGCTGGGTCATATGGCAGTTCTATTTCCAGCTTTTTAAGAAATCTACAACAAACTGTGGAATATTCTTAAAGAGATGGGAATACCAGACCATCTTCCTACCTCCTGAGAAACCTGAGTGCAGGACAAGAAGCAACAGTTAGAACCAGACATGGAACAACAGACTGGTTCAAAACTGGGAAAGGAGTATAGCAAGGTTGTATATTGTCACCCTGCTTATTTAACTTATATGCAGAGAACACCATGCAAAATGCTAGGCTGGATTAATCACAAGTTGGAATCTAGATTGCTGGGAGAAATATCAAAAACCTCAGACGTGCAGATGATTCCACTTTAATGGCATAAAATGAAGAGGAATTAAAGAGCTTCTTGATGGAGATGAAAAAGGAGAATGAAAAAGCTGGCTTAAAACTCAATGTTCAAAAATCTAAGATCATGGCCTCCGGTCCTATCACTTCATGGCAAATAGATGGGGAAAATGTGGAAACAGTGTCAGATTTAATTTTCATGGGCTCCAAAATCACTGTGCATGGTAACTGTAGCCACGAAATTAAAGACATGATATTAAAGAAGAAATGTCACTCAATTTTTGTCATTTATTTTCCACCCCCTGACACACAAATGTCTTACCAACAAGTCTCGAGTTCTTGCTACTTTTTGCTCTCTACATCCAATCAGCATGGTGTCATCAATGTAAAAGACCAGTGTGATATGATGTGGAAGAAAAAGGTGATCAAGATTCGTGTGAACTGTGGGCTCAGGACTTCCCTGGTCGTCCAGTTGTTAATATTCTGTGCTCCCAATCCAAGGGGTCTAGGTTCGATCCCAGTCAGGGAACTAGATCCCACATGCTGCAATGTGGGAAGATCCAAAAAGATGGAAGATCCTGGCAACACTACCAGGTACAGCCAAATAAATAAATAAATAAAATTTTTTAAAAGATTCTTGCAAACTAATTATGACACAGCGTGGAGAATTGGTTTAGCCCTGATGTAGGACTGTGAAGATGTACTGCTGGCCTTTCCAGCTGAAAGCAAACTGCTTCTGGTGGTCTTTGCTAACAGGTATCAAGAAAAAACATTTGTCAGATTGATAGCTGCATGTCAGGTACCAGGGGATGTATTAATTTGCTCAACCAATAAAACGACATCTGGCACAGCAGCTGCAATTGGAGTTACCACCGGTTTTAGCTTACAGTTGTTCCACTGTCATTCTCCAAAATCTGTCTGCCTTCTGCACAGGCCACACAGGCCTGTTGAATGGAAATGTGATGGCACTAATCTCTGCAGTTCCTCCAGGAATTCAGTATTGCTTTTGGTTTGCTATTTTCCTAAGTAGAAGCAGTTCTAGAGGCTTCCACATGATCTTTCCCACCATACTAGCTCTCACTCCGCAGGTCAGGGAACCAATGTGGAAACTGTGTGAGGTGCTCAGTGTATCTATTCTAGTTACTAATTCCAGGACTGGAGGATAATCACAGAATGGGCGTGGGGACCCACTGTCTCCACTGTGAGACAGACTTGAGATAAAACTCAATTGATCACCTGACTTCCATAAGCCCCTTCCAAGATAGTGTACCACAGTGATGTTTGATCTCCTGGAATTCAGTTCAGAGCCAGTGTCTTGTTATTTCCCAAATGGTCTGATTATTTTATTTTTCCCCAGTGCACGGTTTCCCTACTAAAAAGATTTGAAGTCCCTTTGGTGAAGTCTGGAGAAAGATTTTCTGTATACATTTTGATGGTGTACAAGTGTCATCTCTCTGGGGGATGTAGCCTCCCCTTTACTTGAGGGATTCTGAGGTGTGTAAACTGTCTCAAGTCTGGGAAATGATGGAAGTGATATGACTCTCTTTTTATGATTCGGGTTAGACTTCTCTTTACTTGACCTAGAACTTTCCTACTGATACTGTTTCAGTAGGAATTTAGTGGCTTTTTCTGTCTATTTCACTTCTAGGAATACCGTGATCAACTAGCCAATGACTTAGGTCCGCACAAGTCAGATCGTTCTGCTTGCTGCTTTGATTCTGCTGTCCGCCACAGTGACCGTGCCCATCTTTGTCTTTGGCCGTGGAGTGCTGCCACTTGGCCCCTGCTATGCTAGGATCCAATTACTCCTGTTTCATTTAGGTTTCTCAGTTCAGTGGTTGCAGGTCCCACTGGCCTACAGAGAAGAGCAATCACCAAGCACTTCAGGAATGCTGGAGCTCCCCTCACAAATTGCTATAGACTGAATACTTGTGTCCCCCCCCAACATTCAAATGTTGAAGCCATAACCCCCAGTGTGATAGCATTTGGAGACTTTGGGAGGTAAGTAGGTCATCAGAGTTGAACCTCTATAAATGGGATTTAGTGCTCTTGGAAGAAGAAAGATGAGAGAAATGATCTCTTTCCACCATGTGAGGATACAGCAACAAGGTGGCCATTGTCTGCAAACCAGGAAGAAGTTTCTCACCAGACACCACATTGAACCTGCCAGCACCTTGAACCTGGACTTGCCACTCTCTGGAACTGTGAGAAAGAATTGTTTGTTGTTTAAACCGCTCAGACTGCAGTATTTACCATAGCAGCCCAGACTGACTAACACAAGCCCATGGGCCAAATCCAACCTGCTGCTTGTTTTTGTGCAGCTGTCAAGCTAAGAATGGTTTTTACGTTTTCTAACAATAGAAAAAAAAATATGAAAGGAAGAATAATATTTTGTGACAAGTGAGAATTATGTGAAATTTGTGTTTCAGTATCCATAAATAAGGTCTTATTGGAACGCAGCAATGTTCATTCATTTATGTACTGTCTACAGCAACTTTTGTGTTGCAAGGGCAGAGGTGAGCGATTGGAGTAGACACTATAATGGTTCACTTGGCAGAAAAAGGATGCTGACCTATGTTCTAAATTACTGATCACCTTGTGCTGGGCCCTTCCTCGGTAGTTAATATGGCACATACCCTGTCCAGCACCCCAACTACACTATGATTGCTTTCCTAATATGAGACAGAAGATAGACTGACTCAGATTTAAATACTGGTACAGACCTGAATGTAAAGTACTGAAGGTTTTAGTTTTATAATGTGAAAAAAGAGGAACAACACCTTACAAGATTGTCATACAGTCTTAAAAAACCAAATTTAAAGTCTAAAAAAGTCCTCTTTTTAAATATTTATTTATTTATTTATTTATTTATTTATTTATTTATTTTTTCCCTGCTCTGGGTTTCCGTTGTTGTGTATGGGCTTTCTCTAATTGTGGTGAGCAGACCCTACTCTCTGTGAGAGTATGGGCTTACTGCAGTGGTTTCTCTTGTTGCAGAGCATGATCTCTAGAGCACACGGGCTCAATAGTTGTAACACACAGGCTATGTTGCCCTGCGGCATGAGGACTCTTCCTGGACCAGGAATCGAACCCATGTCCCTTGCATTGGCACTTGAATTCTTAACCATTGGACCACCAGAGAAGTCCCTCTTTTACTTTTTGAAATTTGTATCAAGATCTTCCTTCACCTGGACTTGCCTAAATACTCAATAGGTTTTAAATGCTTGTTGTGGGACTGAATGCTTCTATATTTGCATGAATAAAGCCTAAAATTCTAGTACATTCTACATTCTAGTAGACTGGAATGGCACAATGTATGTATGGACTTGTTCTCACTTTTCCTTGAAAGTAACATCCTAAAACCAAATACTTTCACTAAAGCAAATAGTATTGGAACTGAAAAAAATAGTCTAGTCCAGCCACCTCTCATCTATTCTTACAAAAATTGGTGTGTTAATCAGTGCTGTCAATCTTATCTTGTATACCTATGAGCGACACTGTTCCTAGTCCTCTATATTTCCCTAGATGATAAATCGTAGAGACAAAGACCTTTAAAGCTTGAAGGGACATTAGCTGTCACGTGCCCCATGGAGGAAGAATCCATGGTAAAAGCAGAATTTGAACTCTGGTCTCCTATCCACCCAGTCCTGGAGTTGCCTAACTTGTGCCAAAAAGCCTTACTAGTAGCATGTAGGTACTTGATAAGCATTTGAAGCAGCTATTGACTTTCATTTCCATTTTTCTTTTCCAGCTTTTATGCTGTATTTACTTAGCATTGTGACAGCTTGAAAGAGTTTTTATAATTAGAATGGTAGAGTTAGACAAACTTAGATTTGAATCCTGATTTTGCCACTAACTAGCTGTGTGACCTCTGGCTGTGCCATCAGCTCTATCTTCAAAATATAGCCTTTATTGGAGCAGGCTAGAGAGGCAGGGTCATAGATATGCAACATTGCTGTCTTTAAAGATAGAGAGGCTTCAGAAAGGAACACAGAACTGCTGACATGGTGGTTTTAGCCAATGAGACCTGTACTGGACTTCTCACCTACAGAACTGTGAGATCAAGCCTGAGCCTTTGGAGTGGAAGCACTGACTCCAAGACCCTAGACACCAGAGAACTAACCCCAGGGAGTATCAAATAGTGAGAACGCACACAGAGGAAACCACCTGAATACAAGACCTGCCATCACCCAACCACCAGCATCACCCTGAGTAGGATGCCTCATGTAAACAACAAAGGAAACAAAAATACAAACCCAGTCTTCAGCAGACAGGATTACCACCCCACGAAGCCTTGCCCATCAGAGGAAAAGCAAACAAAAACTCAGCACAAATCTCACCCTATTCAAAGCTTACGCAAACCACTGGACCAACCTTAGGAAGGCAGAAGCCAAAAGGAAGAAAGAATTCAACATTGAAACCTGGGAAAAGGAGACCTCAAACACAATAAGTTAAAAAAAAAAAATAATGAAAAGGAAGAGAAATACTACACAAATGAAGGAACAAACTAGTAACACAGAAATCCAAATAAATGAAGAGGAAATAGGCAAACTACCTGAAAAAGAATTCAGAATAATGATAGTAAAGATGATCAAAAATCTTGAAAACAAAATGGAGACAATGCAAGAATCAATTAACAAAGACCTAGAAGAATTAAAGAATAAACATACAGAGACAAACAACAAAATTACTGAAATTAAAAAACCCTAGAAGGAATCAATAGCAGAATATCCGAAGCAGAAGAAGGAACCAGTGAGGGCGACGAGGGGGCGGGCCCGTGCGCGGGAGTCCATGTGGGCGCCCGCACAGCAGGGAACAGCGCAGGTCGCCGTGGGGGAGCTCCAGCAGCAACTCCGGGTGCAGGAGGCGGTGGACTCCGTGGTGCAGAGTCTGGAGAGGGGGAATATCCGGAAGATGCAGGGCCTTATGTTCCGGTGCAGCACCGCCTGTTGTGAGGAAAGCCAGGCGTCCATGCACCAGTGCATTGAGTGCTGCCATGCACCTCTGGCTCAAGCCCAGGCCCTGGTGACCAGCGAGTTGGAGAAGTTCCAGGACCGCCTGGCCCGGTGCACTATGTATTGCGATGACAAGGCCAGAGATTCGGTAGATGCAGGGAGTAAGGAGCTTCACGTGAAGCGGCAGCTGGAGACCTGCGTGACCAAGTGTGTGGATGACCACATGAACCTCATCCCAACCATGACCAGGAGGATGAAGGAGTCGCTCTCATCCATGGGGAAAGAGCTGCCTGCTAGTGGCCATCAGGGCTGAGGGCAGGAATTGATTTAAAAGGAGGAATGGGGATTTGGGTCTTTTAAGGAGAGTTAAGGAATGAGGAAATTAAGGATGGCAGCAAGTCTAAGGCCTGTGTTTCTTTCCTCTGGACGCTGGTTCCTTTGTGTTTCAATCCTAGAAAGTGAAATGGAAAAAAAAACGGTGCTAAAATTTGGGTCACAGATAGCACAGGAGGTTTGTTGTGAGCCTGAATTTCATGTGGCAAGTACTTCTCCCGCCAATAGGGAGTCTCCCTTGTCCCAAACCAGGGCCCTCCAAGGTACCAGATTCTCCTACTGCACAGATACCAAGAGGCCGGCAGGTTCATGTAACCTGCTTGTGGTCCAGTGGAGTATGAAAAGAGGTGTTGCTATTTGTTGCCCACCTGCTGTTTACCAGAAGGATCACTACAACATTTTCCACAAACTAATAAAATCCATGCAGTCACTAATGTCGAAAGGGGCAGGGGGCTTTAGGGGGTTTGTTTTGCTTGTTTTTCTTTTATAGACAAGGGCATGACGTTAAGATGTAAAGTTGGGAGAGGCAGTTTGGATAAAAACTTTGAAAGGGTCCCTGCAGGTACTCATTTCTCCATCAAGGTGTGGATGTGTGTTTCTTAAAATTCTCACACATTACATCATTCAGCCTGGAGACCCTGCAAAAATGTAAGAAGCGATATCACACTGGTAAGGGAAGCAAGTGTTCCCTCTCACTGGCAGCCACGGTGGGCCCTGAGGCCGCCGGCAGCGGAGTCAGCCAAGCGGCAAGACAATCTTACAGTGACACTCGGCCTTGAAGGGAAGCGGCATTTTGACAGTATTATATGCTCATTTTCAGGAACAAACAGTGAAAGAGGAACTATTAGCTACTTAAATAAGAGAGTTGTGAAGTACGGGCTTTGGAAAAATCTGTTTTTCATGAAACAGAATGAAAGCCTAAACCCAGTGTTGCTTATTTGCCCCCTGAAATAACAGAGCTTTGTTGAGACAATTCCCTGGCAACAAAAAAGTCAAGGGAGGAAAAGTAAGCAACTCAGGGATGAACTGTGGCTCCTTTAGAGCTATAAAGGGACTGCCCTCCATTACCAAATACCACTTTTGCCAGGGCCTTTGCTACATGCATTGTTCTTGCCCCAGTTCTGGCCCCTTATCATTTTGATAAGGACCTTGTTTTTTTTACCAACTTAGTACTTGAAATGATAATATTGTCTGTTTGCTGTTTCAAGACTGATATATTTTCCTAGTGGTTTGGTTTTCAAAATAAATAAGACTTAATTTTCTTCCAAAAAAAAAAAAAAAAAGAATGAATCAGTGAGCTGGAAGGTAAAATGGTGGAAATAACTTTTGAAAAGCAGAATAAAGTAAAAAGAATGAAAAGAACTGAGGATAGTCTCAGAGACCTCTGGGACAATATCAAATGCACCAACATTCGAATTATATGGGTCCCAGAAGAAGAAGAGAAAAAGAAAGGGTATGAGAAAATTTTTGAAGAGATTATAGTTGAAAATTTCCCCAACATGGAGAAGGAAATAGTCAATCAAGTCCAAGAGGCACAAAGAGTCCCATATAGGATAAACCCAAGGAGAAACACACCAAGACATATACTAATCAAACTAGCAAAGACTAAATAAACACAAAGAAAGAATATTAAAAGCAGCAAGGGAGAAGCAACAAGTAACGTGAGGGAAACCCCATACACTTAACAGCTGATCTTCCAGTAGAAACTCTGCAGGCCAGAAGGGAATGGCAGAATATATTTAAAGTACTGAAAGGGAAAAGTCTACAACCAAGGTTACTGTACCTGGCAAGGATCTCATTCAAAATTGATGAAGAAATAAAAAGCTTTTCAGACAAGCAAAAGTTAAGAGAATTCAGTACCACCAAACCAGCTTTACAGCAAATGTTAAAGGGACTTATATTGTCAAGAAATAGAAGAGAAGAAAAAAGATCTATAAAATCAACCCTAAACAGTTCAGAAAATGGCAATAGGAATATATATATCACTAATTATTTTAAATGTAAATGGATTAAGTGCTCCAACCAAAAAAAAAACCAGAGAATGGCTAAATGGATGCAAAAATAAGACCCATATATATGCTGTCTACAAGAAACACACTTCAGACCTCAAGACACATATAGACTGAAAGTGAGAGGATGGAAAAATATATTCCATGCAAATTGGAAGCAAAAGAAAGCTGGAGTAGCAGTCCTCATATCAGACAAAATAGACCTTAAAATAAAGAAGATTGCAAGAGATAAGGAAGGACACTACAGAATAATCAAGGGATCAATCCAATAGGAAGAGAGAACAATTGTAAATATCTATGCACCCAATATAGGAGCACCTCAATACATAAGAGAATACTACCAGACATGAAAGGAGAAATTGACAGTAACACAATAATAGTAGGAGACTTTAACACCCCACTCACACTAATGGCCAGATCATCAAAACAGAAAATTAATAAGGAAACAGAAGTCTTAAATGATACATTAGATGAGATGGATCTCATTGATATCTTCAGGACATTCCATCCAAATGCAGAAGAATACACCTTCTTCTCAAGTGCACATGGAACATTCTCCAGGATAGACCAAAATCTTGGGTCTCAAATCAAACCTCAGTAAATTGAAGAAAACTGAAATCGTATCAAGCATCTTCTCCAACCACAACCCTGTGAGACTAGATATCAATTACAAGAAAAAAAAGCTGTAAGAAACACAAACACATGGAGGTTAAACAATACTTTTCTAAATAACCAACAAGTTACTGAAGAAACCAAAAGGAAAGTAAAAATATTTCTAGAAACAAATGACAATGAAAACATAACAACTCAAAACCTATGGGATGCAGCAAAGCAGTCCTAAGAGGGAAGTTTATAGCAATACAAAGAAACAAGAAAAACACCGAATAGACAACCTAACTTTACACCTAAAACAATTGGAAAAAGAAGAACAAAAGACCCCAAAATTAGTAGAAGGAAAGAAATCATAAAGATCCGAGCAGAAATAAAAATAAATGAAAGAAACAGTAGTAAAGATGAGTAAAACTAAAAACTGGCTCTTTGAGAAGATAAACAAAATTGACAAAACTTTAGCCAGAATCATCAAGAAAAAAAAGAGAAGAATCAAATCTACAAAATTAGAAATTAAAAAGTAGAGGTTACAATAGACAATGCAGAAATACAAAGGATTATAAGAGACCATTATGAACAACTATGTGTCAATAAGATGGATAACCTGGGAGAAGTGGACAGATTCTTAGAAAAGTTCAATCTTCCAAGACTAAACCAGGAAGAATTATGAACAATTGAAATTGAAGCTGTGATCAAAAACCTCCCCCAAAACAAAAGCCCGGGACCAGATGGCTTCACAGGAGAATTCTGTCAAACATTTAGAGAAGAATTAATGCTTCTCCTTCTAAAGCTCTTTCAAAAAAATGGCAGAGGAAGGAACACTTCCAAACTCATTCTATGAGGCCACCATCACCCTGATACCAAAACCAAAGACAACACACACAAAAGAAAACTACAGGCCAATATCACTGATGAACATAGATGCAAAAATCCTCAACAAAATTTTAGTGAACAGAATTCAACAACACATCAAAAAGCTCATACACCATGATCAAGTTGGGTTTTTTCCAAGAATGCAAGGATTCTTCAATATATGCAAATCAATCAGTGTGATAGACCATATTAAAAAATTGAAAGATAAAAACCATATGACAGCTCAATAGATGCAGAAAAAGCCTTTGACAAAATTCAGCACCCATTTATGATTAAAACTCTTCAAAAAATGGGCATAGAAGGGATCTTCCTCAACATAGTAAACATCATAGAAAATAAGCCTACAGCAAACATTATTCTCAATGGTGAAAAACTGAAAGCATCCCCCCTAAGATCAGGAACAAGACAAGGGTGTCCACTTTCACCACTGTTATTCAACATAGTTTTGGAGGTCCGAGCTAGATCAATCAGAGAAGAAAAAGAAATAAAAGGAATCCAGATGGGAAAAGAAGTAAAGCTCTTACTGCTTGCAGATGACATGATACTCTAAATAGAAAACCCTAAAGATAGTATAGGAAAATTACTAGATAGAGCTAATCAGTGGCTTTAGCAAAGTCACAGGATACAAAATCAATACACAGAAATCACTTGCATTTCTATACACTAACAATGAAAAATCAGAAAGAGAAATTAAGGAATCAATCCCATTCACCATTGCAGCAAAAAGAATTAAATATCTAGGAATAAACCTACCTAAGGAGACAAAAGAACCGTACACAGGAAATTATAAGACAATAATGGAAGAAATCAAAGACGACATAAACAGATGGAGAGATATTCCATGTTCCTGGGTAGGAAGAATCAATATTGTGAAAATGAGTATACTACCAAATGCAATCTACAGATTGAATACGCTCCCTATCAAATTACCAATGGCATTTTTCAAAGAACTAGAACAAAAACTTTCACAATTCATATGGAAACACAAAAGACCCCGAATAGCCAAAGCAGTCTTGAGAAAGAAGAATGGAGCTGGAAGAATCCACCTTCCTGACTTCAGGTTATACTAGAAAGCTACAGTCATCAAGACAGTATGGTACTGGCACAGAAACAGAAATATAGACCAATAGAACAAGATAGAAAGCCCAGAAATAAACCCATGCACCTATGGGTACCTTATTTTTGACAAAGGAGGCAAGAATATATAATGGGGCAAAGATAGCCTCTTCAACAAATGGTGCTGGGGAAACTGGACAGCTACATGTAAAAGAATGAAATTAGAACACTTCCTAACACCATACACAGAGATAAACTCAAAATGGATTAAAGACCTAAATGTAAGACCAGAAACGATAAAACTCTTAAGAGGAAAACACAGGCAGGACACTTGATGACATAAAGCAAGATCCTCTATGACCCACCTCCTAGAGTAGCAGAAATAAAAACAAAAGTAAACAAATGGGACCTGATTAAACTTAAAAGCTTTTGCACAGCAAAGGAAACTATAAACAAGGCGAAAAGACAACCCTCAGAATGAAAGAAAATAATAGCAAATGAAACAACTGGCAAAGGATTAATCTCCAAAACATACAAGCAGCTCATACAACCCAATGCCAGAAAAACAACCCAATCAAAAAGTGGGGAGGGAAAAAATCAGACATTTCTCCAAAGAAGATATACAGATGACTAACAAACACATGAAAAGATGCTCGACATTGCTCATTATTAGAGAAATGCATATCAAAACTACAGTGAGATATCACCTCACACCAGTCAGAATGGCCCTCATCAAAAAGTCTACAAACAATAAATGCTGGAGAGGGTGTGGAGAAAAGGGAACACTCTTGCACTGTTGGTGGGAATGTAAATTGATAATGCCACTATGGAAGACAGTATGGAGATTCCTTTAAAAACTAAGAATAAAACCACCATATGAGCCAGCAATTCCACTCGTAGGCATATACCCTGAGGAAACCAAAATTGAAAAAGACACAGGTATCCCATTGTTCATTGCAGCACTACTTAAAATAGCTAGAACATGGAAGCAAGCTAGATGTCCATCAACAGATGAATGGATAAAGAAGTTGTGGTACATATGCATAATGGAATATTACTCAGTCATAAAAATGAATGCATTTGAGTCAGTTCTGATGAGGTGGATGAACCTAGAACCTATTTTACAGAGTGAAGTGAATTCATAAAGAGAAAGATAAATATTGTATTTTAACACATATATATGGAATCTAGAAGAATGGTACTGAAAAACTTATTTACAGGGCAGCAAAGGAGAAACAGACAGAGAATTTTTTTAAAAAGGCCTCATCACAGCTGAATCACTTTGCTGTACACTTGAAACTAACACAACACTGTAAATCAATTGTATCTCAATAAAATTTATATATACATACATATACACATAACCTCATCACTCCAACACTAACATGAACATGCATGAAATTATCAAAGTACCGACTACATCAATCCGACACTTTACACCTAAGCCAAGCCACCAGCATCTCTGGACCAGTGCCATAGGCTCCTGACAGGTCACTTATGTTCTTGCTCCTCTGTAATCTACTCTCCACACAGCAGTCTGAGTAAGCTTTTGCAATTATTAATGTACATCAGATCACATCATTGTCCTGCTCAAATCATTCAGTGCCCATCACACTCAGGAGAGAGCCCTTAGTGTTCTCCTGCTCACTTTGCTGCAGCCACGCTAGCCTCCTTGCTTTTCCTCCTCACACTTGCTACTTCCCCAGCTGGGAAAGCCTTTTACATTGACCCCACTTCCTTACTTATCTGGGACTCATCTTAAGTATCTCCTCAGAGCTCACGCCTCACCACCTTACCCAACATGGCCTTCTCCCTTCTCATCACTTTCTTTCCCTTGTCCTGCTTTACTTTTCTCATGACACGTCAGTGCTCTTGATATTATGGGGTTTTGTTTCATTTTTGCTACACCACATGGCATGTAGGATCTTAATTCCCTGATCAGGGATGGAACCTGGGTCCCCTGCAGTGCAAGCATGAAGTCTTAACCACTGGACTTGCAGGGAAGTTCCCAGACATTATGTTATGTACATATCTGTTTATTTTTTATTTACTACTCCCATTAGCCGTGAGGTTTTAAACTACACATTTTCTTTACTGCTGGATTCCTAGTTCTTTAAACATTGCATGCATGCGAGCTCAGTTGCTTCAGTCGTGATGGACTCTTTCCTACACCAAGGACTGTAGCCTGCCAGGCTCCTCTCTCCATGGGATTCTCCAGGCAAGAATACTGGAGTGGGTTGCCATGCCCTCCTCCAGGGGATCTTCCTGACCCAGGGATTGAACCCGCATCTCCTGCATCTCCCTCATTGCAGGCGGATTGTTTACCGCTGAGCCACCAGGGAAGCCCCTTTCAACATTAAGATCTCCACAGTTATGCATTGATTGAGTGAAGTTACTTAACCTCTCTAATCCCCAGTTTCCTAATCTGAAAAATGGGGACAATATTTACCACAGTTATTATAGAAGTTAAAAACAGATGAAATAATGTATTTGAACAATAGAGTATAATAAATGCTCACTAAGCATAATTGTCTTTATTTCTCATTTTTTAAAAATTTTGCCACTAATTATTTTGTGACATATTGTTATGCTTAAAGGAAATAATCCACTTATTATATTTCCAGAAGTCATGCAGTTTTAATGAGACCGTCCTTACTTTTATTTTTTTAATTTTTTTGAGACTGTCCTTACTTTTAAAAGTTAGTTAGCATTATACATTTTTTAATGTGCATGTGCTGTATTTTAAAATATTTAGAGAATTCCCTGGAGGTCCAGTGGTTAGGACAATGCTTTCACTGCTGTGACTTGGGTTCAATCCCTAGTCAGGGAACTGAGATCCCACAAGTCTCACAGCATAGTCAAAAAAAAAATTTAGCGTCTGTGTCTGATAATAGATTTTGGTCTGTGTGTTCTTAATGCATTGAAATAAAGTGTCATATCAGTTTCATACTGAATCTTAATTATAATGTTCTGTTTATGGCAGATAAGCCTCTCATAATTACATAAAATGCCAGAAACAACAGGAGGCAGAACAAAACACATTATAGGGGACTAGCAAAGCTAAGGGATAGGGATGAAAAGTTGGGGGGAAAGTTATGTGACAGAAGCATGTAATGATATAGAATTTAATTTTAGTATTTATCAAGTTGTGAATACAAAATTTCCAAAAATCTAAATAGTGCAGAAATATATATCAAATAGAAAGTAAAAATCGACTGAAATCCACTCTTTCCAAAAATAATCATTATTTACAGCCTGTTTTATATTCTTCCTAATTTTCTCTGTCCTGACATGAATATGTGTATATCTCTTTTATAAAAAATGATATTGGATTATATATACTCTTCTGCACTTAGCAGTATATCCTGCCATGTCAGTGTACACGACTTCTTCCAGTTCCTCAAAGATGCCAAACTTTGCTTAGCTCACGACCTTCCATACAATCCTGGAATGTTCTTTCCCATACTTTGCAAAGCTAATTCCTTGTTTCCCTTTAATTCTCTGCATAAATGTCATTTCCTTGGATAGATTTTTCCAGATCAATTTATAGAGTCCTTCCCACTACACAGTATTTATTTCCCTTGGAGCAGGTACCACAGTTTGTAATTGTATGTTTGTTTACTTTCTTTTTTTTTTGGCCTACTTTTTTTCTCTAAATTGAGTCTTACAAGGACAGGGAGCAAACCTGTTTTGTTCATTGCTATATATTCAGTGCCTTGCACAATGCCAGGCATGTAGTGAGCTCTCAATAAATATACTGAAATAAACATGTAAATAACACACTGAGAAAAAAGTGTATTCTTTCATTTCCTATCCATGATGGATAGAGCATTGTTTTCTCTTTTTCTTCAGTTCTTTATTTATTCTTAGTTAAGAAACAATACCATACAGTTGGCCTTTGAACATCATGAGCTTGAACTGTGCAGGTCCACTTATACATGGATTCTTTTTTTCAGTAAAGGCATACTACAGTTCTTGCATGGTATACAGTTGGCTAAATCTGTGGATGTGGATACAGAAGCCAACTATAAAGTTATACACAGATTTTCAATAGCCCAAGAGTTAGTGCCCCTAGCTCCCTACATTTTTCAACTATACTTGTCTGGATTCCCACCTAGTATTTGTTTTAATCAGATGTGGTAAGGTGACAGACACAAGGACAATTGCTTTTGAAAGACAAGTTTATGATTTACAGTTTTCAAGAGAAGGCAGCATGCCCACACCGTGCAGGGCCACATGGGGAAGCACCAGAGTCAGTCTGGGGGCAGAAGGAGTGAAAGAGAAAGCGTAGCCCAGAGACTTTACTGTGGTTTCTGCAGGAACAAGTGGTAAGACAGTGTACAAAAGTCTGAGTAAATTTGGGATTGGATAGTTAGAATAGTTTTGGCAGGCTCTGCTCTATAGGGGTGGTCTCTAACTTTCCAGTACCTAGCCCGGGGGTGATTTGGAGCAGGGGGGATATTGGCTTCATATATGAGAAATAAAGGAAGATTTGGAGGATATGGGTTTTGGATTGGATGGTTTCCAGAGGAAAGGCACATTCACAGGGGAAGTTGTTTTCTAGCTCTAGGATAATTTCTAGAGATCAAAGCCCCGGGAAGGAAATCCTCCCCTCCATCAGTAAGGCCACCAAGATATCAAAGCATCATAAAATATGCAAAATAAAAACCATGATTAATAAATTGCTAACCTAATTTAGATATTATGACTGTTCATTTCCCAATTAAAATTTCCAGATGAAAGATATAAACCATATCTGTGTGTGTGAATTTTTGTAAAGTTTAATGCAGGAAGATGGGCAGAGCCTGAAATTTGGAGTTAAGAAGCTGAGTTTATGCACTGACCCTTCCCATTTCCAGTTGGATGCTCTTAGCCAATTCATTTAACCTCCCTGAACACCAAGTTCATCATCCCTAAAGCAGGGATGACAGTAATATTTCCCAGATGAGTTTATTGGGAGAAATAGATTAATCTAAATGTGATTATATTTGTCAAAGTGTTTTATAACTGCAAGGCACCTCATAATGTTTAAGTTTCACTCTTAACGCAGTATACTGCAGGGACTTTTTTCAGAATAAGAATTCAGGTTTTTTGTTGCTGTTATAATTGTAGAAATGTTCAAAGATGTGATTAGAGAGGGAACAATAAAAATTTATTAAGGAAAAGAATAAAAATTCACTGTCTAGTTATTACAGAGAATGAAATTTTGGACTTAAAAGATACTTTCCACTGATGTACTTCAAACAGCTTTGAAACGTTTATTTATTTTCATAATTTTTTTTTAAATTTTCATAATATTTTGAAGTCAGTTAGGTTAAAGTTGTCATCATTTACTCTCTGAAAGGGAAATAAACACAGAGCAAGTTATATAACGGCTTTCAATTTTGCCATGTATTGCTTAGACTGGTGTGGCACTGCTCCCTACAGTAAACAAGCGCCTTCTTTTGCTGGAATCAGCTAAGATGGTGGTTTAGTGGTGGTGGTTTAGTCGCCAAGTCATGTCTGATTCTTTGCAACCCCATGGACTGTAGCCTGCCAGGCTCCTCTGTCCATGGGATTCTCCAGGCAGGAATACTGAAGTGGGTTGCCATTTCCCTCTCCAGGGGATCTTCCCAATCCAGGGATTGAACCCGGGTCCCTCTGGCAGGCAGATTCTTTACTGACTGAGCCTCCAGGGAAGCATTGGAGGCTTGGTTTTATCAAAATGCTTGCTGAATCAAGCAATTAAAAGAGAAAGTCATTGAATAATCACTAGAAAATCATTTCTGGCAAATAGACCACATCAAGTGCCTCTAAGATATAGACATTGGTTTTACTTAAGGAAATTAAAAAGCTGTGTCCTTTCCTGAGGTCCCAGAGGTACCATTTTTGTCTCTTCTGGGCCATTCTTCCCTCTGCTTCCATCTTGTCTTCACCTTCCTTTTCTCCCTAAAATTTCAGGTGATTTAAGACTAAATCCCAGGACTAAATCCAAAGCACCTTTCTTGGCTTGCAGAATCTTTATTTTCGGACTCTGAAACACCTTCTTCTGCTGCCAACTGCCTTACATTTAAGCCTCATTAAGTTTTCTGACAGTCAGACTCAAGCTAGACCTTTTCACTGACCTACCATGACACTCAACATTAATCCACCTAAAAAAAAAATATGGGGAGGTTGAAGAAAGGAAGAGAAGGCTCCACTTGTGTTTGGAGGATTTTTTGTTTGGTTGGTTGGTTGGGTTTTTGTTTTGGGTTTTTTGGGTTTTTTTTGCCACAATGTGTGGCTTCTGGGATTTTAGCTTCCCAGCCAGGGATTGAACCTGGGTCTTCCACAATAAGAGTGTGGATTCCTAACCACTGGACCACTAGGGAATTCCCTACACTTATTAATATAGTTGTTGCTCAGTATCCTTGGGGGATAGATTCCAGCACCCTGTTGAGTACCAAAACCTGTGGATTCTCACCTCTCTTCTATAAAATGGTGTAATATTTCCATATAACCTATGTGCATCCTTCTGTATACTTTAAATCATGTCTAGATTACTTATAATACCTAATGCAAGGTAAATGCTATGTAAATAGTTGTAAAGACAGTGTAAATGCTATGAAATAGCTACCAGAGCACAGCAACTCAAGTTTTGCTTTTTAAAACTTTATATATGTGTATATATATATATATATATATATATATATATATATATATAAAATCTATAGTTGGTTGAATCTGTGGATGTAGAACCTGAAGATATGGAGGATCACCTGTCTCTACTAAGTGCTTACATACAGCAAGCACTGTATATATGGGTTTCCTGTACACACCTAATTTGTACAACAAACCCATGAGGTAGGTATTATTATACTCCATTTTGCTGATGAGGATAAACATTTTAGTAGGATTAAGTACCTGTCTAAGGTCATACTGCTAGTAAGTGTCAGGATTAGCTTTGGAACTGAAGTCCACCTGTGAGATACTTACTCTGGCCTCTTCCGTGCTGACCTTCTCCACCCACTATTGTCATCAGCATTCTTCTTCAGGTTCTGCTCAACCTTTTCTTCCTTTGGGCTTCACAGCCTCTCCCAGACTCTCATAGTAGTCTATTTATCATCCTCTAATTCTACTTGTGTGTGCTGTGCTCAGTCGCTTCAGTTGTGTCCAACTCTTTGCAGCACCATGGACTGCAGCCTGCCAAGTTCCTCCATCCATGGGATTTTCCTCGTAAGAATACTGGAGTGGGTTGCCATGCCTTCCTCCAGGGCATCTTCCTGGCCCAGGGATCAAATCCATGTCTCCTGCAATGCAGGTGGATTCTTTACCTGCTGAGCCATTGGGAAAGCCCCTCTAATAATACTTAGCAGGTATTTGCTTTTAATTAAGATATAATTCACACAAAATTCATCTGTTTAAAGCATATAACAAAGTGCATGTTCACAATATATTGTAATCATCACTACTCTTTAATTTCAGGACATTTTCATCACCCCAGAAGAAATTCCAAGACCATTAAGCAATCATTCCCCAACCCCCATTTCCTCCAACTTCTGGCAACCATTAATCTGCTTTCTGTCTGTATAGATTGGTCTATTCTGGACATTTAACATAAATGTAATCATACAACATGTAGCCTTTTGTGTCTGGCCTCATTTTGCTTAGCTTAATGTTTTCAAGGTTTATCCACATTGTCAGGTGTGGATAAACCTTTTTATTGTTGTTGTTTAATTGTAAATTATGTCAACTCTTTTGCAACTATTTTAGGGAAGTACCACATTTTGTTTATCCATTCTTCAACTATAATGGGCATTTGGTCTGGTTTCACTATTTAGCTACTATGAATAATGCTTATATGAACATTTGTGAACTAGCTTTTGTGTAGACATATGTTTTCATGGTTATAACCAAGTTCTCTTGGCTATATAACTAGCAAAGGACTTGCCGGATCTTATAGTAACTTTATGTTTAACATCTTGAGAAAATGTCAAACTGTTTTCCAAAGTAGTTGCACTTCTTTGCATTCCCACCAGCAACGTGTGAGGGTGCCAATTTCTGCACATTCTCTCCAACACTTGTTATCGTCTGTCTTTTGATTACCATCAACCTAGTAAGTACGAAGTGATTGAGCTGCATTTCCTAATGACTAATAATACTATTTTTCATGGCTTTATGGCCATTTTTATGTCTTATTTGCAGAAATGTCTATTTAAATTCTTTGCTCACAAAGAGAAACTGAGTTGTCTTTTTTAGTTGTAAGAGTTACTTACATACCTGAATGTGTGTGTGGTCGTATCTGACTCTGCAACTCGATGGACCACCAGGCTTCTCTGTTCGTGGAATTTTCCAGGCAAGAATACTGGAGCGGGTTGTCATTTCCTACTCCAGGAGATCTTCCCCAGCCAGGGGTCAAACCCACATCTCTTGACTCTCCTGCATTAGCAGGCAGATTCTTTACCACTGCACCGCCTTATCAGACATCTGATTTGCAAATATCTCCCATTCTGTGGGAAGACTTTTCACTTTCTGGATGTATCCTTAGAAATACCAGCATTTTTAATTTTGATGAAGTTCAATTTACCTTTTCTTTTGCTAGTTGTAGTTTTGGTGACAATCTCAGAATCCATTACCTAATCTTAAGTCACAAAGATTTAATACTGTGTTTCTTTCTAAGAGTTTTATAATTTTAGTTCTTATACTTAAATCTTTAGTCTATTTTGAGCTAAGTTTTCTAAATGGTTTAGATACTTCATTCTTTCATGTATGGATATTCAATTTTTTCAGCATCATCTGTTAAAACAAATTAACTCCAACCCCTTGCCCCCCAAAATTATTATTTTCCCCACTGAGTTGTCTTGGCCCTTAACATGTGTGGGATTTTGTTTGTTTTTTGGTTTACACTTTCTAAATTTTTATTTTGAAATAAAATAGATTCACAGGAAGTTGAAGAGATGACAGAGAATACGTGTTTTTGAGTAAATATTGACACATATTTGTTAAGGTGAGCTCCTTGAGGGCTAGATTTTTTGCATTCCTACCTGCATGTCTCAGAGGGGACCGTGACATAGTAAACCCTCAACAAACATGTTCAATGAATGAAAAGCTGATTTGAGAATCCTACTGTCAACTTCCAAATACCAAGTGCCATAGACTTTGTTAGGTGCTGGGAAAGTTTTATATCAATTCATGATGTTATAGTCTAGTAAGTTTTTCAGGGGTCCCAGAAGTTTCCAAGAGGTCCCAGAATCTAACAGTCCTAGACTGGAATGGGGCTCGGAGATCATGAAGTGAAGTGAGAGTTGCTCAGTCGTGTCGACTCTGCGATCCCATGGACTATACAGTCCATGGAATTCTGTATAGAGATCATGAACCCTCTCGTTTTCCATTTTCCAGGAAATGCAGAGCTTAAAAGACTAAAAGGCCTGTGGCCTATCTCATGTTAATTTTCTAGAGGATCCCAGGCCTCTTTGAAATTACATTATGACTTTACAACTTAACAAAGGATTTTTTTTCAGTTAGTCCTCGATAAAGCATTTTTTCAGTTAGGCCTTGATAAAGTCCTCTCCCAATGAAAGACAAAGACTTCTGTTTCATACCACTCTTATCTTCTCAGATAACTGCTATCAGAGATTAAAAAAAAAATTTTTTTCCACCCTAGCTGGGCATAATCACTCCTTTCTCTGAATTCTATAGCTATTATTTGCTCTTCCACAAATTAGCAATTTGTTTTGTACTGCCCTATTGCTTTGGATTTTTATGTAATCTTGAATTGTTATTTGTCACAGGTTTATGTGTGAACTTCCTAAGGAGAGTACCCTGGCTAGAGCCAGGGGCAAAATTTGCATTTACATTTATTATATGATATTTAGAGCTTAGTACCTAGTGGACATGCATGCAATGGATGTTTCCTGATATTATTTGTGTTTTTATATAATTCATTTTTAAAATAAGAAGCTATTAGGTTTAAAATTTCATTCTGTTTTTCCCTAGAGGCTCGGGGTGAGAGGCTCAAAGTAGTAAGTATCCTCTCTCCTTTGGGCAATTGCTAGTGACCCTCTATTTGTTTTTATAAAGGAATGGAGATATCAGAGGACTAATAATTAGTACACATACATATTTCAGGGCTTCCCTGGAGGCTCAGACAGTAAAGAATCTGCCTGCAACAAAGGAGACCTGGGTTCAATCTCTGGGTCAGGAAGATCCTATGGAGAAAGGAATGGCTACCCACTCCAGTATTCTTGCTTGGAGAATTCTATGAACACATGAGCCTGGCAGGCTACAGTCCATGGGATCACAAAGAGTTGGACATGCCTGAGTGACTAGCTTTCACTTTCAAGGTACATATTTAACTATTTTTTAATATTACTATTGAAAGTTTTAAAATCCTGCTAAAAGGATAAAGAAGATTTGTAGAATTCTTCTGAGAACCCAGTAAATTAAGCTATCCCTCAAGGGAACTTTGAGTTGTAGTTTTTAAATCACTGAGTCAGCAAGTAGAGAAAGAGGGACTTCCCTGGAGCTCCAGTGGTTAAGGCTTCCACTGCAGGCGGCACGGGCTTCAATCCTTGGTGGGGGGACTAAAATCCTATGCCTCATGCAGCATGGCTAAAAATAAAAGGAGGAAGAAAAAAAAAAGAGAGAGGGTAGAGAAAGAGAGCCTGTTTATTTTATCGCAAGCTTGCTTTCCAGTTACTAGGTGGAGGAAGAAGATGGAATAATCTAGCCTCATGTTGAACAGTGTAGCAGAACAGAACCATCTCACCTGGAATTGTTTAACAGAGGTAAAATAGAAAAGGTGGCTGAACAGAAAAGTTAGTATGTCTTGATAGGATATTCAGTACATGGTCTTGCACCTGCTAGAACACAGTGAGCCTGTTAATGGATTCTGATAAGAATAGATTATGTGTAGATTATAGTGATTCTCTAATAACAATGAATCTAGACAGCATTTTAGCATGTGATTAGATCATGGAAAACAAAGAGAAAAGAAATCAAAACTAAGAATTTTGTGAAGTTAATTTTCTTTTCCTCATGGGCCAGAAACCAATCCTTGTTTCAAATTCATGGTATGCTAAAGAATGGAAAGCATTGAAACAATGATACAAATCATTGCCATTTCAGTACTTTGGACTTCATTTGTAAAACCAGGCTTAGATTTTTCCGCTCTTCAATCTGCCCTCAGGGGGACCAGCAGCATCAGACATTTTAAATCAGAATCTGCATTTAAACAAAACCCCTGGCCTAATTTTTATGTTTATCAGAGTTTGAGAAGCCAAACTAACTCCCAGCTAGTTAATTCTACCATCCCATGATTCTTGTTGGAAGATTCCATGTTGGTAAAAGGCGACTCACTTTCTTAGTAGTCCTTTTTGAGTTGAGTAAACAGATCGCTCAACAAGTTGAACTAACTTTTCAGGTCATAGCTTTAACAAGGCAAAAGCTGAAATAAAGACTTGCTATGCTTGTTTGGTGTCATCAGCTTCCTTCCTCTGACACTAAGGTTAATCTTAGTATCTAAGTGGACATAAATCAACAGAAAATTATTTCAGTATAATTTAATATTTGTGGAATACCAACAATTTTCTCAGTGCCAAAAAGAACTTAGGTAAGATTCCTGCTCTTGAGGCACCTAGGCAAGGTGGTCACTTTGTTTCAAAAGTCTGTGATCTTATTTTCTTGGGCTCAAAAATCACTGTGGGTGGTGATTGCAGCCATGAAATTAAAAGATGCTTGCTCCTTGGAAGAAAAGCTATGACAAACCTAGACAGCATATTAAAAAGCAGAGGCATCGCTTTGCCAACAAAGGTCTATCTAGTCAAAGCTATGGTTTTTTCAGTAGTGATGTACGGATGTGAGAGTTGAACCATAAAAAAGGCTGAGTGCTGAAGAACTGATGCTTTCAGACTGTGGTGCTGGAGAAGACTCTAGAGAATCCCTTGGACAGCATGGAGATACAACCAGTCAATCCTAAAGGAAATCAGCTCTGAATATTCACTGAAAGGACTGATGCTGAAGCTGAAGCTTGAAGCTCTGATACTTTGTCCACCTGATGTGAAGAGCCAGCTCATTGGAAAAGGCCTTGATGCTGGCAAAGATTGAGAGCAGGAGGAGGTGAGGTTGACAGAGGATGAGATGGTTTGAATGCATCACTGACTCAATGGACATGAGTCTGAGCAAACTGCAGGAGATAGTAAAGGACAGAGAAGCCTGGAGTGCTGCAGTCCTTGGGGTCACAAAGAGTCGGACACGACTGAAGAATAACATGGGTTGATTAATAATTTGTTATTCTCCAGGACGGGAAGCCATACCAATTCAGTAAAATACCTCATGCCTAAGTCTCAGGGTGATACGCACAGTGTGAAGGTAAGCTAACAGGCAGCTTTATCCTGAAGTGCTCTTCCCTTTGATGTTGTACATGTGATTAAGCAGCCCAAAATCATTACAGGCTATGAGTTCTGCTTTTACCCTTGATTTCTCTGTGGCCCAAAATAGGATGTGGTTTAATTCAAGGTCAGCAGAAATTCGATATGAAAAGATTTGAGTCCAGTGGAAAATAGGTGGAGATGGTAGAGAAAATGAGCTAGTCCTCCGTGAGAGGGGAGAGGGGTTGGCAACCTTGTAGGGAGAGGAATTTACTCCTGAGACTGTGAGACAACTCGGTTATTGAAGGAAGCCAGTGTTCGGGTGCTGAGCTGCTGGAGTGGGAAGAATTTATTAGATAAATTTACATTTTCAATTGGAAATGCCACCCTCAAAAACAGGTTTGCCTTTTCAAATTGGAGGGTAGCTTACATTTAATGGTTCATTATTGCTAGGGACAGCATACTTGGTATGCCAACATCATTAAACTGATACTTCTAAAAGAAGGCTGTATGTTTTTGTTGTTAAAGTTGTTTTTTCCAGTATTTATTTGATTGCGCCAAGTCTTAGTCGCAGCATGTGGGATCTAGTTCCCTGACCAGGGATTGAACCTGGATCCCCTGCATTCGAAGCACAGAACTCTAGCCACTGGACCACCAGAGAAGTCCCAAAAGTTTGTGTTAATTTTTTTTGGATGGAGGCTTTTTCAACCTGTCATTTACTAGTCAACTTTGTGTTGTTCAGTCAAGCCAGACAGAAGTGGATTCTTCTGGTTCCTGAAGAAGATGAGGTAGCACTGAAGAGCTGTTAAAATCATTCTTTGTCATTTACTGGTGCAGAGTTTCCCATTTTGCAGTTGTTCTTCTCTTCATTGGTATATGTCCTGATATCCTATCTGGATTGTAACTTTCTTAAGAAGAAGGAGAGAGCATAGTGCCTGCACCAGTAAGCTCCATGGGAGTTAATTGTGTTGCGATTTCTCAGACCTCTTTGGCTATTCAGTAACTTTCATTAAGTACATGGTTAGTTTTATCTCATTTATTCATTTATTTTGCTGACTCCTCTGCTTCATGGGACTCTCCATTGATAGTTCATTAAAACAAAGCCATTTTATTTCAGGCAAAACAAATTAAGGCTCAGATTGTTATATGTCATTATCTGTAGTGTGGGAGTGAAACTGGGGAAGTGCAGTGGAAATAAGTATATGTGGCTGGAATGAAGGGAGTACCTAGATAAAGCAGGCGATGTCAATGGGGCAGTGAGAGGGCATCAGAGAAAGAAAGGCAAAGGGGGGTTATGGGGGTATTGTTTGCTGTCTATGCTAACTCAGTAAAGTTAATTAACAGAATACAAACTAAGCTCTCTCACTAACTTCAGCTGTCAGGACTCCAATCAGGAGTTTGGGTCATGACTTCTGCTCTTCAAGGTTAAATAAAACAATTTTTTTTTCATTTACTTTTATTAGTTGGAGGCTAATTACTTTACAATATTGCAGTGATTTTTGCCATACATTGACATGAATCAGCCATGGATTTACATGTGTTCCCCATCCCGAACCCCCCTCCCACCTCCCTCCCCATCCCATCCCTCTGGGTCTTCCCAGTGCACCAGCCCTGAGCACTTGTCTCATGCATCCAACCTAGACTGGTGATCTGTTTCACCCTTGATAGTATCCTTGTTTCAATGCTGTTCTCTCAGAACATCCCACCCTTACCTTCTCCCACAGAGTCCAAAAGTCTGTTCTGTATATCAGTGTCTCTTTAAGTAAAACAATTAATGTGATACTATTAGGACACAATTAGGACCTGTGTCTGTCATTTATTCCTTCAGCAGGTTATTTCTGCACATATGGACAAGCATTCTGATAATGACAAAATGAGAGAATGTTGGACAAAAATATTTTAAATCCCTTAAGCTGATGGATTTGAGCATTAATTTTGTTTCAATTAAAGTAATTGTAGTAAGCCAAAAGTAGGTATCATTCAGCTCATTCAGCCCAATATTTATCTCCACAGCTCATAAAGTCTGTCCAAATGGTCAGGACTCAGAGCACACTGGTGGGGCTGGTTGAGATTGAATAGGAGTCTGTTCTCTGTGTCTGCATCTCCACTGCTGCCTTGCAAATAGGCTCATCAGTACCATCTTTCTAGATTCCATGTGCCTGCATTAATATACAATATTTGTCTTTCTCTTTCTGATTTACTTCAATCTGTATAGAATAATCGAATAGGATAGAGAATAATGTAATATGGAAACATATACATTACCATATTTAAAATAGATGTCAAGTGGGAACTTGCTGTGTGACACAGGGAGCTGAACCCAGGGCTCTGTGACAGCCTAGAGGGTGGGGTGGGGTGGGAGGTGGGAGGGGGTTCAGGAGGGAGGGGGCATATGTATACCTGTGTTTGATTCATGTTGCTATATGGCAGAGGCCAACACAATATTGTAAAACAATTATCCTCCAATTAAAAAGAAAGATTGAATATAAAGGTCTACCTATTCTGATTAGACATTTTCTTACTAGCTCAATCTGTAGAAAGGAAGCCAAATTTCCCTAAAGATATGATTAATGTGATGCTAGGTTCCTTTTAAACCCTTTTACAGAGTCCCATTTTCTTTAAACTAAAGAGATAGTGTCTCATATTCTGTTACTAAAAATGACATAATCTCTACACCCCGATCATCCTATATGTTTAACTGTGTGTGCTTTATCTAATTTTAATTACATCAAATTTACTTTAAAAGTTAATGTCAGAGCACTTCCAGAATGGACCCATGAGTAGCTAGCTCTCATATATTCTCTCCAATGAAACAACCCTAACTGGTAGAATTATAAATAAAAAAACAACCATTGGATCAGACTGTGAAACAATTTTATGCCCCAAGGCATTGTCAAAAACACAGGAGCAATCAGTTGCCAATTAGTGGAAGCTAACATCTGTGAGATAAACCCCAGCCAAAAGCTTGATAAGGAGTTGAGGAGAAGAGACAGTCAAAAAGAAGCAGACTGAAATCACTGTCATCCCCCAGGGGAAGGACCAGGAGTCGGGGTGACAGTGTGCATGCCAAAGCTACACCCTCTGAGGAGAGACACTAGAGGCTGCCCACTGTGGAGGAAACAGACTCTAGTGACCTAGTCTGGTCAACTCAAAAATAAACAAGCAAACCATCACAGCCAGCCAAGGAGCCAGTTTGGATCAGTCTTCAGAGTTGCCACAGTGGAAAGATACGGTTTGCAAGAGCAACAAAAAGAACATGAGACATACAAGAAACAGGCAGTGGGACCCATACCCACCGAAACTGTCTTTGAAAGGACACATATATAAGACATAGCAGACAAGGACTTCAAAGCAGCAGTTATAAATACATTTTAAAAACTAAAAGGGGTCTTCCCTGGTGGCTCAGTCGTAAAGAATCCACCTGCCAAGGCAGGGGACACAGGTTTGATCCCTGGTCTGGGAAGATCCCACATGTCTCAGGACAACTAAGCCCATGCACCACAACTAGTGAGCCTGCGCTCTAGAGCCCACAAGCCTACTTGACTACTGAGCTCAGGCACCACAACTACTGAAGACCATGCACTTAGAGCCTGTGCTTCGCAACAAGAGAAGCCACTGCAATGTGAAGCCCGTACGCTGCAACTAGAGAAAGCCTGCATACATTAATAAACACCCAACACAGCCAGAAAAAAATTTTAAAAAACTGAAGGAAACCATGCTTACGAGTAGATTCAAAATTCTTCAACAAAATATTAGCAAACTGAATCTAGCAACATACAATATAAAAAGGATATGTCATAACCAAGAGGGACTTTTCCCAGGAATGCAAGATTGACTTACATCCAAAAATTAGTGTAACATATCACATCAATAGAATAAAGCACAAAACTACATGATAATCTCAATAGACACAGAATAAGCACTAAACAAAACCCAACACCCTTCATAATAAAAATAGGCAAAAAAACTAAGAATAGAGTGGAACTTCCTTAACCTGATACAGGGCATCTACAAAAAAATCCAGAGCAATAATCACATCTAATGGTGAAAGACTGAAAACTATCCACAGAAGACTGAGAATAAGACAAGAATGTTCACATACTTCTCTTTATTCAACATAATACAATAGCTTCTAGCTAATGCAATCAGACATGAAAAATAAAAGATATACAGATTGGAAAGGAAGACGTAAGTCTATTTGTATTCTAAAATGGCATAATCTTGTACAAAGGAAATTCTAAGGAAGTCATCAAAATACTATTAGAACTAATGAATGAATGCAGCAATCCAACCCAGGATTCAGATATATACCAAATCGATTGTATTTCTATACACTAGCAATGAATAATAAAAATAGTATTAGGATGGGAATGTAAGCTGGCAAAGCTACTATGAACAACAGTCGATGTTAACAATGTTTTAATGATGTTAAAAAAAAATGCTGATGTAGGCTTCCCTGGTGGTTGGTCTAGTGGTTAAGAATCTGCCTATCAATGCAGAGCACACGGTTTAATCCCTGGTCCAGGAAGATCCCACATACAGAGGGAGCAACTAAGAGCCAGAGGCACTGCTCTGCAGCAAGAGAAGCCACAGCACTGAAAAGCCGTCACACCTCAGCGAGGAGTAGCCCCTGCTTGCTGCAAGTAGAAAAAGCCCCCATGCAGAAACAAAGACCCAGTGCAGCCATAAATAAATAAATGATGATGCATGGCTAGTTGGATGGCTTGACTGATTGGCTAAATATTCATTGTGCACCTGTTCCATGCAAGGGCAATATACAAGGGCCAAGATATGGGGGCAGCAGAAGGAAGAAAAATCAAGTCTTCCATCATACCTTCTTACTGAGTTTCTTCATTACATTTATTTGTTACATTTGTTACATATGTTATACTATATTCTTTGCATAAAAGACGCTATACTGAGCCCTTAATCAAATTCTTTCCCCCAAAAGTACTGTATAATTGAGATGATTTATGCAATTGGAAGGAGAATTCAGCAGAGAGGAAAGTCTAGACTGTGACGAATCCCAATCATTTCCAATGTCCTCGGATGCCCAAGGTGGATTCAGGATTTGCACGCCAAAGTCTCCTGGGGCACGAGCGGGAGACAGACAGCGAGAAGGCGGGGCTCTCTACTTGTAAGGAACCTCAAGTCCCAGAATTCCACGGGGACTCCAAATCCCAGAAACCCGCACTCCAAATCTTCTTCGAGTCCCCAGTCGGCTGACCGCGGACGCGACCAAGTTAGGAAACTGGGGTGAGACGGCGCAGCACTTGTCTCCAACCATGTTCGTAGGGAGGGCTTTTTACAGAAGTATAGCAATTTGAACCTTCACGTTCTCTCAGTTACAGCTCCCACAAAAGGCCCCCCTGCCGGGGAATCCGATATGATGTTCAGCACCACCACCCCCATCCTCCCTCCCCTTTGCCTTGCTCCCGTAAGAATGGTTCAGCCGGACTTTGAGGCTCCTTGATTTGGATCGATGGTTGCACCCGCCCTCCCCCGGAATGTGGGCCTTTAGAGCGAGCGAGGTGGGAGGGGCGGAGGCGGGAGGCGTGCAGGGCCCGGTCGGCTGTGGAGGCAGAGTCGGCCGCCGGCGGTGGGAGGAGCCGTGCGGTTCCGGCTGCCCAGGCGAGGCGACCCTTGGGTCCGCGCCGCGGGCGGGGACGACAGGTAGGCGAAAGGGCTGCCACGGCTCCGCGAGAGGCTCTAGCTGCGGAGTCCCCTGCGGCGCCCGGCGCGCCCCCCGCACCCTCGGCCTCCGGCGAGGCGGGGGAGTAAGGAGATGCCGACCCAGAGAGACAGCAGTACCATGTCTCACCCGACCGCAGGCGGCGGCATTGGGGACCATTCTCACCAGGTCCGGGTGAAAGCCTACTACCGCGGGTGAGTGTCCTGCGGTGGGGGTGGCAGGGGTGGGGAAAGACCAGCTCTGCTTGGCCTGGAGGAGGGGCGAATGTGGGGCTGGAGATGTGGGAGAAATGGTTTGGGCGGGCTAGTCGGGGGGACTCGGGATGAATGACCTAGTGGTCGGGGGAGGAACATCGAGCACCCCCATCCAGGGGTGGTGCAGGGCGCCCTGGAACCGCACGGCTGAGAATCCTGAGTAGGGTCCAGGGGAGGAGCCTTGGAGTAAGTAGGTCCCCCTGGTGGGTTTGAGAGACTTGCCTACTAAGATTTACAAAGAGCTTTGCGTCTTTTTAAGTCTCGATAGTATTGGGGGGTTGAGAGTTGATTCTGAGCGATGCCTTAGTTAACTAAGTTTACTATTAGGTTTAAAAGACAGGGTTGCTTCCGTTTGCTGACCCTTTTGATTACCAGCAGGCCTATAGCCTGTGGTTTTCTAAGTCAGATTTGTCTTGATGGTATAGAAGAGTTCCCAACATGTATCAGGAATATCGTCAGGCTGCCAGTATGTTAGAGGTAGAGGTTATATTTGAGTAAAGTTGATGTGTCTTCAGGGATAGCGTTAGGTACTTAGGTCTCGCCTGCGTTAGGTTGTATATGTGTAAATTAAAATTCGTGAACTCTTCTTTGTCAGGGTTGCTTTAAGTCTTGTCCGATAGGGTGAGACACTGCAAGAAGAGAAGAGGGTGCGCGTAGGCAGTTTTAAAATCTGTGATCTTTACTCGTATTATCACCTAAGTTACAACTACTGTGGTTATCAAAAATAACCCACTCCTAAAATCACAGTATTAAATCATATTCCGTAATCAGTAATCTGAAGTGTCCCCCTTCCCTTGAATTCAGTTGAGGTGTGAATTTTTTTGAGATAATTACATTTGGGAACATTAGAAAGGTGAACTGTTAGTGTGAGCATAAAGGTTTGAAACTGAGGGCTAACAGAAAACCCAACCTCTGTGGCCTGTCTTACTGCTTGTTCAAGCAGAAGTAAATTGCTTTTAAAAAAACTCAAGCACTAGGAGGTTTGAAACTGCAGTGCATACTTTTACATTCCTGAGAGGATCAGTGAAGATAGCAAACTTTCAAAATGCCTCCCTTGTTTTGATTTCAAAGCAAATATAAGATCCTATGTGTCTTATTGATTTAATAAAAGGATTTATTATTTTATTTGCTGCAGTGAAGCCTCGGACTCTCTGTTTATTAGCTTGACTGTATTCAGGAGTAGTTAAAGGAGTTATTTTGGACAGTAACAGTGGTTTTGCTTAAATTGATCAAGGAAGTCTTTATTTGAAAACAATAGCTCTGTACTTTGCACTGGGGAAAAAAATGCTTTGTTTCCTTTACCTTATCTTTAATTTGACAGATGAGATATTTCACTTTAGAATCTGCTCTCTTTTATAAAGTTGACAGCCTATGAGTTGTTAGGTACAGAGAATAAAATATAGCACATTTTCTTTTTTTTTATAGTGTCTGATTATTGACCGTTTTAAAAAGTTGGATTTACACACAGAGTAGGAACGGGCAAATTGTTCAAAACTATAAAATGAAAAGTGTTCCCTATCCAGTCCTCCCAGCCTCAAGAGTTAACTACTATTGATAGTTCATTTCTTGTTCTTCTGGAGATTGTCTTTATTTCTTACTTTAAAATTTCATACTTCTGTTTTGTGATTTATCAACTTGTGATTCCTTCCTCTGAAAGATGAGAAAGTGGGTGCATCCTATACTTTGCGTCCTTGCTCCCCTATGCCTCTCAATTTTTTATTGTTAAACTGTTATTTTTAGTTCACCAGTTTACTTTTCTGACTCTTGACTTACCAAATTTAGGTAGTTTTCAATGATTCCAACTATGAAACATGAAAATAGTGCTTCTTCCTTTTTTCTCCTGTTTTTATTAGTTTGACAATTGCAAATAGGCCTCGTGCTTAATTGCTCAGTTGTGTTGGACTCTCTGCGACCTCGTGGGTAGTAGCGCACCAGACTCTCTGTCCATGGAATTTTCCAGGCAAGAATACTGGTTGCCATTTCCCTCTCCAGGGGATCTTTCCTACCCAGAGATCGAACCAATGACTCCTGCCTTGACAGGCTGATGTTTTACCACTGATACCATACAGACCCAAATAGGCCTCACAAGTATATAAATTAAAAATGTTGTAAGCTTCTCCTTTGCAAAGAAATCTAAGTCTGCTATACTTTAGAATGTAGGTACTGCTCCAATTAGTTTTTTAAAAAGAAGGATAAGGACTTATAACACTGTTAATGCTTGACTAAAATGTCTCCAAGACATTCAGTTTAACTTTTTTTTTGCTTATTTTTAAAAACCTATGAATTTTGATTAGTAGTGAATCAACCTCTTGCCATTTAGTACCTTTATTCAATGAAAGCTTTCTAATAGTTCCTTCATTTCAAGCCTCATTTGAAGACAACATCAGTGTTCCAAATTGTTCCAATTTCTGACCTCTGAAATTAGATCTGTTAAGATTATATGTTTATTAACAATAGCCCAAACTGATGGTTATGATATTGTGTAGTCAGCTGCTCATTACTACAGATGAAACTAAAATGAGTCACCAATGAGGATAGTTAATAAACAGGTTGACTGTCTAGAACACCTGCCTGATTTTTAAATAGAAAATTCTTCCCTTACTATCAAGAAATGTGAGGACAATCTGCATTTGAAAAAGTTTCTTTTCTTTCACATCATCAGAATGGCTGTTATGGGAGAGTTTTTCCCTTATCCCCTTCTAACAATATTTCTTTCCAGTGAACGTTGAAATCTTGGAATAGCCAGAATTTTTTAGTGAATGAATTGCTGCCCCTTTCAACGATGTTGAATGTTCTAATGTTGTTAAATTTGTTCTTTGTGCAACTGTGCTGTCTCCCTAGATATAAAAGATATTTAATTAGCCCTTTTCTAGTTTTAAGCAGAAGATTAATAGCCCTGAGAATATGAGTTTATTGGATACCACCTAAGAGTGCCTGTCTCCTGGCCTGTACTCCTCTTTACTTACGACATGAGCTTGTCACTGAGTAGCCTGCCTTTCTTCAATCATTACCTACTCATGTTAGTTTGGAGGAGGAGAAACAGGTTTTGTGGGTTAGTGGTTGAGTGCCATTGTGTGTGCTATCCTTATATAAAGTTACTGGATATTACGGGGTAGAATTTAACAAGGAAATATCTGGACTACTCATTTCCTTCCATAATAAACATAAGAGAAATTTTGCAAAAAGCTTTGTAAACCACCGCTGTTGAGCAGTTACGAATCCAGAGGATCGTTTCAGTACACAGCTACAAACAAAATGGGATGAGCTCCTTACATATTTGGAAAGTATAGCTGGTTCAGTGACGAAGTATGCAGGATTTTCTCACTGTGGACAAGTCTTGGCAAGACATGTTTTTAAAAGTATTACAAAACAATTTTAGAGATATACTTCCAGTATGGGTTCTAAGGAAATAAGAATGACATCTTGAGTTGAAAGTTAGGGGAAGGTCAGTTATTGGTCCTAGACTGTCTAGCCCAGCACCTAAGCAGAGGCAGCAGATCCATAGCTTCAGCAGAGAGAGAGAAAGGACGTGGTGGCCTGTTGCCAAACCCAAAACAACCCTCTCAGAAATTTGGATTGGATAATGTGGAGATAAATTGCTTGTCAGCAGCGAGGACTGAAGCGGAAAAGTTACCAGGGAGGCTGGTGAGGCCAGGATCACCATGTGCAAGCTGAAGGGCTGAGGAAAAAGCAATGTTTCTTGATAGCTTTCTAATATAGCTCCTCGACCTCTTTCTAAGATTACTCGAGTGTTTGTTTCTTTCATGGTTCAAATGAGCCTAATTAAAACACAGATTTTAGAAAACCCAATCTTGTTTAGGATTTCACATTTTACCAAAGTGTGTTTCAACTCAGTTTAATAAATACTGTTGAACAGGCGCTCTAAGCCAGGTACATGGTACCAGGGTGGTCTCAGAGGATGTCGAGATGGGTATAAGGCTCTGCGCTTGAGGAACCAAGAGACTTGTAGGAGGAAAGACTTTATAAAGTTCATAAAGTGGGTGGGTGTGTGTTTATGTGTACGGATGGCTCTTGGGGAGGAGTTTGGGTTGAGGGAAGCCCTCCTAGAGGATGCAGTGTTTGAGGCTATTAAAGGATAAGTTTGTTTGTCTGGTGGACTACAGTGTTGGGTGGGAGGTCATTCCAGGCATTGCACAGCTGCATGATATGCTTGGGGAGTTAAGATGGGTTTAGTTGTTAGTCCCATAGTCATTCCTCATTAGTACATAAAGTGTATACTGGGCACTGATAAGAAGTGAGCTAGTAAGAAGGTTACAGGCACTGGATGAGGAAGACTCAAATATCATACTTTGGACTCCAGACTATTTCTCATTGGTGAAGATTTTAAGTAAGGGATGTACGATTTAGATTTTTATTTTAGAAAGATCACTCTTGGAACCAGTATTGTAGATGAATGAGCAATGGATGAGACTTTATCTGGAGGCTTTGGAAGGAGTCCAGGTGAGAGATTCTGAGATGGAAAAGAGGATGTGGATTCAGGGGTGATTTCAGGGGGTAGAATCATTATGAATTAGAGAGTGCTTGCTTGTGGAGAAGAGAGAGGGTCTGAGTCTGGCTTGCAGTTCTCATTTGGAGAGACTAGGGAACAGAGAAAGAAGAGATTTATTAGAGAAGGTAATTAATCCCCTGGAACAAGTAATCAAAATTTGCTTTGGGGGCATCCAGGTGGAAATGTCCAGAAGCAACTGAACAGCTGTTTCTGTGTCCCCAGCACTGTTCTTGACAGACAGCTAACCTATGTAGGAACACGGCTGAGAACAATGATAGGAACAAAAATGCCACCAGTAGCCGAATACAGATCATAAAAACAAGGCACCAAAGTTAATTTTTAAAATACAGAAATATATAAAGTAGAAAGAAAGTGAAGTCGCTCAGTCGTGTCCGACTCTTTGCAACCCCATGGACTGTAGCCCATCAGGCTCCTATGTCCATGGGATTTTCCAGGCGAGAGTACTGGAGTGGGCTGCCATTCCCTTCTCCAGGGGATCTTCCTGACCCAGGGATTGAACCCGGGTCTCCCGCGTTGCAGGCAGCAGACGCTTTACCGTCCGAGCCGCCAGGGAAGTCGAAAGTAGAAAGTTCCCCCGTAACCTCTCACCCATCCTTCCTAGGCGGGGCATTGTTAACAGTTGGGGATATTCTACATCATATCAATATATGATATATATACATATGCACATACATTTATTTTTCCTATAAATGTGTTCATATGTTTGTATGTGTTTCTTTAACTTGAGTTTTTTTCATTCATGATTATTTTTCCATGTCAGGATAGACAGATAAACAGGTAGATACATATAGATAGAGCAATCTGCCTCTTTCTGTATAATTGGCACATAGTGTTGCATACTATTGTTATACCATAATTTATATAATCTTTTTTTCTGGTTGATGAATTTTCATTAAATTGCTCTGTCAAGTCATGTTGAAGGAATATCCTTATATTTAATATATATTCTTGCATGGTCAAAGATATGCCTATTTTAAAACTTGATATTGTCCTCCAAAAGTGTATCAATTGACATTCCCAATAACAGTGTACAGATAGAACAATTTTCCTTATGATTCCATTACATCTTATCAGTCTTTTAAATTCTTGCAAATACAATTGGCAAAAAATGCTAACTTTTTTTTTAAACAATATTGAGAGGTATTTCTCTCATTTCTATTTTATGGATGATAATACTGAGGTAAACCACAATACAAAGTCGAGTCTTACCCTTCAGAGAAGTTTCCCTTTGCCCTGTTAATATATTGATGGGCCTTTTTGAGATTACTTTCTCTTTATTGTCAAATTCATATTTCATAGTTCTTTTTGAGTCAGTTTTCTATCTCCTTGACTGTCAAAATATAGATGTTACCTTATGGCTTTTTATATTAACAATTAATTTGAGGGATGATACTTTGAGATTATACAAATATTTCCTCACCACCTTTCACCCAGTGGTGTTACATCCATGGATAATCGTGCCTAAATCTGTTATATTGGTGAACACAAGTAAAAAAATTTTTCTGATTCTGCTGTATTTAATTTAGGAAAAAAGCTTATGTTGAAATAGCAACAGGATTGGATATGGTTCTTTTTCAGGTTTTTTTTTTTTTTTTTTAAGCAGTTAGTCCTAAGGAAAAGCTTTAGATTCTTTGTTTTAGAACATAGGAACATAATGAATGCTTAAAACTGTTTGACTGGTGAAGCACAGTTAAAAATGCTTTTTTTTTTTTTTTTTTTCTTTTTTAAATTCAGCTAAAACTATATCTAAATTTACCATTTTGGGCATCTTTGTGGTAAAGCAGACTGTATTGTTGAAGACCAGTGGTAAGCTATTTTATGCCAACACTGAAGTCAAAACCAGGAAAAAAAGTCTTCCATGGGTAATTTGTTTTGTACCTTAGAAGTAATATCTTTATTTTGCAGTTTATTTTTAGTTTTGGTACTATAATAAGGATCTGGTGAATGTGGGATATATGAACATGGTGCTTACCCAGTTACTTAGAGGGGTATTTATAAAAAAAAGTCCCTTAAAGGTTTTAGTTCCTGGAACTTAAGGAGTGGCAGTTGATAAAGCCTGACTGCTTCACTGAGTCTCTTTAAGATGTATCTACTAATGATTTCTAAAGGATTTTCAAAGCATGTTTTAAAAATATTTGCACATTCTGGTCAATATTTTACAGCTCTTGAAAAGTAAAGTTTCTGAAAAATCTCTATTTACAAATATGCTTCCATAGTGTTAACTTTAACTATGAGTGGACCTTAATGAGAAACTCATATTTTGATGACATCTGATCATACTAATTTCTTCTCCTTGCTTTCAAAGAGATAACGTCACACTTGTTCTTTGCCAGAGAAGTTCAGCGGAAGCCTTTTCTTCTCTTCTGATTTAGTTCTAGAATATATTCCCCCAATCCTCACCCCCTCATACTAGTAACCTGGGGGACAGTTTGAAAGAAAGATTGCTTTAAGGTAAGCAAGTTGCCTTTTAATGTCACTAGAGGAAGGAACTATTTTCTGCCTAAATTTTCTTTTTAAAATCCAAAAAATAATTAGAACAATAATTTTATTTATGTATAACAGTAATTTAAAATGTGGTTTATATTTTATTTATGTTTATTTATTATAAAGTAACATGTCATAAAATCATACCTTTATATGGTATAAAAATTAATAATAGTCTATGCCATTCAGAAAGGTTTCAGTATTTACAAAGTACCTCTTCTATCTCTTGTCCCCTCCTAATCCCCAGTTGCACCACCACGATCTAACTACTATTAAAATTTTGCTTTCTTTTTATTACATCTGTTGATCAGTATGTAAGATAAGGAATTTAGCATTTCTTCATTGCCTCCTCTCCTCACAATTTTTAGTTCTTCTTGTGGTTACCTTTAAAACTTAAACAGTATACCTCCTTCTGCTTTTTCTTTTATTTATAATTACAGTAAAATGTTTTAAATTGACTATCTTAACCATTTTTAAGTGTACAGTTGAGTAGTGTTAACTCGATTCACATTGTTATGTGACCAATCTCCAGAACTTTTTCATTTTGCAAAACTGAAGTTACATATTAACAACTCTTCCATCCTCCTCCAATCCCCCAACTCCTGGCAACTACTATTCTATTTTCTGTTTCTATGAATTTAAGTCCTCCAGATACTTCATATACATGGAGTCATGCAGTATTTGTCATTTTTGGCGACTGGTTTATTTCACCTTCAAGATTCATTCACATTGTAGCATGTATGAGAGTTTACTTTCTTCTTAAGGCTGAATAATACTTCTTTGTGTTTGTATATCACATTTAGTTTATGTATTCATCTGTCAGTGAACACTTGGGTTGCCTCCACCTTTTGGCCATTGTGAATAATGCTGCTATAAATGTGGGTGTACAAATATCTATTGGATTCCCTGCTTTCAGTTCTTTTGGATATATGTAGCCAGAAGTGGAATTGCTGGATCATGTGGAAATACTTTTTTAAATTTTTTGAGGAACATCCATACTGGTTTCTATAGCTGCTGCACCATTTTACATTCCCACCAATAGTACACAGGGTAACAGTTTCTGCACATCTTTGATTACACTTGTTATTCTAGGTTTTTGATAGTAGCCATCCTGATGGATGTGAGGTGACATTTTATTGTGTTTTTTTCCATTGATGTGTAGTTGATTTACAGTGTAGTTTGTTGTGTTAATTTCTGCTCTATCATTATGGTTTTGATTTGCATTTTTCTGATAATTACTGATGATAAACATTTTTTCTTAAGCTTGTTAGCCACTTCTATATACTTTTTGGAGAAGTATCTGTTCAAATCCTTTGACTATTTTTAAATTCAGGTGTTTTTTTTTTTTTCTTGTTCTCTGCTTTTATATTTAATTATTAGTTTTAGATAAGAGTGTTGACTTTCTATTAGGAAAGACATGTTTTTTAATTTATACTTCCTTTTGCTTTCTCATGTCTTGATTTTTCTTGTTAATTTTTACATTGTAAAGGTTTATAACATTCTGTTCTTTAACTCATATTTTTTAAAGCAGTTTTAAAAAAGCACTTATAATGAATGCTTATGTAAGTGTGATGCACTTGAAAAACAAAGAAGTGTGGTTAGATGTTTAGAGAAGGAAAAGTAATTTTGTGTCAGTAAAACTTCTCTCTTTAAAGGGTTCCAGTTAACTTTAATTTTGGGGGCTGGTATGTTTTCTCCATCAACTTTGTCTCATCTGTTTTCAATCATCTAGGATTTTTTCATGCTTTCTGGTCTGCTGTTGATGCTGTTTTTTGTTTTCTAAGACTTTGATAAACTTGTCATATTCAATTTTCTGTCATTTCAGTGGGCCCTTAGAATGGAAGGGGCTTCCCTGGTAGCTCAGACAGTAAATAATCTGCCTACACTGCGGAAGACCTGGGTTCAGTCCCTGGGTCGAGAAGATCCCCTGGAGAAGGGAATGGCAAACCACTCCTGTGTTCTTACCTGGAGAATTCCATGAAGAGAGAAGCCTGGTGGGCCACAGTCCATGGGGTCACAAACAGTTGGACATGACCGAGAAACTTAACTCTTTCACTCAGAAAGGATATGGATGTTTGTGCCCTCCACCATATTAAACAATCTGTATGTTGTCTTTAGAAAGCTGGATTGTTTTCATCTAATAAGGTTCCACTTTTATTTAAAGTGTTATGTGGATACATAAAGTTTTAAAAGCTGTTGAACACATTAAGGGTATGCTATATGCTAGGTTGGTCTTCCCTGGTGCGTCAGTGGTAAAGAATCCGCCTGCCAGTGCAGGAGATACAGATTCGATCCCTGGGTTGGGAGGATCCCTTGGCGAAGGAAATGGCAACCAGTCCAGTATTTTTCCCTGGGAAATCTCAGGACTTGTAGGCTGCAGTCCATGGGATCACAAAAGAGCCAGACACAGCTTAGCGACTAAACAACAAACATGCTAGGTACTATTCTAAGTATTACAAGTGTAAATTCACTTGACACATTAAATCCTTAAAATACCATAGGAGATAATATTATTCTCATTTTATAGGTGAGGAAATTGAACCAATAGAGAAGTCAAATAATTCACTTAAGACCATATAGCTGGTAAGTGATAGAGCCTGGATTCAAACCCAAACATACTGGCTCTAGCTCTCATGTCTTAACCGTTATACTATGGCTACCTCGAATATGTCATCCCTCCTTTGTGGAATGCTTTTTATTTTACATTTCCTCGTGCTTTTTTTAGAGTCTAACATATGACATCTCTGTTCACTCAACATGTATTAATTGAGCATCCATTCTTGGCCAGATGTTGTTTTAGATATTGGTGATAAGCAATGAGCAAAACAAATGCTTGCTCTCATGGATTTTACATTTAGTTGGGGGAATATGTATAATTTTTATGTGCTGGCAATGTATTTTCTCTGAAAAAAAAAAAAATTAGTTTTGCATACCGAATTGTACAGGCTCCTCTGTCCATGGGGATTTTCCCGGCAAGAATACTGGAGTGGGTTGCCGTTCCCTCCTCCAGGGGATCTTCCCAAGCCAGGGATCAAGCCCAGGTCTCCTGCATTGCTGGCAGATTCTTTACCATCTGAGCCACCTGGGAAGCCCATGTACTAAATTAGACTCATTAAATCTCTGAAACAAGGATTATAGTTTCTATTAGCCAGTCTCTTAGAAGTGAGGTTGACTTATTGTACCCATTATGCTTTGTCACAAAATAACATCTAATGGTAGCTATGCCTTGGGTGGATGCTCTTGTGGGAGGTAGTGTCACAGATGAGCATTCAGGTGGTTTTTTTTCAGGAGTATTTTTTGGGGTTGATAGCTGTGGAAGATAAAGGGACAGAAGGAAGCAAGTTTAGGTAGGAAGATATCAAGATGCTGTGAAGTCTCAACAGAAACCTTAGCTCACCCTCCAGGGAGTTCTAAAGATGAATTGGCACTTCATAGCTTTTGCAAGTCACTTGTAGGACCTTTATACCGAATAGGTCATTGGTTGTGGGCTGGCCAGGAAGGGGCTTTGACTATAGATGAGGAGTCGAATCTCTGAAAGAGGTTGAAGATTGGGGATGTCTGCTGGTAGCATCGGAGAAGGCAGTGGCACCCCACTCCAGTACCCTTGCCTGGAAAATCCCATGGACGGAGGAGCCTGGTGGGCTGCCATCTATGGGGTCGCACAGAGTCGGACGCGACTGAAGCAACTTATCAGCAGCAGCTGGTAGTGTTCCCGGCAGCTGGTATGACAGGTGCTCTATTGCTAATGGGGAATTCTGAAGGTGGGGTGGAGAGGGGAATGGTCAGATCACAGTATCCAAAAGTGTTATTAGGAGATGTGGATTTGAATTAATTTTCTGTTTCCTAACTGTGAAACTCTGGCAAATATTCCTTTGTGCTTTGCTTTTTAAATCTGTAAAATAAGATTAGTTTGACAGTTATGAAAATCATATAACCTGTTTGTTCAAACACCTGAAACATACTAAAGAATCTGCGCATGTTTATAGGCTAAGGAAACATAAACACTGGTATTTCCTTGTCAGTTCAGTTCAGTCGCTCAGTCGTGTCCGACTCTGCGACCCCATGGACTGCAGCCCGCCAGGCCTCCCTGTCCATCGCCAACTCCCAGAGTTTACTCAAACTCGTCCATTGAGTTGGTGATGCCATCCAACCATCTTGTCCTCTGTCGTCCCCTTCTCCTCCTGCCTTCAATCTTTCCCAGCATCAGGGTCTTTTCAAATGAGTCAGTTCTTTGCATCAGGTGGCCAAAGTATTGGAGTTTTCAGCTTCAGCATCAGTACTTCCAATCAATATTCAGGACTGATTTCCTTTAGGATGGACTGGTTGGATCTCCTTGCAGTCCAATAGACTCTTAAGAGTCTTCTCCAACACCACAGTTCAAAAGCATCAATTCGTCAATGCTCAGCTTTCTTTATAGTCTAACTCTCACATCCATTCATGACTACTAGAAAAACCATAGCTTTGACTAGATGGACCTTTGTTGGCAAAGTAATGTCTCTGCTTTTTAATACACTGTCTAGGTTGGTCATAACTTTTCTTCCAAGGAGCAAGCATCTTTTAATTTCACGGGTGCAGTCACCATCTGCAGTGATTTTGGAGCCCACAGAAAATAAAGTCTGTCACTATTTCCACTGTTTCCCCATCTATTTGCCATGAAGTGATGGGACCAGATGCCATGATCTTTGTTTTCTGAATGTTGAGCTTTAAGCCAACTTTTTCACTCTCCTCAAGTGGCTCTTTAGTTCTTCTTTGCTGTCAAGAGTACACTTTTCAGACGATGGATGTCTCCTAGAAAATACTACTTCTACATTCAGTTGAGAAATATTTGAGTCCCTACTGTGTATATAAAATAGTTATGTGAGTATATTAAAGAGTCAAGAATTTTTTATCTTCCAGTTTATAATTTAGCTAAGAATGTGTGTATATAATTAATTGAATAACAAAAAATGGAGCATAGGATACAGCTTGGGCAGGTTTAGAAGTATAGACCATTGGGCTTATGAGGTTGAAAAAGATTTAATGGAATTTGATGTTGAAGAAAAAAGATGGTGTTGAAGAAAAATTTCCACCTCCCTCCTTAACTGAGGAAGTGACAGGATTAAAAGTTGGATCATCAAAGTCTTATGTATGGGGGTTGTGAGTACAGATGTCTGTAATAGAGTGTTTGTGCTGGAAATGGTGGGATCACGTTGAGAATAGAAATTGGAACTAGCTTATCGAGAGTATTAAATACCACAAAGAGAGCTGAAATTACAGATTTAGGAGATACGTAGAGTTAATAGATAAAACACTTAAAGTGAATTAGGTTTCAGAAAGAGAGGAGGAATATGAGAGAAGGTGTGAAGAATGTCTTATGATTGAAGACAGAGGAGACTTAATAAGTGTTCAGAATGGTAGAAAGAGAGACAGGGAAGCAGACTGTTAGGAAAACCAAGGCAAGTGAGTTCTAAGAGGCAGGGGCATGAAACCATTATGCTTAGGAAGAGAATCATTTTCAAGAAAAGGCCATTCGCTTTCCATGTGTGGCTCTCTGCTAAGCTTCCCTAGAGCCTCCTGGGAAAGGCATTTGGAGAGTTTAAAGCAAAGGAAAGACATGAATGACATTAATTTTGTAAAACCCTTGCGACAGAGCCTGGCACATGGAGATCGCTATATATTTGTTGAGTTAGTCATTGGGTCTATTTGACTTTCCTTGGAAAGGATGACTGTGGCTGGCTACTCCGTGGGGATTAGATCACAGCGAGTCTTCTCAATGTTCCTTGGAGGAAAACCCAGACTTTTGTTCTAAAACATTTTGTTGTGTTTTTGAGTCTTGTAGTAAATAGCTGCTCGGTGGATTTATTTAGGTGTTATGACTTATAGTAATATGAAAATAAATGCACATTTATGTCTATTCCTTTGTTTTGGGGGTGTCTACCTTATAATATGAATTATATTTTAAAGCCAGTTTTGGGGATTGGGTTGCTAATCTGGGTGGTTAGTCTGTGGAAGTTAAAGTTGAGGAAGAGGATGTGACAGATCCTTATTAAATTTTTGAAGGGCCATCTCTTTGATGAAGATAGACTTGTAGGGGAGGGGAGATTAGCGATTAGAGACTGGAAGTTATTTCAGTTAAGTATAATCCAGAAGCTGACCAATAATAGAGCTACTTGTCTGTGGAGTATAGTGCTTACAAAAGAATGAGCTTCTGATAACTAGCATTAAAGCAAAAGTGGACCTCCTCTTTGTTAAAGCAGGTAGGGTGGGCTTCTTGAATGAGGAGGGGAGATTAAATTATGGTTTCTCACAAATCCACTGTGTTTATTATTAAGCATTATTAAGTATTGGTCTTTTATTTTTTACAGAGATAGTTTACTGGAAGTGACACGTGTTGATGCCCACACAGAATCTCTGAAGTCCATCAAATCATCAGGCATTATTAGTCAGTCTCTAACTTAAAACTCCTTTTTCTTTTTCAGGGATATCATGATAACACATTTTGAACCTTCAATATCCTTTGAGGGTCTTTGTAACGAGGTTCGAGACATGTGTTCTTTTGACAACGAACAGCTGTTCACCATGAAATGGATAGATGAGGAAGGTGAGTGGCAAAGAGGGGGCTGCCTGTGTGAGCGTTTGATTTCAGATGCCATTCTGTTGTTTGTTTTTAAAGTGTAGTAAAAATTCTAATTAATATAAGGAGGGAAAGGTATGTTGGAAATTTGATGCCATTCTTATTTTCCCTCAAGCATTTTAAAGAGTATCAGAGAGGCACTTCCCTGGCAGCTCAGTGATAAAGAATCTGAGTGCCAATGCAGGAGACACAGGTTCTGTTCCTAATCCTGGAAGACCCCCCATGCCACTGAGCAACTAAGCCTGTTCACCCCAACTGTTTGAGCCTGTGCTCTAGTGCCCGTGAGCTGCAATTGCTGAAACCCACACACCCTAGAGCCTGTGCTCAGCAACAGGAGAAACCACTGCAAAGAGAAGCCATCAGTCCGCAACTAGAGAGCTTAGCCCCTACTTGCTGCAACTGAAGAAAAGCTGGCACAGTAACATGGACTCAGCACAGCCAAAATTAATTAATTAATTTAAAAAGTGATCGTGACAACCATTATTTCAAAGGTGGCGGCAGAAATTTAATTTTTTTTTTTTTATGTTATTTGGGTGTGCAGAGTCTTAGTTGGGGCACGTGGCATCTTTAGTTGCTGCTTGCGATCTCTTGGGTGCGGCATGTGGGATGTAGTTCCCTGAGCAGGGATCGAACTTGGGCCCCCTGCATTGGGAGCTGAGTCTTAACCACAGGACCACCAGGGAAGTCCTAGAAACTTAATTCTTTAGTGACTTGTACACAGAAAGCATTTATTTTGTATCTGTGTGCTGAGAAGGGATACTGTTTATCCTCAAACTCCACAGGGAGATGGACTTAGGAAAAACAAGTGTGACAGTCAAACCTGAATGCATAGGAGTCTCAGAATAAGAAAGAAACAGCATTCACATATACCTGAAATATCTGCAAAGTTTGAACTAAACCTCTAACAGAGTAAAAGCTTTTGAAGGGGAGTAGGTGAGGGGAGAACCAGAAAGAAATAGAGAAAAAAGAAAGTATAAGATATAAAAAGGTATAAAGGTATGAAGAACATGGTGTGTGGGGAAGGGCAATAATTCACAAAGTTGAAAGAACAGGGAGGCCTCCTCTTCTTGGCCCCATTATTGAACTTGAGTTGGAAGAGGCAAGTCTGGTTTCCAAGTGAAAGTGAAAGCATTAGTCACACTTAGTCATGTCTGACTCTTTGCGACCTCATGGACTGTAGCTTGCCAGGCTCTTCTGTCCATGGGATTCTCCAGGCAAGAATACTGGAGTGAGTTGCCATTCCCTTCTCCAGGGGATCTTCCCGACACAGGGATCGAACCTGGGTCTCCTGCATTGCAGGTGGATTCTTTACCATTTGAGCCACCAGGGAACAGAGGTAAAACCACCACCAGGTCACCCCCAGCCGGCCACCACCAGAAGGAGGGGGGCTGTGATCCAGAGGAACCAGCACAGCGGAGAACTCTGCTCCGAAACTACAGATGATAGTTTAAGAGAACATTTTGAGGAATGGGGCACGCTGACAGATCGAGCAGTGATGAGAGACGCCCAAACAAAACATTCTAGGAGTTTTAGTCTTACGACTTACTTAGGCGTTGAAGAGGTGGATGTGGCAATGAGTGCAGAACCACATGAAGTTGCTGGGTGTTTGGTGAAACCAGAGCTGTTTCTGGAGGATTCTGTAAAGCCTAATGCCCTTTTAAAAGCAAAGAACATTTTTGTTGGTAGTATTAAAGAAGATACAGAAGAATATGAGCGACTGCTTTGAAAAGTATGGCAAGATTGAAACTTTAGAAGTTATGGAAGACAGGTAGAGTAGAGAAAAGAGGATTTGCTTTTGTCACTTTTAGAAAATGGGTATTTCCTTATTTATTTGACTGCCTCGGGCCTTAGTTGCAGCATGGGTATCTTTCACTGCGGTGCACAGACTCTAGTTGAGGCACGTGAGCTCGGTAGTTGGAGTGTGCAGGCTTAGCTGCTTCCTGGCATGCGGGATCTTAGTTCCCTGACCGGGATCAAACCTGTGTGTCCTGTATTGCAAGGTGGATCCTTAACCACGGAACCACCAGGGAAGTCCCTGCTTTTGTAACTTTTGACGATCATGATACAGTTGATAAAATTGGTGTTCAGAAACACCACACTATTAATGGATGAACTGTGACATGAAAAAGGCCCTTCCTAAACAAGAAAAGCAACCTGTGGATCACAAAGAGGTCGTGGAGGTGTATCTGGCAACTTTGTGGGTTGTGATGGAAACTTTGGAGGTGGTGGAGAGTTTCTGTATTTAATGCGTTAACCAGAAGCCATGGAGGCCTAGTTACACTAACGTTCCTGTTTAAAATATAGCTCCCCCTGCCAGCAAATAATTAAAATACTACTCAGTTGCTATTCAGATCAAATGCTGATTTTTCATAAGGGCTATTATTGCTGCCCCAAAAGGGCTTTTTTAAAAATTGAAATTTTATGTTAATTCACTTAAAAAAAATGACTTCTGAGGGAGAGATGCTTAAGATAAAGCTAATTTCTAAATTATTTTTTAAATCAGTTAATTTTCAAAGTTAAGGATGGGGAGTGCTAAGGAACTTGGGCTAGATCCTTGCTACTTGAAGTACAGTCTGTGGTACTTAATAGAAAAGGGGGCTCTCCGGCCCTATCACTGAATCAGAATCTACATTTTAGCAAGATCTACAGGTGAGCTGCATGAATATTACAGTTTGAGAAGCATAGGACTAGATCCCAGAAGGCTTTGCCAACCACATTAGCCTTTATTTTACATAATGGAATGTCACTAAAGTATAGTTGAAAGATGCCTGAATATGCTAGTTTTGTGTAATGGTTCTCAATTAATTGTAATACCCATGGAATTTGATCTTAAGGAACATCATTTTAATGTTTAATTCAGTATTTGGGGCTGGCTATTTCTGTATTCACTGATATGAAGAGCCCTGAGAAGATATTTTTCTAGCTTCAAGCTACGGATAAACTGAAGCCCATTCTCACTATTTAAGACATTTTTTTAAAGTTTCTCTGAAGTAATCCATGTTTACTGTTTGAGAGGGGGGAAGTAGTAGAGATGATTATGAAATTTAAAAAAGTCTTCTGCTTGCCCTTTATTTTCTCTCTTCCCTCACCAGTCCTGGTCCTAATGGAGGAAACCACAGCATAGTGTATATCATTCTAGATATATCCTATGCATATGTAAATATTCTTATTTCTATACATCACTAATAAACAGCTTATTTCACACAAAAAGAAATATATGCAAGCCAGTGAACTTTTATAATGAGTAGTGGGCATTGTTTCATTTCAGTATGCATCCATTTGTATCATTATCTTTTTTATACCCCGTGAAATATTCCATATTGTAGATATTTCATGATTTATTTAATCTTTACTTGATGGACATTGGACTGTTTCGAGATTTTGGCTACTATATAATAAGCATTTTTATGTGTGAATTTCTTCTGTTGTATGGGACTCTCTCAGTAGCAAATGCACACACATGTGCACATTGTAAATTTTGGTAGCTAGTGACAGTTTGCTCTCTAAGAAAGTTAAACCAGTTTATGGCACAGCTACATTGAATGAGAACATCCCTTCACTCTTGCCTTCACCAGCCTCAGATATTATGTCTTTAACATTTGGGCTCCAAAATCACTGCAGATGATTTTGGCTGGTGACTGTAGCCATGAAATTAAAAGACACTTGCTCCTTGGAAGAAGAGTTATGACCAACCTAGATAACATATTAAAAAGCAGAGATAGTACTGTGCCAACAAAGGTCTGTCTAGTCAAGGCTATGGTTTTTCCAGTAGTCATGTATGGATGTGAGAGTTGGACTATTAAGAAAGCTGAGTGCCGAAGAATTGATGCTTTTGACCTCTGGTGTTGGAGAAGACTCTTGAGAGTCCCTTGGACTGCAAGGAGATCCAACCAGTCCATCCTAAAGGAAATCAGTCCTGAATATTCATTGGAAGGACTGATGCTGAAGCTGAAACTCCAGTACTTTGGCCACCTGATGTGAAGAAATGATTCATTTGAAAAGACCCTAATGCTGGGGAAGATTGAGGAGGAGAAAGAAAGGGAGGAGAAGGGGACGACAGAGGATGAGATGGTTGGATGGCATCACCGACTCAATGGACCTGAGTTTGAGCAAGCTCTGGGAGTTGGTGATCGACAGGGAAGCCTGGTATGTTGCAGTCCATGGGGTCGCAAAGAGTTGGACATAACCGAGCGTCTGAACTGAACATTTTTTTAAATCTAATAAGTGAAATGCTAGCTTTGTATTTTATATTTTGTACCATTAAAGAGTAAGACTGAGTTTTCTCATCTATTCAACTACTTTTTGACCTTCTCTATCTAAAGGTTTGTTTAAATATTGTTGATTATAAATGATGTGGATATTTCATAATATGTCTTCAGCCTGAAAGAGAGACTATATAATTTAGCACAGTGCATAGAATATAGCTAGCATAGAGAATTCCCTGGGGGTCCAGTGGTTAGGACTTGGCGCTTTCATTGCATGGCCTGGATTCGATTGCTGGTCAGGGAACTGTGATCCCCTAAGCCATACAGCGTGGCCAAGAGAAAAGGAAAAACAAAAGAAAAATATAGTTAGTGTCAATATACTGTTTCTTACCCAAGTCAGTGTTATTTTTAATCCTGTTTTGATCATTTCTTTTTATTTATTCGCCATGTAGTGCTTTTGCATTCAGGGATTTTCAAACTGTAGTGCATATAGAAGTCACTATATAATGTGGGTTTTTTTAAAGAAGTGTATTTATTTTATCTATTTATTTTGGCCAAGTTGTACAGCTTGTGGGATCTTAATTCTCCAACCAGGGATTGAACTAGGGCCCTCAGCAATGAACTTAGGGAGTCCTAACCACCAGACCACTGAGGAATTCCCTAGATAATGTGTTTTATTTAAAAGAAATTGGTTTTAGGACTTCCCTGGCAGTCCAGTGGTTAAGAATCCAAGCTTCCACTGCAGGGGCACAGGTTTGATCCCTGGTCAGAGAACTAGGATCCAGCATGCCGTGTGATGTGTCTCAAAAAATAAATAAAAATATAAATAGATGAATGAAATTGATTTAGCACCATTCCATTTTAAATTCTTAGTACCTTTATACTTTGTATCATCTTTGCCTGGAGAGTTCTCTTCCAAAATTGTCACATGGTTATCTCTTTCTTGTCATCCAGGTCTTAATTCAGATGCCGTGTTCTTCAAGAACCCCTATTCTTCTTCTGAACCCCTATTCACTTTGTATCTTGTTTGTGTAGACTATAAGCTCCATGAAAGCAGAGATCCTGGCTTTTCTGTGGAGTTCCAGTGTCTAGAGCAGTACTCAGTAATCAGTTCAGTTTAGTTCAGTCGCTTATTTGTGTCCGACTCTGCGACCCCATGGACTACAGCACGCCAGGCCTCCCTGTCCATTGCCAACTCCCGGAGTTTACTCAGACTCATGTCCATCGAGTCAGTGATGCCATCCAACCATCTCATCCTCTGTCACTCCCTTCTTCTCTGGCTCTCAGTCTTTCCCAGCATCAGGGTCTTTTCCAATGAGTCTGCTCTTTGTACCAGGTGGCCAAAGCATTGGAGGTTCAGCTTCAACATCAGTCCTTCCAATGAACACCCAGGACTGATCTCCTTTAGGATGGACTGGTTGGATCTCCTTGCAGTCCAAGGGACTCTCAAGAGTCTCCAACACCACAGGTCAAAAGCATCAATTCTTCGGTGCTTAGTTTCTTAAACTCTCACACCCATACATGACTATTGGAAAAAGCATATCCTTGACTAGGTGGACCTTTGTTGGCAAGGTAATGTCTCTGCTTTTTAATATGCTGTCTAGGTTGGTCATAGCTTTTCTTCCAAGGAGCAAGCATCTTTTAATTTCATGGCTGCAGTCACCATCTGCAGTGATTTTGGAGCCCCCAAAATTAAAGTCTCTCACTGTTTATAGCATGCTGAAAAAATATTTGTAAATTGTACAAAGGGTGGTAGCAAGCCTTTCCCTAAGCCCAGGGTTAGTTTTATATCACTTATTAGAGATTTAAGCATTGGGAGTTGCAGTATATTCTGCTTTTTATTAACCTAATAGTGTATTTTAATTAAAGGAGTCACATAGTAAATTAAATTAGTTATTTGATGAAACAGCCTTATCTTTTTATATTATAACTCATAGTTCTTTCTCCCTAAATAGTTATTAAGTGCCCTGATTTTCCAGGGAAACCTATAAAACTGTAGCCTTTGCCTCATTCAAATAAAAGTTTAAACTTTTCATTAAGTTCTGTTGATTCACCTATGATCCTTGTTACCCTGGTTAATTCCGATACCAGTCTTTTCTTAATTTAGGCCTATAGAGCCAGTAGTAATTATTCTTAAGTTCCTTGCAATTATTTTTCAGTTGTAATTTTTCCCCTTTATTTTTAATCATGTAGGCATTGGGGCATTCTTACATGGAGAAAAAATTTTCTCTAGGATCAGTGGAAGACAGGACTATAATTTTATTTTTCTGGTTTATGAGAGACATTGTTCTAGAAACTAAACGTTTAATTGTGGGATTTTATATCAGCAAATAAGGATCACATGCTTACTTCATCTCTTTAAACAAACTTATGACAGCTGCTCTTTTTCTTTGTGTTCAAAGCCAGTTTTACTGATTTGTTTTGATGTGCATGTAGAAAAGCTGGTTTGCTTAATCTAACTAAACATTTAGAATGAATAGTAGTTTTGTAATAGTCATATCCTGGTTCTCATATGCAGTGAGAGTGTGGGACAGGAAGTAATAAATGTGACTTTTAGTTCCTTGTATGTGTGACTGTTTTTCCTTGAGGATGTGCTTTATTGCCTTTTTTTTGTTTTTTTGGTCGCATGGCCCAGCTTGCAGATGGGTTCCCTGACCGGAAACTGAACCCGGATCCGTGGCAGTGAAAGCCCAGGTCTTTACCACTGGACTGCAGGGGATTCCCAAGGATGTTCTTTAAAAATATTACAACCTAATATTAAGTATTTTCTAAATTTCTAGTTCTATAAATTCTAATTTATTCAGGGTCTGATTCCCTGATTTAAATTTAACAGTGTCACTGCTCTTTTACTAGAAACTAGTTAACTTCTGTCAGTAGCTTTTGGGTATTCTGTTTCTTGTTAAAGTCTTTATTGAGAATAATGCATGCTTTTTTAATAAAAATATTGACTTATTTGAAGAAAAAAGTATCTCTGGGGATTTTCAAATCTCCAAAAATAGCTACTATGAACAAATCAATGTCTCTTTTTCTGAGAATATACAACTCGAATGATAGTGTACAAATTTTTTTTCTACCTTATAAATAGACTAATATTAAACAAACTGTTATTTCTTTTTTAAAAAATATTTATTTAATTATTTGGCTTTGCCAAGTCTTACTTGTGGCTCTCAGGATCTTTGATCTTCATTGTAGCACGTGGGATTTTTAGTTGCAGCATGTGAACTCTTAATTATGGCATATGGGATCTAGTTGCCTGACCAGGATTTGAACCCAGGGACCTTGCATTGCAAGGACAGAGTCTTAGCCACTGGACCACCAGGGAAGTTCCCTACAAGCTGTTATTTAACCTGCTTTTCACTTACCATCTTATAAGTGTACCATCTCTTTTCATATAAGTGCATGTAGACATGCACTTATATGCACTTAAGATGTTTTAGATATATCTTATTCCTCTTAAAGCCTATATATATAGTATTATATAATAATCCCCTTTTGATGGATATTTGGATTGTTTGCAGTTTAATTGTCAAAAATATTGGTGCAGTAAATACCTTTGTGCCTGTATTTTGGGACCACTTGTACTATATTATCTGTAAAGTCCCTAAAATGAAATGTGTCCTTGACGATAAGTTGACTTCCAAAGGTGTAAGTATTGTACTCCTTGTTTTACTTTCACCAGTAGCATCTGTGAACTTCTTTTCCTCACACCCTGTAAAAGACTATGTGAGGGGAAAAGCTGAAATGCAGTTGATTTGCAAAGAGTGGGAGAAGGTGTTTTTGGATGTAGTTCTTTGATTCACGTCCTGTTGGCTTCAATAGGTGAGATTCACGGAAACTTAAAATGAAAATAAATGTTCTTTGACACAAAGAGTATGGAGTATTTCTGAATTCTAGATTAAACATCTTGCATTATAAAATCTGATGTATTCACAGAGAGAAAATAGAGTGCCAGAGTTTAACAGAACCACACTGAGTATGGGAAGAAACATATTTCTCTTATGTGATATTTTCCAAACATCTCTAGTCTGGTGTAATTTTAGCTGATATGTTAAGAACTAAAACAGTAAATCATTCTTCATACTTTTTCTTTATCCCTAACACTAGGTACTGATGATGGTAATCATATCAGAAAAAAACAGTGAGTGAAACTTTTTGACTGAATGTATATTCAGTGTAATTTCAGTTATTTCGATAGCAGTATTGCAATTCCAAACCTGAAAATTAAAAAATGAAAATCAGTATAAATAAGTAAAAATATCCAAGTACCTCTGAGCAGACCTTGTTTTGTAACTGGTATTTTTCCTTCTGCTTGGAGGACTTCCTGTATTGGAGAACATTTCTGTATTGGAGGTTTACTGGTAATGAATTCTTTTAGCTTTTCCATACCTTTGTTTCTTCTTTAAAAATTTCTTTATTGAGGTATAATTAAAATACAATAAACTGTATGCATTATAAGCATACTGTTTGATGAATTGTGTCACCATGGAAACCATCACCCGAAGCAAGGTAGAGAACATGTCTGTTATCTCCAAATGTTCCTTGTGCTCTGCGATTCCTCACTCCTACTGTTCCATTCCAGGCAACTGATGATACCAGTGATCTGCTTTCTGTTCCTATAGATTAGTTTCCATTTTCTAGGGTTTTATAGGGATGGAATCATACAACATGTGCCTTTTTTTTTTTTTTTTTTGAGAGCAGGTGTCTGGCTTCTTTCACTCAGCATAATTAATGTTTCATGTGTTGTACATGTCAGTAATTCATTTCTTTTTATTGCCGAGTGGTGTTCCAACACGTGGATGTACCACAATTTGTTTTTCTATTCATCTATTGATGGACATTGAGGTTGTCTCTAGTTTGGGGCTATTACAAATAATAGTTTATAATAGAAAAAAAAAAGGCAGTCACATACAAGTCTTTGAATGGATATATGTTTCCTTTTTCTCTTTGTTAAACACTTGAAAGTGGCATGGCTGGATCATATGGTAGTTATATATGCTTTTGTAAAAATAAAATAGGAAAAGAAAGATTTGAAAAGGAGTTGAGGTGAGGTACTACATTCCAGGCGTGTTCTCAGGCAGATGGTTTCTGGAAAGGGGTTTCTATGAAAGTTGAGGAAGTGGATACCTTTAATAAACTGTCTATGCATGGCAGTCCCTGGAAAGACTTCCTGTAGGATAGACAGGGGTAGGGGTAGAGGGGGTAGAGGATCCCATGAGAAGACAGCTAACTTTAAGAAATCCTGAGCAATTCTCTCAGCTCTGACCTCTGCCCCAGCTCCATGCTCCAGACATTGTGCCCGGTAAATTCTGGCTGCTACTGTTTTTATACCAGGCTGTGGTGCTGCCTGAGAGGCAGAAGGATCAGGCTGGGACCCACCTCAGAGAAACCCCTTGGAGTGGTGGAGTGGAGAAGTGTTGAGAGGTGAACAAGAGAGGACATAGGAGCCCAGTAAGGCACCAGGGCTCCCAGACATGCTCTGGTCTCTGGGAGCGTGTGTCCTCCTTGTTGGCATCCCCATCTCCAATTGCATTGTCTTCCTTCCCTCCTGTAAGAGTCAGCTACTATCATAGCATAAGTTTATAGTCTAAACTGTTTTCTTACTCCTATCCAGCCATCTCTGAGCAGCCACTAATCTGTCATTATTCTATATATATGTGTGTGTGTATATATATATATGACAAAGTATAGTGCTTTTATGTACTTTTGTTTTTTAATTTAATTTAATTTTTCTTGACCATGCTGCATACTTTGAATGATCTTGGTTTCCTGACCAAGCGTTGAACCTGGCCCCCACCCTCTCAACCCCCCACCCCCGGCAGTGAAAGTGCTGAGCCTTAACTGCTGGACTGCCAGGGAATTCCCTTCATAGGCTTTTAAATTCGTTTCAGTGGTATTATTCAGCATGTATTTTGAAACTCTCCTCCCCCGCTTTTTTCCTAGCCCTTATGGCTTGAGTTCTATTCTAGTATATTCCTTTTTTTTCAATTGTGCCAAGCTGTATATAATATAAAATTTTGCCATTTGACTTTTTTAAAGTGTACAGTTCAGTGACATTCAAGCACATTCAGAATGTCATGCAACCATCCTCACTACTCACTTCCAGAACCTTTTAATCTCAAACAAAAACTCTATACCCATTAAGCAATAACTCTTCTCCAGTTCCTGGTAATAACTTCTCTTATACTTCCTCTCTCTATGAATTTACCTTTCTGTCTCAATAAATTTCTGTATGAATTTGCCTCTAGGTCACCTTTGTTTTTGAAAGATAATTTTGCTGGGTAAACTGTAGGTTGATAATTTTTTTTTTCCACTCAGTACACTGTTTTGTACTGCTTGCATTATTCCTGATGCAAAATCTGCTGTTATCTTTACCTATGTTTCTCTGTATGTAATGCGTCTCTTTGACTGCTTTTAAGATTTTTCTCTTTATTGCTGGATGAAGCAATTTGATAATTATAGGCCTTAGTTTAGTTTCCTTCATGTTTCTTGTTTTGTATACATTTTGTCTAGTTGATCTACTTGAATCCATGGATTTATAGTTTTCATCAAATTTGGAAAAATTTTGGCCAGATTCCTCTTTGAGGGACTCCAGTTACATGTATAGTAGGCTTTTTCAACTTGTTATAAAGCTCACTGATGCTCTGTCTTTTTTTTTTTTCCTTTTTCAATCTTTTTTTCTGCATTTCATTTTGTATAGTTCTATTGCTGTGTTTTCAAATTCATCAGTCTTTTCTCCTGTGATACCTAATCTGCCACTTATTCCCTCTAGAGCATATTTCATTTCAGACATTGTAGCATTATTTCTAAACCTTAAATTTGGGTCTTTTAAAAATATCTTCCATGTGTACTTATCATGCTCCCTACCCTTTGCTTCAGAACCTTTTAAATATAATAAGTTTTAATGTCCTTGTCTTCAGATTCTTTTATTGGTGTCAGTTTGGGGTCACTTTCAATTGATCTTTCTCCTGTTATGGGTCATATTTTCCTGCTTCTTCACATGTATGGTTTTAGTTTATCAGATTCTGGACATTGTGACTTTTGCCTTATTGGATGTTGAATATGTTTGTGTTTGTATGAAAGTTTCTGATCTTTGTTCTGGGATGCATTTAAGTTACTTGGAAATAGCTGATCCTTCATTGCTTGATTTCCAATATCTTGAACCACTTTTTTTGTCATTAATTTTGTCTAATTTTTCTTTTGTTTTAGGTGGAGAGTTAAGTCCAGTTCTTGTTAGTTTATCTTCTCCAGAAGTGGAAATTGAGGGTGTGTAGCTCGATAGAATAGTATATACTTCTGGAACCACTGATTTCCACCTCCCAGAAAAAGGAAGCAAGAAACCAGAAATCTATTAATATCTGTGACTGGGCCTAGTAGTGAAAGGATGACCACCTAAATACCATGGTATTCTTGGAAAATTTTTGAAAGTCTATATTTTATGCATTGTAGTCATTTAGAGTAGGGAGTGCCGTGACTTTCATAAGTGGCATACAGTGTCTTGAACTCAGTATTCAGAAGCGAGGGGTGAGGGGGAGAGCGGTAACCTCTTGGTGGGAACAGTGAATGAATCTGTAAATCTATGGCAGGCTCCATGATCAAGGAAAGTGTGGTGGTGCTATCTCAGGCAAAGGTTGCCTGAGATAAAAGATATTAAAGGTTGCCAACTTTGGTTTTAGGCTGTGTTGGTTCTTTCAGATGTGTGGCACTGAATTCAGCCATATGCTAAAATATCTAATATAGCTGGTGTTACATTCCTGTGTCATGTTCTATACCACATGAAGTTATCTCATAAATAATTGAATCTTGCATATTTACCAAACAGTTTGAGCTTCACTGCTCTCATTTCTTTGTTTTTATAGGTGAAAAGGAAATGCAGATGCACTGATAAAAGAGCAGGCCTGCTGACTAAATATAGATTTTTTTACTCTGAAATTCATTAAGTTGAGCTGATCTCACACTAGGTGTTTGCCTGTTTTAGGATATGAATTTGAACTTTAGTAACTGAGTGGTCCTTGGAAGATAGCTTTCTGTCTCATCTTTGTTTCCTGATGACTACGCAGGTGATGTTTTACTTCTGAGTAAATGCTTTACATGTCCTGCTTTATCAGGCATTAAGCAACTGGCCTGGAAAGGTAATACTTGAACCAACAACATTCAATCCAATAAAAACAGAATAGATTTGAGTATACACTGTGTCAGTAATTAACTCTTACTTTCACACTTCCTTGTGGTTATTAAAAAGCATCTATCGCTAGGTACATTACTGAAAACAGGTACTTGACCTGGCTTAGATTTCAACCAACAGCAAGCAGACACTGGCGTAGCAAGAAAACTGTCTAGCAGAAGGGAAAGACTGGCTTTTAAAAATATGATTATTTTACCTTTAAAAATGATTAACTCTACTCATGGCTTTTAATCAAGGTGCATTAATAAAAGCCACACCTATAATGAACTAAGCATTCTATGAGTCACTTTTAATATAAGATCCTTAGTTTTCCCATTATCCTTGCAATACAGGTAATAGCCTTGTTTTAACATAGGAGAAAATGAAAGCTCAAAGAAGTAACTTTGCTGAAATCACGTAAGAGTGATGGGGTTTGGAGCCTGGGAGAGAACCTGTGTGTGAAGCACTGTAGGACATCTCTTTGGGAGATTTTTGGTGCTTTTTATTTATTTATTTATTTATTTGTAGACAACATATACTTTAATTTTCATTTAAATTTCATTTTCATTTCACTTATATATTTTACATAAGACTCATTATCCTTTAAAGGTTTTTTTAATTATTATTATTCATTCTCTCCCTGGATTTTTTCATGTCTTTTGCTGTTGTTGTTCAGTTGCTCAGTTGTGTCCTACTCTTTGCGACCTCATGGGCTGCAGAATGCCAGGCGTCTGTGTCCTTCACCATCTCCCAGAGCTTGCTCAAACTCATGTCCATTGAGTCAGTGCTATCATCCAACCATCTCATCCTCTGTCGTCCCCTTCTCCTCCTGCCTTCAGTCTTTCCCAGCATCAAGATCTTTTCTAATGAGCTGCCCTTTCACCTCAGGTGGCCAAAGTATTGGAGCTTCAGCTTCAGCGTCAGTCCTTCCAATGAATATTCAGGACTGATTTCCTTTAGGATTGACTTTTGATGCTTTTTAAAGGCCTTTCATAAGAACTCAGGCATTTCCTAAGAACATAATTTATTGTATATGATTCATCTGTATTATATATAGATATGTATATCTATGTATTTATCTCAGTTCCCTTACCCGGAAAATTAGAAATGAAGCATTAATTGTGTTTCAGATTCATTCTGTTTCTAGAATTCTTTGACTATTTCATTATTTGGAATTAATTTAGTCAACTGGTTTGTTTTTCATTTTTTTTTAAAAACTGGCTTATTTGTCTAACTGGAAGAATAATTTGCATGCTTACTGAAGTGTGACATTTTCTTTCTTTTCTGTTTTTTAAACTTTGACCTGCACTTAAATATACTTATGTTGAAGCAAGTTATTTTTTTAAAACCTATATCTAAAAATGGAATATAATTATGACTTTCACCTTCATGTGTACGGCAAATTAGGAGAAATTTGAATAACTGAGAAAGTGAGTGTATAAAAGAATTACTTTAGTTCTTTGAGACAAGTGAAAACAAACTTTGCTTTTGGACTGGAATATTAACTTGTTGTTGGACTCACTTTTATTAAAATGCTACATAAATTTTTTTAAATAGCTTTATTGAGAAATAATTTATCACTTAAAATGTACAATTCAGTGTTTTTTACTATATTTGTGCAGAAAGTTGTGCAGCCATCACCACATCAATTTTATAGCATTTTCATCACTCAAATAAGAAACTCCATGCTCATGAGCAGTTACTATCTTCCCCAACCTCCTTCCTCTAGAGTTCCCAGACCTAGATAATCACTAATCTACTTCTTGTTTCTACAGATTTGCCTAATCTAGACATGATATATAAAGTATCAATGCTTTATCCTTTTTTAATGACTGATTAATAGTTCATTGTATGGATATCACATTTTATTTATCTATTCATCAATTGGTCGACATTTGGGTTATTTCCATTCTTTGGCTATTATGAGTAATGCTGCTATTAATATTTGGTTACAACTTTTTGTGTGGACATATGTTTTCATATCTCTTGGATACATATCTAGGAGTGGAATTTCTGTGTCATATGGTAACTGTGTTCAAGTTTTTGAGGAACTATCAGACTATTTTCCAAAGCAGCAGTACCATTTTACATTCCTACTAGCAGTGGATGAGGATTCCAGTTTCTCTGCATCCTCACCAACACAGATGAACCTTGAAAACATTCTAAGCAAAAATATCTAGACATAAAAGACCACATATTTTGTGATTCCACTGATATGAAATGTCCAGAGAAGGCAAAACTATAGAGACTGAAAGTAATCAATCACTGGTTGCCTAGGTCTGACAGTTGGTGGAGAGATTGGGGGGAAATGGGGAATGATTACTATTTAATTGGAAGTGGGTTTTTTTGAGGTGGGGTTAGGGTTAGTGTTATGATTGGATATTTTATAGTGAGTTTTTGTCAGTTTTTATGGGTTTATAATGGTATTATGAATATATTAAGAAAATTTTATCTAGAATTGTAGGGATTTGCTCAGAATGATACGGCAGAGGGGAATAAGTGAGTGAGTATTGCAGGTGGAACAGGATTTTGTAATGTTAGAAAATTTCCAAACTAAAAAGTTGAAAGAAGAGGTGGTAAGCCAGGAGAATGGTGTTTTAGAAACCCAGACACAGAGTTTCTGTAATAATCAGTGAATAACGTCATTAGATGGTATAGAGAGGTCAACGAGAGTAAAGACAAAACATGCCATTGATTTCTGCAGCTGCTTGACGTTAGATATAGCCGTTTTAGTGGACTAAAACCCGATAGCAAAATTGGGAGAAATGCTTGGAAGATAGGAACATAGAGGAAACAGAGTGGGTCATTCTTGATCATAAGAGAAGTTATTACTAATAAATCTAAAAGATTATAAACCTATCATTTAAAAATATGAGCATGAAGTCAAAATTCAAAGGCCCTGCCCTGCTTCTGCTGCTTCTCACTCACTGCTTCCAGCTTGGTTTGCAGTTTTCTCTGGAAACTACACTGTGGCTACAGAATGAATGGCAGCCCAGGCAGGAGAGAGATTTTTGAGGGGGAGACTCAAACTTGCCTTTGGCTGAGAAGAGCTAGTGGAAGGAAAGAAAAAATAACAGTGAAACTGGAGATGACTAGTGGAATAACTCCTGGAAAAGATAAAAGGAAGGAGGGATTCAGTGGCCAAGTTGGAGAAAAGAACAGGGGCACTTGTTTCTTTGAGTCAGAAGGAAAGGAGATCACTTCACTTTTGTCTCTCAAGTAGTAGACCGGTCCCTGCTGTGAGTGACTGAGGTTTGGACAGGGTTGATGGCATCTCTTGGTGTAACCACAGGAATGAGCAAAAGAATGGCAGCGTGAAGGAGGTAGGTCAGGCCCCACCTACATTCACAATGACTTTTTCATTGAGGAATGCCATGATGCAGGGGGATGTGCCATCTCATGGATTCCCCGAGGATGACTCAGTTCATTGGCTGGTTGACTAAGGGAGCTGTTTCTTCCTTCCCCTCTCTGTGTCTTAAGTTTACTAAACTGTGCATTTACATTTAAAAGCCAACTTTTTCACTCTTCTCTTTCACTTTTATTAAGAGGCTGTTTAGTTCTTCTTCCCTTTCTGCCAGGTGGTGTCATCTGCATATCTGAGGTTATTGGTATTACTCCCAGCAGTCTTGATTCCAGCTTGTAATTCATTATGAATGATGATTCAGCATTATGCATGATGTACTCTGCATATAAGTTAAATAAGCAGAGTGACCATATACAGCCTTGATGTATTCCTTTCCCAATCTGGAACTAGTCCGTTGTTCCATGTCCAGTTCTAACTGTTGCTTCTTGACCTGCCTACGGATTCCTCAGGAGGCAGGTAAGGTGGTCTTGTATTCCCATCTCTTTCAGAATTTTCCACAGTTTACTGTGACCCACACAGTCAAAGGCTTTGGCGTAGTCAGTAAAGCAGAAGTAGATGTTTTCCTGGAACTCTCTTGCTTTTTCGATGATCCAACAGATGTTGGCAATTTGATCTCTGGTTCCTCTGCCTTTTCTAAATCCAGCTTGAGCATCTGGAAGTTCATGGTTCATGTACTGTTGAAGCCTGGCTTGGAGAATTTTCAGCATTACTCTGCTAGCATGTGAGATGAGTGCAATTGTGTGGTAGTTTGAACATTCTTTGGCACTGCCTTTCTTTGGGATTGGAATGAAAACTGACCTTTTCCAGTCCTGTGTCCACTGCTGAATTTTCCAAATTTGCTGGCATATTGAGTGCAGCACTTTTAACAGTATTATCTTTTAGGATTTGAAATAGCTCAGCTGGAATTCCATCACCTCCACTAGCTTTGTTTGTGGTGATGCTCCCTAAGGCCCACTTGACTTCACATTCCAGGATGTCTGGCTCTAGGTGATTGATAACACCAGTGAAAAAACTGGCTTAAAACTCAGCGTTCAGAAAACAAAGATCATGGCATCCAGTCCCATCACTTCATGGCAAATAGATGGGGAAACAATGGAAACAGTGACAGACTATTTTTTTTGGTTCCCAAAATCACTGCAGATGGTGACTGCAGCCATGAAATTAAAAGACGCTTGCTCCTTGGAAGAAAAGCTATGACACACCTAGACAGTATATTAAACAGAGACATTACTTTGCTGACAAAGGTCCATCTAGTCAAACCTGTGGTTTTTCCAGTAGTCATATATGGGTGTGAGAGTTGGACCAGAAAGAAAGCTGAGCGCCCAAGAATTGATGCTTTTGAACTGTGGTGTTGGGGAAGACTCTTGAGAGTCCCTTGGACCTCAAGAAGATGAAACCAGTCAATCCTGAAGGATATCAGTCCTGAATATTCACTGGAAGAACTGATGCTAAAGCTGAAACTCCCAATACTTTGGCCACCTTATGCAAATAACTGACTCATTGGAAAAAAAAAACAGTGCTGGAAAAGATTGAAAGCAAGAGGAGAAGGGGACGACAGAGGATGAGATGTTGGATGGCCTCATCAACTCAATGGACATGAGTTTGAGCAAGCTCCGGTAGTTGGTGAATGACAGAGAAGCCTGGCGTGCTGCAGTCCATGAGATCACAAAGAGTTGGACACAACTGAGCGACTGAACTGAACTGACATTTAAAAGCAATCAAGCAGAAACGCTCTTCAGTCCAGAGTACTTTAGTAGCTGTTCTTCCTTTCTGTGAGCCTCTTGAGAAGGCTCTCAGGTGAACGATAAATTTGACAAAATGATTACAGACCTCATGCATGGATAAAATCATTTTCACTTCCTCTTTTAAAGAAACAAGTAAATTATCCCTGGCCATTAATCATACTGCAGTGACAATCTAAAATGTGGTCAGGGTAGATTCGATTTGCTATATTTTGAATATAAACATCATTAAGAATTAAATGGTTATATATATATAAAGTTTGTATCTATGAACCTCATTTAATATTTTGTAGAAATAGGAATGGAAGTTACATTACCTGCTTCAGAGAATAGAATTGTCTAAATAAATATCTAAACAGTTGTCCTTGTTAAATATTTCTCTGTGTGTATGTAATTGTTTCTCCTCAAGATTTTATATAGTAGAAATTATTTACTAATCACATTTAGAGGATTTAAAATATGAACTTTACTTTTCCTTTTTATATTTTTTAGGAGACCCATGTACAGTATCATCTCAGTTGGAGTTAGAAGAGGCCTTTAGGCTTTATGAGCTAAACAAGGATTCTGAACTGTTGATTCATGGTAAGGAGTAGTCATTTCTTACTCTTCCTATAATCTTGGGAAATTTCTTATTTGTGTATGTCTTCCTGGATATTAAACTGTGATCATATCAGTGTTTCACAGCAAAGTTTTGGCATACAATTTAAGAATCGAGTGCCCAGCAGAACCTAAGTCATCTTCTTGCAGTTTTGTAATGTATTCAAATAATGATTTCCAGAAATAAGATATCTTAAATGTTCTTTCTTTTGTTTAAGGATTAACCATGAAACTATTTACGTAGTTATCATAAACTTTAGTGTGTTAAAGGTCAACAAGCCTCAGAGGTGGGCAGTGGTATAGAAAGAGAGACTGAAACTCAGCCACCAGGTAACTGGTACACTGTAGACCTGGGTTGTATATCCAGGTATTTTCATCCCAAACCTGTTCTTTTCATTCTGCCATCCTGCCCCTCAATTTTTTTTATGTCATGCAGAACCCACTTAATGTTATAATGCATTAGCAGTATTTCATGTAACATTTTTGGGAGCCTTAGGAGACCAAACCTAGGGAACTCTTTAAAACTTGAAACAAATACACATCTCCCTTCAATGTAATGACTCATCTCATTACCTTGTTGTTATTCCCTTGAACTTTCCTTTGCAGTGTGTTTTCTTAAAAAACAATGGTTTGATTTTTGTCTCCCTTCGGAATTTGACCTAGTGACTCCCAAATGTTTCATGCTCTATAATTTATTGAGATCCTGGAAGAACTTTAGAAGTCATTCTTTGGTCGTCTCTTTCTAGAATAAAACTACAGTGGATGTGTAAAGAAATTGTGGATCCATAGTCATGAACAGTTTAAGTGTTACTGCTTTTTATGCTGTATCACAGATCTGTTTTCAGAAGTTAGCTTATATTTCAACTTTTAAAAATATTTCAGGAACTGTGCTTCCCATACTCTGTGCTCTAAACCATGTCCTTTTTGTACGTCACAAAGAGTTGCAAACTGTTCATAAATGTGCTGTTTCATTATATTCTCTTTATAAGAATGTTTTGAATTAGCATGTTTATGAATGTGTAGTTCCTTTGGCAAAGCTTATGTTTTTGTATTTGGGTATGGTTTTCAATGAAGTTTAGTATATCCATATTTTAAAAACTATCGTGGCTTATGTTTATTTTTGAATACATCTTGTAATTTTAATTCTTCATCCTAGAAGATTTGTCACTACAATAAAGATTTAAGGAAATAGTTAATGATTTCTCTTATGACAAAAAAGTCAGTTGGTGATGTAATAGGGACAGGAATGAGTAATTTGAGCTTCTGATACATTGTTTATGGATGTTGCTTTCATAGGAACTTCTTTCATTATAGCCTTGCTAAAATGGATCCCTTCCAAAAATCATACTGACCATATACTGAGAGGGTCAGGTTGACATTTTGATCAACTTATATGATTTTTTTAATTTAAAATTCTGTATAATTTGTATGTTTTAAATGTGCTTATTAATTTTAATTTGTTGTTTTTCAGTATTCCCTTGTGTACCAGAACGTCCTGGAATGCCCTGTCCAGGGGAAGATAGTAAGTGTTTATATACATCATACCTTTGAGTAGAGTTATTTATAATAAAATGGCACAAGTGAATGAAATCAGAACTAGAACTTTTAATTCATTTGTTTTCTTTTTCATTCTTAAGTCTAATTTAGATAGATTAGCACACTGCCTAAATTCTCTACTTTCGCTAGGTCAAAATCAGGCAGTTTAAAAAAAAAAGCAGAAAGTTTTTTATTACAACTTACTGACAGTTGTCTATTGTGCATTTGAAAGGAAAATTAAGTTCATTGTAAGTCATTTCTTTTTTTTAATTTTGGAAATTTTCAAACCTTAGGAGAAGTTTAAAAAACATAAAAACATTGAAAACAAAGTTACCCATATATCCTTTACCTAGATTCACCAGTTATTAACATTTTCTATGTTTGCTTTATCTCTGTATCTGTGCACACATATACATACATGTATATACACAGCAAACACTTATTTTTATTTTTTTGCTGTATCATTTTAGAGGAAGTAGTTGACATGGCACTTTACCTCTAAATACTCTATCATGAATCCTTAGGGACTGTTATGGGACTTTCTTTTGGATGTCTAATCCACTGGTTAACATTAATGAGGTGAGCTGAAAGAGTCAGACAACTATTCAGTCTGATGGAATTTAAAATGCAAACTTATGTATCAGTTCAGTTCAGTTCAGTTGCTCAGTCGTGTCCGACTCTTTGCGACCCCATGAACTGCAGCATGCTAGGCCTCCCTGTCCATCACCAACTCCTGGAGTCTACCCAAACTCATGTCCATTGAGTCAGTGATGCTATCCAACCATCTCATCCTCTGTCGTCCCCTTCTTCTCCTGCCTTCAGTCTTTCCCAACATCAGGATCTTTTCAAATGAGTCAGCTCTTCGCATCAGATGGCCAAAATACTGGAGTTTCAGCTTCAACATCAGTCCTTCCAGTGAACACCCAGGACTGATTTCCCTTAGGATGGACTGGTTGGATCTCCTTGCAGTCCAAGGATAGTCAAGAGTCTTCTCTAACACCACAGTTCAAAAGCATCAATTCTTTGGCACTCAGTTCTTAATAGTCCAACTCTCACCTTCATACATGACCACTGGAAAAACCATAGCCTTGACTAGACAAACCTTTGTTGACAAAGTAATGTCTCTGCTTTTTAATATGCTGTCTAGATTGGTCATAACTTTCCTTCCAAGGAGTAAGTGTCTTTTAATTTCATGGTTGCAGTCATCATCTGCAGTAATTTTAATCACAAGTTATTACTTTTGATATATGGTATAATTTATAGGTTATAGATATTAAAGAACTCATATTTATTTATGGTTTCTGCACATATCCATGACTTTAGAAGGAATAATGGTATATGTTTTGTTTTCTATTAAGTGAAATAGCTCTAAACTGTTAATTGTGTAACTCTTCATACAACTTGGTAAAAAGGAAAAATTAAAGAACTAGGTGTTTCTGTATAGAGTTGGGGCTGTGTAGTTTATAGACTGGAGAAGGAAATGGCAACCCATTCCAGTATTCTTGCCTGGAAAACCCCATGGACAGAGGAGCCTGGTGGGCTACAGTCCATGGGGTTGCAAAGAGTCGCACACGACTTAGTGACTGAATGACAATAACAACTTTATAGGAAGGTGGGGAGATATAAGGAGTAGGTAGAGCTCTGAAGGAATAGTGAAACATTTAGGTTTGGATTCAGCTAGGAGTATTTCACTGGATTTCCAGTGGCAGATGGGTTACAGCCAATATGGGCTGCTTTCACAGAGGTGTTGGAAAAGTAGCTCTCCTCTCTTTGTCCAGGTGAGAGTTTTGAAAGTCTTGTCATTGTAGCAAGTCTTGCTTGCACAACCCCATGTCCAAATCTATTATGAATCTGTAGTACACTTCCCAGATAAAATGTCATTTCCTAACTTTTCATTGTATTTCATGCTCACATTCCCACTTTAAAATTTGCTGGTGGAGATTTTGATATACTCCTCCTCGGTGTAATTAATATTACTAAATTTGAGCGTGAAGGAAAATTGATAACCATTAAGGTGATCTCCTGGCTCTTTTCATTCCAAGACAACATTAACATGTTTAAATCTGAGATATATCAAGTTGTAGTTCATGAAAGTTTCTTAAACTAAGAGTATCTTATTTAACAAACTTTCTGCTTTGGTTATTCCTAACGAAATAAATAATTAAAAATAAAAGCATACATGTTTGAAGTTCTATATTAGGGTTTCCCTGGTGGCTCAGATGGTAGAGAATCTGCTTAGAATGTAGGAGACCCAGGTTTGATCCTTGGGTTGGGAAGATCTACTGGAGAAGGAAATGGCAACCCACTCCAGTATTCTTGCCTGGAGAATTCCATGGACAAAGGAGCCTGGCAGGCTACAGTCCTTGGGTTCCCAAAGAGTCGGACATGACTAAGCATGACTAACACACACACATTAGTGGCTCAAAGGTAAAGAATTTGCCTGCCAGTCCAGGAGACACAGGTGGTGCGGGTTCAATCCCTGGGTGGGGAAGATCCCCTGGAGGAGGATATGGCAACCTATCCAGTATTCTTGCCTGGAATAAGAATACCCAATCCAGTATTCTTGCCTGGAAAGTCCCACAGACAGAAGAGCTTGGTGGACAGCACACACATTATGCTGTCTCATGATTTCTATTACAGAGCATTTTACCTGTTTTATTCTATATTAATTTTAAATAATAGACCCAGTACTATATTTGCTTTAAAATGAGTTTAGAAAGCTAATGGACTCTCCACAGTATTTTCTATTACTGTGGACTGACTAAATAGGAAATACATGTAATAGTGATCGATTTAACCAAAATTACACTGGTGGAGTTGATTTGATCTCATGGCACCTTTAGAGGTACTGTACTTTTAAAATGAAGAAAACTAGCCATCACTGTCTTTAACAGAGTGATTGAATACCTGGTAGGAGTCAACAATCTCACATTTGTATATTTCTTGATGTGATGCAGTAAGAAATACACATCGCCTCTGTGTTATTTTTGCCAAAACTATTTAATATCTGGGAAGTGTTACAAATCCATATTAGATTTGAGTCGTTAGGAGACAGACAAATCCAGAGTGTAGGACTTAAGATAAAACAGCTGCCTAAACTTTTTCAACATCATAAAAAACAAACAACAATGAATGAGACAGAGTGACTATTTTAGCATATATTAAAGAGACAGAAAAGGTATAGTAACGAAATACAATGCCTAAATCTTGACTGGATCCTGGAGAGAAAAAGAAAACTGTGAAAGATACTTTTCAGACAAATGGGAAATTTGCATATGAACTGTATATTAAATGTTATTGAATTAATGTTAACTTTCTAAGATACCATAATGGTATTGTGGTCAAATAGAATTAGGGGGAGTGTCTTTAATCTCAGGCAATGGATAGTTGGATATTTAAAGGTGAACTGGTACGATGTCTGTGATTTATTTTTAAATGATTCAGAAAAAAGTGTGGGTATAAATAGAGAAGAAAGCAAATGTGGCAAAGTGATTGTAACTGGTAAATGCAGTTGAAGATGGAGGCAATTATTATTCTATTCTTTCAACTTCTCTGTGGGCTTACAATTTTTTCAAAATTAAAAGTTAGGGAAAAAATAAAAAACAGAAAAGCAGTAATAGTTTTCTAAACATTTATACTCCATGGGCTTTATTTTCATCTAATCTCTTAATGAATCTATTTTATTTTTTCACTTTCAGGTTTTTAATCAATATTTTTTTTGTAGTGAATATCATTAAAAAAATCATAGACTTTATGATAAAATGACTTATAATCACACTTGCTCTTTTTTAAAAACTTTTAATCTCTGTTTAGAATCCATTTACCGACGAGGTGCACGCCGCTGGAGAAAGCTTTACTGTGCAAATGGACACACTTTTCAAGCCAAGCGTTTCAACAGGGTAAACCTTAGTTTGCTGAATGTTGATAATTTGAGAAATCTGTTTTTTTCCTCTCTACTGCTATTCCCTTCTAAAGGAGTAAGTAAAGAGTTAGTTGCTCAGTCACGTCCGATTCTTTGCAACTCCATGGACTGTTGCCCGCCTGGGTCCTCTGTCCATGGGATTCTCCAGGCAAGAACACTGGAGTGGGTTGTCGTTCCCTTCTCCAGGGGAGCTTCCCGACCCAGGGATTGACCCGACCCTGGGTCTTCTGTACTGCAGGCAGATTCTTTCCCGTCTGAGTCACCAGTAGGGTGACTATAATTCCTAATTCCTGTAATTCCCAGTTTGCCCAGTGTAGTACATTTGCTATCTTGAAGTAATTTTTAATAGCATCTCTTGACTCTTAAAAATGGTCCAGATTGAACAATTAGTTATATGATTACCATAGCTATAAGAAAACTGGATATTTTGAATATAATTCAAGATAGCTAGAAAATAAGCAAGGTTTAGTTTGCAAACCATTTACTATTGGGTTTTTTCCTTTAGTTTTCTCTGTTTTATAGAATGATCATTGCAGACACTTACCTAGTTTATACTCTGTACCATGCACTCTTCTGAATGCTTGACATATGCTGCTCCGCTCCACTTAAGGTTTCTTAAGTTCTGCAACCAGGGATCAAACCTGTGCCCCCTGCAGTGGAAGCACAGAGTCTTAACCACTGGACCACCAGGGGAGTCCCTATTTTCCATTTCAGAGATGAAGAAACTGAGGTGCAAAATAGTCAAATAACTTGCCCAAGATAACCCAGCTAGTAAGTAACAGAGCCAAGGTTTAAAAGCAGTCTCTCTCCAGAAGTCCATGTTTTTAACTACTCTTGACAACTACAAATATATGGATTCCATTTCCATTCTAACTGTGCTGAGTTCTCAGTTCATTAATGTAATAGAAGCCACCACCTGAGGTTTCCAAATTGCTATTCCCAGTCACACTGATATTTAAAAAGTTTTGAAGTGAAAAGTCACTTTAGGTGTTGCTGCAGAAGACATGTTGACCTCTGAACAGTCCGGAAGGTCTATGTTTGCTTGAGAGTCCTTGCACAGGTTTTCTGCCATGTTTTTCAAGTTTAATTCACTTTTCCTATTTTCATTACTCTGAACTTAATTATGTGAAGACTGAAAATCCATGGACTTAGGAAACATCATGGTTACAAATTTCACTGTCTCTTTAAAACAAGTTCTGTTTTCTGTTTATTTCCTGTGACCATCATAGCTTTAAGTTGTGTATGATGAAGGAATTTGAGTTAGAGAAGAAAACTACTTATTTCACTGTTCTATGAGCAAACTGTTGGGAAAGTTTATGATGTGCTTTTTGTTAATAAAAAAAAAAATACTGTTGATTACTCTCTCCAGCGTGCGCACTGCGCCATCTGCACTGACCGGATTTGGGGACTTGGACGTCAAGGATATAAGTGCATCAACTGCAAGCTCCTGGTGCATAAGAAGTGCCACAAACTTGTCACCATTGAATGTGGGCGGCATTCTTTGCCACCGGTAAGACACCGTTGTCTAATTTTTCTTTGATAGAGCATTTTTGATAACTCTGCTAGAACAGAAGACTAAAACAGGGGAATGTTAAGAGATCAAAGCTTGACAGTGTTGTTACAGAATGTGACTAGGAGCACTTTAGGAGTCCAGTTAACATATTGTGAATTTGGAATTAGATTATGACAAATTTGTTTGTAGGATGTGGTTAACTTCTTTGTTTGACCTGCTGTAAAATCCTTTAGTCTAAATTAGAAAAATGTAAGGAGAGTCATTTAAAAGCTATATTTCTCTTCTTTTAGCTACTCTTCAGTCTAAGCTTCTAAGCTCCTGTTATTGTAGCATCTGTACTAAGCAGAGATCAGGTGAGAAAAGTCAGAGGCTTCCTGCTTGCTATGTGAAGTGTGAGATAATGGGGGAGCTTTTGCACTTAAAATTTTTATTTTTCACTTTCTATTTTAAATGTGAAATTAAAATGTGTTCGTCATAGAAAAAAAGAATAAAAATGAATTAAAAAGATTAAATAAATATCCTCCATTAAATCTACTGTGTAAAGGTAATGATCATTTGGTGTATATTCTTCCAGAACTATGCAAATTTATATGCATAAAGATTTAAAATCCTTCTATATTAAAAAATTTGTAAACATATATAAACCCTGATGGAGCAGTATAATGAACTTTCATATATCGATTATCCGGCTCCAACAGTTACCACCTCACGACCAATCTCTGCCCCTGCCCATTTAGCCTGCCCTCATCCTATAGTATTTTGAAACAAATTCCTCTTTTTGCCCTGCATGTGCACTTCCTGGACTACTGGATTCTTCAGCCTGGATCCACCAGGGGGGTGTCAGCGGGCAGTGAAGTTGTCATATATCCATCTAGCCAATGTTCAAAATTTTGGTTGTCACATAAATGTTGTAATTTTGTTTTCATAATTTTCATTATGAGTCAGGATCTAAATTAAATTCATATTTACAATTAATTGATACATCTAAGATATTTTTAAATTTACTGATTCTTCCCTCTCTTTTTTCCTTATAGTTTAATTGTAGAAGAAATTGTGTTACCATTTAAAGTGTTTCAGAATCTTTCTCTTGCTTCTTCATGGTTATATTTAAAACGTTCTCCTGTCCTCTTTATTTTCTGTCTGTTACAGTTGAATGTAAGAGGTTTGATTAGATTCTGATTTTCTTTTTTTTTTTTTTCTTCCATTTATTTTTATTTGTTGTAGGCTAATTACTTTACAACATTGCAGTGGTTTTTGTCATACATTGAAATGAATTAGCCATGGATTTACATGTAGTCCCCATCCCGGTCCCCCCTCCCACCTCCCTTGATTCTGATTTTTTTGTGTGTGTGAGTTGTTTTGAGATTACTTCATAGAAGATGGTGTGTTTATCCATCAGAAAGCATATAATGCTTTATGTCTTGTTCTTTTACACACTTTTTAACAAAAATAAGACTTTATGTTTACTGTTTTCTAACCCATTTTTCTTGCTGAACAATATATTTTGTTCATATTTCTATACCTATATCTTCATCATTTTTTAGCATAATTTTTTTTGTGTCTTTACCATAATTTATTCAACCTGTTCCCCATGATTGAACATTTGAGTTGTTTTCTGAATTTTCCTATAAGGAAAATTATAATGAACTTCCTGGTAAATAAATCTTATTATTTCCTTAAGGATGCAGAAGTAGAATTACTGGATTAAAAGACGAGCATTTTAAAAAAGATCTGCATTTGTCTAAGTTATCTTTTAAACAGGGGTCCCCAGGCTCCTAATGCCTGATGATCTGAGGTGGAGCTGATGCAATATTAATAGAAATAAAGTGCACAATAAATGTAACAAGCTTGAATCATCCTGAAACCCTCACACACTGGGTCTGTGAAAAAATTGTATTCCACAAAATCAGTCCCTGGTGCCAAAAAGGTTGGGGACCACTGTTTTAAAATGATTATAACATATTTATTCTTAGTACCTACTCTGGACATTGTGAAAGTAGGTTTTAACTGGTAGCTCATTAGTAGTAGCATTATTTAGCGAGTTCATATAAGTTTACAAATGGGTTTATGGTTAAGAGAGGTTGAAAGCCAATCTTAACAAGCAGCAGAAGGGCAGAAATTGTGAAAATAATTTATCCAGATTACTGATATATTCTTCAGTATTCTTAGTCAATGAAGTGACTTGTGTAAGTTCATAAATGCAGAAGGATTTAAAAGGACAGGGTTAGTGATTATATTGTTATTTTAGGATGTGTGCTAAACACATTGAAATCCAATGGGCTTATTTTTAAGGCATCCTTAAAATTATAACTCTGTAACTAATGCTGCTTCTCAAGTTTACCCTCTCTTGCTCTTATTCATTCAATTTGGGTCCAGAATTGAATAAGTAACATTTTGGTTTGAATTAGCATTCACTCAATATGACAGCAAATTTGGAAAACTCAGCAGTGGCCACAGGACTGGAAAAGGTCAGTTTTCATTCCAGTCCCTAAGAAAGGCAATCCCAAAGAATGCTCAAACTACTGCATAATTGTACTCATCTCACACACTAGTAAAGTAATGCTCAAAATTCTCCAAGCCAGGCTTCAGCAATACGTGAACCATGAACTTGCAGATGTTCAAGCTGGTTTTAGAAAAGGCAGGGGAACCAGACATCAGATTGCCAACATCCACTGGATCATCAAAAAAGCAAGAGAGTTCCAGAAAAACATCTATTTCTGCTTTATTGACTATGCCAAAGCCTTTGACTGTGTGGATCACAATAAACTGTGGAAAATTCTGAAAGAAAAAAAAAAATTCTGAAAGAGATGGGAATACCAGACCACCTGACCTGCCTCTTGAGAAACCTGTATGCAGGTCAGGAAGCAACAGTTAGAACTGGACATGGAACAACAGACTGGTTCCAAATAGGAAAAGGAGTACATCAAGGCTGTATATTGTCATCCTGCTTATTTAATTTCTATGCAGAGTACATCATGAGAAATGCTGGGCTGTAAGAAACACAAGCTGGAATCAAGATTGCCAGGAGAAATATCAATTACCTCAGATATGCAGATGACACCACCCTTTTGGCAAAGTGAAGAAGAACTAAAAAGCCTCCTGATGACAGTGAAAGAGGAGAGTGAAAAAGTTGGCTTAAAGCTCAACATTCAGAAAACATCTGGTCCCATCACTTCATGGGAAATAGATGGGGAGACAGTGGATACAGTGTCAGACTTTATTTTTTGGGGCTGCAAAATTACTGCAGATGGTGATTGCAGCCATGAAACTAAAAGAAGCTTACTCCTTGGAAGAAAAGTTATGAACAACCTAGATAGAATATTTAAAAGCAGAGACATTACTTTGCCAACAAAAGTCCATCTGGTTAAGGCTATGGTTTTTCCAGTGGTCATGTATGGATATGAGAGTTGGACTGTGAAGAAAGCTGAACACTGAAAAATTGATGGTTTTGAACTGTGGTGTTGGAGAAAACTCTTGAGAGTCCCTTGGACTGCAAGGAGATCCAACCAGTCCATCCTAAAGGAGATCAGTCCTGGGTGTTCATTGGAAGGACTGATGCTGAAGCTGAAACTCCAATTCTTTGGCCACCTCATGTGAAGAGTTGACTCACTGGAAAAGACCCTCATGCTGGGAGGGATTGGGGGCAGGAGGAGAAGGGGACGGCAGAGGATGAGATGGCTGGATGCCATTACCGACTCGATGGACATGGGTTTGAGTAAACTCTGGGAGTTTGTGATGGACAGGGAGGCCTGATGTGCTGCGATTCATGGGGTCGCAGAGAGTCGGACACGACTGAGCGACTGAACTGAACTGAGCATTGTTCCTGAGGTGGTTGGCAGTTAGTTTCTTGAAGGTGTTTCTTTTCCTTTTGTGGGTCACTGACTCCTTTGAGAATCTTCAGGAAAAAATGGGAAACCCATGAATCTTTACATATAATTTCAAGAGGTTCATTGACAACGAAATAACTTTATACTAAGACTCCTTTTGCCAGACTTAAAGTGAGTATGTGAAGCTCAAAGGAGGAATAGATGGTGTAGAAGAGAAATAAATCAGAGTATATAGCAGTTTAGTTGGATGTCTAATTGATGGTCTGAAATTAATTTTGTTTTTTCTGCGATCTGTAAAATGTGACTAACATTACCTCATTGATAGGAATGTTGTATTGTTTCATGTAATAAAATTAAAAATAAATTGTATATAGTAATATAATCCTTACTAAGTTACATTTCAAATTTAAATTTTAATATGCTATGTCTCATCAAAATCATATTGTTTCTGGAGTTATGGAAGTATTGATATTTAAAAAGAGTCCACTAAGGTACTGTGTCTTTGGAAATGATTGTAGGAACCAATGATGCCCATGGACCAGTCATCCATGCACTCAGACCATGCACAGACAGGTAAGAATGATACCGGCACAAACCATTGCTCATTAACAAAGTGTCACTTAAAGACTTCTTTATGTGAATCTTTCACCTAAATGTAAAGACAATTATATTCTTCCCAAATAAAAGCTTAGTAACCATATTTTGGGGATTTAACATCAATCACAGTATTTAACATATATGTTTGGCATTTTAAAAAGACAACTATGTAAACTGCAACAAATGACTGTTTTCTTTAATTCAGATAAATTTATTTTGAGACCTCTTTATATACCAAATCTTTTTTTCAATAATGAAGACATACTGATTTTGTGGACTGTTGACTCTATTCAAGTGACATTTTAAAATAAACTCTATTATGAGATGAAGAAATGATGTAAAAGATACAGAGATGCTGTATAGAAAATTCAAAAAAGATCATGTGAGTTCAAATGTCTAGTAGATACAAAACCTTCAGTATGTCTCTGAGAAATTTGGAGAGCAATTACATGGGACATGGCAGCCTGATCTGGGGTGAATCAAGAAAAAGGGACTTTTTCTAGAAGGACAGAATGTGGCATCTTCTTCATGGAAGAAGCTAGTTATATGAAATGTAGGCTTTTTTGGCCCCAGCTGCTTTAAGGAATAGAAACCTAGAGTCCAATCTAATCCAAACTAGAGACCCTCCATCTCTTATGTCTCAGTCATACTAATATAATTCATTAGGGTTTATAAGGTTACCCTTTTAGAAGGAATTTGTAAAGAAGAAAAATATATTTTAAAATAGCAAAAGTGTTTGCTCAGATCAGTAGTGGCTATTGATTGGTTCATTCTCTTTACCCTCAGTAGAGATTAGAATTTAACTGATATTTATGTATAATTTGTTATTAATAGGACAGATACTCAGTTTTAAATGATGAACAATTATTGAAAAATAAAAACTAAGAAAAATGAGAAAATTTTGTGTAACTTAGTTAATGGTATACTATGTTTTTCTTCCTTTTCTTTTTTAATGTTTGGGATTGGGTTTTTAGTAATTCCATATAATCCTGCAAGTCATGAGAGTTTGGACCAAGTTGGTGAAGAAAAGGAGGTAAGATAATTAGTCTTATGGTACATTATGGCATCAGCTTTTTAATAACATGTGACAGTTTAAAAACGTGACAAATTGACTTGCTTAAATTTTAGGTCATACTGGAAAAATGCAGGGATGATTTTTAGTGATTCTAGAGTTTTATTCTGATTTAATTTTTTAATTACTAAAATCATTTAAATAGTCTGATGTGAGATAACTTATTTCATTTTAAGGTAGCATAATCTAAAAATTATAATGTGCTTAAGAATGGTGTTTGAAAATACTTGGTAGTATTGTCTAAAATCTCGATCCTTCCATTTTACGGACTAATGGTTTATTTAAAGTATAAATAATTAAACATCTTAACTGCCCATCTTTTTTCTGACTGTTAAACAGTTTATCAGTTTTTTAAACAGTTTCATTTAAAATGTTGAATTAAAATGATAACCAATTTTTTTATAACCAATTTTTTAAAAAAAGCTTATGATAAGATTTAGCATGCCTCACATGGTTTACTCCCACTTTGACTTCTGAGAAACAGCCTTTTTTAATCTTTTCTAGTTGTGTCCACAATGTGTTTAATCCCTCTCTTTTGCAGGTTTTTCAACTTTATATACTTCTGGCCATGAAAGGTTTAAACTAGTATACTGTGTTGTGCTGTGCTAAGTCGCATCAGTTGTGTCCTGCTCTTTGCGACCCTATGAACTGTAGCCCACCTGTCTCCTCTGTCCTTGAGAGTCTCCAGGCAAGAATCCTGGAGTGGGGTGCCATGCCCCTCCTCCAGAGGATCTTCCCCACCTAGGGATCAAACCCACGTCTCTTACATCTCCTGCGTTGGCAGGCAAGTTCTTTACCACTAGCGCCTGAACTAGTATACTACCTCCTCCTTTTCTCTTTCCATTGTTTGATAAGTGTATTATGTTTTACTCTGGGTTACCCTTTTATTATGGAAAATGTCAAATATCAGTAAAAGTAAACAGAATACTCTAACAACCCCCTGTGTCCATTACCCAGTTAAAACAATTGTCTGTACATGTTTTGTCCACCAGCTTCTCTCACTCCCTTTGGCTTAGATGGTAAAGAACCTGCCTGAAATGCAGGAGACCCAGGTTCAATCCTGGGTCAGGATGAGCCCCTGAAGAAGGGAATGGCAACCCACTCCAGTATTCCTGGGCTTCTCCGATGGCTCAGACAGTAAAGAATCTGCCTGCAATGGGGGAAACCTGGGTTCCATCCCTGGGTTGGGAAGATCGCCTGGAGAAGGGGACAGCTACCCACTCCAGTATTCTGGCCTGGAGAATTTCATGGACAGAGGCGCCTGGCAGGCTATAGTCCATGGAATCACAAAGAGTTGGACACGACTAAGCGACTTTCACTTCCCTCACTCCTGTACTGTTTTGAAGCACATCTGTTGGTTACCTATTTAATCTCCTATCTCAGTTTCTTGTATCTGTTTTAGTTTGACATTCTTTTGCTGTTTTATTATTGGTTGTTCTAGGGATTGCAGCTTATACCCTTAACTTACTTAAATTCAATACAAATTATTAATATGTTTACCATTTTCCAGGATATGCAAGGACCTTAGGGCACTTTCAATTCACTCATGCTCACTTCTTGCCTTTAGTGCTTTTCTGTCCTATTTTAAATTTCTGCATGTGTGTGTTAGTGTTTTTGAACAGTCAGTCCTTACTTTGGTTTATCCACATCTTATTCTTTTTGTTCTGTGCCCTTCCTGTGTGTCTGCTTCCATATGAGATCATCTTTCTTCCTGAAAAGTTCAGTGTTTCCTTTAGTGAGAACAACTAATGATGGATTTCATTAGTTTTTGTTTGTCTGAAAATGTGTTTATTTCACTTTTATTTTGAAGGCTATTTTTACAGGCTTTAGGATTGTAGATCATCAGGGGTGAGGGGAGCTTCAGCCCTTTAAAAGGTGGCATTCCATTGTTTTCTAGCTTCTGTCATTTCATTCAGACTTATTATTGTTTATGTGAAGAAACTGTTACCTTCACTCCATTTGATTCTCTTTTATGGTTTCCTATTAACCATACTTAGTCTATACATTGATTTATCTTTTTTACCATTTTCTGCATTCTTAATCTGCCCTAATCTGGTTTCTTTCACTCCTTTTTATTTATCCTTGTTTCCCAAGTCAGATTATTATTTCTACATTTTCTTTTGAATCATCATTCTCCTTCAGTTTTCATAACACTCTCCCCGCCACCCCCATTGGTGCTTACTAGTTTATCTTTCTGAAAAGTTGCTCCTTGCTTTTGTTTATACTCTTCACTTCAGAGAATTCAGACTTAATTCTCATGGGTACATCTATTAGTATATGCTGAGAATTTTGCAGGCATTTAATAAAAGATTATCTTTAGTCTTCTCTGTGAAGTATCAGAAGCCTCAGTTTCTGGTTGTGAATGAATTAAGGGCTGACTGTCATTCCAAAGGAGCCTTGATATTGTGTAAATAAGAATGTTTTAAATTAGCTGAGCTGCCTCATGCTTGCTTTCTGCCTGTAGTTTTAACTCAGCTTTCATACATTAAGCTCCTGGCAGACTCATCTTGATGTCTCACTGTAACTTCTAACTCTAGTGTGAAAAACTGAACTCATTATCTCATCATCTCTGCCAATCTTATCCTGTGCTCACACTTTCTTTTTCTATCAGTGATACCTCCAATCTCCTGGTCACCAAAGTTAGTGTCATTTTTTTTTCTTTATGCTTGTATCTTCATTGCCTCCATACCCCAAAGTTATCAGATTCTTTTAAAGACATCTTTTAAAGATTCTCAGGTTTCAGCTTCTTCTTCATTCCAAACACCACCCCTCTGACCTCACCTCATGAATTTATCCTATCTCTTAAGGAGTGCGATTGTATCATTTGGGTTGATGTAAGAAAATGATTAAGAATTTAAATCAGAAAATATTTTAAAATCTTACAGGTGTAACTCGGTGTTAGAAGTATATTGTGTTATGCAAAATACTTCAGGTATAGCTCTTTGATATAAATGTTCTCAACAGGCAATGAACACCAGGGAAAGTGGCAAGGCTTCTTCCAGTTTAGGTCTTCAGGATTTTGATTTGCTCCGAGTAATAGGAAGAGGAAGTTATGCTAAAGTACTGTTGGTGCGACTGAAAAAAACAGATCGTATTTATGCAATGAAAGTTGTGAAAAAAGAGCTTGTCAATGATGATGAGGTAAGCACAATGATGTTTTATTACCTCTAAACTATTACATTGGCTTAAGTGGATGATATCAGAAAAAAATGTCATTGTTTGTGCCTTATTGTTTCTGTCTGCTTTTCTAAATACATGCTTCAGACTGCTTAATATATAAGGTATATTGAAAGTTGTCTGATGATTATTAGATTTTTAAAGAATAAACATCAAACCATATTATTATCAAGGGAAACTACTTGAGCTTTGTAAAAGTTTGCTAGGCTCTAATAATATTGAAAGATTTGCTGGCTAGTAGTTTCTCTTTGTATATAAATTATTTCATGATTATCAATGCTTTTGATGTTTAGCCAAGTTAGTCAATAATTGCATTTATGGTAATGGAATTACTAAGAACAAATTTGTCATAGTTTTGATACTGTCATTCTAGTTTGACATAAATTTCTTTCATATTTTAAAATAGGATATTGACTGGGTACAGACAGAGAAACATGTTTTTGAACAGGCGTCCAATCATCCTTTTCTAGTTGGGCTGCATTCTTGCTTTCAGACAGAAAGCAGGTAAGATTGAAAGATAATGGAATGATTCCTGGGTTTGACACAATAAGAACATTTTGGTATATTATACAATAAGAACCTTTTTACAGTAATTCCTGAAGTGGAAATCCCATGGAGACACAACAGTACTGTGCTTGTAATAGCCTGCAACTCCTGTTGGATCAGCATTAGGAAATTACCTGCTTTACACCAAAAAAAAAAAAGTCATAATATGGCAGGAGAAAGTAGAAATCCAACCTTTTAAATATCACCAAAATTCTAGTTTTAGGACTTAAAACTTCCTAGAGTTTAATTAGGTGGTAAATCCTAACTTCTTTCACCTTAAGTGACAATTGGAAATGACTTATATTGCACATTCTAAAATTGGGGCGGGAGTGAGAGTTCTGGATTGCAAGTGGTACTACTTGAGAATGAAAGTAGCAAGTTACAGAATTATTATCCTTCTGGCTTACTTTCTTGTCTCTTCCGTGGTTAAACAGCTTTCTACTGCAGTCACCCTTTGTCTCCACCAAATTCCTGGAATGTTTGTTAAGGGGAATCTTGTAGAATGTTCTCTACTCTGGCTGGTCTCTGTAATGTTTAAACTGCAAAAGTGACACAGCCTTATTTTAGATCTTGGTCTCTTGTGTTCTCTCCTGTGTTTTAGATTGTTCTTTGTTATAGAGTATGTTAATGGAGGAGATTTAATGTTTCATATGCAGCGGCAAAGAAAACTTCCTGAAGAGCATGCCAGGTAAATTTTGTTTTTATCATTTGTTTGTGTTGGATTTTGGTAGAAGGAGTTCTGGGACTTTTTGTATGCCAGTGGTTGAAAACAGTAGATAAATCATTTATTTCGATTCCAACTAATTCTTTGTAAATCATGTAGAGCCTGAGCTAAAAGTGAATTTATATTGTAATATTACATATATACATTATATATTACATATATAATAATATAATTATAGGCAGTTGAGAAGTATAAACAGTATTCAAGGGGAAACCTTTAGTCTACTAAGCTCAGTTATTTTCAAATATTTTGTCTATTCAGTATCATCCACTGAAATAATTAATGAATTTATAAACACATATTAATCTTATTATGTATGCAGTGATCTCTGACAGTTTTTCATTAGAAGATGGTTGTTGGGACTTCCCTGGTGGTCCAGTGGTTAAGACTCTGCACCTTCAATGCAGGGGACATTGGGTTCAATCCCTGTCAGGGAACTAAGATCCCTCTGGCATGCCTCACAGCACAGCCAATAAAATGAAATAAAATAGAATAAAGGTTATTGTTCATATATCCTTGAGAGTAATGAAACAATTCCTCTTAACCTATGATGTAAATTTGACTGTTCTTCCATAGTTATAGTTTCTGAATTATTCTGCCTTTGGTATCCCCCACTCTGATTCCATATATGTTGATTAATAAGGGAAAAGAGTATTAAATATCATTTGTATAGTGCCCTTAATTTGATATTATTATACAAGATAGTAAATAGTTTTTTGAGGACTTTGGTGGGGAAGGATCATGGCCTTGGATGAGAAGTTTAATCCATCAGTGCCATATTTTGTTTTGTTTTTTACTCATAATTAGAAATAATTCTACCCTTCTGCACTTCACAAGAGTAATGCCAAAAGGAAGCATGTGAGTTTGTATGTGTATTTAACAAAGGTTAGAGACTCATTTTAAAAAAATAACTTATTTAGTGGAAATCTTGCTATTCATTGATATTTCTTATCAAAAAAGTAGTAAAAAAAAAAAAAGTAGCCTTCAATTTTATAGGAAGGTATAAAGTATATTAATCTATCTTGTTGTTGTTTAATTTACTGTATGTTCATTATTTATTTCAGCTTTAACAAATGGTCACCCTTCATAGCAAAGCCACAGATGATATTTTGAATTGTGGATATAGCCAGTATTTGTTCTTTGTTTGTTCAGTTGGACTAAGGGAAAGTAACCTAGTTTTTATTTTATTGAAGTACCCATTCTGGTTTTATACCATCTTTGCTTTTGTAGGAACCAGATACAGGATAAGGGCTCAAGTTCCTTGTTTTTAGAATTGAGTAGCTAGAAGGTGTGTATTACACATCTCCAAACATGATTACGATAATACTCACCAAAGCAGCTTTATTCAGGTCAAAAATTTTCCTATCACCAACGAGATGGTGGCAGTTCTGAAAATGTCTTCCTGTTGTAGAATAATTTAACTCCTTTTTTAGAATTTTGGTGTGGGTTTTATTATTTGAGTGGTCAGCTTTCAGTATTCTTTCCATTTTTAACCAATCAATGGTTCTTGGCCTTTTGGAAGGTCATTTGTCCCTTAGAGAAGTGATAAAAACTATGGAAACTATAGAAGATGTCCACACAACTTTGTATCCAGTTGTAGGAGTGTGGACATTCTGAAGTCCAGCCAAGGACCCAGATTAAGAATCCCTGCTTGAGACTTTCAAATTAAACTTTATGAAAAGTATGGGTTTAATTTAGACTGGAACTTTTATAATTGTGTTTGGGGCTCAGCTATTTTAAAGTGGCGCCTCAATTTGTGTTTTGGTATTATTTCTAAAAGCATTGAGAGGAAAAAAATCTTTTGACATGATTTTGATGTTCTGGTTTGCAGATGGAAGTAGGATTTAAATATCTTCCTCTAGAAAGTTAACACGATTTAAAAAATTGAATCAAATGAGTTAATTTTTCATTTTATTTTAGATTTTACTCTGCAGAAATCAGTCTAGCATTAAATTATCTTCATGAACGAGGGATAATTTATAGAGATTTGAAATTGGACAACGTGTTGCTGGACTCTGAAGGACACATTAAACTCACTGACTATGGCATGTGTAAGGTGAGGGAAGTTTTTTATTGAGAAGATCAGCAGCTCAGGAAATTGTTTTGGTCAAATAACTTTATATTCAAAACTGGGGAAATAGTTGCTAATTTGTGCTAGAATGACAAAAAGTATCCTAAACAGAGACAGCTGTACTGATCTCCTATCCATTTATGAAATTCCACATTTTCTATGAAGTTACATGTGCTATAAAAGTTCATTTCTTTTCATTGTCTATATTTTTTTTATCTTGAAAGTCGTGCTACTATTAAATAAAATTTGTAGGTAAAAACTGTCTACAATCCCAAACTTTAGCACAACAGCTTGCATATCATCTTCCAAGTTTTTGCCTTTTGATTGTGACTATAGTGCACTCAAGATTTTCCCAGGGAATCTAACATTTTTTCATATTTAAGTATCTGACATAAAGTACAATAGAGCAAACTTAAGAATTTTAGTTATTCTCAGGACACGTCCTTTGTTTCTGAGTGTTTTATTCATTTTGTAACAGTGTTTCATTTAAAAGTCCAGTCGTTTTTCAGAAAATGTGTAGGGGACTACTCTCATCAAAATAACCGAGACAGAATTTTCTTTACACAGTAAATGTGGTAGCAAGCCTGTGAATGTGTTAACTGCCTTTCCCCATTCGCCTGAAGGAAGTGCCTCTAGGGCCTGCCTCTTTTTTTTTTTTAAATAAATTTTTTAAAGTTTATTTTTGATTGCACTGGGTCTTTGTTGCTGCTCACAGGCTTACTCTCGTTGGGGCGAGTGGGAGCTGCTCTCTAGCTGCAGTGCCCGGGCTTCTCATTGCACTGGCTCCTCTTCTCACGGCGCACAGGCTGTGGGCTCGTGGGCTCGGTCACTGTGCTGCAGGGGCTGATGCCCAGTGGCATATAGAATCCTCCCAGACCAGGGATCCAACCTGTGTGCCCTACATTGGCAGGTGGGTTCTTAACCATTGGACTACCAGGACAATCCCAGCCTGGCTCTTTTTCTTCAAAGAAATTTGGGCATCCTATTTTGCCCAGAAGATATTACTAAAGAAAACTTACTTGATCTTTTGTTACTCTTAATGAAAAATAATACTGGTTTGTTACATGCTCTCATTCTTTCCAGAGATCCTCAATCAATTTAATCAAGATCTTTGATAAATCTCTTGGAGGTTTTTTTTTTCAGTAGTTCTTTAAATTGGTTGTTCCACTTAACCTCCTTTTCTGCCGCCTCCTCCAGGAGTTGTTCAGTGTTATTAGTAGGAAATGATCCCAGGATTTGAACTTGTGTTCAGAGACCTTACCAACAGTACTTTGTCTCTTTTCCAACCTATCACACCCAGTGTTAAAGCTTATGGGAAATAAGTCCCCTGGAAATTGGAATGTTCCTATCTTATGACTTAAGAGTCAGTATTTAAACTTGACTAAAGCCTGACCTTAGGCAAATATTAGATGAATTTCTCTTCCTTATAATTATGCTTTGGGAAATCTAAAACACTAAGATTTTTTCCATAGTTTTTCCAGAAATGCATTCTTTAGGTTTATTTAATTTAATTTCTTCAGTTTCTCACTAGATGCTTTTACATAAAGAATGCAGAGAATAGTGATGACTGGAGACATATGAAAACTGCAATTAACATCTTCAGAGTTATGTTTGAAATATTTTATGAATATTGATTTTTTTATTATTTGAAAACTTTAGCTATTTTATAAATTGATATGCCTCCAGCTATTTTTTATCCACAGGGGGATTTCATAATAATGTGTATTTTATGCTATAAGTAATTTAGCTGATGGACCTACATTCAGATATCCAGTCCAAAGCTGAATGATTTAGTACAGCTCTTTTACAGGTTAACAAACAGACTGCATCCCTTGCCTCTGACTCTCACCCTACAAGTGCATGTCATAAACCATCACTGTAGGTTAGGCCGTCGCCATTAATACAAAACAACTTAAATCCCATTCATATTTCTTTGTGCAGGAAGGCCTTGTTTTACTGTGCTTCGTTGCCTTGTGCTGCACAGATACTCTGTTTTTTACAAATTGAAAGTTGTGGCAACCCTGTGTTATCAGATGATGGTTAACATTTTTTAGCAATAAAGTTTAAAAAAAAATTTTATTGAAATATATTTGATTTACAATATTGTGTTTAAAGTATCTTTTAGTTAAGGTATGCATTTCGTTTTCAGACATTATGCTGTTGCACATTTAATGGATTACAGCGTAGTATACACATAATTTTTATGTACACTGGAAAGTCAAAAATATTCGTGTGACTTAATTTATTGTGATATCTATTTTATTGTTGGGATCTGAAACCAAGCTGCCGTATCTCCATGGTATGCCTAGATATAAAAATAACACATATACCTCTGTTAGGGATCTTAAAAAATCCTTGAAGTCACAATATATACTACTAAGTATTTCTTCTAGATATTTATATTAGTATTATATATAATAGTATAAAATCTGAAGAAAAATGCATACCTCATGCCAGGAATATCTCTGCAGGAATTCATAAGAACCTCATATAACAGTGGTTGTCCCTAAGAAGCTGAAACTGGATATGTCGGACAACAGTGGGAAGAAGACTTGATTTTTAGTTTGTATTTTCTCCCTCTTTTTGTTTGGAATTTTGTACCATGTAATTTAACAATAGGGAAATGGTTAAATTCTAGGTACATATGTTGGAGTTGAATTTTGTAGTCATTAATAATAGGAAATCTGTAATTACATGGGAAATTACATACTTACAAAGTAAAAAAGAACAGATGTTTAATTGTATATTTAGTATTATTCAGTTTGTATTTAGACTTTTATTGTTTTTGATTTTAATTGAGATGTGGTTGATTTACAGTATTGTATGTTTCAACTGTACATCATGATTCACAGTTTTAAAAGATTGTACTCCATTTATAGTTACAAAATGTGGACTGCATTCCCTGTGCTGTACAATACATCCTTGTAGTTTATTTATTTTATACATGGTAGTTTGTACCCCTTAGTCCCCTACCTCTGCTTTGCTGCTTCACTCACACCACTGGTAGCCACTCGCTTTTTCCCTATGTCTGTGAATCTGTTTTGTTGTTTTATTATATTCATTAGTTTGTTTTATTTTTAGGATTCCATGTATAAGTGATAGCATACAGTATTTGCTTTTCCGTCTGACTTATTTCACTAAACATAGAACCCTCCAAGTCCATACGTGTTGTTGTTTATGGCAAAATCGCATTCATTTTTGTGGCTGAGTAGTATTCTAGTAGTGTTTTATAAATGGTTTCCTTTGCTGTGCAAAAACTTCTAAGTTTGATTAGGTCCCATTTGTTTATTTTTGCTTTTGTTTTCTTTGGCTTAGGAGACAGATAAAAAAATATACATATTGGTACAGTATATAGCAAAACGTGTTCTGCCTGTGTTTTCTTTTTGGAGTTTTGTAGTTTCTAATCTTAACATTTAGGTCTTTAATCTGTTTTTATTTTGTGTATGGTAGGAAAAAATGTTCTGGTTTTATTCTTTTACATATAGCTGTCCAGTTTTCCCAAAACCACCAATTGAAGAAACTATCTTTTCTCCATTATATATTCTTGCCTTCTTTGTCATAGAATAATTAACTGTATGCTTGGTTTATTTCTGGACTTTCTGTTCCATTGATTTATATGCCTGTTTTTGTCCCAGTACCACACTGTTCAGTACTTTAGCTTTGTAGTGTAATCTAAAGTCAGGTAACATGTTTCCCCCAGCTCTGTTCTTCTTTCTCAAAATTGTTTTGGCTATTTGGGTAGACTACCTTTCTATTGTTGATTTCTTATTTAATTTCCTTTTGATCAGAGAATAGTCTGAATGATAATAGTGCTTTGAAATATGTTGAAATTTCCTTTATGCCTTGTATTTGGTCAGTATCCCACATGTACTTTAAAAAGGATATATTATCTATCTCTATTTTGCATGCAAGAAGTCTCTGTCTCCCTCCTTTTCCCACACACACACACACATATATATTCTATTTGTGTATATTCTATACATATTTTAAACTTTAGCTTTTGTTCAAATCTCCCTCTGCTTACTAATTTTTTGTATGTATGATCTTTTTTTTTTTTTTTTTTAAGTATATATAGATGTTTTAAAAATCACCTGTCATGATCAGGGATTGTACTATCAGTCTGGGCTGCTATAACAGGGTACCATAGGTTCAGTTCAGTTCAGTCACTCAGTCATGTCTGACTCTTTGTGACCCCATGAACCACAGCACACCAGGCCTCCCTGTCCATCACCAACTCCCGGAGTCCACCCAAACCCATGTCCATTGAGTCGATCTTCTGTCATCCCCTTCTCCTCCTGCTCTCAATCTTTCCCAGCATCAGGGTCTTTTCAGATGAGTCAGCTCTTCACATCAGGTGGCCAAAGTCCTGGAGTTTCAGCTTCAACATCAGTCCTCCCAATGAACCCCCAGGACTGATCTCCTTTAGGATGGACTGATTGGATCTCCTTGGAGTCCAAGGGACTCTCAAAAGCCTTCTCCAACACCACAGTTCAAAAGTATCAATTCTTCAGCACTCAGCTTTCTTTATAGTCCAACTCTCACATCCATACATGACCACTGGAAAAACCAGAGCCTTGACTAGACGGACCTTTGTTGACAAAGTAATGTCTCTGCTTTTTAATATGCTATCTAGGTTGGTCATAACTTTCCTTCCAAGGAGTAAGCGTATTTTAACTTCATGGGTGCAGTCACCATCTACATTGATTTTGGAGCCCAGAAAAACAAAGTCTGTTTCCACTGTTTCCCCATCTATTTGCCATGAAGTGATGGGACCAGATGCCATGATCTTAGTTTTCTAAATGTTGAACTTTAAGCCAACTTTTTCACTACTCTTTCACTTTCAACAATAGACTCTTCAACAATAGGTTCCTCTTCACTTTCTGCCATAAGGGTGGTGTCATCTGCATATCTGAAGTTATTGATATTTCTCCCAGCAATCTTGATTCCAGCTTGTGCTTCCTCCAGCCCAGCATTTCTCATGATGTACTCTGCATATAAGTTAAATAATCAGGGTGACAATATACAGCCTTGACGTACTCCTTTTCCTATTTGGAACCAGTCTGTTGTTCTGTGTCCAGTTCTAACTGTTGCTTCCTGACCTGCGTACAGGTTTCTCAAGAGGCAGGTCAGGTGGTCTGGTATTCCCATCTCTTTCAGAATTTTCCACAGTTTATTGTGATCCACACAGTCAAAGGCTTTGGCATAGTCAATAAAGCAGAAATAGATGTTTTTCTGGAACTCTCTTGCTTTTTCGATGATCCAGCAGATGTTGGCAGTTTGATCTCTGGTTCCTCTGCCTTTTCTAAAACCAGCTTGAACATCTGAAAGTTCACGGTTCACGTATTGCTGAAGCCAGGCTTGGAGAATTTTAAGCATCACTTTACTAGCGTGTGAGATGAGTGCAATTGTGTGGTAGTTTGAGCATTCTTTGGCATTGCCTTTCTTTGGAATTGGAATGAAAACTGACCTTTTCCAGTCCTGTGGCCACTGCTGAGTTTTCCAAATTTGCTGGCATATTGAGTGCAGCATGTTCACAGCATCATCTTTCAGGATTTGAAATAGCTCAACTGGAATTTCATCACCTCCACTAGCTTTGTTGTTAGTGATGCTTCCTAAGGCCCACTTGACTTCACATTCCAGGATGTCTGGCTCTAGGTGAGTGATCACACCATCGTGATTATCTGGGTTGTGAAGATCTTTTTTGTACAGTTCTTCTGTTATTCTTGCCACCTCTTAATATCTTCTGCTTCTGTTAGGTCCCTACCATTTCTGTCTTTTATTGACCCCATCTTTGCATGAAATGTTCCCTTGGTAGCTCTTAATTTTCTTGAAGAGATCTCTAGCCTTTCCCATTCTATTGTTTTCCTCTATTTCTTTGCATTGATCGTTGAGGAAGGCTTTCTTATCTCTCCTTGCTATTCTTTGGAACTCTGCATTCAAATGGGGTTAGGTGCCTTAAACAACAAACATTTATTTCTTATGGCTCTGAAGATTGCTCAGTCCAGGATCAAGATTCTGGAAGATTTTGTGTCTGAAAGTACCCTTCCTGTGTTGCAGATGACTGTCTTCCCATTGTATCCTCACATGGTGAGGAGACAGAGAGAGCTAGCTCTCTTTCTCTTATAAGAACATGAATCCCACCATGGGGCTCCAACCTCATGACCTGATTACCTCCCCAGAGGCCCCACCTCCCAGTGCTGTCACATTAGGTTGGCAGCATGTGAGTGTCAGGAGCACGTAAACATTCAGACAACAGCAGGGATTCTGAAGTCCTCCTGATGATTTTGTCCGTTTTTACTGGTTGTATTTTGAGGCTGTGTCGTTAGCTGCCCACTAGTTCATTTTAGCTTCTTGGTGGTGGTTCCATTTGTTGTGCAGTTTCTCTATTTGTGCATGTTAGTGTGTTCTACCTTAATTTTCTCTACCCTGTAGCTATTAAAATACAAAACCAATACATGTGTGACTTAGGAGCAATGACCAGAAGGGAAACAGCACAATGCCAGTAGTGGTTGTGTTAGGATGTGGGATTTAAAAGCTTTTCTTCATAAAATACGCTTCCTTTGATTCCTGTAATTTAAATTTTTATATTATAATTTTACTTGAATATAAATTATTTTAAACGCAGTTTTTATCTGAATTGAATTCTACCGTATCTAATGAGGTCAAGTTTTCTTTAAGGTATTTAGTAGCAGCCTGTGATTTTAATAATAAAAGCAACTGTGCTAGTAATATTTTATTTAAGCTCAATACAATACCTAGAGATGCTAACCTTATATGAAAATGAAATAAAAAAGATAAATTTAAAACAAATTTTACATCTTATTATCTTCTTACCTTTTTTTTTTTTCTTTTTAAATAAAAGGAAGGATTACGGCCAGGAGATACAACTAGCACTTTCTGTGGTACTCCTAATTACATCGCTCCTGAAATCTTAAGAGGAGAAGATTATGGTAATAATTTGGTGGTATTTTGGCCATGTGATGGAAGGGTGGTTAGATGTGATACCAATTTATAGTACACTGTAGTATTTCAGTACTAAGCTTATTAACATAAACTTTCTTAATCGTCTTAAAACCTACTAAAAACTCCAAATTCTGAAATCAGAGACAGTGGGACTTTGGTAGTATTTGGGGATGCCAATTTGAATAATATTTTATTAGTGGCAAGCACTTAAGAGTACTGGCACTTTGCTAAGCAGTTTGCATATATTAACTAAATTAATCTAATCCTCTTAATAATCCTATGAGATAAGCACAATTAACTGACATTTTACAAACAAGGAAACTGGTAGACAAAAAGTTAAATAACTTGCCCAAGGTCATGTAGCAGGAAAGTGGCGGAGTTGGGATTTAATCAACCATGTAATTTCAGAATCATAAACTTCTGTAACATTGTTCAGATTTCCTGGGGTATTCCCCTAGGAAATCTGAAAGACGGAGGAAAGATTCCCTGCTTGTCAGAAACCAGAGGTTGTGTTTATCTTAAGAAAACATTTGGCCCTTTGGGTTCTGGCCCTCTGATTTCAGCAGTTGTAAAGGAGGATGGCTATTTCTGATAGCTGCTTGTAATCTGGTTCCAAAGTCCTTTCAGGATCTTTAATCAGGTAGCAGAAGATCAAGTTTCACACCAAGCAAGGTTATTTCAAATACAATTTAATTATGTCTTCAAAACAAAGTATTAGAGGTAGGCTCTTGAGTCTGGAATTACAAACATATTTGGTGGGACAAAGTGTACAGGATAATTGTATAATATGGCATAGAAATATTGGTCTCTGCAGCTTAGTGTAACCAACAAACATATTTGGGAAGAGAAACTCGTGTTTCATTTTCTATATTTTATTTTCAAACTTATCGTTTAGTTACCTCCCTTCTTTAATAAGTGAAATGTTCTTGTAATCCTTGATGCCTGCCATGATCATTCAAGTTTAGTTTTTCATTATGTTTATTTTTTTAACTATGCAGTAAAATTAATCTCAAATTACTGACATTTTAGAATGTGGAATGGATAATTTATTGCTTTAAAATTTCATTTTGAAGGTTTCAGTGTCGACTGGTGGGCTCTTGGAGTACTAATGTTTGAGATGATGGCAGGAAGGTCTCCATTTGATATTGTTGGGAGCTCCGATAACCCTGATCAAAACACAGAGGATTATCTTTTTCAAGGTAATTTGCAGTATTTTACAGAGTCTCTGTGAATAACCCATCCTAAAGCATGAATGAAGACAGCTCTAGGTATTACTTTTGAGTAAGAAAGAGGAAGAATAATCTGGGCAATATACTCCTGAACACATGGGGCTTTGAGTTTGTTTTTGTTGTTTTGATCTACTGCTTAGTTTCTGGCCCCGTTTGCCGGTTACCTTTTCATACTCAGAAACGTAACAAAGAGCTGACTTCAGATTGTACATCACAGAGGTTGGAGGAAGGATTTGTGTGGCTGGAGAGGGCAGTCTTTTCACCTGGACCACAATGCTGAATGCATAAATCCAAGGGCGATAATGGGAAAAAGCAGAGTACTAAGGAGATAAAAAGGATCACAAGGTGAAGGGAAAAGCTCCGCAACTGGAAACACAAAGAACTGAACAGAACAGAAACAAGCAGACAAGCACAAGGACCCCGAACACACAGTCCAGAGAAGGGCAAAAATTGCCATAAAATTCTGCATTTAATGACTAAGGCCATCACAGAAAATGAGTAGATATTTCATGTAATAGAAAATCTAGCTTGCTGTGGAAAACCTGGAAAGGCTTTTAACCTCCTTAATTAGGGGTGTGCACTTTTAAAATTAATGGGCTTCTCATACCTACACATTTGGCAAAAATTTTAAAGTCTGACAATACCAGTGCTGGTAAGGGTTGATAACAGTGCTGGTGAGAATATGAAGCAACTGGAACTCTGTGGATGGAGTGAAAACGGACATGACAGCTTCGGAAAATAACTTGGCAAAGTCTAATCCAATCACATATAGTAATACATGCCACGCGTTCTACAAATAATAACCTGTTTAAACCTTTTAACTCTCCTATGAGGGCTTCCTTGGTGGCTCAGTGGTAAAGAGTCTGCCTGCCGATGCAGGAGATGCAGGTTCCATCCCTGGGTCAGGAAGATCCCCTGGAGGAGGGCATCGCAACCCACTCCAGTATTCTTGCCTGAATAATCCCATGGATAGAGAAGCCTGGCTGCAGTCTATGGGGTCTCAAAAAAGTCGGACATGACTTAGCAACAAAATAGAAAACAACAGCAACACCTGTATGAATCAGGTATTCTTTTTATTCCAGTTTTACAGATAAGGCAACTGAGACACAGTAAGGTAGTCAAAGAATAAAACATAGGCATGTAGTGATCAAAACTGTTCAGAGTAGAGGCCTTCTCTGAGTAGGAAGGAAAGGACTAGGACTGGGAAGGTACACAAGATGCTTAGATAGTGTTTGTAATGTCTGTTTTTTCTGCTAGAATGCCTTAAATATCTTATAATAAAAATATAAGGATGAAGACCCTGTAAAAGTTAATTATAATAATGCTGTAAATTTTATCTTTCTAGTTATATTGGAAAAACAAATTCGCATACCGCGTTCTTTATCTGTAAAAGCTGCAAGTGTCCTGAAGAGCTTCCTCAACAAGGTATAAATTGTATATAAAATCATTAGTGATTTATCTCTATACAAATGGCACTGGTAAGGAGAGTTTCAGGCAACATAAAATTCCAAAACATCAAAGTGTATAGTTTTCCCATTAGATCTGGAACCTGTCTCTTCACCAAAGGGTACCTGGACAGAATGAGATCCTGAGATGTGTCATCCTTTCCATTCTGCCAGTATAGTTTACCCCTAGCTTTATATTACCTATGGTGTTTGTTTTGTTTTGTTTTGGGCTGCGCTGGGTCTTCAGTGTGGTTCACGGACTCTTGTATGATCGTGGCACTCAGGGGCTTCTCTTATTACGGAGCATAGGCTCCAGAGTGTGTGGGCTCATACGTGTGGTGTTTCTAATGTAAACAGAAAATACCATGTGCTCAATTAGAGAAAAACTGCATCTTTGGGGATAGCCTCAACTGTACCTCCATCTCTATTTTTTCAGCTTCCTTTAGATTATTATTATAGAATGTTTTAACTTATTGAGTACTTGGTGCAGTACTGTTCCCTGCAGATTCTCTTATCACAACCCTATAGTTAGATAATCTTCAAAAAAAATGCTGAATGTTGTCTCTTTAAAAAATCTGAACACCATTCTGTCATTGTTTGTCACAGTTGATAGGCTATTAGATTTTTTTAAAAAATATCTTTATTTATTTTATTTGCTTGCATGGGGTCTTAGTTACAGCATGTAGGCTCTTAGTTCCCTGACCAGGGATTGAACCCAGGACCCCTCCATTCGGAACACAGAGTCTTAGCCACTGAACCACCAGGGAAGTCCCTAGAGAAGTTTTAGGATCTAAAATTATGACTCTGAATTATTTTCATTCATAACACTCTAACACCAAATGTGTAGGTTTTTTCTACACCACCAACCAGTTTTCCATCCTTTTACTTTTAAAAACTTGTTTAAAAATAAGTGGTAGGTTAGAAAGTAGGTTGATGTGCGTTTATTTTCTGAGATAAATAAGATAATGAGTTTTAATAAAATAAGAAATTCAAGCTTGGTTTAAATGAGTATTTTATGTGAGGAAAGATTTAAACTGGAAACCTCAGCTTTAACACAGTGAAAAGTGAAGGTGAGAAGTGTCAGTATGCAAAGCAGAATGCCTTTTGCCACAGGGGAAATGGGAACATTTTTTCATTCACGATAGTCGTATAATTTGCAGGCTGCTGCTCAGTCCAGTGGTTCAGATAATGGTTGTATCATTGTTGCACACAAATTACATTGTTGCTATAATTGGACACCGCTTTTAAATTGAGCTAAAACCAAACTGGTGAAGTTCGGGGGTTTGTGTGTTTTGAGTATCACTCCAGCTCGTGTCAAAGAAAGAGTTGGATGCTGCCCAGATAATTCTGCTGCTCTCTTTGTCTTCCCATTTTTCTTTAGCAAGGTGTGGTGACATCTCTCCGCTTGAGTTACAAGGATAGCTGGAGACGAGCTGTGAGGAAACCTTGCTTGTCTCAAGCATTGGATACTCCTTTTGAGTATCTAGTGTTATATTTTCTAGAAATGAAAGGTAGACCATTCTGATTTCAGACATAAAGTTATCATATAGCAGACACAAAACACAGGTCACAAAGGTGATTTATTCTGAAGCAGAGTATTCACCCAGCTCTTGAAACATTTCCACCATAGGACCCAAAGGAACGATTGGGTTGTCATCCACAAACAGGATTTGCTGATATTCAGGGACACCCATTCTTCCGAAATGTTGATTGGGATATGGTATGTAAATTTTGATTGTTTTATATATTGTTGTTGTTGTTGTTCAGTTGCTAAGTCCTGTCTGACTTTTTGTGACTCCATGGAATGCAGCCCACCAGTCTTCCCTGTTCATTGTCTCCCAGAGTTTGCTCAAACTCACGTCCATTGAGTTGGTGATGCCACCCAATCATTTCATCCTGTGTTGTCCCCTTCTCTCAATCTCCTCAATCTTTCTCAATCTTTCCCAGCATCAGCGTCTTTTGCAGTGACTCAGCTCTTGGCATCAGGTGGCCAAAGTATTGGAGCTTCAGCATCAGTCCTTCCAGTATTAGTTTTCGTTATTTTCTTGGGCCAAAATTTATTAATGTAAAACAATACTGAAAAACCAGTGTGGAAGGAGGGAGGGAGGAGGGGATGTAAAAAAACAAAGAAAAGAAAAACCAGTGTATCACAGCTTAAATAACTTAAAACCGCTCTCGAAAGTGCTTTTTTAAAAAATTTATTTATATTTTAATTGAAGGATCATTGTTTTACAGAATTTTATTGTTTTAAAAGCACTTTAAATGACAGAAAACAACAAAATTCTAAGTGCTTTTATTTATTTATTTTTTTATAAATTAAAATGATGCAGTTTTATTCAAAGTAACTTCTTTAAATATAGTTTATTTCAGCATCTAGCTAGGGCACATGAATTTAATCTAGATAAGAATCTGACTTTTTTTGTTTTCTTTTTAAACATTCCTCCTCGGTGTTATTTCTCCGTTGCTATTTAGTGCAAAGCAGTCATTTCTCTGTCTTCTCTTTCCTAACAGGATTCACCACATTTGATAGAAGCTGAAAAGCTAACATGCTCACTACAATTTCAAGTCTCTCTTACTCTAAGTGCTTTTAAAAAAGCATTTAAAACTGTGAAAGCTTAGAATATTAATTTAATGGAGCAGGTTGTAGTAGTATTGGGCCCTGCATCAGTGTTTAGATTTGTAAATTATTTCCATAGTATGAATATTGCAGAACCAGGTCCAGGGACTCAGTTTAATAAGACTGGGAAATACCTGAGGACAGAGGAGAAACACAGAGGTGAAATTTTTAAGAATGTGGGCTTAAGCTGTCATCCATTATGTCTCTTCTAGATGGAGCAAAAGCAGGTGGTACCTCCGTTTAAACCAAATATTTCTGGGGAATTTGGTTTGGACAACTTTGATTCTCAGTTTACTAATGAACCTGTCCAGCTCACACCTGATGATGAGTAAGTATTTCTGAAGACTGAAATATTTTTAAAGTGTTTTGATAGTCCCATTTTTTAATGGCTACACAGTGTTCCATGATCAGATCATCTTATTTTATCTAATCATCCAGTTACAGGACATTTGAATTGTACAGTTATAAAAACAGTACTTGTCATTTTCTACTTTGCTGACACGTATTGTGTCTAATTCTCACAGCAGTCTTACAAATCTCATTGTCGTCCTCTTCATTTTACAGACGAGGAAACTGAGGCTCAGAGATTAAGAAAGGTTATGCAGCTGTGAGTTGACAGAGCCAGGATTCAAACCCAAGTCTGACTAAGGCCCATGCTCTTTGCACTGCACTGCACTGGTTCCCATTGTGATAGTGACCATCTTGGTCTGAGTTCTTGAGTTTTACCTTTAGATAGATTCCTAGAAGGGCAATTAGGTCGAAGGGTATGAAATTTTTAAAACTCTTGATATGTATTGCCAGATTACTTTTTAAAAAGATTACATCAGTTTGTCAGATCCAGGCAGCAGTGATTTGACACACTTTTTGTGTTTATATCTCTTAAAGATATGGCTTAGAGTAACTTGGGGATATTTGATCCTTCAGCTGTCATTACTGATTCATTCTCTCATGTCATGGAATCCCTTCCTGCTTGGCAGTCATTTTACTTTAACATCTGGTTAGTTCTTATCACATTCCTCACCACAGCTGTTCCAAACTCTCCCTACATATTAGAAGCCTTCAGTCATCCCCCTGCCTCCATCACTGTAAGTGGATTAACCTTGCCTTGAGTGGACTACCAAGGTTGAGACCTCCCTGCTGTGAGCTTGCTCCCTTTCCAGCCGTCACCAGACCACCTTGCATCTCAGAATTGCTCTCTTAACTCTTCGAAAGCTTTTGATGCTTCTTGGAAGGCTGTCCCTCTTATGCATGGGGTACCCTCCCACTTTCCTCAATCTTTCCTTTATTTCCTCCAGGATTCATTGTGTCAATTATCCCCATTACTTCACCTTCCTTAATTTCTCTTTTCCAACTTCTCTCTGCTTATAAATATGCTCAAATACGGTAATTTTCCCCACTTCTTTGAGCTGCCACATTTTTCTCTCATCTTCTCTTCATCTTCAAGCTTTTTCAAAAATAGTTAATAGATGCTTATGGTAAAAGAAGAATAAATAAGCACTGTCTCTATTAAATTCCTTCAAAGTAGTCAACATTGGTTGTCTTACACTTTCTTGCTGCCAACACTTTAACCTCTTAGAATTGAACCTGGTCTTTAAGCTTTTGAAGGTTGAATTGGGTTCTTAATGTCTAGATTTTAAAGCATTTTTTGATCTGCCCCGTCTCCTCCAATGTCTGTAAAGCATCTGACACTGATGGCCTGCTTTAGTTGGTGCTGTCCATCCTGGTTCTGCATTATCTCTTTAACCACTTGTCATCTTATTTACCCTGTCCCCTTGAGACTAGGATGCTCCATGATTCTGTTCCTGATTGCCTTCTCTGTGCTACATGCAGTTTATACCTTGGAGATTTCAGCCAGCCCCGTAGCATGGATACCAGCTATTAACTGCCTCCCAGCTAAATTGGCAAATAACTGTTGAACTAAAGGCACTAGTAGACAGTAAGCCTTGATCATCTTTGAATGTGTAATACTTAGCATAGTGCCTCTTGTCGTTATTTCTCACAGCAGTGTGTGTTAGAAGGAGCACTGGATTTAATCAAAAGATGGGAATTTAAATCCCCTCACCGCCTCTTACCAACAGGGTACCCTGGGTCTGAGTTACATAACTTCTCTGAGCCTGTGTCTACTCATATTGCCTACTTGCCAAGCTTGCTGTGAAGAAGAAATGAACGATGGTTTCTAAAGCTCTGAGCCACCGCCCTGTTATCTCCCCTGAGCTTCATTTCCCCTTAGTAGTTCCTAGTTTGTCAGACAAGCACCTCAAACATCTGAAGTGTAAATTGTTCTCAATCAGGTCCTTGTTTTTATTTACCCTTTCTGCTCCTTGTACCACCATGCATTCCTTTATTCAGATTCAATTATCTGAGTCAGTGGTTGTTGACGCCAACTTTTCCTTGCCAAACTGTATAATACCTTCAGCTGCCAAGTTCTTGTCTCTTTCTCCTTTACTTCATCATTTGTGTCATTTCTAACTGGCTCCTCTTTACTTTGCAACCCGTTCGGTACATACAAAGTACCAACTCCTTTAATGAGAACCCTTCAGTAAACTCCTGCCTTGCCTAGCAGGTAAAATCTGTCCTCTTGGTGAGTAATTACAGTCTCCCATCATCTGCTCGAGCATGACTTTCTAGCCATCTCTCACTACAACACAAGCGCCGTGTTCTCATCAGGCTCAGTTACCCACCATCCCCTGATAGCATGCTGTTAACACTTCCTCTCTATTCCTCCTTCCTTTTCACCTGTTGAAATCTTCACCATCTTTCAGAGCTCCCTCAGAGGTAATCAGATTTTTGATAGATCAAGATGGACCTCTTTAGTGTTAACATCACTGGCTTGTTTGAGCTGGCCATTCCCTTCCTTTCCAGCATCCTCTGCCACTCAACACCCTTCTATTCCTGTGCGCCAACTCTAGTAAATTACTGACATTTCACAGACTTACCATAGTCTTTCATAATTCCATTCAGTTAGTGGTTGTGGAATCATGCTGCCTTTCTTGATTTTGCCAAGTAGAAGTCCCCTTTTTCTTTGGAACTGTGGTTAGAGCAGGGCTTAGTCGTGTAGGAGACTTAGCAGGTTCTGTTTTGTTATATGAAGTACCTTCCCTCTTGAAGGAAGGGGCCATGTCCTGTGTAACTTTGTTCTCTGCGGTATGATAGGTACATTTAAGTACTAAAATATTTGATGGGAATACTCTTGTATACTTAACTAGGAGCCCAGTGTAGCAGAATGCCAGCCTCTCTGCTCCCTGTCATGGACCACTCTGGACCTTTCAGAGTACTTCCTCTGGTTTTTTCACTTTGGTTAACTTCTGAGCTTTCTCTTCACCATCTTCCATCTGGTTGTTGAAAGTCGCTCAGTCGTGTCTGACTCTTTGCGACCCCATGGCCTAAACAGTCCACTAAATCGTGTGCTGATTCAGACCTGGCTGTTCACCTATAATTATGAATGTTGTTTAGGTCGGAAGTTAAGATTACCTAGGATTGTGACTATTTCTGCCTTTTTTATTCCCAGTCTTCAGTTTTGGACTACCTTTTGGTTCCAAACTTGCTCGTGGGATTATATCTTTTCTGATTTTCGGTACTGCTGATTCTTCTAGAAAATGGGGGTTAATCTAAAAACTTTTAGATTTTCCCCCCATAACCTATAAATTAGCCTTATTTTTAATTTTTAATCTTATTTTACCATTTAAGTAAAAAAAAATTGAAGAAATCTTGATGGTGAACATTATTTTTCCTTCCACAGTGACATTGTGAGGAAGATCGATCAGTCTGAATTTGAAGGTTTTGAGTACATTAATCCTCTCTTGATGTCTGCAGAAGAATGCGTCTGATCCTCCCTGCTCAACTGTGCATTTTGCTTGTGTTGCCATTTAATGCATGGATAAACTTGTTACCAGTCTGGATGCAGCGAACCATTTTATATTTGTCACCTACAGAAAAAACACTCAGTACCTTCTGTTGTTGGCTGTAAGAGTCAATGATTACATCTCAGTTTAACTACGAAAAAAATGAAACTACTTTCCAGACAATCATGTCAAAATTTAGTTACACTGGTAATCCAGCAACCTACTGATGAATAATAAACTTGTCTTTTTTGTTCAAAGGAAATACTCACTAAAAAGAGTGTCTGTTGCATTAAGGGACATGGTGGGGTTATATCATGAACCTCCTATGATTTTTGTCATATTCATGAGGTCATTTAAATATTTAATTTTGGAATAAAAGAGTAATTCAAAATATAACTTGTTATATTACCTGTTACTTTCTGAGTTCTTGATGTTTAAAAATCCAGCTGTAAATTCTGTCATTGCCTTAGAAGATTAACTTATTGATTTTTAAGGCAACAATTATTAATAATACGAGTTGTTGCTTGCTTAGAGTTGAGGAATACAGATTCTTCTGAGGAAAAGAATGGGCACATTTTATTAAGAACCAGATTCCAAATTATTAGCTGGCTGGCTTTGAAAAACTGATTCAAGTAATTTCTTTTATAGTGAGGGGTTAGCTTCTCAGTTTATCCCTGCAGTGGGAACTGTAACTGGAATGTTAATAAATGTAGTTCAGAGAACCCAGGCTTCTGTTCAGTGGAACACTTCTCAGTATATAAAAGAAAACAAAAAACAAAAAACTTAAAACAGACACACAAAAGTGCAATGGTAATATTTATTTTTTATTGGCAAGTAAATCCCACAGTCTCTTTTTGTGATTTGATGTAAATAATAAGGAAGCACTAGCTTGTTACCAAAAACTTGTAAGAGCACTCCATTATCCAGGGGGCACAGAATGTGTGCTATTTTTTCCTTGTAATTCAGTATACGGGAAAATAATTTATCTTCCAAATTGTGTCTTAACCATCCTTGTTTTTTCCCCAAACCATACTTTCATATCCTATTTTGGAGCCTTCAATGAAATTCAAAAAAAAAGAATAAACATGAATAAATGTTCAGGATATGCACACACACTCACACTCATCACAGTTCCAACTGCTTAAGTGAGTTTTAGTGAAGTAGCTAATACATGTAATCAGAGTAGAATACATTTCAGGAGCAGAGTTCTTCAGATTATTTTTAATATTAGTGCTTAACAATTATTATTTAAAGTGATGCCAATGATAGTGTCCTGTTGTTTATTTTTAAATATTTTTTTATGAAAAGGGACTTAAAAAATAAGCATGATCATTTAAATTACTTATAAATGTCCAATCTTAATAAAATGTTACTTTTCGGAAAGATATCTAGTCTTAAATTTAAAATGACTTAGTATATGTAGGCATTTAATAAATTGTGTCTTTTTTGACGGGGTTGCTGCATTTCATTTGAAATGTAATTTTTCCAAAGTTTCTGTCCATGTACTACTCTCTTTTCTTTGAATAAGCAGTGAAACCTCAAAGGAAATGTTTATATAGTTCACATGTTTATTTAAGAAGTATATATGTTTCTCTTAAGACCTGAAACTTCTTTTAGGACAAAAACAATATTTACTTCAAATCATAAATTTATAAAAATTTTTGACGTATCAGAAAATACTTTATGATCTTGCTTTTAAATGGTACTATTTTCCTTAGGACATTTGTTCTCAAATTTTAGAATATGGAATAATCACCTAGTAAGTTTGTTATAAAAAAGCACATTGTTGGACCCACCTTAGAATTCTGTTGGGTCTTGGGACCTCAGTTTGAGAAGCTGTTTCTTTTTTTTTTAGTTTTATTTTGTCCTTAGTTACATATTAGAAAGAGTACTCATGATAAAACATTTTGAGAAGGGTTAGTTACTGTCTTATCTACAATTTCAAATAAATTTTGAATAATTGACTTCAAGTTAGATATCTCCTAAAAAATCATCGGTTTTCTATCAATGTTACAAATGATGAGACATTTTTCTGTGATGATGTTTTAACCGTTATTCAGGGTGGCCTTTTTTTTTTTTTTTTTCAATTTTTTTTAAAACTAAGATTTACTGTGTATATTTTATACAGAATTGCATTACAAATATGTTTTTAACTGTATTTTGGTGTTTTTTTTTTGTAGTCCTTATGTGCCATGACAGTTCTTTTTATATTACATAGAAGTTGTCTCAAATACTCACCAGAGGACTAAGACAGTTGACAGAATGGTTGGAATTTTGGTGTTCTAAGAAAAAATTTATTTTACATAAGCATGTATGTGGTCAAATCATTTTCTGTGTATGCAGCCTGAAAAGGATTTCAGGTATTATGCTTGTTTAGTACCTGTACATTTACTTAAAATAATTTTTTTTGTTTTGATTTTTGTCATGTAGAATACTGCCTTGGTATAATGTAATCTGTATTTGTGTACCTTTTTTTTATTTTACTTTAAAATCTAAATAAAATGTTTAATACTCATCAGGATTGGAGCATGTTTACTGTGCAGTGTTTCAGAGTTTTGTGTAAGATCAAAGGTGTATTCAAAATTGGTTCAAGAAGAAAAATGAAAATTTTTAGAGTTTGGGATTTTGCTGTACTTAGAGCAGCTTTCTGGTAGTTCTCATGCCATATTGTAGACATTTACTCATAAAATATTGTTCAGTGTATTTTTAAACTCTCCCGTCTATGCATCTCTTATGTTGGAAAACAAATTAGTAAAAAATCAGCTGAAGAGAGAGCATTTTAACTAGTTTTAAAACTGAATTGAAAACTAAATTTAAACAGAACAGTATGTTCTACAATGATCTATTCTAGAGTTCCAGAACTTCTCCTTTCTCAGTTGTAGCTAGTGTTCTTATATAAACAAGCATGAGCCTGGCGTCTCACACTTCCAAACCTCTTCAACATTACTTAACCTTTCTTTTCTTTTACAAGGAGAATGAAATTCGAAGTGCTTTTCTTTTTATTAATTGACTTGTGAGATAGCTAGAGCTGGTATATTAAAACCACCAAAGACTGATCTCCTGTGTCTTCTCTATTATTTTATCCTAATATCCCCTATGCGTGCATGCGTGTTCAGTTGTTCAGTTGTGTCTGACTGTGACCCCTTGGACTAGCCCACCAGGTTCCTCTGTCCATGGGATTCTCCATGCAAGAAACCTGGAGTGGGTTGCCATGCCTTCTTCCAGGAGATCTTCCCAACCAAGGAATTGAACCCTGCTCTTCGGCATTGCAGGCAGATTCTTTACCATCTGAGCCACCCAGGAAGCCCCAAATATCCCCTATACCAAGCCATAAATTTGGTTGTTTTCTTTCTGTTAGTAAAATACCAAAGAAAACAGAGTCCAAAGAGGAGTTTGAAACTTTCGGGAAATTTTGCATTTGAGCAAATAATCAATAGGACAACCGGTTTCTCCGTGAAAGGTAAAATCAGTCTCCAGTCTTCAACAGGTTGGTTTCTGGACAGCACCCAACAGGGAGTCATTTGGTATAATTGGTGGTCTCCCTTCATAGATTTATCTTCCTGTCCTCTGGGACTTAAGGAATCAGCTAAGATGCATATAGTCTGAGTATTGTTCCAGAATGTTCTGGAATTTGCTATGTAAAAAAAAGTGTTAGTTGCTCAGTCATGTCTGACTCTTTGTGACCCCTTGGACTGTAACCCACTAGGCTCCTCTGTCCGTGAAATTCTCCAGACATTACTGGAGTGGGTTGCCTATGCATTATAGTGGGTTGTCCCTATGCATGGTGCTAAATAAGGCTAATAAACCGAATTTCTGCCCTTGACATTTGAGATAGGGACCAGACATACTGAGAAAGATGGTTGTCATCACAAAAATAGTACAGTGATAAAAGCCAATAAATGCAGTAAAGTATTATGTGGCCATGATAGGTTATCAGCTTTACCCGTAAAACTTGTATGAATTTTACTTGATATTTATTTTAGGTTTATGGTAGATTCCAAAAAGTTTTATGAGTTCAAGTATACATAATCTTATATATTTATCTCTTATATGTATATATATGCACACACAATATATACATAAATACTATATATACACAGAGTATTCATATATAAGATGGCTTTTGGCTTTTGTGCTCAGAAATATGAATTGAAAGTTACATGAAAATGGGAGAGAAAATTGTCAGATGCTTCTGCTTAGATTAGATTTTTTAACAGCTCATCTCTGAAATTTATAATTAAGATGAATCTAGCTCAGAATTTGAGATAATGTTTTGCTTGAAATGTGGCAATGCAGTTCACCTTTACATAGCAATCTGTGCCTTAGTGGCATTAACATATATTTTTACTCCAATTACTATTTTTACTGAAGAAAATGGAATTCTACAGTTTTTCTAAGAATAAAGCGGCTGTTTCATGTGATCTTTTACGGGCTATCTGAAAGTTAAACCCTGTGATAGATGTATTCACTAGACTTGAGAGAGATTTACCTCAAGTTTTCATTGACAGTTTAGCAAGTCCGAAGCAAATTCTAATTGTGTAAGAAAGAACCCTGTGGGGGAGGGGGGAAAAGAGCCCATTGAAAGGCTCTAACAAAATCCTTTAAAAAATTGATGCTTTGATTTTCCTGCAAAAGTCAAGTGCTCCTGGGTTTCTAGAAGTAGTGCCATGTAACCAGGTCTAAACCTTCCATCATGTAAACTATCTGCAATGTGGGTGGTTTTATTTGATGACTTTTTATGTTATTTATGATATATTTAGGAGGAAAAATCATGTAAAGACAGTTACGTACAGAAACCTAATTCTAACTCACATTTTATGATCTTTTTTACAGAAAAAATACTTTCTTGGCCTTTGATTTTTACTTAAAAATCAGATATTTAAATTTAAGGAAATGTTTGCACTTGCGAATCACTTGGAAGTTTACTCAATTTGAAACAATATTTTAAAGAAGAAATCTGAATCTGTGTTAAAGAGGATATTTTACTACATTATTCTTACCGTCTTTAGGTTTAAAATTTTACTTCATATGTTTATTGAAGGTTATGTAATGTGTCTAGCACTACGCTGATTCTACAGGATTTGGAGAAGGTTTTTTTTAATTTTTATTTTTGATTACAGAGTAATTACAATATTGTGATGGATAAGTTTTATTGTAAGGAATAAATGAATTCATTCATCCCAGAAAAATTGGCTTAGGTTTAAAAAGAAAAAAAAATGTTGATGTGTATGCTACCCTTTTAGGTAGGGGATATTTCCTATGATTAAAATGAAAATTAACATTCTCTCCCAAGTAGTGAGGTCTGGCGTGGAAAGGGGAGGTAGCATAGCGTTCTGCCGCAGACTGGTGATTCCATCTGCTTCACCACCACCAGAGGCCAGTCTCTTGCTGTAATGAAGGTCAAAGTTGCCAGCACTTTCACCCTCTGAAGGAGGCAGTGTGTTCACTACAAGCCAGTTACCAAGAGGTTCCAGGTGCTCATAATGTGTGTGTTGATTTTACAGAACTATTCAAATTCAGCATTTGAATTGCTCTTTTGAAGGAAATCTCACATAGTTATCTGGGAGTCTAGCAAACTGTCATAGAACTACTATGCCTTCTTTAGAAACTCTTTAGGGTGTTAGATCTTCCATATTTAGTCAACACAAATTAGGAACCACTATGTGCTGGGGATTGGGGATATAACCAGCAAGTGGCCAGTCATGTCATATTTCATGCTATCTAGGCAATTTTCCATCTCTGCATGATACCTTTAGCTGAAAATAAAACCAGGGCTGATTTTTAATCACTTAAATACAGTTTCAATTAAAACAAAATGCAAGAAATTGTCTAGTCTTAAGTTGTGGAAATTTCTGTATCAACAATTGCATGTCATCCCAGATTTAAGCCATGGATGTTTGTAGACACCCAGATTACCCATGAAAGACATGATTTCAAGAAACTTTTTTAACTGTGTTGCTATTTCACAAATACTAAACACTTTTGTATTGGAAGTAAATAGTTGAAAGAATCAGTTTGCCAAGGAAAGATATTTTCCTGCTAATTCCATTGAAAATTAATTTTGGAGCATGCTTCAGTTCCAGGCAGTTATTTACTTCACTGCTGAAAATAACTCTACAGTGTGCCGTGAGTTGTGCTAAACAACCTCACACCTTCTCCTTCACAGGTTTTTCATCAACAACTTTTTTTAGATTTGTTGTGATGTTGACACCAGTTTAAAATCTGCACATTGTAACTTGATAGTAAGAGAAACTAGGAAGTATGAAATCTGTCCACTTACAAAGTATTCTTAAAAGTATAAGAATTCCTTTTTGTGAGTCTGCTTTTTTTTTTTCTTTTTTGTTATATGCGCTAGTTTGTTGTACTTCTTAGATTCTAAATATCAGTGATATCATGCAGTGTATCTAGAACAAGCTAGTGACTATCAGTGGGAGAGGGAAGGGGGAAGGGGTAATAATAGGATAAGAGACTCAGAGGTACAAACTATTAGGTACAAAATAAGCTATAAGGATGTAGGATGCAACATAGGAATATAGCCAATATTTTATATTAACTATAAGTGGCCTGTAACCTATAAAATTGTGAATCACTAGACTTTATAGCTTGTAATCTACCACAGCTATACTTCAATAAAGATTTAAAGGCATATATTTTACCAAAAAATGGGGAATAGGTAAACATATTTTTACAAATTTCTGTAGTGATAGAAATAAAGGAAAGAGGGGGGAAAAAAAGAATTCCTTTATGTGTTTCAAAATATAAAAGGAAAGCTTGTACTTATAATGAGGACTGGTGATTTTTACTTCTGTTTAATTTTCAGTGATGCCAAAGGAAGTTAAGTTTTCCAAAGAAAGTTGCTCCTTGCTGTTGGTTCCATCCAAATAGAAATACTATTTATGGATTTTAATAGCTGACATGGGCCAGGCATGTGCTAAACATTTCACGCACGTCTCATTTAATCCTAACAATCCAGTGACTGTTTCTTATCCCAGAACTACTGGACTGAAGCCTGTGTAGGCGGAAACTGAGGCCAGCACCTCAGGTGGTCTCAAGTTCAATTCAGAGAACCGCTAGCCTGTATTATGTCCTATTATCACCATTCAACTGACAGCAGGGGGAAAAAATGAAGTTTTAGGGAGCTTAAGTAACTTGTTCAAGGTCCATATAATTCCAGTGCCTATGGCCTCTCAAGACAGTTATGTAACATTTGCTCCAAATTCTGTCTCCTGAGAAATTACAACTAATCAATGCACTATTCTCCAAACTCTGTCTAGCTAACTCCTTGATGGTCATCTCTGTGAGTCTCGTGTTGGCCCACTTCTCTGCAACCATCCATGTTGGCTCAATCCTGCCAGCCTTTTCCTGAGATAATGTGCTCCATTTTCCCATGCTCTGCGCCTCCCACTTCATAAATATATGAAATACACTTTTGAAAAAATTGGAGTATAGTTGCTTTTGGAGAAGGAAATGGCAACCCACTCCAGTATTCTTGCCTGAAGATTTGCATGGACAGAGGATGCAGGTGGGCTGCAGTCTACGGGGTCACAAAGAGTCGGACAGGGCTGAGTGACTAATGCAACAATGTAGTTGCTTTACAATGCTGTGTTAGTTTCCGCTACATAACAAGGTGAATCAACTATATGTATACATATATCCTTCCCCTCTTGGACCTCCCTCCCTCCCTACCCCCTGCCCCATCCCATCCTTCTAGGTCACGACAGAAGGCTGAGCTGAGCTCCCTGCACTATACTGTAGCTTCCCATTTGCTACCTATTTTACCCTTTCTTGAGCAGCCCAGGACTCTTTTCTTTCAAGCATTCAGAGCTGTGTGGTAGCCCATTAGAAACTGTTCCTTCTGTCCAATATTTGGCGTGAACCTGACCAGTGAAATAATCCTGTGGCTGGCCTCACCCAACCACAACTTCCTCTGATCAAGAAGTTTGGGATTAGAGAAGGAAATGGCAACCCACTCCAGTACTCTTGCCTGGGAAATCTCATGGACAGAGGAGCCTGGCAGGCTACAGTCCATGGGGTTGCAAAGAGTTGGACACAAGTGAGCAACTGAACTACAATCAAAAAGTGGGTAGTAGACCTAAACAGACATTTCTCCAAAGAAGACTTGCAAATGGCTAATAGACACATGAAAAGATGCTCAACATTGCTCATTATTAGAGAAACACAAATCAAAACTACAATGAGATACCACCTCACACCAGTCAGAATGGTCATCATCAAAAAGTAAAATAAACAATAAAACAATAAATCCTGGAAAGGGTCTGGAGAAAAGGGAACCCTCTTGCATTGCGGGTGGGAATGTAGATTGATACAGCCACTATGGAAGACGGTATGGAGATTCCTTTAAAAACTAGGGAAAAACCCACTATACAACCCAGCAATCCCACTCCTAGGCATATACCCTGAGGAAACCAAACTTGAAAATGGCACATGTACCCCAATGCTCATTGCAGCACTATTTGCAATAGCCAGAGCATGGAAGCAACCTAGATGTCCATTGACAGGTGAATGGATAAAGAAGCTGTGTTACATATACAATGGAATCAACTACTCAACCATAGAAAGGAACACGTTTGAGTCAGTTCTAATAGGGTGGATGAGCCTAGAGCCTGTTATACAGAGTGAAGTAATTGAGAAAGAGAAAAACTAATATTGTAAATTAATGCATATATATGGAATCTAGAAGGATGGTACTGATGAACCTATTTGCAGAGAAGCAATGAAGAGGCAGACATAGAGAAAAGGCTTGTGGACACATGTTGGGGAAGAAGAGTGTGGGACAAATGGAGAGAGCAGTGTGGGAACCATATACACGATCATATGTAACATGGATAGCCAGTGGGAATTTGTTGTATGATTTAGGGAACTCAAACCGGGGCTCTGTGACAACTTAGGGGGCTGGCATGGAGTGGGAGGTGGGAGGAAGGTTCGAGAGGGAGGGGACATATGTGTCCCTTTGGCTGATTCTTGTCGATATATGACAGAAACCACCATAATATTGTGAAGCAATTATCCTTCAATTAAAAATAAATAAATGTTTTAAAAAAGAAAAAAGAAGACGTTCAGGTTGCTGCTGATCTCTGGGAAGCCAGGGTGCCCCCCGAAATGCACACACCTCCAATCCACTAGGCGACTATGGAGCTTTGTTCCTTTAGACATCTGGGAGTTAGTTATACCTGTATGCTTCTTTGTGGCGACACTGCAATATGTGACTCCAGCAAGACAGCCTGCCCTGTCCCCTCATCTCCATTCTCTGTTCTCGCCCTTCCCAAATTCAACCTTCTTTCTTCCTTTCCTTCCTAACAGTTCTCTGGGCCCACTGAGACCCTCTTTTCTGGATAAACCGACAGCGAGGTCCTCAGCCCATTCACTGCATTCTCTTTCCCCTTCACCTTTCCTGCCATCCTTTCAAGTGGAGGCTGCTCATTCTGATGGCTCCCAGATTGAGCATTCTGCTGCTCCCTGAACACTACTGCCCACTATTACTCCTCCGCCTTTATGTAAAAACCCATCTCCTTCAGGGCCTGTGCTATGTGGCTCTGGCTTTAAGTCACACAGCATCCTCCTGCTCATTCCATTTCCTCTGAGGAAGATGTGGTTCCTGGCTCAACCAGCTGAGATGCATTGAGATCACATCTCAATGGACCAGGAATCAAAGATCCAATCAAACACCAAAATCCTATCCTTTCTTTCATCCTTTCTTTCTTTGCGAAGAAAACAAAATGCAGTGATAGAGGACAGTGCGTGTGAGCATGCTAAGTCGCTTCAGTCATGTCCAACACTTTGCAAGTCAGTCTTTTCCTTTTTAAAACATATTTATTTATTTGGCTGCACCAGGTCTTAGTTCCAGCACACAGGATTTTCTATCTGCAATGCAGCATGCAGGATTTTTGGTTGTGGCATGTGAACTCTGAGTTGCAGCATGTGGGATCTAGCTACCTGACCAGGGATTGAACCTGGGTCCCCCTGCATTGGGAGTGCGGAATCTTAGACACTGGACCACCAGGGAAGTCCCTCTAATCAATCTTCTTCCTACCACACTTGTTTCTACCTAAGGGTCTTAACATGTGTTGTCCCAATGTCTCCTCTCCTCTTCCTCTGCTCAGGTGGGCACTTTATATCCTTCAGGCGTGTGTGTCTCTTCCCCAGGGAAGATAACCTAGGGCCCCCTTATCTAGCCCTCTCCACTGTCCTCTGGGCTTCCCAGGTGGTGTTAGTGGTAAAGAACCTGTCTGTCAATGCAGGAGACATAAGAGACATGAATTTGATCCCTGGGTCGAGACTATCTCCTGGAAAAGGACATTGCAACCCACTGCAGTAGTCTTGCCTGAAAAATTCCATGAACAGAGGAGCCTGGGGGGCCACACTCTATATGGTCACAAAGAGTCAGACACGACTGCAGCGACTTAGCATGCTCACACACACTGTCCTCTATCACTGCATTTTGTTTTCTTCGCAGCATCTCTCTCACAATGTATAATGGTATATTGCTGATTTGTTTTACCATCATCTATCAACTCCACCCATCTGTATCTTCCATGAGGACACAGGCCATGTCCACTTCATTTATTATTGAAGCCCCAGCACCTAGAACAATGCTTGGCACAAAGACCTTCCAGAAACATTTATTAAATGAATAAATAAATGAATGAGTGAGCAAATGTTAGCCCTGTACTTTGGAAAAAGCTCTGTACTCTCACTGGCTTGTGGTTTCACTGTGAGTAGAGGTTGGCAGGGAAACTTTCATTGCTCCGGCAGAGCTGGGACTAGAGAACCAGAATTTTTTATAGATCACGCAGATCCTTTTTATGCTTTAATAAAGTTTGGAAAACAGAACCAGGGAAGGGCCTTCACCCACACACTAAACGCTGACCTAGGCTAGAGAACTTTGTGCTGTAGTCGGGAAGGTGAATCATTCTGGGGTTTTGTGGATTCCCCAGCACTGATGTAAACAGAAGCATTTAGAGAAAGCCCTAAGTTACTCAGGCAATAAATGGAAATCAAGGGGAAAGGGATCCCTGAAAGTTTGGAGAGACTGAAAAGTGTAGACTAATTTTAGCTCGTCATTAGTTTTCTGTTTTGCATGAGGAATTTTGGAGAGAATTTCAGCGTATATATTTCCCCTGTCTCCTTAACCAGGTGAATAATCCTATCGTCACTGTAAGCACTGAAAATCCTCTGTGGCAGCACATTTCATGCCCTGAAGAGAGAGTTGGTTCTCAGAAGTACTCAAAAGCCACTTCATCATAGGTGGCAAAACTGGGAAATATTGTTCTGGAAATCTGAGCCATAATCCTTCCTCACTTCACTCACCCCCTTGCCAAAGAGTCTCTGATGGGATGATGCCTTGAGATGACTTCTAGAGGTAAACAGGACATTTCACCCGTGGGCTTTGGCCACAGAGGAACTTCAGTTCTTCTCAGGGGCAAAGAAATGATGACCCAGAGAAATTTTTTCCACCATGATTCCCCAAAGCCATGCCCTTTGTCTCTATATTGAGCCCCCTCAAGGTATCTTGGGAGCTTGCTCTGGGCTAGGAGAGCGGAGGATCTAGCTCAGAAGCTCTTCCATCAAAATCAGTGTTCACAGACCCAGAAGAGTATTTGATCAACTCTGTACTCCAGACTCCTTGTGATGGGATTTCATGGGAGTTGGAGGGGGATGAGGTTGAAAAGAGAGAGATTGCACCTCTCGTTTAGAATCCTTAGAAGCTCACAAAACTGCAGGGCCTCACCCACAGGCCGTGGGAGTCCTCACGTGGGAGCCCTCAAAAGAGAGCAATGAATGTCCCACCCAGAACCCCCCTTCCTCTCCCACCCTCTCCCACCCACCTCCTTTACCACAAGAGTAACTGTTCTTCTTACCCACGCCCATCTCTGCTGCTAAAACGGGCTGGGGAAACACAGAGGTTGGAGGAGGGGAGGAAAGAACTGCAATCGCCTTACTTTTGTTTTCGGTTTGTTTGTTTTTAACTTGGTCACTTTAAATTTCTTTTAAAAAACTCAGACATCTTGCATTCTGAAGATGAATACCCTATGACTACATCTCCAGGTCTACATTTAAGATGCATAACTCTCGGCTAGCATGGTTCTTGGGCCCTTGGGATTTAAAAGAGCATTTGTCTCCTTTTAAAACCTGGAGTAACCTTACAAAGTCCCTTTCTATTAATGTTGACTTGACACAAAGCATGTCTGATTTCCCCTTGTCAATTTTCTATTCCCTTTACCCTCTGCTTTTAGGCAAAGAGATGTGATAAATGACAGTGGACTGTACTCAGCTACTGCTTTTGGTATTATAGATTCAACAAGCGTCGGGGTGAGAATCTTCATGCCATTTCTAACACCATCTATGTAGGGAAACATCTTCTATGTTCCAAACAAAGAACAGACAAGCAAACTAGTGGACCTAGTGTTACTATGGAAACAGTCCCTCAGTGTATGCATGGGCAGCCATACATGTAAGACACATAAAGGCGGCGCCCTGGAGCAGTCTCTTCATGGCAAATCTTTTGGGACCTTGGGCAACCCCTTGGCCTCACTGAGTATTACTCAGGGTAAGCTACGGGGCTTCCCAAGTGGCTCAGTGGTAAAGAAGCTGCTTGCCAATGCAGGAAATGCAAGAGACTTGGGTTAGGTCACTGGGTAGGGAAGATCCCCTGGAGAAGGAAACGGCAACCCACTCCAGTGTTCTTGCCTGGGGAATCCCATGGACAGAGGAACCTGGTGGGCTACAGTCCATGGGCTCGCATAGAGTCCAACACGGCTGAGTGAAAGATTATGCACACATGCAAGCTACCCTGCTCTAACACACAGACCCATAAGGTGATGGAAGTTCATTTCTTCCACTCCTGAGAGCCCAGGACAGATGCTCTGGCTCTGGAGGTGGGAGGATGAAGTTGTTTCCCATTGACATTCAGGGCACCAGCTCTTAGGTGACTTAGGAAAGGAAAAAGCTAAGAGGCATGTTCATGGGAAGTGCTAAGGCCCTGGCTTAGAAAGACTTGTCTCATGGAGGCTTGCATGGCTTTGGCTGGAGCTCAGTCCTCTGGCTTTTCCTCAAGCAGGAGAGGCTAAGGAAGGTCAGGGAGCTGTGAGTCCAGGAAGATGAGGTGGGTGGATACAGAAGGCCTGCTAGTTGCCTTCACCATGCTGAGGCAGAGTTTCTTTCGGGTTGAATTGCATCAGAGGAGAGGCCCTGAATTGACCCTTGGAGGGGTATCACCACAGGTTTGAGACCAAAAAGGAAAGGGTGGGAAGTCCTGAAATGATGCTCACGGGGTCACCAGAATAGCCCCTCTTGTTTCTGGCAGCTGCAACTGCTGTGTCCTGCTTCCACTTCCCTCTTCGGTCCCTGGCTCAGCTCAACTTCCAGCTCCTCAACTGCGCCCAGGAGGCCTCAGGCTCACAGTCTCTCCTAGCCCCTGGGATCCAATAATTGAGTTTCCTGGTCTCCTATTCAGCCGTCCACTGGCATCCCTGGCCTTAAGGCTTGCACATCCTGTAAGTCCCTCTCTGTTCCTCCCAATGTGAACAACAGCACCAAGGCTCTGAGCCTTGTCCTGATGCCCCACCCCAGGCCTCTGTCGTTTATGGCCTCCACCTTCGCTTTGGCACATTGGCCTCCTCTTTCATTTCCCTCACCTCCTCTAGGCCCCCCATCCTGGCTGACTGCTGGTTTGGCCTTCCTGAAGCTGTCCCTTTCACACTGGAAGACACTCAGCTTTTTGCACCCGCCCACCCCACTCCAAACTCCAGACAGCCTCTGTCTGGAGGAGCTTTCTCCTGCCTGCAAGATGTTCCCTAGCCGGAAATCGTCTGTGATCCAGGCAATTCAGAAGACGTAGAGACATGAAATACAGTCAGTAAGAATCTTTCACTTTTCACTTTGCAGATGTCAACAGCTTTGCAGTGGTGGCGTTTTATTTTATTTTTTTATTTTTTAGTGGTGGCATTTTAAATGCAGGTGATCTGCCATGTCCTTCCCATCTAAGTTAAAAACCCTTGGTTTATATTTAATTAATTTCTTTTTATGTCCTAAGTATCGTGATACATACATACTTCTTTGTTTACTCCACAGCACCTAGCCCACACTAAGAACTCACTAAATACTACTAGTATCAGCATTTCCCCCATCCATTTACTATTTAAAGGAAAATTATTTTTATAGTGAAGATTTAGAGGATTTTAAATGCTGCTGCTTAACTCTCAAAATAAGTATTACAAATAAAGCAATCGTAGAAGAGGCTGAACATATACCTCTACTAAGGAAAATTATATTAAAAAACTAAAAGGCCATTTAAGGACTACATACAAGAAAGAAGTAAAGCTAGATATGTACTATATCATTCTGAAGCTTGCTTTCTCATTGTACTTATATTGTTGTCTGGCTGTGTTTTTAACAGTCTTATAACTGCATTTTGAAATGAGGATCTGTCTTGATAAAAATACAGAAGCCATAAAGAGAAATACGTTTGCAGCCTATAAGTTGGCCTGGCCAAAAAATTCATTAGAATTTCATTTATATCTTTTCACACAGTGGACCTTGAGAAGGAGTTGAAGTTATGGAATGATAGTCCAGGTTTGAAAAGGGAGGTCTGTTAGGTCGAATTCTTCTTTCTAGAATCCAACTCATCTGAAATGAGGTTGAAAACTGATAGATGGTTTAAAAGGAAATGTTTGACTGAAGACTGCCTCCTGTACCCATAGCTACCTGCCCACCACGGCTCCCTGCTGACAACTGCACTAATTATAGAAAAACAAGCTGAGTGGAAGAAGATGAATTATGTAAATTTACATTGACTGAGGATCCTGTTGGAGCCTTTAGGAATTTTGATTAATAAAAATAAACCTAGGATTTTCTTACATTGAAAAGCTATTAAAAGATGAAATATAATTTGCCGTAGTCTTGGAACAAAATCTGAATCAGCCAAAGCAACATTTATTAGCACATTTTTAAAATTTCTTACTGATTATTCATTATATTACATATGATTGCATGTCATCGTATGTGTATCATTTATTACTGTGAATCACTTGCTGGTAAAAGCCATTTTGTGGATTGGAGAGGAAGTGTAAAGTGTGTTTTAGGCTACATGTTTATGTTTTTACTCATGAAAAATAATGAAAGGTGCCCCAAAGATCATGTTTTTCATAAACCCATGCTATTAAAAGAGAATCCTGCAAATTTTTCTCTGCTCCATTTCAACAATTTTCTTATTATAAAATATTTTTTAAAATTTCTTATTTTGAAATATTTTAAAATATAAACCTAGCTTAAAAGCTGAGGATTAGAAAACAATCAAAAATGGTAAACCACTCAATCTGCTGAAAGAAAACATTTTTGTTTGCTTTCATAGATGAGCCATTGAAACAATACCTTAAAAAAATTGCTTAACTTGGTTCTTTACACATTTAGAAATTTGATAACTCAGACTTAGAGAATATGTTAGCCAAAGTAAATGAAACTGGTATTTAAACGTTTTTATTAGTGAAACATTACTCAACACAATTTAACACGCTGTAATTTTAAATGAATCTTTTTTCCAACTCAGAGACATTGGAAATGCTGCTAAATTGTTTCAGTCGCCCACTCACTGAACCAAAAAAAAAGTGACATTACTTGCTACGTATCAGGAAGGTGAAAGGTCTGCCACTAAAGTTGCACAATTCACAGGGAAGCTCTGTTCTCAGTCCCCATCATCATAGCACTTTGACTAAGAGGGGAAAGCACCGTTATCTCAGGATCAGAAAACCGTGTGAACGCAGAACACACTACATTTCTTGCCACTCTTCATTGCCAAGTATGTGTATTTTAATAGAGTAGTTCAGGGGAGAATACCCAAGGCTTTTCCAAAGGCAGATAGATCTCTCACGATTTGTGTTACACCGAAAACCTCTGTATAGACAAAGGACAGCTCGAGGATACCTGAGAGTTCATATTTAGCACTGACACAGCACTTTCATCTGTAACGTGCTTTACAAACATTAGCTAATTAAGAGGAACAACACCCCTGCAAGGTATTTAACAGGATGCAAAAATGAAAAGCTACAAGAAAGCCAGAATGAATAAATCATGAGTTGTTAAATCAACATGACCTGAAAACCAGCAAGACCCCCTTCCCCATTTCTTGCCCTGACAGTCTCTTGGGAAAGGCAAAGTCAGATTTTATGCCAGGTGTTGGGGGCAGAGGGGTGATATCTGGATGGGAGGATGGTGATAAAGTTCCATGTATCACGTTTGCAAAGGGAAATGTTCTACTAGCTCAGAGAGGGGGTTTCAAGAATATAACCTTTTCAGAAGTACCTGGGAGAATAGGAAATCAATACAGTATTCAATTAATCTACTGCAGATTGACTTCACATAAAGGCGCCCCAACCAGGAAAGTATCCTGCTAGGAAATCCAACCATGCACAGTTGGAGAGTCTAAGAGGGCAGGAACATGGCCTGGGGTATAGTCTGCAGTTTTCATTCTTTCAGGAGGTGGGAGCTGGCATCATGACGGCCCTGGGGTCAGACTGCAGACTTCCCTCACCTATCCTGAGACATGAAAGCAGTCTCAATAGGTAACAGTGTTACACAGTGGTAAGTGGAATCAGTTCCAGTAACTTTTAGAAGACAGAATGGACTGTCATTCAGAGGAATCCGAAGTCATTTAGGGCTTTGGATGAAGAAGACTGCAGTTCTAAATAACCTGAGTCTTTTTCTCCTCTTTTTTTCCCTTTGCCCCACCACCCAACATGTGGGATCATAGTTCCCCCACCAGGGACCAAACCCACATATCCTGCCATGGAAGCACGGAGTCTTAACCATTGGGAATTCCTCTTCATCTATTTATGGTTTAATAATCTCTCTTTCTCTCAAAGAGGTGCTGGAAAATGAAAGGAAATGGATGTGAGAATTTAAAAGCAGAGTAGATGCTCAATGAACTGCGGTTCTCTTTACTGCCTTGGGTGAGCTTGGCTATGAGGCAGGTACATAGATAGGGGCTTTCAAGAATATAATTTTTTTAGAAGTACCCGAGAATAGGAAATCAATATAGTATTTAATTAATCTACTGCAGATTGACTTCATATAAAGGAGCCCCAGCCTGTCTTGGACTTAGGAAGTATGTCATTGGGAGGAAGCAGTTCTAGAGTTAGGGCGCATCCCTCTAGTATCCCCAAGAGGCCAGGTCTAACAGGAGTCCCACAAGTTACTGAGCACTTTCCATGTGCCTCGTCCAAGAGATGAGCTGTCACTGTAGTCCACGCCAGATTTCAAAACTTAGTAAAAGAAATGGAATGTAAAATATTTTGTTCATAATTTTAATATTTATTACATGTTGAAATGGGAATATTTTGGACATATTGGGTTAAAGAAAATATATGAAAATTAATTCGACCTCTTTTCACTTTTAAAAATTGTGGCTGAGGAAAACAAAGTTGCATATGGAGCTCACATTTGTGGTTCACATTATATTTCTATTAGGCAATGTTGCCTTGGAACACAACTCTCGAATATCTTAGTTCACGTGCTTCATCAGTAAAAAAGGATATGAGAATGCATCCCCAAATATAAAATTTTGATTTATAAGTATACTTTATAAATGGAATTCCCAGGTGGCTCAGTGGTGAAGAATGGCTCAGTGGTGAAGAATCCACCTGCCAATGAGGGAGACTCGGGTGACATGGATTCAATCGCTGGGTCGGGAAGATGCCCTGGAGAAAGAAACGGCAACCCACTCCAGTATTCTTGCCTGGGAAATTCCATGGGCAGAGTCTGGCCGGCTATAGTTCATGGAGTTGCAGAGTCCGACACGACTGGGCACACACACATATTTTATAAACATTGGAGACATACAACAGCAGAAAACAAACAAGTGGATAGAAGTCTTGGTATTTTCTTCTCACCCTGGATGATCACACGTATCCTGTAAAGTGCACCAGCCCTTTGGAAATTGTTGCCTTAGATGAGGCAAAGGACTCCCAGGCTCCTTTGGGGAGTAGGGGAAATGGGTGATTACCATTAGAAGGAAACAAAATTACAATAAAAATTGTAACAAAACACAGATTGCACAAATATAACCAAAGTAAAATATTAGCAATGTAATAACATGGGTAAGGGAGGAAAAAAAAAACACAAAAACCTGAACTGTAGGCTTCCCTCAGTTGTAGCTGCAGAATTGTTAGTTGGGACATGGCCAAGTGAGGAGGGCCAAGTGAGAGGTCATGAGATCTAGCCAGAAGCTCTCTCTGAGTTTCCCTGGTGGCTTAGATGGTAAAGAACCCACCTGCAGTGCAGGAGACCCGGGTTCGATCCCTGGTTGGGGAAGAGACCCTGGAGAAGGAAATGGCCACCCACTCCAGTATTCTTGCCTGGAGAATCCCATGGACAGAGGAGCCTGGTGGGCTACAGTCCATGAGGTCACGAAGAGTCATGTAGAACTTTACAAGATTATGGAGGAGGGACTAAGGCATATCCTAGGTGCTGTCTGGTAACTTCTCTCACTGCTTCCTTACAGCAAAGAGGAGCAGATCCTGGGGTTCCTCTTCATTAAGAAGAGGGGTAAGGAAAGTGCTGGGGAGGAAGAGAGTGTAGAAAGAGCCAATGCCTATGATTTCAGGTCCTATGAGCCGAGGCATTGATCCCACTCCACATAAGGCCCCGATGATGTGGCAAGACCTTTCTGATGAGAAGCGTTGGGAGATGGTAAGATCTGCGAGCATCAAAGAAAAACCCCTGTGCCCAAGCAGGCCCAAGAACCAACAGGATTATGGGCTTGGGTGAGGCATGGGGCTCTATGTGCGCTAGAGACCAGACGACCTGCCCCATATATTCTACAGTACACGAGACCATCAGGGACTCCTGGAGGATCTTAGGGGTGGGAGGAGTCCCAAATCATGACTCAGATTAATTTCCTGGCAGCAGAATTATCTGAACTAAAGGTACATAGAAATGTGACACATTTTTAATGAAAAATACCATAATCAGTAATTACACACATTTAAATAGTTTAAACAGAGAGTGTGTGTGTGTATGTGTGTGTGTGTGTGTGTGTATACATATATGCCTGATTCATCTTGCTGTATACCTTAAACTAATACAACATTGTAAATAAACTATACTCCAATAAAAATATTTTTTTAGATGTTTTCAAATAAAATGTGGAATAAAAATGAAATTAAAATTCCCTGCCCCACCTCCACAGCCCAGACTCCCACCTCCTAGGAACAACCTCCTTCGGCTTTTTTAGCTGCTTCTTCTCAGGCTTACCTCCATAATTCTAAATAAGGTGTTCTTACTATTCCTATAGTTTTTGAGTTTTATACTGTCTAAGAACTTCTCATATAGAAGATAAATTTCATACACACACGCACACTCACACATTTTGTCTCCCTTTTCTCCTCCAAATATATTAATAGTTATATTGCAATTTCATAATTTTGGTTATTAATAGAGCATTTACATTATCATGACTATGCCAATTTTATTCACAGCTGAGCCAAGTAATGTATTGTAATTTCCTTTCTTGAATAATTTTTCTCTAGAATTCATAAGTGCCTCAAAAAAACTTTGCTTACTTTTTTTTATTTATCTATGAACCACTCATTCATTATCAGACTTTCTCACTACACAGTAAGGCTCTCTCTGTGCATTCAAACATTAGGAAGTATGCCATTTTTCTGTCGTTTCTCACTCTGCTGTGTTACACTGGATTGGAACACACTTGTCATTCTGCGGCTTCCTTTCCCCATCAGTCTCACATTTCCCTTTGCACTCATTTCTTGAATTCCTTTTGTTGTTGTTGTTGTTCTTGTGGTTTTATGCTTACTATATTCATTTGCTTCACTTATTTTTTAGAGGTATCTTTTAAAAATATTTATTTAAAAAAAATAAAAATAAAAATGTTTATTTATTTTGGCTGCAATGGGTCTTAGTTGCAGCATGCAAGATCTAGTTCCCCCACCAGGGATAGAACCTGGGATCCCTGCACTGGGAATGCAGAGTCTCAGCCACTGGACCACCAGGGAAGTCCTCCATTGACTTCACTTTTAATGAAGGCTCAGGAAGATGCAGATACTAGTAGAAAATGATACTTTCCAATCTCAGTCTTTTCGAGTAAAGTCATAGCAGCCTCTCAGAAACAGCAGCATCTGAAAAACAAGACCCTGCATGGATGCAACTCCAGTGACCCACATAAGAGAAGCATCTCCTCTAGCTGTTGCTGACTCCAACCATCTGCATGATGCTTGACTCCACAGTCAAATGTAGAGTCCTCTTACACTCTAGTAACACATTGAGTTGGGGCTGTAAATATCACATTATATAAATCCTAACATCATTCTTAAGTTCTGAAAAGGAGTTCTTAGTCATATGGGAAAGTAAGTGCTCACATGATTGTGGGTCATTCATCTCTAAGAACTAAAGCAGCCCCAATGGGTTCTTAGCAGCCCCAGAGTGGGACATTTTGAGCAAAACCACACTGTAATGGATTGAGATACTTAAAATGTGCTGAAATCTATGAGTTCATAAGGACACAGGAAATTAAAACCCCCCAAAACTCCTTGGTTATCTTTGGAGGATGGTCATCCTTATGAAAACGGGTAAATAAAAGGAAAGAATCAAATATCCTGCCTTTTCTGAAAACAGTAACAAAAAGCTGTACTTCAGGTTCAGCAACAGATGGAAAGGGAGAGGCTTGTTTGTTTGTTTTTTTAAAAAAGTTATTTGACTGCAGTGCTGGGTTCTAGTTGTGGCATGCAGGATCTCAGATCTTGATCATAGTATGTGGGATATTTTTTAGTTTCAGTATGTGGGATCTAGTTCTTCACAGTATGGGCCACCAAGACCTGGGTTTGATCCTTGAGTTGGGAAGATCCCCTGGAAAAGGGAATGGCTACCCACTCCTGTATTCTTGCCGGGAGAATCCCATGGACAGAGGAACCTAGTGGGCTACAGTCCATGGGGTCACAAAGAGTTGGACATGACTGGGTGACTTTCACTTTATGTGTGGGATCTAATTCCCTGACCAGGGGTCAAACCTGGGCCCCCTGCATTGGGAGCACAGAGTCTTAGCTACTGGAACACCAGGGAAGTCCTGAGAATTCTTTTTAAAAAAACATCCCCACTAATGTATGCTGCTGCTGCTGCTAAGTCACTTCAGTCGTGTCTGACTCTGTGCGACCCCATAGACGGCAGCCCACCAGGCTCCCCCGTCCCTGGGATTCTCCAGGCAAGAACACTGGAGTGGGTTGCCATTTCCTTCTCCAATGCATGAAAGTGAAAAGTGAAAGTGAAGTCGTTCAGTCGTGCCTGACTCTTAGCGACCCCATGGACTGCAGCCTACCAGGCTCCTCTGTCCATGGGATTTTCCCGGCAAGAGTACTGGAGTGGGGTGCCATTGCCTTCTCCGCACTAATGTCTGAGAAAGGAGCAAATAAGTGCAGCCCCTAAGGAAACAATGGATCCAGGCAATGGTCATCAGCGGTTACTAAAACCAGTTACTGAAAACTGATGGGGATCTTTGTAATGGCGTGGTTGTAATTGCTGAGTATGAGAATGTGTGTCAGGGTCAGTGATAGGGAGTGGTGGGGCCGTGGTAAATCTATCTGAAGTCATTTAAATTCAATGCCAGAGAGAGAAAGGGAGAATGAGAAAGTATGAATCAACACTAGAGACCAAAGAGCATAGGCCTAGGCTATATCCTTTAGCCAAAGTAGTGATCCCCACTGCAGACCTGAAACTATGCTTGAGCCATATCTCAACTTTTTTCCAGAGATATTAATTCAACTTTTGGCCATTTCCACCTCTTGGACAGTCAGTAGAGAATTCTAGCATCTAGTCAGAATGGATTAAAGAATACTATGCTTATTGAACTGACAAAGCAAGAATTGGTAGGAAATGCCCTACCAGGAAAAAGGCAGTCCCTTCGGGAGTCTGTCTGTGTTGATTTAATGATAAAGAATCTGTACACCAAGGGTGTCAGCCAGACCGGAAATTCCTTCTAGTGGAGAGTCAGAAGTGCCCCATTTGGACTGATAGGCTGTGGCCACATTGATTGGCTCCAAAGGGCATCCTTATACACATACAGACAAAGGGCATATCTAAACTTTGCAGTCACTGGAGACTTTCCTGGCCTCTGAAAGGGAGTGGAAGGAAGTGGGTGAAGGGCCTAAGAAAGTGGAAGAAAACTTACCTCTTCTTTCCTCCCTGTGATCAATTGATTTTTATTCAATTTAAAGACAATTCTGAGATTCTTCCTAAATACTAGAGAAATGTCAAAATTTGGTAGAAATTATTTATTTTTTAAAAATGGGATTTTTGCTCTGTTTCAGGATCTTGCCAAAAGGATTATTAATTTACTTGGTGGGTTAGCAGAAAGACTGACTGTATCAACTTCTGCACAGTCAAGAACAAACACTTATTGAGAGTATGATGTAAAGAACCATACCAACCCCTGTGGTAAGACAGTTGTGAGTAAGAGGCAGTTCCCACCCTGCCAGATCTTAAAATATAGATGAAAATCTGAGATTGTAAAATAACACTGTAAGACATAACATGGTAAATGTAAATGACTGTGAAATTAGGAAAGGCAGAGATGGATAGACAAAGCTTCACAAAAGACCCAGGGATTGACTCTAGTTTCGAAGGGTGGTCTGAATTTCAGTAGGCGTTAAAGGGAGAGAAAGCTTTATTCCCATCTAATTCTTCTATGGTATACTAGATGTTTTCAGGGCATGCATGTCTTCATTCCCTCTGAAGAAACTGCTTTGCCCAAAGGATCCTCTAGGCAGTCATGTTTCAATGTCTGCAACCCCCATTCCAGCAGCTTAGGCAAGAGGTGGTTTCCTGTCACTCCCAGTGTAGTCTGCCTAGTACAGCCTGGCTTAGATAGACATTCTGAGCCCACAAAAGTCTTCTTTTTGATAATTTAAATGTAGGAACATAAAAGAGCTCAAGTTAAACAATCCCATGTGTGCTCAGTCATGTCTGACTCTGTGACCCCATGGACTGTAGCCTGCTAGGCTCCTTTGTCCATGGAATTTTCCAGGCAAGAATACTGAAGTGGGTTGCCGTTCCTGACCCAGGGATGAAACTTGCTTCTCTTATGTCTCCTGCATTGGCAGGTGGATTCTTTACCACTAGTACCAACTAGGAAGCCCAAAAGGATGCCATATGTAAGTCAAAGTTAGGAAGGAAAGAGGGTGGTGCCAGGTTACCTTGGAGCACAAGGGCTTTCTGGTTCCTGTAACAGGTCTTCTTATAATCCTCTACCTCTAAGTGACTTGAAGTAAATGCAATGGATAACTGTTCCTTAACAAAATTATCTGATTAAATTCTATGGACAAGATGAATGGAAATAGTAACAAAATTTTTTTCTCTCTTAGCTCTGAGACTGTCTTGGTACAAATACCTTGAAAGTCATTTTAGTAATTATAAGGTGGACATTGGCCTTGCATTTGTATGTGAGAGGATTTGACAAATGGTGTAAGTTAGTCAGAACTTCCCATTTCTCTCTGTTTTACCTCCAACTTCTTTCCCACCCTCCTTTATTTCTTGTCTCACAGATGAAATGAGAGCAATGAGAAATTAGGTGGGAAATAAAATCAAACCAAGTATAGAGTGAACACACAACTGTGTCTGGATGTAGCCTACAAATTTGCTTCTGAGCATCAAAGTACCTGAAGAGAAACCTGGTTAATAACAACCTTTTTAGTATTTCCAATAGAAGCAAAACAGCTGAAGCTCAACAGAAATTTCTCTCAAGGGTCCTCATAAAGGGAATACCATTCTCAACCAGAAGATGACAGGTTCCTCTTACAAAAATCCTGCTAAGGAGGGGATCTCTCCTTGTTTCAAGTATGAAGACTTTGAATGGTTGATTTGATCCAAGCGGCGGGGGGCGGGGGTGGGGGTGGTGGAAATCTAAGGCGGAGAAGACATAACATGCCTAAGAAGAGTGAACGGCTTTCCGGTCCTCAAGGCAATCTTTGATGAATAATATTCCTCACAACTGTATTTTGATAAGAATTAAAGGGCAGAGGACTTCCCTGTAGCTCAAACGGTAAAGAATTTGCCTGTAATGAAGGAGATCAGGGTTCAGTCCTTGGGTGGGGAAGATCCTCTGGAGAAGGGAATGGCAATCCACCCCAGGATTCTTGCCTGGAGAATCCCATGGACAGAGAAGCCTGGCGGGCTACAGTCCATGGGGTCACAAAGAGTCAGATGCAACTGAGAGACTAACACATATAACATATGAAAGTGCAGAGAGGGACTTCCCTGGTGGTGCAGGGATAGAATCTGCTCATCAATGCAGGGGATACGGGTTCAGCCCCTGGTCCAGGAAGATCCCACATGCCTGGAGCACCTAAGCCTGTGCACCACAACTATTAAGACCCACTCTGGAGCTTGCTAGCAGCAATGACCGAGCCTGCATGCTGCAACTACTGAAGCCTGTGAGCCTAGAACCTGTGCAACAGGTTCCCTCTGCAACAAGGGAAGCCACCATTATGAGAATCCTGTGCACTGTGATGAAGAGTAGTCTATGCTCGCTGCAAATAGAGAAAAGCCCATACAAAGCAAGAGAGACCTAGCACGGTAAAAAGATTTAAAAAAAAATTAAGAAAACGGGGAGGTGGCAGAGAGACTGTATCCTGAAGGATAGAAATTGTATACAGCTGACAACAGCAGATGTATATTTCTGACATTTTGGTATTGTGGGCAGTCAATGGTATTAGGGTCATAGTTGGCATCACTTTCTGGAAGCAAGCGACCAATCTTGGGAGAGGAGAAACCAGAAGATCTTCCAGTTTAGGTCAAGTTCTCAGTTGAATGTCTGAGCAGATGTGGGTGTGCTGATGACGTCCTAGAGGCCTGTTGGAGACGGGACTCACTTCCTTTTGGGCTGACCGTGGACTCTGCGGTGTAGACTTTGTGGAAGCCCTTAGGAGCCTGCAGCAGTGTGGGTAATTGTTTACAGCTAAGTAATTTGGTAACATTTCTCGGCAAGTTGTTCTCCATTTTCTTACAATTATGCTAATACAATGTTTATTTTGTCTATTTTTAAATGTGTAGAACATACTGAATGCCTGGCCCTTGTCCATCCAGGAGAAGGCAACGGAAGCACATGAGGAAACTATTATGCAGAGTTTTTTTTTGACAAACTGATTTATTTAAAAATCAACAAAGTGGCTAATGGAACTTCAGGGTAGTAATTTCACATTTATATTACCATTTAATGAGCCCATGTGGTTTCTTTAAAATCTATATTACCTGTGTAAAGAAAACCTATTCATTAGAAGCCCAGTCTCTGATTTCAGTAACAGAGAAAATATTCATATCCCACAGAGACCAATTCTAGTGAGCTTTAAAATTCAAGATATTTAACTTTATGAATATAAGACTTTATTATCAACACTTATTTCCCATGCTGTCAGCTGAAAGAATATGTTGACCACCTATTGTAACTAGTTTAACTGGTAAATGATTGAGATATTAATGGATAAAACAACAGAGTTGTTAATATTTTTTCTAGGAAAACAACTTTCATACTTATATTAGGCATATTTGCAAATAACCATCTTACTATCTGAGGTTTTAGTATATAACTTTATAATTAATTTATAAATAAAAATGTATATGTCAATTCCAATTGGCTAAGTCTCTATTTTTATGTTAAATCATACAAGGAGAAAGTTTACTTGGCCTAATTAATTATCATCAACTTCTCTGTCTCGGCTTTTTGGGTCAGGCTAAGACTAAGTTGTTGACCAGCCTGTGGTTTGGATCCCACTCCTGATCCACTCAGTAATCATCCTTAATTTTTTTGTTTTTGGCTGCCCTACTAGGCATGTGGGATCCCAGTTCCTAGTTCCCCAACCGGGGGTCAAACTGGCACTTCCTGCAGTGGATGCACAGAGTCTAAACCACTGGATCACCCCCTGCGAAGTCCCAATGATCATCCATCCTTTGTTCAAAGAAAAGTCCTGGATCACAGAAAGGGAGTGTGAGCAGGGTGGTTTCTCTCGTAAGAGGATGGAGGAATTGCATGCATCATGATTGATGTATTTCACATTAGAACAGTTCAATCTTCCTATATTATTAACAACATTGATACACAACCTTATTATACACTTGTCAATGTTTTGCACTTGTCCATTAACTTAGGATGAATTTACAAAAGAGTAACTGTTGAGTCAATGGGTATAAAATTTTTTAATTTTGCTACCTATCTTGTCTCATTTTTACCATTATATTTCTCTTGTTCTCTTAATATTTCAATTATTGAACACTGAGAATATAATACTCCCTCTCTTCATGTGTGTAAACATTTAAGAAATGAAAGTTTCACTTCTGTAATTAACTCACAAATATGGTTGAGTCTTATGACCTTTTGCTTTTCCTTTTTTTTTTTCCTGTGAAATTGTTTTTGGAAGAATTTTAATATTATTTTGGGAAATATTCCTATTTCTAGAATTTTTTTTTTTTTTTAACTTCAGGAAAAGTTAAGACAGCTTGACTGCTGCTAGGGAGATTACAATCCAAGAAAGAAGGAAAGATAAAATTCCAGGTGCTCTTTTTTGCTTAATTTCGCAAATTTTGTAAAAGAATAATTAAAAAAAACCCAAAAAACCTCAAACTGGTCTCAGCATGGTGGAACAGCTGACAAAGTTTGAAAAGTTGAGCCTGGCTCTTCTCTCAGGAAAGACTGCCCTGCCTGCCCAAGTGGCTGGTCTGAGGGATCCTGTTTCTGTGGGCATCACTGGTCACAGTTCAAGGAGGAGAATTCTTCCCTGTCCTTTTCTTTGTATTGTTCGTGGTGGAGAGCTTCTCAGATGGAGAGGGCAGAGGAGCATCTGGGCATTTATGCAAAGTAGAGATTTCTGTGTTCCAGTCTCTGAGATAGTCTAACTATGTAGTTCCGGGGCCCAGCGATCTATTCGTTTAAAAAGTTCCTCAGATAACTTGCCCAGGTGCTTGATAAACCACACTTTGAGAAAAATTGCTTTAGGGACTTAATGGGTACTTTTGGGGTGAGAGGAAATGAGAATTAAAAGTTTTCTATTTAAAAAGAGCTTGTTCTATTTTAAAAAATGGTTACGCTACTCTTTGTTTTAGTAAGTCAGTTCTGGGTCTTATCAAGCAACTTTCTTAAAGAGTGTATTGAACTCTGTCTCTCCAATACTTTGCAAACAAGAATGGCAATTGTGCTAAGTCACTTTAGTTTTGTCTGACTCTTTGTGACCCTATGGGACTGGAGCCCAGCTGGGTCCCCTGTCCATGGGATTCTCCAGGTTAGAATGCTGGAGTGAATTGCCATGCCCTGCTCCAAGAGATTTCCCCACCCAGGATCGATCCTGCATTGACAGATGGGTTCTTTACCACTGGCACCACCTGGAAGCCCAAGAATGCAATTGGCCCTTGCTTTTTCCTATTATCCATCCTATTTAATTGACTCCTCTGTCTCATAGTCTTCCATTCCTGAATCCTCTGGTTCTCCTTCTCGACCATGCCAGAATCCACCCAGGAGCTCTACAGTTTCTCCCAATCCTACTTTAGGAATTAGTATTTCGAAAGACTAGTCACAGGTCAAGGAGTATGTGGGGAGGTCATTTGGCTGTCTGCCAGGAAAGGACCCAGCTGATGTTATCTGGGCTAATTAGAGCCTGGCTCTTTGCCTTGAAGGTTCAGATATTTGATTTTGTCAACAAACAAGACTGGATTTGGTCTGTGAGCAGGCAGGTTCACTTTAACCAAAGTCACAGCCAGTGGTACACACAACCAGCCTGCCACGTATTTGTTTGCAGCTAGAAAGGCACTGGAATACTTGCACTCCAGTGCTTTGGGAAGTCTAATCATAATCAGAAGTTGCTCCCTGGGTAAGAAATCAGAATAAAGGAGGTTCAATACATAATTAGCTTTCTGGGTACCTTAAGGCTGGTGCATTCATTGCCACAACTGAGATAGCCTTGCTAATCTTGCTGCCTGGATAGCTTACGAAGGGATACATTTATTTTGTAGATTTGTTCATGCTATCAGTTGTTTTACTCTGACCAGAGTACTGTCCTTCTTCTTCAAAATGACTTTACCTGTCTCTGCTTCCCTTCTTTTTTGTTTTGTTCCTTTCTCTCTTTTTGTATATATTTACAGGTAATCCAGTACTCTTGTCTGGAAAATCCCATGAACTGATAAGCCTGGTAGGCTACAGTCCATGGGGTGGCAAAGAGTCGGATACGACTGAGCGACTTCACCTCATAGGTAATTTTTATTATCGTTTTCCCAAGTTATACTTTAGAGTAGGATGTAAGTGATGCAGTTTACAATTACTGGGTCAGGAGCTTCCTAGTTGTGTCCTAATGTTTCTGCACTGCTCCCAGTTTCCTCTTGATTCTCATCTTGACACTGCAAACAGACTTTACTATTTGTATCGTGTTACAGAAGAAAACCTATTTTCTATAATTAGAGAGCTATGTTGTCCAATATGGTAGCCACTAGCCACACGTGGTGGCTATTTAGATGTATTTTAATAATTTGGGGAATTCCCTGGTAGTTCAGTGGTTAGGGCTCTGAGCTTTCACTGCCAAGGGCACAGATTCAATCCCTGTTCAGGGAACTAAGATCTACTGGACAACACAGATATAGGACATATCCATCATTGCAGGACGTTCTTATTCAACAGTACTGGTCCACAGACTCCTACATTTAAGTGAGAGGATCCTTAAATATCTCATATGCCAAAGACAAAAGAAAAAATAGGGTGTTTTTTAAATTGTTGGCTTGGTTTGGTTTGGTTTGGTTGAGGACTCAATTGCTAATTAGATTTGGCATTTTATAACTAAGTCCAGTGATACATAAAATTGCAGTGTGTGGGTCTTTCTGCCACTCCTGCAACCTCCTACATCGTCTTCAGACTTCCCAGTACAAAGTAACAGAAACCTACTCTGACTAGCTCAAGTGAAAAAGGGGATTCAGTTCAAAGCTGCAGGATCATCCAAGGACAGGAGAACAGCTCAGCCTGGAACCAAACTAGAACCTAAGACTTAGGTGTTATCAGCACTCCATCTGCTCCTCTCTTTGGACCTGCCTCATTTTGGCTTCTCTCTGTAGACCAGCTTACACTGCTTTTCTCCATGATACAGCAAGTGTGACCACCAATAGCTCCTGAGATTATATTTCCTCCACTCAATAGGCCAGCTAAGCTGAGGCTAGACTCTTTCAGGGCTCATTCCAATCATCTTTGGGAAGGTGTTCATTGGCCTAGCTTGGCTCAGGTGTCTGTTCCTGGTCCAACTGGCTGTGGCTGGGGGCAAGGTCAACTATAGCCACATGAAGCCTTGCTTCCATTGCCATGTGGTTTACAGGGTGAGACAGAAGCCAGATCAAGACACAGAGCTTGGCAGCCCACCCCCTGGGAGGCCACTACAAGTCTCATTCTATTTTTTGGTGGCCCAAGACTCCCCTCTTTAGTCATTCACCTGAGCTTCCCTGAGAAAATAAAGAATGGAAACTTCACTGATTGGGGGTCAGATGCATTTAGTTCTAACCCCTGCTCTGTTACTGATCAGCAAAGTGGTTTGGCACATGACCTAAACTCTGTCTCAATTTCTCTCTATTAAGAAGGAAATTTTTTGTACGGATCTCAAAGGAAAGTAAGTACTGAGAGCTCTATAGTCCAGCACTGCCTATACACTAGACAATACCTCTCAACTTGCAGGTTTTGAATTATAGCTTGGCAACATCAGGGGGTTATTTATGACTCCTCTCTTTTTTTTTTGGAAACTCCCCCCCCACATCCCGCCCCCCCAGCACACACACATTTGCAGCAAGTCAAACTTCTCTAAATTCTCTAAACACTCATGAAATTTCCAGAATTGATGACAAAATACTTAATATATCTGTTACATTGATTTTCGAGTTTACTGAAACTTAAGCTGAAGATGCAAACATCTGTGGCATCACTTTTTTTTACTTTTACCCTTTCCAGCTATTCCTTTTTGCTTTCTTCCTCTTACTTCCATTTCAACTTCACAGAGCCCAAGTTAAAATCTGAAGAAAAGAATTGCTCTATGACATTCAGGAAGAGGAAGTTACTCATTTTTAAACATCTGGTTCTCATCTTATTTAAAATGGGAATTGGAATCTTGTAGACCCAATATTGATTTGGCAGTTAAGAGGAGAATGAAGTCCTAAGGAGGAAGTCTAGTCAGTGAGGGGGAAGGAACTTTGCACTGGCAGAAATAGTAGCATTAAACTAATAAGGGGAGTAAAGTGCAAGGGAGGAGGATTGGTAGGAAAAAGATAAAAGTGCTCTGAGAAAGTTAAAGAGCATCATCATCATCATCATCATTGTGACAAGTAGAAATCAATGAAAAGCTACAGGAAAAAATGAGATGGGAAAAAAATAGTTGCGATTCTTTTGTGAAACTGAAGAAACTTGTAGCATCTGACTTGTTTAAAAATATTTCAAACAAATAATTGTTGATATTTAAAAAAAATATTTGTCATTGTGGATCAAGGAAGCAAGAAGAAGAGAACCATCTAGCTTAACTAGTTTCTCTTTCTAATGGAAAAGAACAGAAAGTATAAATGAAAACAGAAGCCTGTTGCTATGCTTGATAAACATTTGACTTTTCTTCCCCATACTTCATAAAACTAAAATAGAATTTACATTGAACATTTGCACTTCACCCTATCTTTTTTGCTTCCATGTTCTTCGTAATTAATATTAGTATGACAAGTTTGCGAAAGTTGTTCAGTTGTGTCCAATTCTTTGTGACCCCATGGACTGTAGCCGATCAGCCTCCTCTATCCATGGAATTCTCCAGGCAAGAATAATGGAGTGGGTTGCCATTCCCTTCTCAGCGAACCCAGGTTGCTCACATTGCAGTCAGATTCTTTACCGTCTGAGCCACCGGGGAGGCCTATTATATTAATAGGCTGTATTAGTACGTCACTATCAATAGATCATCAAATGGAGACAAGAAGAAAGCATTTGCCTCAAACCATTTATCAGATCAGAAGGCAGAACTGGTCTTCAAATTTATAACCTTTAAATTCTTGGCTTATATTAATTGTGACATCTATTACTACTGAATTAGAAATTCTAGACCACCCAGTACCAGTTAGTTTGCATCTTGCATCTGTGCTGCTTAATGGAAATTAAGAATGCGTTAAGGCCACCATAGCCCCCTCTGTACCCCCAATCCTAATAATTTGGAATTTTAACATGCACACAGACTCACATTCACACTGTGGTCTTGCTCAGCTCTTACTGACAGCCAACATGGTAGGAGGGGACCATGCAAAACCAATGTAATAGCTATTTACTAACCAATACTTAAACTTACTTTTCTACAGTGATGAAGACCATCTGCATGTTGGGATTACAATATTCATCACCAGGCTTCCCTGGTGCCTCAGTCAGGTAGAGTCTGCCTGCAGTGTTTGAGACCTGGGTTCAATCCCTGGATTGGGAAGATCCCCTGGAGGAGGAAATGGCAACCCACTCCAGTATTCCTGCCTGGAGAATTCCATAGACAGATGAGCCTGGCAGGCTACAGTCCATGGTGGGGTCACAAAGAGTTGGACAGGACTGAGTGACTAACACTTCATTACCTCACCATGATTATTTTTTCTAGGGCCTGTGTTCTCTGGGTCCATTCAATTCTGTTTCTGAGATAAAGAACCATTATCATTTGTTTCAGGGCTTTTTGTTTTATGTTACACAATCAATTTTACTGATAATTTCTGAAAATCCTGAAGTAGGCTTGCAAAACCCTTGTACCTTCCCACCTGCATCAAATCTATGCAAAGGTACCCTGCTCAGTTTCACTTGAGTTCTAACCTGTACCTTTGATACCAAGGCCTTAGGAATCAAGGGAAAAGTGAATTTTAATTTGGTACATTTTGTACTTTGATGAAAAATGAAAAAAAAAAAAAGAAAGTCCTCAAAGCCTGACGGGGTCTAGTCACATGTGCCTGTCACTATTTCTCAAACCACTGTACACAAAACTACAGGCACAAAAGGTCCTTCACTCAAAAAACAGATTCCTGGGGAAAGCAAATCAGAAGAACAGGGGAGAGGATAAAATGTTTGATTTTTCAAGTCTATTTACTGTCCAGTTGATTCTGCTGCTTAGGCCTTTGATTGTGCTACCAAGTAATTATTTCTGCGGTTGATAAAATGAGTACTGTATATTTATTTATCATTAACTGCAGTTTGAAATCACTTTAAAAAAAGATCTGTCATTTTGGCTTCTAAAATTGGTTTCTTTTCTCTAGACACGAGCCAAGTGCCCAGGGCTGACCAGACTGCCCATTGTCAAGACTGTCCAGTCTCCCACACTAGACCTTCAGCCAGGCCTTCTGACTATTCTCGAGGTTAGAAAACCTGTCCCCCCGTCTCGCAGATGCTGTTCTCCCCGCACCGGCTCTGCACAGAACATCATTATCTTTGCTGAGCTTCTGTCTCTATGGCAATAACAGATGGGAAGTGCTGCGGAATTATTCATGTTCTGGATAGGAGGCAGTCAAGGAGGGGAAGGTGGGGGGTGGGAGAGGGGGCACGACCTGGGAGCCCGGCGATGGGGGTGGGAGGAATGGAACTTGGGTGTGCAGGGAATGAGAGGCTTGTAAGCCTCGGGTAGGCCCGTTGGGAGGAAAAGAGGGAAAAAAAAAAAATCTATGAGCACAGGCGCATTCCCAGTCGCTGGCTCCAAATGTGGATCCCATGAGTGACCTCGAAGCAGTAAAACCAGAAGAAATTGGACGAAGATGCGCAAAAAGGGGAAAAAATCGGGGGGGGGGGGGAGGGCGGGGCTGGGGGGGGGCACAATGCCAAGTCTTCTGAATTCGGTGCATTGAGATCTGGGGTACTATTTCAGTTCCTAATTTTGCGGTAGGGTGGAAAAAAGGGGTTTTTCTTGGTGTTTCGAAATATCACGGAGCAGCTCGGCAGAGTTCAATATGCTAATCGACGACAGCAGAACCGCGACAAGGGAGACGGCTCTGTTCGGCCCCAAGGGTCACAGCCGAAAGCGCTTCGGTCATCGCTTTCCTCGTCTCATCTCCTGTTCGCCTCCAAAACAAAATCCTAAACCCCTCAGGAAACACTGTAGAAGCATGTAATTTCTAGCTCCCTTTTGGAACCGAGAGAGCAGTCTGGTGAGGGGGTAGGGGGAGGGAGGCTGAGAAGTAGAGACAAAAATGTTTTCTCTCGGTTTTGCCAGAACTTCTGCCAGCCCTCCAGCCTGGCCCGATGGCGGAGAAGGTCAGCCCAGGGAAGGCGTCTGGGCGGAGGCCGCCCAGGCAAGGCGGGGGCCGCCGGGGTGGGGCGGAGCGCAGCGCAGCGCAGCGCCGGCAGCTGGCGGGGCGGCCCTCGGGCGGGAGGCCCCGCGGGGGTGGGGGGCAGCCCCCGCGCGTAGGGCCCACACGGGGGGCGCGGCTGGGCGGCCGCCACCCGGCTGCCTCCGGGGCGGGGCGGCCCAGCTGCGGCCCCGCGGGGGGAGGGTCGCCTGTGCCTGACCTCGGGCCGCGGCGCTCGGCCGGGCGGGCCTTGCCTCCGCCCTGCCGGCTGCTGGGGTCGCGCACAGTGCACCGCGCGGTCGCCCTGCCCCCCTCTCTCCGTGTCGCGCGGCGGCCGAGCGACCAGGGCGCCCCCGGGTCTGGCCCGTCTCCACGGAGCAGCGGGTGGGGCGGGGGCGGGGCGGTGGCGGCCCCAGACAGCCGGCTAGGCGACTCGAGGAAGGAAGGAGGGAGGGCGGCGGTGGGGGTGGGGCGGGGAGGGAACATCCTGTCTGCGCCGGGTGCACCGCAGACAGCGCCGCGCGCCAGCCGCCCAGACGGCGCGCGGGGCCAGGAGCGCCGAGCGCGCGCCTGGGGGGAGGGGCGCGCGCGCCAGACGACGGGCTGGGGGAGCCCTAGGGAGCCACTATAGGGCAGACGGCGCGCGCGTCCCCGAGGGGCTAGGAGCCGCGAGGCGGCGGCGGCGGCGGGCTCGCGCGCGCGGTGCCGCCGCTGGCTCAGTTCTCCTCCCCTCCCCTCCCCCCCCGCCGCCCTCGCTCTCCCCCGGGCGGCCGGAGACGGCGGCGGCGTCTGCGGGAAGCCGTGTGTCTCCGCAGTGACGTGGGCGGGCCGAGGGCTCGGTGACGTCAGAGGGCTGTGTGTAGCGATGTGTGTGGGGTTCGGAGCGGCGCCGGCACAGCCAAGGGGAGCGGGCGAGCGGCGGCGGCGGCGGCGGGCACAGGTGCGGCCTCGGCTCGCGGGGGGGGGGGGGGGGGGGGGCGGACGCGGCGGTAGACTAGGGGCGCGCGGCTCCCAGGGCGCCCGACGGTGGCGCCGGGCGTCAAGGGGAGTTAACAAAGCTCGTCGGGCTTCCTCGGGAGCGGAGGCCGTAGTCGGGGGTCCGGATGCTCGGGTCCCGGGTGGGGTCGGGGCCACGGGGGGGCGCGGGCCGGGTGTCCCACGGCGGGTCATGCCTCGCTGATCCCGGGTGATGGGCGCGGGCAGGGGCCAGGTGCTGCACTTGACTGGACCCGTCGGGACTCCGGACCCCGGACTCCCGTCACTGTCCCCTTCCGCCCCCCGCCGCCCGTCTGCGCTCCGCGGGGATGCCCCGGGCTCGACCCGGTAGGTCGGCACTCAGCGACTGGGAGGTCCCGGCTCGGCGCCCCTCCCGCCCGCTGACCCCTCTCTCCTCTGCCCTGGGCAGGCGAGGGGAGGGGCAGCCTTACGGGTGCTGGGGTAACACCCGAGAACTTCCCGGGGAGAGGGTGCGCGGGGGATTTCCACAGTCCTGCCTGCGGCCCCCTTAGCGGGGCGGTGTTGGGAGGGCACCGGGGTGTTCCGAGACTGCGGAGGGGGGGGGGCGGGGTTGGGGGGGACTCCTTTTCTTTCACTTCCCACTACCCGCTTGCAAGCCCGAGGCGTCCCGGGTCCCTTGCCCTCCTCTCCCCGCCTCCGCCTCGGGTTTAAGGTGGGTGAGTGGCTTTGCGTGGGCCGAGGATTTCAGGGTTTGAGGGCTCCCCATTCTAAGTCATGCCTCCTGCCCTCTTCCTTGGCCTGCGTAGGCTGAGGTGTTCCTGTGGTGGGCGAAAGTCAGTACGTTGGCTAGTGGCCTTGGTACTTAACCCTTCGGGTCTGTTTTAAGGTAAATTGCTGGGAGTTTGGCTGGCAGAAATTTCTGTTTACTGGATTTCTTTTGGATTTTCTCTCAAGAAGGAAGTGGAAGAAGAAGCTTTGCTTTTTCCCTCTTCCTCCATTTGCATTCTTTGTGAGGTCTGTCTGCCTTGTGCTTTTTGTCCCGGATTAGTCTTATTCAAGGATGGAGATTCCCAGGAGTGGAGTCTATAGCTTTTGGCTTCCATTAAGCAAATTCGCTAACCTTTTAAAGGGAACGTTAATTTTTGCCTACAGCCATTCCAGAAAAATAACATACACTGACTAGATGAATTATGCACTTAAGATTGTGACTTGCGTGTAGTAGATGTGTTATAACTGGTATTTGATTTTTAGTTGAAACTGGTGGGTTTTTTGTTTGTTTTTGTTTTTTAATTAAGAGGTGAAGTAATAGGTTATTTTAGTTAAAATAGGTTATTTTACTTAAAATCGCATAACTGAGGGAAAAAACCTCTAGTATTGAGTTTTGGGTGAGATGATCTGTTTAAGGTTTTTCCTTTTCTGGGTTGGAGTAATCCTCTCCCTTTTGAGGAATATTACTGCTCCCTTTACTCATTCGCCAATTGCTTTCCTATTTAAATGAAGGTACTTCTAATTAACTGGTGTTAGATTTAAAGAAATCACTCAAGTGTCACCTTTGGTAAAGTGAACTCAGTTTAAGATTAAGAAACTAGTTTCAAACTGACCCTTTGGCCTCTGGAACAAATTCAAATGTAACTCTTCCCCAACCCCCTTCTCTTCCAGATTAATTAAAAGAAGAATGAACAGTAATCCTTGAAGATAAATGGGCAGATTTTTCTTTAGGTTTCATTTTTAATCACAGAAATTCAAGTGGAGTCAGAGTCTCTTGTTACTGGTGTGAGGGTTTATTCAAGCCTTCATTTTGTCCACACAGACCAACAGATCATCATTTTTAGAGAAGATATCCCCGCGCCTCCCCCCCCCCCCATTTTTTGATGTCCTTGGTGCCAATTTTTGGGTGTTGTGCCTAAAACCAAACCAAACTGTTGCATTGAACATGGACATCTTGAATTGAGAGAAGTGATAACTTTATTTTAGTACATATACCTGGAGATTAAAAAAAAACAAAACAAAAAGGTTTCCTTGGAGCTGTGCCTCTTAAAATTATTTTCGTTGCTATTAGACATAATTTTTTTATAGCACTGGTAGTGCTAATACTGAAGTATTAGCAGAACCAAACAAAGTTGCAAAATCTATTGAGTAGTGTAGGGATCTCTTTGGAAATTCAAATTTTCTTTGAGAATAAGTTACCATAAGTATTGGTATACATCAACTCTCTCTCTTAAAATAAGCAACTAAATAATAATGCAAATTTCACACTTACTTGTTTAACACAATAGTTTTTAGCAATGGAAAACCTACAGACGAATTTTTCTTTGGTTCAGAGCGCAAATAAAAAATTGAATGGGATGGAAGATGATGGCAGCCCTCCAGTGAAAAAGATGATGACAGACATTCATGCAAATGGAAAAATGATGATAAACAAGTTGCCAGCAGTAAAGAAGGAACACTTGGATGACTATGAGGCACCAATGGAAACCGACGAAGAGCATGTCAAGAGGACCTGCCCCTCTGTGCCTGAACCTTTACATTTAAATCCTAGTTTGAAACATACTTTGGCCCAATTCCACTTAAGTAGTCAGAGCTCTTTGGGTGGACCAGCAGCCTTTTCTGCTCGGTATTCCCAAGAAAGCATGTCACCTACGGTATTTCTGCCTCTTCCATCTCCTCAGGTTCTTCCTGGTCCACTGCTCATCCCTTCTGATAGCTCCACAGAACTCACCCAGACTATGTTGGAAGGGGAGTCTATTTCTTGTTTTCAGGTTGGAGGAGAAAAGAGACTCTGTTTGCCCCAAGTCCTAAATTCTGTTCTCCGAGAATTTTCACTCCAACAAATAAATACAGTGTGTGATGAATTATACATCTATTGCTCAAGATGTACCTCAGACCAGCTTCATATCTTAAAGGTCCTGGGAATACTTCCATTCAATGCCCCATCCTGTGGGCTGATCACATTAACTGATGCACAAAGACTATGTAATGCTTTATTGCGGCCACGCACCTTTCCTCAAAATGGTAGTATACTACCTGCAAAAAACTCATTGGCCCAGTTGAAGGAAACTGGCAGTGCCTTTGAAGTGGAACATGAATGCTTGGGCAAATGTCAGGGTTTATTTGCACCCCAGTTTTATGTTCAGCCAGATGCTCCATGTATTCAGTGTCTGGAGTGCTGTGGAATGTTTGCACCCCAGACATTTGTGATGCATTCTCACAGATCGCCGGACAAAAGGACTTGCCACTGGGGCTTTGAATCAGCCAAATGGCATTGCTATCTTCATGTGAACCAAAAATACTTGGGGACACCTGAAGAAAAGAAACTGAAGATAATTTTAGAAGAAATGAAGGAGAAATTTAGCATGAGGAACGGGAAGAGGACTCAATCCAAGGCAAGTTTTTTTTTTTCTTTTAAATAGCAATTTTGTACACTGGTAATGGTGTACTTTGAAATTGTCTATTTAGAATATAACAAAGTATTACTGCTCATTCAACAACAGCAAAAAATATTGATCTGTATAATATGTTTGTATTACACGTTTTTAGGCTGTGAAGTGCTGTCCTGTGTGTGTGCTCATTTGATGTTCCAAACAACCTGCTGAGAGAAATGGGATTATTCCCATTTTACAGATAAAGAGAATGAGGCTCAGAGAGATCAAGTGACTTTCCCAAGGTTATATAAGCAGGGAGTGGAGGATTTGGGGCTTTTTTCTCGAGTCCGCTTTCTTTTTCACACATTTTGCCTCTTGATGACTGAATCAGTTGTTTTCTTAGGATTCTTAGTTTACACTTTGGTCTTATCTCCATTTGCAAATGGTGTATAGCTAGCCAAAACAATTCTGGTGATGGTCTCCAAACAGCATTTTTCAAAGGTATATTTAGGATCTCTTGACATTGTTTCTGTAATTGAATATTCAGACTTCATCAATATTGGAAACAAATGCAGAAGACAGATTGATCTGAAGACTTTGTGATTCTAGTCGCCAAGGTTTTTTTAAAGAGAGGAATAATTTAAAAAGTTGTGACAGAATAAAGATTATTCTAGATTAAATAAATATGAATATAAAAACTTATCAGCAAAGAGATTTTAAAGTTATTAATTTCTCACTGCATTATTTGGTAGGCTAAATGAGTGTCTTTATTCCAAGAGTTTGAATGCCTGGCTAATAAGATTTAGGCTATTAAATATTCAGTGTGTGGATCTGGTTTTAAAATATTTTCCTACTTGAAAATCAGTATAATAGCTAACACTGTTAAAACGTACCAAGCATTGTTCTTGAACAGTTTTACACACATAATTTTATTTTATTGGTACCACAAAAAAGTTGGCTGTATTTCATCTTAAAAATCTAATCTTTCCACTGTTAATTACCTTTTATTCCTTGAAAGAGTCTATCTTTTCTCCTCACAGAAGAAATGAATGAAGTGTACTAAATGACCAAAGGTTATTTATAGCAAGACTAGAGCTTAGACAAGAACCTAAGGTTTGGTGTCCTGTCCTTCAATAGGATATCTTTCCCTGTTGGGGGAAATTTAGTTACAATGTAGGTCTAAGACAGTGATTTGCTTCTGAAGCCCAGTGAAGATACTTTCAGACTTGAATTCTGGGTAGTTTGCTCCTTGCTGAATCCAAAGCATCAGTACTTTGAAATTCCTTGCCTGTGGCTACTAGATAAGTTTATATTGTTCTGGTGCCATTATTAACTGATTTTAAAGCATAGTTGGCCTCACGCCAGTTCTCACGTTGTTGGACTTGCTTACAACTGGCCTGGTCACAGCTGAAGATTGTGCTTATTATATTATTAGAATTGTCTATATTCTCAAAATGTGGAATGCCCCCCTTAATATTTATGGTATTTTGCCCTAACCTGACTAGAACTCTTACATGTCTGTAGGTGGCCGCATTATTTGCTAGATGTTCTTGGTCTGATCTTGATTGCTCTGACATAAGCATTTTGGGGATAAACTGCTTTGTGTAATGTTCCTGCTCTGTGTTTATGAGAAAAAAATACCTGAGAACCATGATAAAGGTTAAAAAAAAAGGTGATGAATTTACTTAACTGAAACTGAATGTGCTGGGGTTTGGTTAAAATTGAAACCGTCCTTCATCTGGATGTAGTCCTTTTATTGTATCAGAATTTATTAGTTTGAATTCAGTTTATATTTGGGGAAGATGTGAGATTTTTTTTGCCATCTTTTTACTATGTTATTTTTTGCAGTATTTGCTACAATGTTTTTGGCATATTTTGGTATTTTTTTCTAATTTAATGTGAATTTTAAGCAATTTAAGAGAATTTAAGAAAATTTCCAATAATCAAACTTTTCAGAAAGAAGTTTGGGGGGAGTTCATGTATAGTAATGTGTGCTTGCCAATTCACATTTTGGAAATACGTTCCTCAAAACTTGTTAAAGTATTTCTTTTTTGAAGTTCAGGTGAGAGACCAGTCCCAGATGGGTTGCATGCTCTTGGCTGTGTAACTTATAAAGACAGTAGAATCAGGAATTGAATGCAGGTCTTCTGACTTGAAGTCTAGAAATTTTCACTACTTTTCCCTAAAGCACACTCCATAGCAGAAACTGGATTTTGAGAAACTTTAACTTTTCTTGTCAACTTACCTTCGTATAATGGTTCTTAAGCTCTCTATTAACTTTTATATAGTCTAAGGCTAAGGTATTTTACTGGGAAGGAAGTAAGGAGAGCGTCTTTTGACTGGGGAACATTTTTCATTATCTTCTGTGAGTCATTGAATTAGTTGCCCAACAAACCAAATAGATCCAGAAGGAAGATCATTTTAAAAAGTCAAAACAGACTTTAAAAAAAAATTAAAAAAAAAATTAAAGAATAACCTACCATATAGCTCAAGGAACTCTGCTCAATGTTACATAGCAGCCGGGGTGGGAGGAGAGTTTGGGGGAGAAAGGATACATGGATATGTATGGCTGAGTCCTTTTGCCACCAGCTTGAAACTATCAAAACATTGTTAATCAGTTATGCTCCAGTACAAAACAAAAAGTTTAAAGTGCTTAAAAAATTAAAGGATATACTAAATATATTAAGTTTTTATCTAAAGGGCTTTAGGTTTAATCTGAACACTAATGTAATTGGGTATGTTTAGTTAAAGAGTAGATTTTTGTTTTTAAAAAAACCCCCTCAAACTCAGTAGACAATTGTTTGAAATGTAGCAACTGTTAAATTATTTCTAAGGATGAAAGTTATATTAGTAATGGTCACCAAACTATTTATATAACTATATTGACTTTGCATAGTTAGGACTTAGATGAGAGAAATAAGTGGGATATGGTCAGTGTTCTAAGTGGAGAACTGACTATTCTTTGCAGACACCAGAGATAACAGTATTTTGAACTCTTTCTTAGGTCACCACAAGAAATAATACTTGATATTAGATCTGCCTAGCTTGCTTCGCAAAATGGTGTTATAAAAACTAAACTACCTCTTCATAAAAACAAAAACAAAAACTAAACTACCTCTTCATATCATTTGAGTTTTTTATGTTTTTATTAGAAAAATGATTATAGTATTTTACAGGGTGCAAGAATATATGCAAGAATATAATTTTTGATTCTTTTCCAAGCTTCCAGTGTTGTTTGATCTAATTCTGATTTTGTTGAATGTTCCTATCTGGAAAAAGGTTTGCCAAGCAAACTGATCATTTGTAAATAAAATTTGAAGGGTAATGTTTACTTTAGATTATTTTCAAGCACATTAGAGAAACCTATTTGTAGTCAGTTGATAAGATCTTTATAGGTGATTCTTTCCTGTTACAGCATGTGGCCAACAATCTCCAGTTCACTAAGTAAAGATGATTTATGCCCTTATTTTTTTTTTAGGAGTTAAAATTTAGATTTCTAGCATTTCGACTTGACTGTAAAATAGTGTAGGGTTTACTCTACTTAGGGAAAAGGCCCTATGAATTATCTGTGATGCGAATAGATTACCTAAAGATATCAGCTTAGAAGTTTTCCTCTTAAAGTCTACGCAACATTTCACTTTTTTTTTTTTAGTTTTGCATTTTTCTTACAGTTCATTTCTGTAGAGGTCATTTGGAATAATAATACTACAAAAACTTTCTCCCCTCTTGTAAGCTACTTTTGAGAGCTACTTTTGTTTAGAAGGTGTGTTTCTTTGTACAAACCTAAATGAGGGAAGGAAATAAACTAGAGAGGATGGGTCACTAGAAGAGTTGTGTTGGGACAAAATATATAACAGTAATAATTGTGATAGATGTGATGGTACTTTGTTACATCAGAGGCATAGTTTGCATTTAATGATTAGCATAAACTTTTATCGAGTGGTGGTAAGGTCAGAATCTAATGAAGTGTTTGTGCTCATAGAAAGGACCAGTATGAATATTTTTGTCTGACTTTCTGAAATTAACAACTATCTTATTGAGTTAAGAGGCTCCTGTTTTCCCAGAATTTAGTCTGGTGTTTGGCATGTCAGTTACTCAGGGAAAAGGAAACTTTTAAACTGAACAAATTTTTAAGAGAGAACGCTGTATTTTAGAATAATTGGGATTTTTTTTTTTCTTGAAAAATGATAGTTTAACCCTTAACAAACGTAATTTGCAAGTAAACTATTGAATAAGACACCTGATCAAATGAGGGAATGGATGTAAAAGTATTTTCAAAGTTGAGTCTAGAAACATACGATGATACTTCAAACTATTATTGAAATATTTACTAATATGTAATTTTGGATTTTTCCTTTCCCCACTTGCTTGATTTATCTAGAATTATCTGAAGGTATTTTTAAGTAAGATAACTGAGTATTGGGCTCAAATGTATCTCACATTAATGGTTTGTACGTAGTAATTATACTAGTTGGATATTTGTTTACTTACCAGAATGAAGTTTGCAAGAAGAAAGTACAAAACACGTTTGTTATAAAATATGTTATTAGGGACATTTCAAGTGGAATCATTAGAATGGCTTTGGGAATAGTGCCCCCTTATGGTTTAGAAATACAGTCTATTCATTTTTATCATTAAAAAATGGTAGAACATTTTCAAATGTTAACATTTTTAAAAAGGCTTCTGATAAAAAACTTTATCCTTTTGGTCTGAGAAATGGGGAAAAACTCCAAGGAAATCAAGTCTCCTTAAGAAACTTCAAGGAAGAAAAGGGATAGGCCTGAATCAGTGCATAGTCAGCCAAATAGTGTTCTCGTAGCTATGCATGTTATAATTTATGTCGGTTGAGAATAAGGAGGAAAGCAAGAATTGGATAATTTTATTGCCTTTAAAACTCCGAAAGCAGAACATATGGAGCCAGAACTCAATTTGATCAAATAAAGAGGTAAAATTAGTTTGGGAATATGTATTTTGTCCATGTGTAAAATTTTGCTCTTTTGAGGTTTCATGTATGCTACATATACATTAAGGTAATGTAAGGATTTTATTTGACTACAAAAAAACCTAAAGAATATATAATTAAACTTTAACCATTTTTAAGGGTGTGGTTTAGTTCCATCACTAAATAAAGTAGTCCAGCCCCATGTTAGGCGGAAAGAGGAATGAATAGGACAGATGTAAAGTTAGTTTCCCTGGAGGGGGCCGTGGTGGCCCATTCCAGCATTCTTGCCTGGGGAGTCCTGTGGATGGAGGACCTTGCGTGCTGTAGTCCATGGGGTTGTGAAGAGTCAGCCGTGACTGAAGTGAATGAGCACACACACACACAGTTAGTTTAAAACTCATTTTGATTCCGAAACTTAGAAATGGATCACAGAAGAGTGTGTGCAAAGACTAGCTGGAGGAGGCTCCCTAGGGCAGGGATTCATCTTGTAGTTTATAAATGTAGAAGGTGGTAGATGCTTAACAAAGGTTTGGATAAAACTGAATGAAAAGTCCTAGTAGCCGTAGAAAGCTCCCAGTGATTTTCAAGGAGGAAAACAGTTTAGTTTTAAAAGCAATACAGCATTTTGTTTTTATTTGTGGTATTGAATTTATCTTACAATTTCAAATAGCTTAAAAGTATGTATTTTGATTATCTTATGGGGACAAAGAATACAAAAATTAAAGAAACTTAACTAAAAATCACTTTGGTACATAAAACAGGGCTTTTACACCTTTTTGAAAAGGTTTTTTGGTGTGATTATGGAAGCGCTATAGGCCCATTATAGTACATCCTAAAAAAAGTGCAAAGAAGAAAACAGAATTTTCTCATCATTTCACCATGGCGTGATAAACCACCATTGGGATTTATTCCTTTATATCTGTAATGCTTTGTGTTACAGGTCTGCGCAAAATCATCTGTAGAGTGCACTTGTTAATTTAGGACTAATTGTTGAAATAATACATTTGGACAAACTGGAGAACTTGCACTTAGAGCGGCAGTCATAAAATTGCAGTTTTTCGTCTATATACCCTTTCCCATCTGGGGTTCTCTGAAGAGAATTAAGCCCTTTAGAAAGATTGTAGATAGTGCTGTTCTAAGTACTTTGGAGAAAAGTTCATTTAATGCATACAATGGAAACTTGGCAGAATTTAGGCTTAGTTCTCTTGAGAACCTCAGTTGAGAAGGATGGGAGGATGTAAAGAAGTCAATTTAGTGGGTCATCAGCACTTTAAAAATACATGAAATAAAAAAAAATTAAAAAATACATGAAATAGAGTAAGGTTTTAAAAGTGCAATCTATTGCACATAGTAAAATAATTTACATTCTGATGTTAATTTACATTATTTGAAGGTCAAAATAATCTTAGTTTTTTAAAAGCGTATATGCTGAAATGGGATAGAAAAGCAACAATCTATCTACATTTACATAGATTAACTTTTGACAGATAGTTAGTGAAAAGATGTATATGGCATGTAAATTTTCAAATAATTTGCAATATTAAGTGAACTAGACACCATAGAATTCCACTGTAAAGAAGTTAATTTTTTTTAAGTCCCGGAAATTAACAGGATTTTTATTAGTTTGTTCTAATGGAAAAGGGAGTGATGTCATACTACTGATTATTACATGTCTTTTGTTTCCATGAAGGATTTAAATGATAACTGCACATAAGAATGTGAGCCTTTGCTTTTCCTGTGAGAGTTTTTAAGCACTTTAAACCTAAAATTGGCTTTGTGAGGTAGATGATACCATTTTGTAGGGTTGAGTAGCAGGAGACATTGCTGATTGCTGCTTGTTGTGGTTGTTGCTTAGTTTCCACGTTGTGTCTGATTCTTTGGGATTCTGTGGACTGCCAGACTCCTCTGTTCATGGGATTTCCCAGGTGTGGGTTGCAGTTTCCTTCTTCTGGGGATCTTCCACATCCAGGGATCAAATCCGTGTCTCCTGCATTGGCAGGCGAATTCTTTAACCGCTGAGCCACTGGGGAAGCCCATGATTTCCTGCAGATCATCTTTGATAAGTTAGTGGAAGTTCTTAGATCGTGTTACAGGTTTGTATCAGGTTGATTAATAAATTAATCATTACAGTGATTATTTTTACAGTGAAATGAGGCACAAAACTAAGTCTTAAAATCTCTTAAGTACCTATTGCTACCTTGTAACACTATTCCTATTTCAGTTGTTGAAACACTCATTCACAGCATGTTGAAAGTATTGAGGAAACCTGATCCTATTTTGAGAGATTCAGTTTCTTTCAGAAAGAGTATGTTGGCAGCAGTCTGATAGAGTGGTAGGGTGTCTTGTGTCCTGAAATCATTTATAGACCACTTGAATGTCTTATTATTATATATAATAAAGGGAACTTGGCAGGGATATTTGCTTTATACCTAAGGAGTATTGCTTAACAGTGAGTTCAGTCTTGTATTTACTAAGGTTGCTAACAATTTATGTTTGGCTTGTACAAAATAATGTGTATTTAATATGCATTATATTTAATGTAAGCACACCATTATAGGAGGATAGACTATGAAATTTACCAATCTACCAGTCCTTCATACGTATACTGGCTTATAAATACCAAAATGTACAAATTAATCTTTGTCTTTCTAAATTCTATTTTAAAAAATTCTTTTTCCAGATATTAAAAAAATCTTATCCTGATTTTTTGAGGGGAACTTGTAAAATCCCATCAATACTTGGAGATATTGTCTTGATCACTTTAGTTCATCAGTGTTTGTCGCTCAGTTCAGTCGCGTCTGACTCTTTGCGATCCCATGGATTGCAGCACGCCAGGCCTCCCTGTCCATCACCAACTCCTGGAGTCTACCCAAACCCATGTCCATTGTGTTGGTGATGCCATCCGACCATCTCATCCTCTGTCATCCCCTTCTCCTCCTGCCTTCAGTCTTTCCCAGCATCAGGGTCTTTTCAAATGAGTCAGCTCTCCACATCAGGTGGCCAAAATATTGGAGTTTCAGCTTCAACATCAGTCCCTCCAATGAACACCCAGGTCTGGTCTTTAGGATGAACTGGTTGGATCTCCTTGCAGTCCAGGGAACTCCCAAGAGTCTTCTCCAACACCACAGTTCAAAAGCATCAATTCTTCGGCCCTCAGCTTTCTTTATAGTCCAACTCTCACATCCATACATGACCACTGGAAAAATCATAGCCTTGACTAGACGGACCTTTGTTGGCAAAGTAATGTCTCTGCTTTTTAATATGCTGTCTAGGTTGGTCATAACTTCCCTTCCAAGGAGTAAGCGTCTTCTAATTTGATGGCTGCAGTCACCATCTGCAGTGATTTTGGAGCCCAGAAAAATAAAGTCAGCCACTGTTTCCCTATCTATTTGCCATGAAGTGATGGGACTGGATGCCATGATCTTTTGTCATGTTTGTCATTAGGGTTTAATTAAAGATCACAATATTAATCTGCCACTATAATTAGAAACTAAGAGTGCCACCTAAAGTCAAAGTTTACTATTGAAGATAAGTCTGGGAGTTCTAAAGGGTTTTTGTCTTATTGGTCTATGTTTTTTTTAGTGCAGATTGGAATATATAGGTACTAATGGTGCTGAGTGGATGAAATTGCTTTTGTTACTAGAAAGTGATGACAGAAATACTTATTGGTCTTTCTGTAAATGAAACCAAGTTCTCTATATTATTTGTCATTGTGAGACTAATAAGCATTGTACCGAAATACAGTAGTTCTTTTATCAGGATGCCTGATTATTAAAAGGTCATGTATACATAACACAGTAAGTTGAAATTTAGAGAAACTTTGTGTAAAACATTTTCTAATATTTACTTATTTGCAATTAATTCGTCTACTGTACATTTTGGACTTGTTTAAATTTTGCTTTCTTAGACGTATTTGTTGTTTTATGACTTAGAGAAAGAACTTTAGGAATGAAATCATAAGTCTGAAATTTTTCTTATGTGTTTCAGATGAGGATGCCATCTGTTCATTATGTGGTAGATAATGATGGGGAAGTTGAATGATAAAAGTATTTTAAAATGTTAAGGCTCTAACTTGAGCTACTAAGGGATCTGTTTCTTTTCTTTGCTAAATAATGTAGTCTGTTTTAGTGTTTAATTACTTGAAGAGAATACATTATCCTCATATTGAAAGGTAAAGGAAAAGGCAATAGCTGTGTGTATCCTGGTGTCTCATTTTTATTCCTGATCAGTAATAGCATTACTGCTCTGCCATTTAATTATACTGTTATTTTTTTGAAGACCTAATTTGTATGTTGCCACAAATGCAGAATAGATGAGAAAATCTGGCATGACTGTGAATGTTCTATTGTGTATTATGTGCTTTTCTTAATTATTTTTAACATGCAGTTAGGATAATTTGTTGTAAATGTGTTTATGGCTTACCACAGAATATTAGGTAAAATTAACTCCCAGCATTTTATCTTGGTTAGTGTTGTGCATTTCCCCATCATTTGTATTATTTAATTTGTAAGTCTGATCTCTAAAAACGCACCCAGAGACAATTGAGATTCTTTGGCACTTCATGGAATAAACGGGTATTAGTAGATGTGAAAGAGACTAGTAGCAGAGTAGCCTTAAAGGTGGCCACCCTGGGAATTTAATGAACTACACCGTCATTCATAATTCATTCAACGAATATTTATTGAGTCCCTACTGCATTGCCAGGCGTGGTGCTAGGTTCTAAAAATACTAAAGTAATTAAGACAGTCCTTGACCTCAAGCTGCTACTTAAGCAGAGGCCAGATAACCACTCATCAGGAGTTTTGTCTAGGAAATTCAGACATTTGCTAGAGGACTGCACTAGATGATCTTTAAGGAAGGTTTTTTTTAAGAACCCCCTCCTCTGGGTCTCTCTTCGTGGGTAGGTGCAAGAATAGGAAACAAAATAAAGGTCAGAAACAAGAGAGGGATGGGTGTTGAAAAAGAAACGAATGTGCTAACAGTTATTTAAGGTGGCATTTGAAGTTTAGAGATGTTATCAAAACAAAACTATACTGAGTTTGGATCATGAATAAAAAAGTAAAACTTATACAAACTAATCAAGCTATAGAATTTTGAAATGAACATGATCAAAATTGAGTCAGATTTGAAGTCAAGATCTTTGGCTGAAGAAGTTTAGAATCTGTTATTCTGAAGATTTAAAATTCCAGCTATCCATAATAGGAAAAACTTATAAATATCAATTTTAATAGTTTTAATTTAAAAAATCTGGAAGGGAGGTGGGAGGGGGGACCGGGATGGGGAATACATGTAAATCCATGGCTAATTCATTTCAATGTATGACAAAAACTACTGTAATGATGTAAAGTAATTAGCCTCCAACTAATAAAAATAAATGGAAAAAAAAAAATCTGAAAACAGTTGATTTCTTGGGCAGTAGTACATCCAGGATGTCTCAGATATAAAACTGATGTAAAGTGGAGCTTTTTTTATTTTCTAAATAATGAATTTAACAAATGACCTCTAAAAAAGAGTTTCTCGTTTAATTTGAGCTGATCTTATATTTCATTGATTTGTTAGAATGAGCTTTTTGTTCATTAACACCTCTTTTATTACAGTGTTGGGGTGAAAAGTGTTCTGCCTAAATGAGTTTTCTAGATAATGAAACTATTCTCAGCACTGTGTCTTTTTTAAAAACTTTAACCTTTTTTAAAATCTAAAATGTCAAATACTGTTCAGTCTAAGTGTATGGATGAGTACGTATGTATATGGTATGCTACTTGTAAGTATAAATATTGACTATAACTATGTCATATTGACCCAAGACTTCTTAAACGTCAGATACTCTGTTGGAATAAGGGTAGGGAACAGTTGAGATATGTTCTTTTTCCTAGCCTATGTATGATAAAGCCCTCAGATTGTCTTGGTTTTGAATCAGTTTTTGTGTTTGGGTGTTGTAATTCATCTGTCTCTGTAGGCTGTCAGCTGGCACCTGGCATCTATCATTTAGTATTTCTGTTGCCAGCAGTCAGTTCCCCTTCTAATTTATGGTAGAACTAAGCTATAGGCTGAGAAACTATGTAAACAAATGATTGTTGTGTTTTTTAAATAAGCAGTTGATTTTGCCCCAGATCTTGAACTTCTTTAGAACACTTGACCAGAATTGTGAAGTTTTAAAACAAATTCTACTCTGTATATAGAGTCTAGAGGCCCTCACTGAATACTCACCTGTTAAATCCTTTCAAAATATTATTCTTTTCCCTATAATCTTATAGCCTTGTTAGTCTTTTAAATTCCTTGCCCAATAATTCTTAACAAATGTTGATCTCCCAGTATGTGTATGTAGGGGGAGGGGAGACATGTAAAACAAACCAAATGAGGAAGTTAGTAACCACAGGTTATTTATTCTTTCTCAGTTTCTGAGCCTCAGTTTTCTGATCTGTAAAGTAGAGATAATTGTACCTACTTAATAAGCTATTTGTTAGAATTGAGCAGGATATAAAGTTCTTATCATGAACTTTGAGGTAGCCACCCTCTCCTCTTCCTTTATTTACAAGTACAAGGCTAAAACGAACTTTTCATATATGATAAAATGTGGTTTACTGATGAGTGTTAGCAGACAAAGTGGTTTCAAAATTTGGCAAAGTATTGTAGGATGTTGTCTAATATAGTACGCGAAGAAATACTATAGGGATGGAGGGGGTAGGTTATAGCTGATTGTAGTAGCAAGAAGAAGAATCAAAACTTATCAATGCTGTACATTTGCAGAGTACTATTATTTAAAATGGATTTTTAACACAGATTCCATAAGTATGATATTTGATGAAATCATTTCTGGTAGTCCATGTTAATATACATGCTGAAGCTGTTCTTGTGATGGGGTAGTTAATGTCTCTTTGAGTTTTAAGTGACTAGACATGGTATTTTAAAGAAAGACTGTCCTATTTGAAGATGATTCTTGAATTACATAATTCTTTACTAGTCAGTGTTCTCCAGAGGCAGCCTACGGCTCTGTTGAATAAACACCTAAGATTTACCATCACATCTTCCTTCAATAAACTTTTCCACTTCTACATTTTTCTACAGATAGATGCACCACCAGGAATGGAATTGCAGTCATGGTATCCAGTTATAAAACAGGAAGGTGACCATGTCTCTCAGACACATTCATTTTTACATCCCAGGTGAGTGGGTATTAGCTCGTTCATGCCCTCATTCAACATCTATACAGCAGCTGCTTTTCTAGGCTCTGGGAAGTCATTATATCATTTTAGGGTTTTTTTTTTTTTTTTTTTTTTTTTGCTAATTCAGGGAATGAATTCTAAATGGGTTGAATATTTGAATTAACTTCTTTTGTATGTTTCCATGTTTTTTTCCTGGAAGTATGTTGTTTCCTTTTTGCCCTAAAGTGGAAAAAATGAAAGTTTTTAAAATTTTCCTTATTTCCCTTCAAGAGGTAAACCAAGTCTCCTAAGAGTGTGGTGTGCAACTTTGATATTTTAAAATGAACCTTTTTTGGAACTTAGAGGTTTTCATAGTAGCCGCACCCCTCAAAATCAATGTTCATATTTTCAGTAAAGATGCACCTTAGATTATAAACTTTTTATTTAAAAAACCTAGACTTTTATCTGCTGCTGTACACATTTATCTCCCCAAGCACAGTGATGAAGAATCTCAATCTTACTTATATTTGTATAGTTCCTTCTATTCCTTTTACATTTGAAATAAACTTAGGAGCAGTATTAAACCTGTCAGTTTTCTTAGCCAGATACTGAGTTTTCACCCTCAGAATTCATGTAATTGGTCAAGAGGGACAATATAGATGTCCTGTACAAAGAAAATGTAATGTAAGAGGAGATTATTTAGAACTTAGAGGATGAAGTGTTAGGTCACTTAAATGGTTGCATCTTTTGGCTAAAGGTTAAGCAGATTATAGTTAATCATATGGTACTTAAATATCTAGCTCAAATTTGTTCCATTAGTCTCTCAGATAATCTCTTGCACAATTTTATGTGAGCTTTGAGCAAAATTGGTATTGGTGGTTATCCCTTTGATCCTAGTTTTGCTTGATTTTATTATTGCTGTTTTATCAAATTAAGTAGGAAACATCAAAGTATTTTCAGAAGATTGCTTTGTGGAGTTTGATCCAAGGAGGATAGCCCAGTAGCTGGGCAGTGTTCAGAACGCTGATTATCTTCTTGAAAAGGGAGAAGGGCCCTGGGAGCTCTTCGTTGGGGCTGCGGTGAATCAGGCCACAGCCATGCAGTGTGGCCTGAATCGGCCTCACTATAGCAAAGAGCATGGACTCCTTGCTTTGGAGGGGTGGCTCACAGGGAAACGGTCCTCGGAAGTGTCATGTAGTCTGTTTTCTTTTGGCGTGAACGTGACCAACTCAGGGTTGTTGAACTGCTCTGTAAAGTACTTCTTGGTTTTAGTTCTCATGAGGTTTTGAGGGAAGGAAAACTGGTTTTCTTTTCAGTGAGTATCTTTTTACTGTTTAGAAACTACTTTTTGCAAAATAACAGAAATATCCTCATAATTTTGCTCTTTGTGCCTCAACTACTTAATGACATTTTCAAGAATTCTTTTCTAAGACCCTTATTTTCTGAATTGTTGCGTTATCTTTTTTAGTTAAAAAAAATTGTTTAACTATAGAAATTGATGTTAATATATTTTTACCTAAATGTAGTATGTATCTTATTTTGCCATTCTTTGTTTTCAGCTACTACTTATACATGTGTGATAAAGTGGTTGCCCCAAATGTATCACTTACTTCAGCTGTACCCCAGGCTAAAGAGGTCACAAAAACAGAGGCAAGCAAATCTATACCAAGACAGTCAGAGAAGCCTCACAGTAGTGGGAAACATCAAAAAATAGCGTCTTATCCAGATGTCTCTCTGGAGGAACAGGAGAAAATGGATCTAAAAACAAGTAAAGAATTATATAGCTGCCTAGGTAAGTATTCAGAAATTACCTTTTTAAAATCATGTACCTAATCAGCATATTTATCCAACATTTTCAAAAAGAGGGTTTCTTTTAATAAGAGAATTTTCCTGATAATTGAAGCTTTTATCTTAAAAAAAAGAACAACCACCTTTCAAAACTCTGAAGTCTGGGAAGATCCCACGTGCCAGGGAGTAACTAAGCCCATGCACCACAGCTGTTGAGCCCGTGCGCTAGATCCCAGGAACGGCAGCTGTTGAAGCCCGCACGCCCTATAGCCTGTGCTTTGCAGGAAGGGAAACTACAGCAATGAGAAGACTGCACACTGCAATGAAGAGTAGCCCCCACTTGCTTCAACTAGAGAAAAGCCTGTCTAGCAAAGAAGAGCCAGCACAATAGATAGCCAAAAGTAGATTAATAAAATTATCTTTAAAAAATATATGATAACCTGTAAAAGTATTGAATCAATTATGTTGTACACCTGGAACTAACATGATACTGTTAATCAACTATGCTACCTAACTAAGTGTAGTTAGGTATAGGACTCAGAGACATTAAGTTGTGGAATAAGCAAGGATTGAAAACGAATAACTGTGGGAGCCATGCAGATGGCATAAATGCAGAATGCTGGCTGGACATTAAACAAAAAAGCTGCATAGCTCCAGTGCCTTTTAAAATACGGTCTACCCGAACAAGATGTGTATGCTCACATGCGGCCCGTGTTACCCTCTCTGTAGCTGCAGAGTTTTGCCTGCAGCTTAGGCAAAGGTAACAGTTCTTTCAGCTTTCTCAGAGCAATGGGAGAGTCCTTTGGTCATGTAATTGTTTTCATAGATAGTTGCAATTCTTTGGGGGGAGTTTGTACTTTAATTTTGAGATTTTCCTTGGATTTAAGTATAGCAAACAATAATTAGTAACATACCTTTACACCATGTTTGTATTATATTTCCTAAAGTATTGTAGAGGCTTTAAAAAAATTGAGGTGTAATTCGTATACCATAAAATTTATCCTTTTAGATTTTACAATTGAGTGGTTTTTAGTAAATTCACAAAGTTATGTAATGATCACAATTAATTTCAGAACATTTCATCAACCTTAAAAGAAATCCTGTAATCCAGAAGTTACTCTTCATTCTCCCCTTTTACCAGCCTCTAATCTGTTTTCTGTTTTTATGGATTTGCCTATTCTGGACATTTCTTATAAAATGATTGTATAGCATGTGGGCTTCTGTTGCCTGGTTTCTTCCACTGAGGATGTTTTCTCAGTAGATGTTATAGTATGTATTAGCACTTCTTCCCTGTTTATGGCTTAGTAACTTTCTGTTGTGTGGATGGATAAGACCCTGTTTTGTTTATCCATTCATCAACTGATGGACATTTGTTTTTTTTTTTTTTTTTGAGCATCTACTAATTTTTATTATTTTACCTCATAGAAGCATCACAATATGACAATTGTTTAAAATAAAGAAAGTTAAGTCGTTTACTTGCAAATAACTTATATGGGTATTTGAACTGTGTTGAAGTTAATGTCAAAGCTTTCTGTTTACCAGCAAATGCTAGTGCTTTTATTTTATTTTTATTTTTATTTATTTTTTTCATTTATTTTTATTAGTTGGACTGATGGACATTTGGATGTGTCCACATTTGGCTTTTATGACTAATGCTGTTATGAACACTTAAGCACAAGTTTTAATGTGAACATATGTTTTTATTTCTCTTGGCTATATATTTAGGAGTGGAATTGCTGGGTCATATGGTAACTATGTTTAATATCTTGAGGGACCGCCAAACTGTTTTTCAAAGCAACCATACCATTTTCATTTCTAGCAACAGTCTCTGAGGTTTCCAGTTTCTGCACATCTTTGCCAACAGTTGTCATTGTTTGTCTTTTGATGAGAGCCATCCTAAGTGGTCATGAAGTGGTATCTCATAGTTTCGATTTGCAATTCTCCAAGTTGACTAATAATACTGAATATCTTTTCATGTTTTTTATTGGACATTGCAAATCTCTCTTTTATTTTTTTAGTGTTTATTTTACTTATTTGGCTGCGCCAGGTCTTACTTGCGGCACATAGGTAGGATCTTTAGTTGCATGTGAGCTCTCAGTTGCAGCATGTGGACTCTAGTCCCCTGACCAGCGATTGAATCCAGGTCCCCTGCATTAGGACTGCAGAGTCTCAGCCACTGGACCACCAGGGCAGTCTCCATTGCAGATCTTTGGAGAAGTACCTGTTGAGCTCCTTGGCCTGTTTTTAAATTGGGTTGTCTCTTTATTATTGAGTTGTAAGAGTGACTTGTACATTCTGGGTGCTAGAGCCTTACCAGATAGAGGGTTTGCCATTGTGTCAGTTGTCTTTTCATTTTGGTAGTGTTCTCTGAAAACAAGTTTTAAATTCAGATGAAGTCCAATTTGTTGTTTCTTTGGTTGCTTACTTTAGGTGTCATGTCTGAGAAACCATTGCCTAATCCAGTTAAGAATTTTAGCTCTTAAATTTAAGTCTGTGATCCATTTTTAATATATTTTTATAAAAGATGTGAAGTTCAACCTCAATCGTATATAGACACAGTTATCCCAACATGGTTGAAAAAGCTACTGTTACTCATTAAATTGTTTTGGCACCCTGTTAAAAACCAGTTGCCTGTAAATGAATACATTTGTTTCTGGACTCAGTCTTTGTCAGTACTACACACAGTTTTGATTTCTGTAGCTTCTTAACAAGCTTTGAAATTGGAGATCGTGAGTCCTCCAGCTTTGTTTTTCTTTTTCAAGATTACTTTGGCTATTTTGGTTTCCTCTTATTTCCATATGAGTTTTAGAATCAGTTTGCCAAGTTCTGCCACACAGCCAGGTGAGATTTTGATAGGGTCTGCATTGAAAAAGTAGGTCAGTTTGGGACTACCATTTACTGTAGTCTGTTTGGGCTGCTGTAACAAAAATAACATGACTGTGTGACTTCTACCGTAGACACTTACCCGTTCACTGCTCTAGAGGCTGGGAAGTCTAAGATCAAGGCACTAGTGGATTTGGTCGCAAGGGTTTGCCTCCTGGTTCATAGATGGCCGTCTAATCATTGTGTACTCTAATTGTGGGAGAGCTCTCTGGAGTCTCTTTTATAAGGGCATAAATCCCATCATGGGGTCTCTACCCTTATGAACTAATTATCTCCTAGAGGTTTCATTTCCTAATACCATCACACTGGGGGTTAGGATTTCAGCATAGGAATTTTGGAGATCACTGACTTCCAGATCATGGTATCATCTTAATGATACTAAGTCTTCCAATCTGTGTACATAGGATTCCTTTCCATTTATTTAGGTCTTTTATTTCTTTCAATAATATTTTATAGTTTCTGTTGTATAAGTTTTATACTGCTTTTGTTAAATTTACTCCTGAGTATCTTTATTATTTTTTTTATTTCATTTATAAATGAAGTTGTTTTCTTAATTTCATTTATGAATCATTCTAGTGACTTTTGACAGAGTGGTATTTATATTTTGTTACTTCTTTTTTTGCCTTTGAAGATCCATCAGTCTCAAATAATTCTACTAGCAAAAAGAAACCTGAGTCTACCACTTGCAGCTTAGCCAGAGACACAAGCAAGTCAGGAACTGACTGTGATGTTGCAGCTTCATCTCCACTTCTTGTCAAAGATGTCGTTTGTGAGGACGATAAGGGAAAAATCATGGAAGAAGTAGTGAGAACTTACGTAAAACAACAGGAAAAACTGAACTCAATTTTACAGAAGAAGCAACAACTTCAGATGGTAAAATTGTTATTTAAATGATAGTCCATTGTGAAAAAATGGTTTTGCATATTCTTCAAGATGAGATGCTGTAAAGGCATTTAACATTGTTCAGTTTTATACTTACAAGAAATATTAATATACTTCTAAATTTTTAGAGAAAATAGTTTTCAAGATAACTACTTATGTATAGAATTGATATGACACCTCAATTTCATAATAGATATTTTCTGTCCTGTTTTTTTCTGAATTGAAAGGTTTGATGTGATAGAAATAAAGTAAAAATTATATTGTGACTTTAAATTACAGGAAGTTGAAATGTTGAGTAGTTCAAAAGCAATGAAGGAACTTACTGAAGAACAGCAGAATTTACAGAAAGAGCTTGAATCTCTGCAGAATGAACATGCTCAAAGAATGGAAGAATTTTATGTTGAACAGAAAGACTTAGAGAAAAAACTAGAGCAGGTAATGAAGCAAAAATGTACCTGTGACTCAAATTTAGAAAAAGATAAAGAGGCTGAATATGCAGCACAGGTAAGAATTACACAGTTTGTATAGTGTTGCCTTTTCAATGTGGAAATTGAAGCTATTACTTTAATTTCATTAAAGAAATTAATTTGTTGTTAAACTCATTTCATTTAGGCTAGATTTCAAAACAGATAATTCTAAAAAAAAAAAAAAAAAAAAAACAAACCACCAGATAATTCTGTTAAACAGTTTTGTGCTATATCATTCAAGAGGATTGTTTTGATCTTGGTTGTTGCATTACTTTAAATTTTTATTGGATTTCTGTAGTTTAGTTGTCCTAATTGCTAATCTCTAGCTATCTGACTATCAGTGTTATTTTAATGTAATATATGGGCTTTCAAATCAATGGCTTAACAAACATAAACTGTTGCCTACTATGTTCACAAGCCCTGGGGCAAAAGTGGATAGTAGCTCACAACTTGGGAAAGATGAACAAATAACTCCTAATCTGAGCATGCTGTGGTAAAAGGTATACTGAGGTGTAAGGCATAATGAAAGTGTTCCAAGTGTTCAGTTCCCTTGATCCTTTGTTTTGCCCTTATTTTAAGGTCATTTCAAAGTCAGGTTAATAGTATTGGATACTCAAGTGATTATAATATGCATGAATAGTTAATTTTTGCAAAAAGTGGTTTGAAAGTAGGTCTTTGCCATGATGTGAGAAGAATGGAAAACCAAAACTGAATGAAAAACTGACAGAGTCTTCTAAATCACACAGCTGGCAGAGCTGAGACGGAGGTTGGACCATGCTGAGGCTGATAGGCAGGAACTCCAAGATGAACTCAGACAGGAGCGGGAGGCAAGACAGAAGTTAGAGATGATGATAAAAGAGTTAAAGCTGCAAATTTTGAAATCATCAAAGACTGCTAAAGAATAGAAACCTTCAAAGAAATCCATCCGTGTGTTCCCAACAGGGTTTATTTTTATTTGTTTGTTTACTTTGGTAAATGGATTCTGAACAATTTATCTGCATGAAATAACTAGGCATTCTATCCATTTGTAGATCAGAGAAAGTGAAGAGATTATATATTAGTATATAAATTTTTACATTTTCCAAATGAATGAAAATGTATGCTTCTTTGTACTTTTCTTTTCAACCAGCTTCAAATCAGTACTTTGCAGTTTCAACTATTAGATACGATGCCTATATTTCTAATGCAGTTTAACAGTTGCATACTTTTTAAAAGCTGCATTGTGTGATGGAAAATAATTTTGATCAATTTTGTTATCCATATTTTAGATACAATGGTGGCTTCATATTTCATATATAGAGCTACTCAAGGAGTTTTCCATTTTTTTCATTAACACAATCTTGTTTCTAAGTTGAAAGTATACTCATTATTATAATCAAAATTTTTTATTTTGTTTTGTCTTGTGGCATGAATTTCCACCAGTTCCTTTCTATTTACTGTCTCCTAAGAGACATTTTGTGAGTAGAGGAATTTCATTGATGAGGTTATAGCACACCCCAAGGGGAAAGATAATATGCTTTCTTATACACTGCTGCTAAACTCAAGAAGCAGTTATAATTAGATTTTCTGTTTAAATGTGGCTATATTTAGAGAAAATTTTTTATGCAGCAACTTTCGAAGAGGGAATAAAATGTCATAATTTTTGAACTTTTGTGTTAATAGTGAAATTGTGAAAATATTAATGTACTTGAGAAAAACTGATACCATTGATGTACATCGGTTTCTATACAATCCATAATCCTGTACAGTTTTTATATGTAGTTGTGAGTCTTACTGAAATTTATATAATGGATTTGTTTTCCTTTAAATTGTAAGATATTAAATACTTTGAAGGTTATTTTGGACTTTTGTATGTTTAAATGTTAAGTCTTACCAAATGTGCACGAATGGACCATTTTCAGTTATTATTTAATATCAAAATCAGGAATTTACACTCAACTAGTAGTATATGATAGGTTAGTATAGGGAAGTTTACTCATCTGCTACTAAGAGGTTTTTAGATAGTTTTTAGAAGACAGGAATTCTGTAGTTTGGGGAGGGACAACTTCTTCTGCACTTTTTTTTTTTTTGCACAGAAAAGTCTGTCATTCTTTAATGGCAAATTTCATGTTAGTTAATTCTTGGCTTAAAAGATACTAGGTAAAATTCTTAGTATGCATTTTTTAAAAGAAAGTTTCCTGAAGCTACCATTAATTGACATTAGTATCCCATGAATTTAATTTTTATATTCTTGTGTATGGTACTATATGAAATTACTTGAGAGCTAAATTTATTTTTTAAATAAATCAGCTAAAGTTAAGGTTTACTCTTCCCATCATAGACAATAGATGCTTGGTATAGAACTTCAAAAGTAAGTAGGTTATCATTTAACCAGTTATTTTCATATTTTGCTTAATGGTACTTACATAGCCTAAAAGAATTTTTGTACTTCCCAAAGTATAGTTTCTTTACTAGCATATCATCTAAATGTGTATTTTCTATTTTCCATTTAAGTTTTATTGTGTTAACCCTGCAATTTAATTGGTTGATCCTTGGAATCTCCTTAAGGAAGAACACATGTTAAAATGACATACAGGAATAAATATTAAAAATGACATATGCTTCTAATACTTTTTATTTGCCTTTATCTGGAGAAAGAAAAACACAAAGATATTTTATGACACAGTTTCGTTTTAGTTTGTGGATTAGTTGCGTCACAGCTAAGCTTTTTGGGAGGTAAAACTCAAGCCTGTATAATTTATTTTTCTATTTCACTCAAAATCTACTTACGTTACTTAGTTTAAATGATAAGCTATTGAAGTTTCAACTCAAAACATCTAAAATCATTTGTTTAATCGTTAAAATATGTTTTTAAAAATTCTAAGCAATGCTTAATCACTTTTAAATTATCATAAGCTCTTAATTTATTAGCTTTGAATAAAGAACTATTTTTTCTAGTCCTTCACATAAGGGAAACTTGCCACATGAAATTGTATAGTCTTCATTTTTCAGAAGATACATTGATGTGCCATCAGTTTCTAACTTCTTTGAAAATAGTGATTTTTTTTTAAGTCAACTGTAAATAGTATGCCTATTCTAGATAAAAGTAATTTTAAGTTAAACTGTACAACATAGCTTGAAAGTATAGAGACTTTGTAATACTTTACAAGTGGCCTCTGCTAAAAATATCTTATCCATATAATTATTCTTCTATTCTTTGCATGCTCATTTTGTGTGTTGGTTGTTAGCTTAAAGTTTGTTTTAATGTTAACTTTTGTGTGCCAACTCATCAGGCAAGCAGATTTTCCCTCAGACTTCATGATATTTTTCTTTTTAGGAAAAATATAAAAGTATTTACTTTCAAAAGCTGCGTTAAAGGAACGACATATCAGAAGTGCTAGAGCATCTTTGAAAGGAAGAAAAGGTAGAATATTAGTTGACTGGGTGATAAGTGATGTTAAATTTGAATGATGATAGTTTCTGTATTCTAAACTTGATGAGAAAAAGGTACCAAATCTATTGTCAATGTAAAACCTGCTGTCATTGAGGAAGCTCTGAACAACCCTGGTTTCGCAAATAACACTTTGAAAGAATTTGACCAATAATGTAAGTTTGGCTTGTGCTTTAGTTTTGTAAGGCATACTCTTTTGCTTGAATTTCTGTGTCCAGGAGAGTTTGGGTGTTTTTTGGTTCTTGAACTAATTTTATAATATATTTAATATATTACCAGTTGAGATATAAAATCATTTGTACATATTGAATTAAAAACCAGTTGCTAAAATAGGTGTAATAGACTGAGTACAATGATACTTGCAGGTTATCCATATGTTCTAGAACATGTTCATGAACATGTTCATGACAGAACACCCAATTTATTTACACATCTTTGGTTTCTGTTTGAAGAAAAGTAAAATGATAATCAAGCAGTATAATACATGCTCAGAGTTATTTCCCTATAAGTAGTAGTAAAGCTGGTGCTGAAGATTTTTGATCAGTTTCTAAAATTTTCTTCTCAATGACTTATGTTTTGATTGCTTAGGGAAGAATCCTTACTTTTATTTGCTCTTATGCATTTACTCTGCACGACAGCATATTACAGATTAATAGAATGAAAAGTTGTGCTCATACTGTACATTTATTTCTGTGCTTAAAACTACTTGTTAGTTTTTATTGAAGCTGCCAGCAATAAGGGACACATTAAACTGCTGTATTATACATTGTGAGATTGAATAAACAGCTTAAATTTTTTTCCTGGCATAAGACACTTAAACATTTCCATTATTGGAAGGAATTTGTATGGGTATTCTATATTGCATCTTGTTTAAAAGGACAGTCTTTTTTTTGGTAAAATCCATTTTAAATGGCTTCTAAACTACATAATGCAATTTGGAGCCTGTTTTTTTAGTGATAGTAGTAAATGTTTTATATAGTGCTACTGTGTTTGAATTAAAGAGAACAAATGTAAAAACTGAAATTAAAAAAATTAGGCCCAGAAAACAAAATAGTGTATTTAGTTGAATGTAAAAGAAATTTATAAGATTTTTTTCCTTTAATATAGATACCTCACTTGAAAATAAAGCACAGCATACTTTAAGTAGTTATAGTTAAAAAAAAAAAATCCTACTAAAAGAATTGCTAAATCTTGAACAACTCTTGGGGAATTGTAGTTTGGGAGAAATAAAATATATTTGCTTTTAACCATCCTGTTAGAAGTATTTATTTATCCTGATAATTTTAAGCCAACACAGTAGTCTTAAGTTATTTCTGAATTTCTAATCTGTGAAAGCAGTAAATGAAAGATCTGTTGTGCAACTGTTGAAACAGATTGTTGACTACATTGACCATAATTCAATTTAAAATCTTGCCAATGATGTACAGTTTTATGGTTAAAATTGCTGTGGTTGGTTGCATTACATGACACACAAAACTGTCCTCTACCTCACGTGAAATAAGTATTTTATATGGTTTTACTATAAAACAAGACTCATCTATCTGGTCACTTAGTTTACAAATTTTGAATTATATTTATTGAAACATGACATACTGTGCTCTTAGCTTATACCTCAATTGTATTTTGTGCTGTTTTCCATTTTCATGCCTTGTAAATAACTTGTATAGATTGTGGATCAAATTCCAAATAAAAACTTTTAATGCCAGTGAAATTGATTTAAGCCTTCTTGGTATCCTGTGTGAACTCGACTTATTTCTTAAGATTGACATTTTCTCCTTTGGTTCCTTTACAGTCTATTCATTACACAGCAAGTGACTAGAAACTTTTTAAAAATAGTAAAATGTGAAATTCTGTGTGATTTTGTTTTATTCTGTTAGCCATACTGCACGACATCTGGGACTCTAGTTCCCTGACCAGGGATCTAACTCTTGGACCCTGCATTGGAAGCACGGAGTCTTAACTAGTAGACTGCCAGGGAAGTCCCCTATGTGATGTTTTATGTGATGAACATCTCAGCATTTTGTGTTTATTCTTGCTTTAACATCCTTTCCTCACCTCCACCTCAGGTGTTAGTTATCAATGGCTATATAACGCATTATAAGAAGCTTAAAGTATCACACGCAGTGTCTGAGGGTCTGAAGTCCAGGAGCAGGTTGGTTGAATGTGATGGCTCTTAGAAGGGTACTTCTATGGTGTTACCTGGGGCTGAAGTCGAATGAGAGCTTGACAGCTGTGGTCTGCTTCCCAGCTCACTCACAAGGCCATTGATTAACCGGAGCTCAGTTCCCACTGTATGAACCTGTCCATGAAGCTCTTTCAGTCTGGTGAATGACATCCCTCAACTGAGTGATCCAAAGGAGGGAAAGAGTGATGCCACAATTTCTTTTATGATCTAGACTCTTAAGTCATATGCTGTTAGTTTTGCCTTATGCAATTTGTTAGAAGTCAGTCACAAAGTACAGCCCGCACTCAGTTGGAGGAGATTATACAAGGGTATGGACCCCAGGAGGCAGGGATCACCATATCCTCCAAATATTTTTGTGTGTGGCAAAATGTACATATCATTAATTTTACCATTTAACCATTTTAAAGTGTAATTCAGTGGTATTAAGTACATTCACAGTGTTGTGAAATTATCATCCCATATCCAGAACTTCTTAACTATCCCAAACAGAAGCTCTGTACCTATTAAACAGTACCCTATTCCCCCTCCCTCCAGCCCTTGATATCCTCTCTTCTATTTCCTATCTCTATGAATTTGCCTATTATAGGCAATCCACATCTACAAGTGAAATCAAAATATTTATCCTTTTGTTTCTCATTCTGTGTTGTGTTTCACTTAGCATAATGTTTTCAAGGTATATCATGTAGCATGTATCAATTTCATTCCTTTTTATGACTTTATAACATACCATTGTATCTGTATACAACTGGAAGAATTGTCTATCCAGCTGCTTTGCCCATTTTTAAACCGGGTTTTTTTTGTTGTTGAGTTGTAAGGCTTCTTTATATGTTAAGGATATTAATTACTTACCAGATATATGATTTGCAAATATTTTCTCCCATTTAAAAAAATACATTTATGTATTTATTTGACTGCACTGATGTAGTTGTGGCATGCAGGATCTAGTTGTCTGACCCCGTGTCCCCCGTGTTGGGAATGTGGGGTTCTGGCCACTGGACTACCAGGGAAGTCTCTCTCCCATTCTTGGGGGTGTCTTTTCACTCTCAGTAGTGTCCTTAAGTTTTGATCAAATTCATTTTATCTATTTTTTCTTTTGTTGTCTGTACTTTTGGTGTTATATCTAAGAAATCATTGCCAAATCCAATGTCGTGAAGCTTTCTCCCTTTTGTTTTCTTCTGAGAGTTTATATTTTTGGTTCTTACTGGACTTGTGTTAGTTTCCATTTCAGATTGTTTATTGCTAGTGTTTAGAAAGGGCAGTTGATTTTGGGGTGTTTATTCTGTATTCTGGAACTTTACTAAATTTTTTTATTAGCTAACTGTGTGTGTGTGTGTGTGTGTGTGTGTGTGTAATCTTTAGGGTTTTCTGTGTGTAAGATCACATGACTTGGTGGTGGTTTCGTAGTGGTGGGCTTCCCTGATGGTTCAATTAATAAAGAATCCTTACCTGCAATGCAGGAGATGTGGGTTTGATCTTTGTGCTGGGAAGATCCCCTGGAGAAGGAAATGGCAACCCACTCCAGTATTCTTGCCTGAAAAATGCCATGGACACAGGAGCCTGGCAGGCTACTGTCCATGGGGTCAGAAGAATTGGGCACAACTTAGTGACTAAAACCACCACTACCAAGATCACATCACTTGGGAATAGAGATAATTTTACTTTTTCCTTTCCAATTTGGATGCTTTTTGTTTCTTCCTTTTGCCTAATTGCTCCAACTAGAACTTCCGATGCTCTGTTGAATAGAAGTGGTGAAAGCAGGCATCCTTGTTTTTGCTCTTGTCTTAGAGGGAATGCTTTCAGTCTTGTATCTCTGAGTATGATGTTGGCTGTGGTTTTTTCATATATGGTCTATATCTTGAAGAAGCTCCCTTTTATACCGAGTTAAAATAATTTTTTTTCTTTAAATGATGAAATGGCGTTGAATTTTGTCAAATTTTTTTTTTTTGTATCAGTGGAGATGATAATGTAGTTTGTCCCTTCATTTTATTACTGTGATATAGTACATTGCTTGATTTTCATAAATTGAACTGTCTTTTGCATTCTAAGAATAAATCTCACTTGTTCATGGTGTATAATCATTTTAATGTGTTATTTATTTATTTGAAATAATTTGACATACAACATCCTATAAGTTTAAGGTGCACAAGAAGTTCATTTCATATATTTATATGTAGCCTATTATTCTTTAGGCTATACATAGCTTAAAATTCTTCAAGAGATGGGAGTACCAGACCACTTTACCTGCCTCCTGAGAAATCTGTGTGCAGGTCAAGAAGCATCAGTTAGAACCGGACATGGAACAATGCACTGGTTCCAAATTGGGAAGGGAATATGTCAAGGCTGCATATTGTCATCCTACTTATTTAATTTATATGCAGAGGACAACATGAGAAATGCCAGGCTGAATGAAGCAAAAGCTGGAGACAAGATTGCAGAGAGAAATAATAACCTCAGATATGCAGATAATACCACCCTTACGGCAGAAAGCGAAGAGGAACTACAGAACCTCTTGATTGAAAGAGGAGAGTGAAAAAGTTGGCTTAAAACTCAACATTCGAATAACGAAGATCATGGCATCCAGTCCCATCACTTCATGGCAAATAGATGGGGAAACAATGGAAACAGTGACAGACTATTTTCTTGGGCTCCAGGATCACTTCAGGTGGTGATTGCAGCCATGAAAATAAAAGATGCTTGCTCCTTGGAAGAAAAGCTATGACCAACCTAGACAGCATATTAAAAAGCAGAGACATAACTTTGCCAACAAAGGTCCATCTAGTCAAAGCTGTGGTTTTTCCAGTAGTCATGTATGGTTGTGAGAATTGGACCATAAAGAAAACAGCACTGAAGAATTGATGCTTTTGAACTGTGGTGTTGGAGAAGACTCTTGAGAATCCTTCAGACTGCAAGGATATCACACTAGTCAATTGTAATGGAAATCAGTCCTGAATATTCATTGGAACGACTTGTGCTGAAGCTGAAGCTTGAATACCTTGGCCACCTGATGTGAAGAACTGACCCATTAGAAAAGATACTTATGCTGGGAAAGATTGAAGGCAGGAGGAGAAGGGGATCACAGAGGATGAGATGGTTGGATGGCATCATCGACTCGATGGACATGAGTTTGAGTAAACTCCAGGAGTTGGTGATGGACAGGGAGGCCTGGCGTGCTGCGATTCATGGGGCTGCAAAGAGTCTGACACAACTGAGCGAGTGAACTGAATATGCTGAATTTGGTTTGTTAAATTCATGGATGTTTGTGGCAACAGTCATAAGGGATACTGGCCTGTAGTTTTTTGTATGTTGGTTATTTTGCAGTGTCTTTGTTCTTGCGTGCTTGCATGCTCAGTTGCTTAACTCCTGTCTGACTCTTCGCAACCTTATGGACTGTACCCCGCCAGGTCCCTCTGACCAGGGGATTCCCCAGGCAAGACTACTCGAGTGGGTTGCCATCCCCTCCTCCAGGACATTTTCTCAACCTGGGGATCAAACCTACATTTCCTGCTGCAGGTAGGTTCTTCACCTCTGCGCCACCAGGGAAGCTCCATCTTTGTTGTTGGTATTAAGTTAATCCTGAATCATAAAGTGAGCTAGAAATTGTTCTCTCTGTTCTGATTTTTTTGGAAGAGTTTGAGAAGGATTGGTGTTAATTCTTCTTGCAATATTTGATAGAACTCACGAATGAAGCCATCTGGTCCTAGGCTTTGCTCTGTTGGGAGGTTTTGATCGCTGATTTAATCTCCTTAGTAGTTGCAGGTTTATCTGTCTCCTGTTTCTTCATGAGTCACTTTCATTTGTTTCTAGGAATTTGTCAGTTTCATCTAGTTTATCTAATTTGATGGCATACAGTTGTTCATAGTGTCCTCAAAATCCTTTTATTTCTGTAAAATAGTTTAAAATGTCCCTATTTTCATTTCTGATTTTAGGAATTTGAGTCTTTATTTTCCCCTTAGTCAATATAGGTAAGGGTTTGTTAATTTTGTTGATATTTTCAAGGAACCAACTTTTTATTTTCTTTTTATAGTTTTTTATTTTATTTATTTCCACTGTATATTATTTCCTTCTACTAGTTTTGAGTTTAGTTTGCTTTGTTTTTCTAGTTTCTCAGAGTTTGATTTGAGATCTTTTTTAATGGATGCTTTTGTAGTTATAAATTTCCATCTTAGAAAATAAAAAATAGTTACAAACCAAAATTGCAATAATTCTGGCTTTTGTTTGTCCGTGTATTCACCTTCACTGGAGATCTTTATTTCTTCTTACTTCTTTAAGTTACTGTCTAGTATACTGTGTCTAGTGTACTGTCTGCTGTGTCTTTTTATTTCAGTTTAAAGGACTCCCGTTAACATTTCCTGTAAGACTGGTCTAGTGGTAGTCAGTTTTGTTTTTTTGTGTGCATGTGTGTTAGTTGCTCAGTCGTGTCTGACTCTCTGCAACCCCATGGACTGTAGCCCTCCAGGCTCCTCTGTCCATGGGATTCTCCAGGCAAGAATATCTGGAAGTGTCTTAATTTCTCCTTCATTTTGGAAGGACAGTTTTGCCATATATAAATTTCTTGTTGAAAAGTTTTTCTTTTGGCATTTTACATCATTCTACTGACTTCTCGTCTTCAAGGTTTTGACTGAGCCACTGTTAGTGATCTTACTGAGAATTCCTTATTCATGATGTTACATTTCTCTAGATGCTTTCAGGATTCTCCCTTTATCTATGTCTGTCAACAGTTTGATTATAATGTGTCTTGGTGTGGGAGTTTACTTTATGTGCAATACATTAAGCCTTTATGTGCAATACATTAAGTTTTTTAGATTTGTAGATTTTAAGTATTTTGTCCTATCTGCACTGTTTTCAGGCATTATTTCTTCAAATAATCTACCATTTTCTCTCTTCTTCTAGGACTCCCATAATTTTTCAGAATTTGGTTTATTTTTAGAATTTCTATTTTATTGATAATCTTATTTAGTTCATAAATTATTTTCCTGATTTCCTTTATTTTTTGTCCACATTTTCCTTTAGCTTTTTGAGAATATTTAATACCCCTATTATGAAGTCTTTGTCTAACAAGTCCAATGTCTGGACTTTTATGAGGGTGGTTTCTGTCAGTTCATTTGCTCTTTCTAAAGAATTATATATTTCTCTTTTTTTTTGTATGCCTTATGATTTTTTGTTACTGAAAATTAAGCATTTGACACCTGTAATGTGGTAACTGGAAATCAGATTTTCCCTCTTCCTGAAGGTTTGCTGTTTTTTTTTTTTTTTTAATTATTATTGCAGTAGGCTGTGATAGTGCTTTGATACTTTTCCACACTGTTTTGCAAAGACTATTCCTGATTGTGTGTGCTCATGAAAGTGTTTGTTCCTTTAGCTCATGTTCAGCTAATGTTTTGACAGAGTTCCTTGAATGCCAGGAGCTAAACAAACAAAACAATAACAAAAACTCACAAAACAGAAAAGCAGAAAAATACAAGATCTAACTACTTCTCTCAGCCTGTACCTTGGCTCTATAAGACGCTCCTTCAATACTTAGGTAGGCTTGCTCTGATCCTAGGAATCAGTCCAAAGTGAAAACTTAGGGACTCTTAAGTCTTTTCTGGGTATGCATCTTGCTTGGACTTTCTAAATTCCCCATCTTATAGACAGCTGTTTTTGAATGTTCTGATTTCCCAGAGAGTCTCATCCTAACTTACCCTCCAGTTCTTAGTCTGTTGGTTCTTTATACCTGTAACATTTTGTCCCAGGCATCTGAGTCTATAGTTCACCTTGCATCTATTACAAGCAGTACCCACTGATCTAAGTTCCAAGTTAGGCAAATTGAAGATGAGAGTCTTGTGTTGGTAGTACAAGGATTCCCCAGAGAGGTCAGATCAGATGTACATGATGGTTTTCAAATAAGGTCTGCTTTGCTCCCTTGTTAAGGGGAGGGACTGGCAACAGGGCTGCTGCTGCACCCGGATAGAAAGGTGAAAAAAGTATAAGTTGCTCAGTCGTGTCCGACTCTTTGCGACCCCATGGACTGTAGCCCACCAGGTTCCTCAGTCCATGGGATTTTCCAGGCAAGAATCCTGGAGTGGGTTGCCATGCCCTTCTCCAGGGGATCTTCCTGACCCAGGGTTGAACCTGGGTCTCCTGCACTGCAGGCGGACTTTTTCTCTGATCTCAGCCATCAGGGAAGCCGAGGAAGCTGAAAGTGTGAATAAAAATGTCCCAAACTCTCCTATCATCTTGAAGGTGGCTTTTCTTGATTGGGTGTTTGCTTGGTTGCTATAAGCATTTGACTGTTTTCCAGAGCAACAACAAAGTTGGTCCTAACATTTTCTTGTCTCTCGTTTCTATCTCAAAAGGGCTTCCCTGGTGGCTCAGAGGTTAAAGTGTCTGCCTGCAATGCAGGAGACCCAGGTTCAATCCCTGGGTCGGGAAGATCCCCTGGAGAAGGAAATGGCAACCCTCTCCAGTACTGTTTGCCTGGAAAAGTCCATGGACGGAGGAGCCTGGTAGGCTACAGTCCATGGGGTTGCAAAGAGTCGGACACAACTAAGCGACTTGACTTTTCTTTCTCTCTCTTTGGATCTTTTTGTGGGAGAATGAGAGCTTGGAATTTCCTAGTTGATCGTTTTTCTTACCACTCATCTATTTAGCCACAGTCTTTTTATAACCTGATCTTGCAAGTGATACACCATCACTTCTGTCATGTGCTGTTCATACAGACTCACCCTGGAACAATGTGGGGTGCACTACACAAGAGTGTGAATCCTAGAGGTGGGGATCACTGGATATCATCTTGGAGGTTACTTACCACAGGCTAGGACCAGAACTTTTCTCCGAAGTGATCTGGGTTGAGGCCGCAGCGTTTTAGACATTCAAACTAGAACTTTGGTTTGGAAAGCTTTAAGAGAAGGTGTTTAACTTAGATAAAAATGATTACTGTTTGCCTGGCCTGACACTGATACTCAGCTAGATATTGGACTTCCTAGAATGAGTCAGGCACAGCTTTGGCCTTTGAGGAACTCCCAAGACAGCTGCATAGCAGAATGACTCTGTCCTATACAGAGGGCTAGGGAAACATGAGGAGTAAACTTCACTCAACCTGGGGTGAGGAACATTCCAATTCCAAATGACACCTGGACAGAACTTAGAAGTGAGCTGGAGAGAGAGGGAGCTGTGGCTGTGTTGGAAAGCATTCTAGGTAGAAGGAACTATGTGAGGATAGGTTGGAGGCTAGTAATGAATGCCATATTATGAAAGTGAAAGAAATTGTTAGTTGCTCAGTCATGTCCAATTCTGTGACCCCATGGACTGTAGCCTACCAGGCTCCTCTCTCCATGGAATTCTCCAGGCAAGAATACTGGAGTGGGTTGTCATTCCCTTCTCCAGAAGATCTTCCTGATCCAGGGATTGAACATAGGTCTCCTGCATTGAGGGCAGATTCTGTACTGTCTGAACCACCAGGAAAGCAGAGAATTCAGTAATGAATGCAATATTATACTTTCTGAGAAACAACTCACACAGTTAAATTAGAAACCAGATGGTAAAATATGGATAATTTAAGTTTTGTTGAAAACATGCACAAGGTATTATGGGAACTGTTCAGAACTTCATCAGAAGAGGTAGGGTAGTCATGTCACAGGAGGTTCTTATGCTAATTTTGTGTGACTGAAAATTAGCTGGGTGGAGAGGTCATTTCTTGCAGAACGAAGGGCAGGTATAAAGCCTAAGGCATGTGACTGTGATGTTTCTCTACAAGGAACTACAAAGGGGTTTATTATGATTGGTGTGGACGTTACGTGGGGTAGGAGGCTATACAGTGGAGGGAAGAGGTATTGAGGGGGTTGTGTCATAAAAGGCCTGTGTGATCCTGTATCCTCAAGGGCTTGAATTATGTTCCAAAGAGGACTGCCAGTGAGGTAGTAACATGATCATCACATAGTGTACAGGGATATGAGTATTCTTTATAGACCCTTATAGTAATGAATATTTTTAAAATGTGAAAATCTTTAATTAATTTATTTATTGGCTATGCCACATGGCTTGTGGGATCTTAGTTCCTAGACCAAGGATCAAACCCTTGCCCTCTGCAGTGGAAGCATGGAGTCCTAACCACTGGACCACCAGAGAACTCCCCCAAAATATTTTAAATTTAAAAATTAAACATTTTTTTCTCATTATAAAATCAACTCATGTTCATTATGGAAAGTTGGAAAATGCTTAGGCACAAAAGAGAAAAACCCATCAATATCACTACTCCAAGGAACTGCTTGTTAACATTTCAGTGTAATTTTCCAAATATATTTATATATATATAAAGATCAGTCTCCAACTGTACAGATATTTTGAAATTAAATTAGCAGTTTGCACTTTGAAATTAAAGTGTGATAAGATATCATCTACTTCTTAGTTGAACACCTAATTGAAATGTAAATTGAAAAAGTTAATTGAACACTGTGATAATAATTTTTAAAAACTTTTTTATTTTGTATTGGGGTATAGCCAGTTAGCAATGTTGTGACAGTTTCAGGTGAACACTAAGGGAGTCAGCCATACACATACCTGTGTCCTCTCTCCCCCAAACTCCCCTCCCATCTAGGCTGCCACATAATACTTTTTTTTAGATAGACTGTTAGAAGCTGATCAAAGAATATACATATTTTATTCTATTTGCTATATATTGCTGAATTACTTTTGAAAAGAGATTTGTCAGTTGTGTTACTGGCATTTTTTGATGTTCATTCTTTGAATTAGTTATTTGTATTGAATCATTTTCAGTAGCATTAATGAGAGACTGTGTGAGCCCTCTAGTGGCCAAGCTAATTCCTGCAAAAATATTGTCAGCGGATTAAAAAGGAATTGAATTTAGTTTTCAAATCTTAATGGTAGAAAGAGGAGAGTGGCTAGAAATAGCTGATAAAAAAGGGATTATCCTGTAGTCAGAGAAGAGATGCCATTGGCTTTCCTTTCAAATTCTTGCTTATCTGCTGTTAGACTATGACATGTTTTGAATTTTACAGTTTTGTAAGATGAAGGTTAAGATTGTGTTAATTTCAAACAGGTTTACAATCAACTGATTAACTATTTTTGGTGTAAAAGCTAATACATATTGAGTACTTACTATGTATTAGGCAATGCTCCAAGCATTTTACATGTAGCAATGCATTCTCCATGGCTATTATGAAATAATTACTATTCTTAATACCATTTTACTGACAGGAAATAGAATTTGAGTTTCTAAATACAGTTACTTACCACAAAGGTTAAATAAGTTGCCCAAACCTGTATACCTAGTAAGTAACAGAGCCAAGATTCCAACCAGTGCCCTTAATTTCCCTGGTTAAATGCCTCCCTGGGAACTTGGTGTCCAAGAATGTTCTCATTCCGGATCGTTTCATAAAATAGAATCTTTATTTATGTAAGAAACAAACAGCAAAAACTATTGGTGTGATTGAAACATAAGCTTCTCTTCTAGCCATTTTAAAAAATGGAAATAGGATAATATTGATGCTTCCTCAGTAGCTCAGCGGGTACAGAATCTGCCTGGAATGTAGGAGCTGTGGGAGAAGATTTGGTCCCTGGTCTGGAAGATGCCCTGGAGGAGGAAATGGCATCCCACTCCTGTATCCTTGCTGGGAAAATCCCATAGACAGAGGAGCCTGGTGGACTACAGTCCATGGGGTCGCAGATGGCGGCATAGACCACAATAGGCCTTCACTCTGCCTCTTGCCCTCTTCCTGCTGCTGCTGCTGCTGCTGCTGCTAAGTCGCTTCAGTCGTGTCCGACTCTGTGCGACCCCATAGACGGCAGCCCACCAGGCTCCCCCGTCCCTGGGATTCTCCAGGCGAGAGCACTGGAGTGGGTTGCCATTTCCTTCTCCAATGCATGAAAGTGAAAAATGAAAGTGAAGTCGCTCAGTCGTGTCCGACTCTTAGCGACCCCATGGATTGCAGCCCACCAGACTCCTCCGTCCATGGGATTTTCCAGGCAAGAGTACTGGAGTGGGGTGCCATCGCCTTCTCCTGCCCTCTTCCTAGACCAGCTATAATCCCCACCTGATTTCTTCTGTGCTGTGTTTTTTGAGTCCTATCTGCTAGAGACTGTGTATTTGTTGTCCTACCAACATTCATATGGGGAAACCTAATCTCCAGTGTGATGATGTTTGGAATTGGTGTCTTTGGGAGGTGATTAAGTCGTGAGGATGGAGCCCTCATTAATGGGATTGGTGCCTTTATAAAAGAGACCCCAGAGAGCTTTTGTTCCTTCCACCATGAGTGGACACAGTGAGAAGACTGCTGTCTGTGAACCAGGAGGAGGACTCTCAGCAGCTGGTGCCTTGATCTTGGATTTCCCGTCTCCAGAACTGTAAGAAAGCAGTTTCTGCTGTCTATGGTATTCTGTCATAGCAGCCTAAATGGAGTAGGACAGCATCCCAGTGAAACCTGGAGGCTTGCAAATTCAATCTCTTTTTTGGAAAGATCCTTCAATTCACCTGGGAAGTAGTGGCTTCCCAGTTAGTACCACCAGGAAACTGGTGGTAAAGAATTCGCCTGCCAGTTCAGGAGACATAAGAGACTTGGGTTTGATCCCTGGGTTGGGAAAATCCCCTGAAGGAGGGCATGGCAACCCACTCCAGTATTCTTGCCTGGAGAATTCCATGGACAGAGGAGCTTGGCGGGCTATGGTCTGTAGGGTCACAAAGGGTCTGAGACGACTGAAGCTACTTAGCATGCACACATCCACTTCAGTTCAGTAGCATCCAACATATATTTATTGAGCACCTTAATGCTTGCCAGGCACCATGCCAGACCCAGACTTCAGTGACCAACCAACCATACAAAACCTCCAAACTCCCAGGGCATTTAATTTTTTTTTAAGGGACGGGTCAGAAAAGATTTGTTTTATGTTTTTTTATATTTATTTTTATTGATGTATTTATTTTATTCTTTATTGCTTTATAACATCCTATAAGTTTCATGTGTACACATTATATTTCTAATTCCGTATACCACAACATGCTCCCGCTGCAAGCCCATTCCTTTGAAAGCTTTGCTTTCAATGTGGGCTTTTGATACCTTGCCGGTATGGTATGCATTTGTGCCCTAACTGAATTACACTGTTTGATTAACTATTTTTAGGCATAAATGGTAGAGGAACAGTTAACCAGGCTGCTTCCTTTGTTCAGTTTCTAGCCATTATTATACAGTTGACACCCTTTACTCATTTTGCCTTCCTTCTGCCCCTTCTCCTCTGATAATCACTACTCTGTTCTCTGTATCTACATGTTTGTTTTTGTTCGGTTTACTCACTTATTTTGCTTGTTCTACATATGAATGAAATAATACAGTGTTTGTCTTTCTCTGACTTATTTCACTCAGCATTAATACCCTCAAGATCCATTCATGTTATCACAAAAGGCCAGGTTTCACCTTCTTTAAGGCTGAGTAGTATTTCACTGTAATATACCACATCTTTTCCCATTCATCTGTTCATGGACACTTCGGTTGTTTCTGTATCTTCATTATTGTAAATGGCATTTCGTTTTTAAAGCTTATGTTTGATACATTAGTTTACAGTAGGGATTTGCACTACAATATGTCTAAAAATGTGTGTGTATGTGGAATTTTTGCATTACCAAATAGGAAAATCCACAAGAGAAATTTCTCCTTTTAAAAAGGGATCCTATTAAAAGTACTTTATTTTTAAATGAATAATCTCACCTAAGTAATTTCATATATGTTCTATGTTTTCATGTTTGGTTTCCTAAAGAGATGCCTCTTAATATATGAGGAGAACTTTCTCAAGTAAATGTATATTGCATTTGTATCGAATGATCATACATTTGGAATTTGTGGTTAATCATGTTTCCCTATGAGTCAGGCTCCTTTACACAGAAAATGTTTTCACCAGCTATGCAGTGATAAAAGATAACCACTAGTAGGCGCTGCGAGCCCATTCCTTTGAAAGCTTTGCTTTCAATGTGTACTTTTGATGCCTGCCAGCAAATACATTTGCCAGTATGATATGCATTTGTGCTTTAACTGAATCACATTGAGTTTGATTAACTATTTTTAGGTATAATGGTATAATAATATGCATTTGTGCTTTAACTGAATCACATTGAGTTTGATTAACTATTTTTAGGTATAAATGGTAGAATAACGGTTAACCAGGCTGCATCCTTTGTTCAGTACACATCTGGGGTTTAGGACACTGACCATTTCTCTAATCCTCCCCTTTAAATATCTTTAAATAAGAATAAGGTTGAGAAAAGTATGCTAAAACCACAGGAAAGACCATTCTTATATTATTCATAATGGAAAGAATGTTGGACTTAGGGACAGAAGACCTGAATCAGATTTCAGGTGTACCTTACGATTAATAGCTCTGCTATATACTAGAGAAATGTGAAGAGATGGCAAAATTTTCTGAGAGAAAATTAACTGGAAAAACCTGTCCGGGAGGTCTGGGGATTCATTGTTCTCACTCATCTGCCATGACTGGACTCTGAGTTTCTCACAACTAAAAGGATACCTGGAACAGTGGTAGACCTAGATTGTCAGTTTATTAAGTTACACTATGTTGGAAGTCAGATTCTAATTATGAGGAAGGCTTAGGGGAGCAGAGTCACAACCAAAGAATGCAGATGACTTTAGGAAAAGTCCCTTGGCTAAGACAGCTTGAGGGACCTCCCCACTTTACAAAGAGCCTTGCCAAAGGGACCAGATCCTTGGATTTTGTGGCCACCATACCATCTGCATCTCCTGTGGATAGCAGAGGATTCTCATGGTCTCTCTCTGCTTTTTGGCTCCCAGTTTTCTGTGATTGCAGGGCTGCCCAATTTCCTTTCCAAGGGACATACTCTCTTTATTGACAGCTAATTCCTCCAAACAGGGTATTCTTTGCTGGCCTCCCTTGAGCAGCCTTCTGTCCATCTGTGCTGTGATTGTTTATACACAGATACAATCTCAGGATTGTATCTCCCGTTAATAGAAAATGATAATAATAACCTAATTATATAAGTTTTAGTCTTTATCAAAGGTAACTCATATTTCCAGTTAACCCATTTTGCCTGTGAATAATACTAACAGTAGCTGACATTTCTGAGAATCCATCCATGCTGGGCACTGTGCTTTGCATAATTGTTAAAGTTATCTTAGTCCATACAATAACTCTTTGGGGACATCTGCTAGTCTTACTTTAAAAGATGAATCACATAGGATAATGGACAGCCCAAGTGGTAAAGTCAGACTATGAACTCAAGAAATTCCATTCCAATATCTTAACTTCACAACTCTTTCTACCTTAGTTAGTACCTAAGTTCTGAAATCCGGCTTTACAAAGCCTCTCTGTGTGTAGGTTGTGTGTGTGTGTGTGTGTGTGTGTGTGTGAGTGACCTGTGGGAGATCTGAGCATTGTTGAATTATGATTGGATTTTTATCGTTAGAATGTCAATTCTGTGCTCATGCCAAATGCATGAGATCAGATTTCATAACTGCTGTTTCAATGAATGATGTTGCTAGGGTTTTATATTTATATTGTACTTCATAGAAAAGCTCTTTTTTTATAAGGAAATACCTGAAAGCATCCAGGTCAATAAACCCTGGTTATGACAAGCCCCCAGACACAATGACTCACTCCAAAAAAAGGACATAGTCCTATAATATAGTAGTTTCCACAAATCAAACTTGTATGAATTCAAGAACACATAAAAGTACCAAAGCAAGAGTTCTGAATTTAACATAGATAAGAATTCTATATGCAAGAGCATATATAGCATATACAATAGCAGCCCAGGTTCCCTGAGGCCTTACTTTGTATCAGACATTGTTTAAAGCTTTAAACACACATAATCATTGGGATTACGTGATGATTAACTCATATGATGATTATCACAGCTCTTGCACTTGACAGTCTGGCATCTATTACAGAGGTTTTTCTGTCTATGCACTTGATTTCTTTGGGGTCTCCTTGAGGCAAGCCTTCTCTAGGAAACACGGTGATTTACCCTGACACCCAACAGAGAAAGAAGGAAGCTTAGAACTTGTGACTTACAGTCCATATCTTAAGAGTGTTGAGTAGGAAGTTTTGTGTTTGCTGAAATCCTTCTCATCTTTAAATCTCATGATTGTTGATAGAAGGATACAAGAAGCCAAATGTATGAAAGAGAGTTAAAACTGTTTAATGTAAATATAGCACAAGGTGGACGTCTCCACATGATAGAAAAGTACTTATGATAGGTCTTTATTGAATGCATGGTGAGAAGGTGACTTGATGATGTTGACGGTGGTAATGATGGTGATGGTGATGATGGTGGTGGTGGTGATGAAGGCGATGGAGATGATGGTGGTGGTGATGAAGGTGATGGAGATGATGGTGGTGGTGATGAAGGTGATGGTGATGATGGTGGTGGTGATGGAGATGATGATGGTGGTGGTGATGGAGATGATGATGGTGGTGGTGATGAAGGTGATGGAGATGGTGGTGGTGATGAAGGTGATGGAGATGATGGTGGTGGTGATGAAGGTGATGGAGATGATGGTGGTGGTGATGAAGGTGATGGTGATGGTGGTGGTGATGAAGGTGATGATGATGGTGGTGATGAAGGTGATGGAGATGATGGTGGTGGTGATGAAGGTGATAGTGATGATGGTGGTGGTGATGAAGGTGATGGAGATGATGGTGGTGGTGATGAAGGTGATGGAGATGGTGGTGGTGATGAAGGCGATGGAGATGATGGTGGTGGTGATGAAGGCGATGGAGATGATGGTGGTGGTGATGAAGGCGATGGAGATGATGGTGGTGGTGATGAAGGTGAAGGGGATGATGGTGGTGGTGATGAAGGTGATGACTGTGGTGATGTTGATGGTGGTGATGAAGGCGATGGAGATGATGGTGGTGGTGATGAAGGTGATGGAGATGATGGTGGTGGTGATGAAGGCGATGGAGATGATGGTGGTGATGAAGGCAATGGAGATGGTGGTGGTGGTGATGAAGGCGATGGAGATGATGGTGGTGATGAAGGCGATGGAGATGATGGTGGTGGTGGTGATGAAGGCGATGGAGATGATGGTGGTGGTGATGAAGGTGATGGAGATGATGGTGGTGGTGATGAAGGTGATGGAGATGATGGTGGTGGTGATGAAGGTGATGGAGATGATGGTGGTGGTGATGAAGGTGATGAAGATGATGATGGTGGTGATGAAGGTGATGGAGATGATGGTGGTGGTGATGAAGGTGATAGTGATGATGGTGGTGGTGATGAAGGTGATGGAGATGATGGTGGTGGTGATGAAGGCGATGGAGATGATGGTGGTGGTGATGAAGGCGATGGAGATGATGGTGGTGGTGATGAAGGCGATGGAGATGATGGTGGTGATGAAGGCAATGGAGATGATGGTGGTGGTGGTGATGAAGGCGATGGAGATGATGGTGGTGGTGGTGATGAAGGCGATGGAGATGATGGTGGTGGTGGTGATGAAGGCGATGGAGATGATGGTGGTGGTGGTGATAAAAGTGGTGGAGATGGTGGTGGTGGTGATGAAAGTGGTGGAGATGATGTTGGTGGTGGTGATGAAGGTGATGGTGAAGATGTGGCGGTGATGGTGATGAGGGTGATGGTGATAATGATTATAATGATGATGATGGCAGTTTACACTTGCAGAGCACTCGTTCTAGGCTAGGTAGTGTTCTCAGTGGAGAACAGGTATTAACTTATTTACATTGAGAAGGCACTGTCAGCCTAGCTTTTAGGGTAACACATGAGACACTTGAGTCCTTTAGGAATTTTCAGAAAGTGACAGGACAGGTTCCCAGGAATGGTCAGTGAGGAGGGGTGAGATGGGAGGGTTGAATCTATCCCTTCCTTGCTATTGTAATCAGCCAACTTAACCTCTCTCATGCTGTCTCTTCATGAGTACCATGTATAAACAATTGTTCCTAGGACAAAGGACAAATTGTTCCTACGTTTAAACAAATGTAGCAACCGTTTAAATGAGATAAATTCATAAGCATAAACACATGCATCAGGCTTCCCTGGTGGTTTAGTCGGTTCAGAATCTGCCTGCAATGCGGGAGATCTGGGTTCGATTCCTGGGTTGGGAAGATCCCCTGGAAGAGGGCATGGCAACCGACTTCAGTATTCTTGCCTGGAGAATCCCCATGGACAGAGGAGCCAGGTGGGCTACAGTCCACGGAGGATTGAGCAACTAAACCCAGCACAAATACAAACACATAGTACATAACACAGCTACACAAATATAAGTGGCTACAGACAGCAACAATGGTGTTGTCATGTCAGTGGCCATGGCCACTGCTGCTGATTTGGGCAAAGGTTCCTTTTCTTTCTGCCAGTTAACTAGGATATGCTGAATGCTTCGCGGCTGTTCTTTAGGGCAATTCTCAGCTCATCAGTTACCATCATGGGTCGAGGAGGAACTGTACTGGGCTCCCCCTGAAGTCCCACGGTCCCTGCTCTCAGCTGGGGAAAAGGAGTAGGGAGAAGCCGAGGAGGAATGGAGCGAAGCGGAGAACCAGAGATAGAGATGAAACAAGGGCAGCAAGAAGGGAAATAATTCTCAGCAAAATAGAACTCGCGCCCTACCCGCGCCCTCTTGTCGCTCTTCATCACTGGGACGTGGTTCGAATTATTTTATTTCCAAACTTTGCTATTTCCAACACTAACCGTGCAAAGCCCGCCCGCGGGCCCCCCCGTATCCCGCTTCCCTCCACATCCCACTCCGGACCCCGCCCTGCAATTGGCCAGAGGACAGGGAGCCGTCGCGGATTGGAGCTCGCCGGCGTGGTCTGCGGGGTTTAAAGAGGGGGGCGGGGGCGCGCTGCCCAGCCGCTCTGCTATCCCCGCCGGGTGCCCGTCGCGCAGCTGGGCTTGTAGCCTCTCCTGGCCTCCCGCCACCTCCAGCGTCCCGCATCGCGCCGTCACCGGCCGGCGGCTCGAGAGCGCGGGAGAGGGGCAGGCGCCGTCCATCCCGGACGCGGGCACAGCTAGTAAGGGGCGAGGCGCGGGGACGCCAGGCTGGCCACGATGGTGGCCACATGCCTGCAGGTAGTGGGCTTCGTCACGAGCTTCGTGGGATGGATTGGCATCATCGTCACCACGTCTACCAATGACTGGGTGGTGACATGCGGCTACACCATCCCCACCTGCCGCAAGCTGGACGAGCTGGGCTCCAAGGGGCTGTGGGCCGACTGCGTCATGGCCACGGGGCTGTATCACTGTAAGCCCCTGGTGGACATCCTCATCCTGCCGGGTAAGGACCCCTCCCCATGCCCTGCAAGTGGCTGCGCCTGAATAAACCCATTCCCTCTGCGAAGAGGCGGGAGGGAGGCATTGGGAGGCGTTCACTGAAGTATTTGGGCGCGTGAAGGTTTGGGGGGCACCCTTTGACATCTTCAGTCCCACTTTGTTGAGGAGGAATTAGGCAGCCCTGAGATTAACCTCTGTCGGTCTCAGTTTTCTTATCTGAAATTTGGGATGACAGTGGTGAGCACTGGCCGAGTCACCCTGAGAAGGTAATGAACTGGGACGTAGACACACAGTTGGAACTCCGTGCATGTTAATTACCTCCGCCTCACCCGCAGCCCGCTCCCACCGTCCATGATAGATCAGAAGTACTTCCACACACCCCACCCCTCCCCACCTCCCCCAGGCGCCCTGCTTTCTCAGTAAAAATGTACCCACACGGGCGAGGAGGAAAAAGAGAAACAAAAGCATTCCTGCGATCGGAACAGGCCCAGGCTGTTTCCCCGTCCTTGTGGGACGGCCGAGGTGTCCTGGCCAAGTTAAGGTCCTCCTAGCTGCGCCCGAAGGGGCCCCGCGGTCCCCGCGGCCTGTCTCTTTCCCCCCGCCCTCTGCCCCTCGAATAGTAATAGTAATATTAGTGGGGCCTGCCGCGACTCCCCTTCGCGGCTCTGCACCCTGGGGTCGGACAGAGAAGAGCGGGTGCTCTGGAGGCCCCACCCACCCTAGGAAAAGGCGCACCACTGCGGGCCGCCCCCTCCTCTCCGGGAGCGTCCCACAGTAGGGAGGGGAGGGAAGATTGCCTAGTCCCCTCTTTCCCCGACGCCACTCGAGTCCCATCCTTACTTGCTGCCCCGGTGAAAATTCTGGGCCAGTTTCAATTCAGATTTAAACATCGAGCCAGTTGGGTGATTGACAAGGTCTCGGGCTCCCCTATGGGTTTTCTGCTCGGAATCTTGGCTTATCCCTGCCCTGGCGTAAGCACCACTGCCTTCTGGGCCGCTAGCCTTTGAGGATGGTGCGCCTCTAAAGGCCTTTCCTGGCTTCTTTAACAAGCGGAGTAACTGGGGCCCCAGGCAGCCAGCCTGAGATCCTTTGGCTTTTGCCTTCCCTGAGTGAGCCTTTCGCTCCCTCCCTCCTAGAGGCTCTGTGTGTGTGTGTGTGTGTGTGTGTGTGTGTGTGTGTGTGTGTGTGTGTGAAAGTCGCTCAGTCGTGTCCGACTTTTCGCGACCCCATGAACCGTAGCCTCCCAAGCTCCTCTGTCTATGTGATTCTCCGGGCAAGAATGCTGGAATGGGTAGCCATGATTTTCTCCAGGGGATGCGACCGGGTGGAACGCGGGTCTCCAGAGTCCCCTGCATTGCGGGCAGGTACTTTGCAGCCTCAGCCACCAGGGAAACCCCGCCTCCCCCCCGCCCCTTCCCCCTCCCCGCCAACCCGTCCCCCTCCAGGCTCTGCCTTTCTTTAAGCCTCACCTCGATGCTTCCTGTTTCCAGGTCTCTGTAGTCGGAATCTATCCCTTCCTCCTTGTTACTGTGCTATTTGACTCTTTTCCCCGTTAGTGCACATTAAGGACTTTTTTGCTCATTGTTTGTGAGTCAGGTTCTACTTTGTTGTTCAGTCGCTAAACTGTGTCTGACTCTTTGCGCCCCCGTGGACTGCAGCAGCATGCCTGGCTTTCCTGTCCTTCACCATCTCCCAGAGTTTGCTCAGACTCATGTTTGTTGAGTCGATGATGCCATCCAACCATCTCATCCTCTGTCACTCCCTTCTCCTGCGCTTAATCTTTCCCGGCATCAGGTTCTCCTACCACATTTTAAATTCCTCAGAGATATAGAGATAGCATCCTGCCCTTCCTGCATCTTCCCCTGCTCTGCTCTCCATTTTGGACTTTCAGAATGACAGAGGTCAGGGACCCAGATCTGAATATGCCTTCAGTTAAAGCTGCTGTTGGTAGATCTGGGTCAGACTCAGATTCAGCGCTCACAACCTGGGTGACTGGGGACATGTTACTAACCTCTATGAACCCCAGCTGTCTTCTTCATTCTATCTTTCAGAATTGTTTTGGGGATTAAATGAGATGAGAGATGCAAAAGCCTCCTTAGATGTAGTAAAGGCTTCATAAATGGTAGTTTTATTAATTTTATTAAAAGCTGGGCATGGTATTTGTTAGACTCTGAGTGAAGCAAATAATTACTCTCTGCTTCCTTTTCCTGAAATTAAGTTTGCTGAGCATTTGGTGACAAGCGGTTTGTTTTCAGAGAACACAGACCATCCCAGAGAAGGGGTGTGTTTCGGGGAGGGACTCATTCTTCCTGGGGTCCCCTCTCTCACACTCTAGGTGAGGACAGGGACTGCTCTCAGTCTCCTTTAGATTCTCAAACGTGGCCCTGGCACCTAGCTTGTGGACCACCTGAGCCATAAATTTTGGAACCTGGGTGGCTGGCTGACTCTCTTTTTTGCCAGCCCTGGTTCCAGCCACAGGGGCACGGTCCTGTGGTCAGAGGTCTTGCCTCAGACCACCTGTAGCTGCTTTCTGGGGGTCTTCAGGTCAACAGATACTTGATTGATTATCCTTAATTCAGAAGAAACTGAGGTGAGCGATGGTTGAGAGTGCCCTTGTGGACTCTCGCTGTTCAGTTGCCAACTCTCTGCGGCCGCGTGGACTACAGCAGGCCAGGCTGCCCTGTCCTTCACCACCTCCCAGAGTTTGTTCAAACTCATGTTGGTGATGTCAGTCGCTGTGGACTCTGAATTCTGGCAAACTACATCTTGCTAAGAGGCAGTCTTGCAGTTGGGTCTTGGTGCACAGGTAGGCTGGTTTGGTGTCAGGGTTCTGGCACATGAGGCAGAAGTTAGGGCTTGTTTCTGGTTTTGCCATTAACTCTTCCTCCCCCAGGCCACTGGCTGTACTTTCCACTGAGTAAAGAGGAGGGTTAGATATGCACCATTCCCCTCCTTTTTTGGAAAGAAGGAGTGTTTTAGTGAGAAGCAGTGCATTTAAGTCTGTCATATTCTCCCAGCATCTCATATTTATTGTACGTAAACATTGAACATATTCTAATCTGTTTCTTAATAAAGTAGTTACCTGGCATGTTATTGGAGAGTATTAAGTTCAGGTAGTTTTGCTCCACTGTTATTATTCAACTTGTTAATGCCATCATTCATAATTGTATGTTTGCATCATCTGCTGTGACCACTGTGTTAACTCCACGAAGGCCAAGGCAGGTGTTTGTTCTCCAAGAATCCTTGGGGGGTTGGAGAGATTCCTTTATGGGTAATTGACCATTGTGGAAATATGTCCAGGGCACTGTGGGGGAGCCTGACCATCTTTGGGGACAGGATTCATAAGCATAGCAGCTTCTCAGGAGATAATCAAGAAAATGACCCTGAGCCTTAGCTTAGTCTAGTTAGAACCACACACTATAAACAATGTGAATTAAAAACACATGGTTAAGTGACAAAAATCACCCAGTACACCTGGAGATAAAAGTACTGCCTTGACACAGAGTAATATTAGCAATACCAGTAATAATAGCAAACCTCTTTTGCAGTACTTAGATTGGGTTAGGCACTGTTTGAGCACTGCATGAATTTACAAATTGAATCTTAGATTCCATTGGCAAGATGTAGGTACTATTATTATTTTTACTCTTTAGATGAGGAAAAGTGTCAAGGCACTTGACCAAGTTCACACAGGTAGAGCACATCAATAGCAGAAGACTTCTTGAAAGATTTAGATTTCAATCTGAATCTTTTACAAGGTGATGTAACAGTGTAGTTGGACTCTTGGCCCCTTCATCTTGGAAGCTTGGATGAGTGGTCTAAAGCCAGGGATCTTTGTTCAGTCTCTCCTGCCCCCAGCCTCTCTTTCATCTGTCACTGCGTTTGGACACCTTTGAACATATTTTAAGTCCTGCAGTGGGACAAAGGGAAGGCAGGCAGATGGTGCTGAATTCTGTGAGGCAGGATGCAGGATCCAAGGGGACCTGTGGCCTAACCCACCCTGTCTGTGCTCTTGTTTCCAGGCTACGTGCAGGCCTGCCGAGCCCTGATGATCGCTGCCTCCGTCCTGGGTCTGCCGGCTATTCTCCTGCTGCTCACAGTTCTGCCGTGCATCCGAATGGGCCACGAGCCTGGCGTGGCCAAGTACAGGCGGGCCCAGCTGGCTGGTGTCATGCTCATTCTTCTGGGTAAGACAGCTCTCTGTAGAGCATCCCACCTTGGAGCGGACCTGAAGAATCTCAGGTCTTGCTGCTCAAGAGATGTGGCCAGGAAGACATGTGAATCCACTGGGGAAAATGCCTCACCATGTGTATTCCTTTATGTTTCCTGGTGGGTGAGGCAGAGGGACAAATAATGTCTGTGGGAGTCACTGAACATAAAAATAAGAAAAAACAAACAAAAGGATTTTGAGGGAAGACCAGAGGGCAGAAGAGGGTTATAGGGTGGCCCTCCACTGAGGCTTCACCATGGAGTCTGTTTTTGGAAACGCCTGCGCCCAGGTCCCACTGCAGGTCCATTGACTCAGAATTTCTGGACAGCTGACCAGGCAAAGATATTTTTTTGAAAACTTTCCAGGTGGCTCTTAAGTGCAACCAAGATTGAGAACTTAACATATAAAGAAAGACTAGAGGAAAAGAAGTGCAAGAGAAAAGTAAGATGTCAAGGGTAGTAGATCACTAGGTGATGAATCACTCCATCTTTTATTCTGTACGCATTTCATTGAGCACCTGCTGAGGGCCAGGCACCATGGGAGGCACTCGGCATATTGGCAGACAGAAGGCAGCCTCTACCTTGAGTATTCTTGGACATCTTGATAGAGCATGGGACATGCTTACCTAGAAAAGGAACACAGGCTGTGCATACCTAGAGCAAGGTATCTGGTTCAGACTGGAGGAGTTTCCCAGAGCAGAGGATCCCAGCGATGACTTTTGAGAGTTGGAGAGAAGATGGTCAGGTCATGGATTGGAGAGAGGGACAGCCCAGGCCAAGGACATGACATGTGCTTGTTCAGTGTTCCTATTACACCTGCACACTGGGGTCGTGGTTTACGAACGTGGGGAGGGTCCTTGCTCTCATCAGTGATTTCATCTCTTGGTTTTTTTTTTTTGAAGGTTATTTCCACCCTTCTACATCTTAATAGAAGACAGGCATTTTCAGAATGGCAGCTCTTGTTGCAAAATGCACTGAGCTATCAGTGAAGAGACATTGGTCTGGGTATGAGTTAGATATAAATTAAGTTCCCCTGGGACAGGAAATCTCCATCCCCAAACTGGTATCAGACTGGGTGTTTGAGGGGGCAAGGTAGGGAGTCAGAGTTCTGTGTGGGTCAGTGCTAATTAGTGATGGTCACCCACAGTGTCACTGGTGAGGTGAGGGGGACATAAGACATAGGGGTGCCTATGATTGTAAAGGTGTTTAGAGACTTGTGAAGCTATGGAGAATTCAGAGGAGGGGCTTGCCTGTGTATGTGTGAATAGGAGTAAAAAGATCAGAAAACCTCTATAATTTGGGGAGAAGAATCTGGGCATGGGCCTTTTGGTTCCAGCCACAAAGAATTTCTGTGGGAGTGCCATGAGGAACACATGGTGGTCTGCATCACATGTGTTTCATCCAACTCACAGGGTCCTTCCTTGTGAGGCTTTTTGGTGGTCAGATCTTTGTATCTGAACTCCCTTTCCAGTAAGTATACCAAAGTTCTGCAAGTAAGCTGTTTTGCAGAATCCAGGTGAAACCCTTCTCATCCTAGACGTTTGTGGTTGTTTGTAACTTAACTCACAGTGTTACAGAAGCCCCAGCAGGCTCTCTCTTTGAGGATGCCAAAGAATGGGTCTGCTGTGTTGTGTGTTCATCTTTAGAAACCCTGAAAAAAAAAAAAAAAAAAAAAGAAACCCTGGTCATCCGTATGAGAGTCACATTAAAAGAGAATACATGAAAATATCCCGAACCCAAATCTTGTAGGAAATAAAGACATAAAAGCAAAGTCATACACACAAATTAGTATTTAAAGCTCTCCTGAAAACCACTGAATTTTCTAGTTGAATATAATGGCTATTAAAAAAAAATAGTAACCTGTTGTCTGAAACTTCCTAGTCAAATTATATACAGTTTATCTTTTTTCAAGTGGGCTAGTGGATATAGACAGAATCTTAGGAGAGTGAGGCAGGTGGGCAGGTAGGGATGGGAGCTCCTCAGTCCCTATTAGCAGCCTGGAGGGAGCCGATGGAGGGGGCGTTGAGTGGTTGGACCCCCGCCGCACGGGGAGGCTGCCCCTTCTGACCCGTCACTGTTATGACGGATCAAGGGCACTGCTCCTTGCATCTCCAGTGGTGCCTGCGTCCTCTTTGATTGCTCCTGTCCAGATTTACTTCTCAGTGGGTTGCCCCTTGCCTTTGGGCTGGATGTTGTTTAGACTGGAACGAACTCGCTCACTCTGGAAATGTAAAGCTCATTGTCTCAAGTGTGGCACCTGCTGGCCTCCCCTGTCTCCGCTGCTGGGAGCCCGAGAGCCTTGCTTCCCCGGCTGGCAGCGGGTGGGAGGAGCGGGAGAGAGTGAAGGCTCCCTTTGTGTGGCTGGGAAGGGCTGCGGGGGCTCTTCTAGCAGAAGCTGGCACTGGGCTCCTGCTGGGTCCTGGGGGTCACTGACAGTGCTCCAGGTGAGGTGTGGTCCCTGACCAAGCACACTTTGGGTGTGGGGACCTGGGAACCAGAACAGTCTAAGCTAATCTTGGGATGAAAACTGTAAGCACTATTAATTAAAATCCGTTCTTCCTGACTCTAGAAACCTTTATTTTTCCTGAAAGCTTAAAAAATTATGTCTCCCATACAACAGCTTATCTTCTCAGGAGTCTGAGTTCAGTGGTGTGAGGATTTGGTTCCTGCTTTGAGGGAAGGAATGGGAGCCTGATGCTGCCGACTTCTTAAGCCAGATGAGTAGTTCAAGGAGCATCAGGCTTCTCAGATCCAGGATGTATATCATTCTAATCTGTGGCTTTTCAAGAGCCCCTGCCGAAGCAGGTGATACCTATGCCTTGAGATGCTTCATCTTATTGTGTGGAGTCAGACCAACTACTAAATCTCAGACCTGCCGCTTTCTAGCTCTGTGAATGGGGACCGTTAAAGTCACTTAAGCCTCTGAGGCTTTATATAAAATGGGGACAATACTGCCTACTTCTGAGGTTGGTAAGAACAGTGAAATGAGACATCCAAGTTATTTAGTGTCGTGTCTGGCACATACTAAGTGCTCAACAAATGCTGCTATTTTGTAGCTATTGTTGGTTACAGGAAATAGAGAGGGAACCTAGAAAGGAGCTGCCTAGAAGGCAACTGGGTATTCCTTCCATCATGTCTAATTTCTGCAGGGTCATGTCCACATGTGGAACTGGTAAGGAGAGATGACACCAGGTCACATCCTGGTCTAATGGAAATACTGCCTTTGCTTGCTTTGTGGAAACCAGAATGTAGGGCTTAATGGTTTGAGTTTTTGGCTTATTCCATTATAAAAATTCACAGAAAGCTATACAACTGAAAGTGCTCAAGCTTAGTTCTGATTCAGACTAATTTGCACCTTGCTATAAGTTAGAAAGTACTTGACTTTGGTGTTTCTTGGGGAGACAGGGTAGGGAATGGAAGGAAAGGAAAGTGGAATTCCTAAATGGAATTCTTTGTCTTCTCTCTTCCTTTTAAAAGATATGGCCCCAGGAATTCTATTTGTACTGAAAAAAAAGTTTTTAACTTGGAACTTTGTGATTAAAAAATTTTTCTTACTAATAACCATGGAGCTTTTTTTTTTTTTTTTTGAAGGGTGCAGGAAAAAAGAGATAGTGATGTATGGAATAGAAATAAAGGAGAAAGTGTTGAAAACAGGCTAGGAAAATACTCAAATATTCCATTGACTTGATGATTGTTGTAAATATTAGATATTGATAAAAGTCGTTGTGTCATCCCACCACGGTTTTCTTTACTCAAAATTTAGAGAGTGGCAAGTGAAGAAAGTAGGACCAAATTTTTTCTGGTTTCAAATTATAAAGAAACAACAAAGGACACATGACTTCAACCAACAGCTCCTCAGAAATCTCACTACTTGTGGCCTTGAGTTAACTGGCTTCTTTGTGGCAAGCTGATGTGAATAGCCAGTTAGATCGTATGATATAATAGTATCAATTGTAGAAGACTGTGTTCAATGCCTCCTGAAATGTTACATGGAGGGGGATTTTCAAAAAGTTTTTATTGTGAAAAATTTCAAACATACACAAAAGTAGACTAGTATCATGAACTCCATGAACCCAAACTCATTCCCAATAATGATCAACTCACAGTCAACTTGCTTCGTCTCTGTATTTCTACTTCTCTCCCTGTCTTCAGACATTTTTTTTGGAAGCAAATCTCAGTTATCAGATAAAGGAAGTTTTTTTCCCCTCCAGTATTAATAATGAAACTCAGGGTAATTTAAGTGAGTTTAATGAAAAATATTAGTTTCATCTAGAAATGATGCTTTTAAAAGTTTTTTTCAGTGTTTAGTATAGAAAGTGACAAAGTCTGAAAACAGGTGTTTGTTGGAGGAAGGAAGAAATGTAAGAATCTGCTGCTCTTTTGTCTCTCTAGGCTTCTCTATCTGCCCTTTTCTTTCTAGGTTGTTACCTCCAAAGCTAAACACCTGTGCCAATTTCATTTAATTTCATCACATTTGTTTAACTCCATATATATGTGTCCTCTAACCCTAAAGAGATGAAAAACTGCACTTAACATTTCATTGCTCTAAAACTGCTTTCCTAAATATTTTCTGTTTGGCTACATCAAGATCATTGATAACTTTTAATGAGACTGTTTTCTATCAACTAAAGAATTGATTATATTAAATGATTTGAAATTTATCGAAAGAGACAAACTATTTTCTTTTATGAAGAGCAAGGAATTTTGCTTGTGAGGGGACCAAGTCCAGATGAATCTCTATCTACAAAGTGAAGCTTTCTTTCTCCCCTTCTTCTTTTGATTTTTAAGATGATGATATCTCTGATTTTCCCTTTTCTACTCCCCCACAAGTGGCAGAATTTTTTTCCTCTTGTGCAGTTAACTGTTGCATCTTCTGAAGGTAGAAGGGGGAAAAACAGAAATATCTGAGTGTTAAAATTCCCCTGTCTTATTTTTAGAGACTTCAATTCTGATGACATAAAAATAAATGAAAATTCCCTTCCATGTTCTTTACTTTATGGGTAACTGTGGGTTTTTAAGAAAAACATTGTATTTTCCTCAGATATGGAGAGAATCATTACAAATTCACGCGTGCACACGTGTGTATGTGTCTGCAAGTAGAAATAAGTCTAGCAGGCCTTCTATGTCTTTAAGAAAACCAAAAATTACTGCCAGTTCTATTAACGTTTCACATCTTTTAGTTGAGTATGATATGACTTGCATTTTTAACTTTACTGATTAAAACATTTTCTTTCCCTTCAAGCCATGCTCAAATTGAGTAAACTCTCCCTTTTTTAGTTTTTAAGCATTCTTCAATGTGAGTTCAACTGAAGGTCACTCTTTCCAGAGAACCTCTCATTCCCTTCATGTTGTGTGGTGCTCTGTCATCTTCTAGTGGTTTTTGATGTGGCTGGTCTCTCAGAGCCACAGGAATTCCACCCAGAGTTCAATTATCTATGAGGAAATAAGGGGTCTGCTGGTGCTCATTTGCCTTGTTTTGTATGGATTGTAAAAGAAGGAACTCTAATGAGGTAAATCATGAGTTTGTAGCTTTGAGTGTGTTAAGTTACATTAAAGTTTTATAATTTTAGAAGCCCATTTTGGTGTGAACATAGTGGAGAATAGACTAGAAATGGGTCTACCTCTCATCTATCCATTTATCCATCCATCCACCCACTCACTCACCCCAGTCCTATAAGTTCATTATTTAAATCTTTAGACATTTTTCTGATTTTTTTCCTTTTCCTAGTAAACTATATAAGAATAAAGTCTAACAAAATCTAACACTCAAAATCAAGACTGATGGTTACTTTTGGTATGTTGAGCCTGATTCTTTCCCTATAGGAAAATAACCTCGTTTTATTACTTTGCTTAGTAAAAGAGGAAGAATTCAGTGAAATTAGAGGCAATATTTAAATCTTACTCTGTAAAATCTAAACCAAACCTGGAAGTTAAGTGAGATTAAAATGAACTGTGAAGAATGCCCATGTGTGTATGTATGTGTGTGAGTGTGTATGTGTGATATGTGTAAATAATTGGAAAATATAAAACTTTACTTGAACCGTAACCTGTTTTGAATCCAGTTAATTGTTTATAGGAAAGATCAATTGGATTGAGCCACATCAACTGGGAATCAAATCTTTTTTTCCTATGGAATTCAGCTTTTCCCTCTAATCAAGCATGGGTGTTTGGAAGCCATCTCAGAACAAATGCCCCCTTTTGGTATTTAAGTGTGTGTAGCTGGATCGTATTTTGATGTGGAGAATCTAGAGCAATTCTTTCTGGCTCAGACACTCTAGATTATAACTATGACAATAGCCAAGCAGTTCCCCAAGAGTGCCAGACTTGGAATCTGTGGCCAGAGGAAGAGAAAGAAAAAAATGTATCATAGATCTTTAAAGCCCTGTGCTGGAAAGGGAAGTTTTGGTCAATCAGATCAGCTGGTCTTTTTGAGTATACTCTGTTCATGGAAGGAAAATACATCTTCTCAATCTCATATAAAAATCTTACAGAAGCTGGCATGATAGGGCTTTGCTGTTTAAGTAAAGTGAAGTTATTAACATATGAATAGATTTTGGCATCTAAGATAATCTATATAAACTCCTTAAATATGTGAGTAGTTCACAACTAATGGAGTGGATTTAGGCTGTTAGAAAGCCAGTTGGAGCAATTCAGAGTCCCCAAATTCACTTTTTTACTCTGACTTCCACTTAGAATCTATACATTTTTAGGACATGAATCATGTCTATTTATGTATATCTATACATACCTTGTGGGGATGGGCTTAGCATGTTGTCAACAAAGCCTTATTGTACAAGCTAGACAAGTGCAATGAAATAGTCTAAGAAGTCTTTCAAGATGGGTAAGACTTAAATCTTTTCTCTAGTTTAGATCTAATGTACAACGCTGTCAGATTTGAGTGCTATTAAAGAAAAACTATGTTTTTTCTCTGTGGGTATAGAGGTCAGTTAGAAAATTACTCAGGATGAGCAGAAATCAGAAAAAGTGTGCTAAGTGGAAGTGACAAGAGTTCCCTGGGTAGCAAACAGTGCAACGACTGCCTTGAATTTATCAAAGTGTTTATGACTAACAATTAGAAACATGTTTATTTTGGTCTGTTAACTTTAATGTGACATCCTAACTTAAAGTTTTTTTAAAAAATATTTATTTTAATATTTGTTTTAAAAAATGTTTATTTGGCTGCCTCAGGTCTTAGTTGCAGTGGGTAGGCCTTAGTCTCCCTGCAACATGTGAGATCTTAGTTCCCCAACCAGGGATCAAATGAGTTCTTTGCCTTGAGGAGTGGCTTCTTAACCACTGGACCACCAGGGAAGTCCCCCAACTCAATACCTAAAATTTCCGTCTAGTTGTGGTCCTGAGAAATCAGATGACACCAAAGTAAGAATAAAGTTACTTTCTAGAGCTTTGTGGCTTAGTACATTAGCCGCTAGCTACGTGTTCACTCAAATTTAATGAAAACTCAGAATTTGGTTTTCAGTCTCACTAGCCTCATGAGAAATGTTCAATAGCCCATGTAGCTTGTTAGCTATCCTATTTGACAGTGCTGGTATAGAGGTTTAAAACCTACTAAAAAATCTTTATAGGCTCCTGCCTGTCCTTTGCTTACTTTGCTTAGGAGGAGGGGGAAAACTGATGTAGAGGCTTTTTCTTATGATGATGACTTTTGTTGTGATGGGTCACAGTCCTGGAATGGGTAACTTCTTTTACTCTGGGAACTGTTCATGTGTGTGTGTATGTGGAGGTTTTGTGACTGTGAGCAGCACAATCAGACTCAGACTCCTAGCTGATCCTCCACTGATATCTTGCAGTATTCCCCACAGCAAGAGAATTTGTATAGCTTCTTCAGGTCTTTGTACTGTGAATTGACCAAACAGAAAAAAAGAGTGGACATTGAAATGGGTACCATCTTGTTTCTCATTTCTGAATAGCTCAGGTCATCCAGTCACTCACCTGGTATACATCAAGCACATACTCTGCACTTGGTTCTGAGCTAAACACTGACTTTACAAACATAAGACATGGGCCCTGGCTTCAAGGATCTCAGAACTTGGAATGGGAAATAGAGTTGTAAAGAGATAATTACAATACAATTAAGTAAGTGTAAGAATAGAATTATAAGTATATAGAGTCAGGATATATAAATAAATACAGATGCATAGTTTTTGGACTTAAATGATTTATTTCTAGGTTTTTACATTGGACTTTTATTTTATTTCTGGGGAAGATCCTCTGGAGAAGGGCATGGCAACCCACTCCAGTATTCTTACCTGGAGAACTCCATGGACAGGAGCCTGGCAGGCTACACAGGGTCTCACAGAGTTGAACACGAATGAAGTGACTTAGCCTGAGCAGCCCTCTTTGGTCTCTGCCACCTGTTGAAAAGATAAGGACCTAGCAGTCTGGCACACGATTTCGATCCATTCATTCAATAGATGTCAACCTTTAGGTTCAGATTGTCCGCGAGGGAGCAGAGCTGAGTGCGCTGAGTTTTGGAGTTGGTTGGAAGCCAGAGGGGCGCGTGTGTGGACTGAAGGGGAGCCTGGTCTTGTGGGTGTGTGATGGGGCTCCTCAGTCACAGCCCTCTTCTTCTTCTTCCCCGCAGCCCTCTGTGCCATGGTCGCCACCATCTGGTTCCCCGTGTGCGCCCACCGTGAGACCACCATCGTGAGCTTTGGCTACTCCCTGTATGCGGGCTGGATTGGCGCCGTGCTGTGCCTCGTGGGGGGCTGTGTCATCGTCTGCTGCGCTGGAGATGCCCAGGCGTTCGGGGAAAATCGTTTCTACTACTCTTCAGGCTCCAGTTCCCCTACTCACGCCAAGAGTGCGCACGTATAAGACAGCTGCCAGCCTGCCCACGGAGGTGCTGTAGATGCCGGGCCCCTGGCCCTAGGTTCGCTTGCCACTGCGAGGGGGTGGGAAGCCCACTCCTCTGCCAGGCTCCAAAGCCAAAGTTCTAGAAGAGCATCCTGTCTGGCATTCTGTAGTCTTAACATCTCCTTCTCCTTCTGTCGCCTTAAAAGAAATGTTTAGCTCAGATAATGCCGCACATTTTTCCCCATGGTTTTGCCCATTACTAGCTCTTTTCTTGGACATTCTTTTGTCATACATATATATATGTATATATATGTACACACATATATATATTAAAAAATTTTCCTCTCTCTTTAAATTTCAGATATCTTGCAAACATTGCCGAGTTGGGTGTGGGGAGAGAAATAAAAGGCACTTTCAAACTGTTACAGATGACAATGGGAGCCTCATAGAGATGCCTCTGTTCCCTCCCTTCTCTCAGCTCCAAGGTCACTTAGTTATAACCAATAGAAAAAGATAGAATTGGGAATGCGGGGTGGGGTAGGGAAGGGCATTGTGGACCTTGCCCTCCGTGGGGATGTTTCCCTTTTGTAAGGTGAGGGCAAGGGGTGGGGATATTTTTTAGTTTGTGGTTTTACATTTATCTGTACATACTTTTTAGGGTTGCTCATTTTTATAACCACGGTTTTCCTGAAATTCTCAATGCATCAGTATGAAGGAAATGAACCAAGCAGACTTTAATGATACCATAAATAATAGCACAAGTGAGTATAACTAACTGACATGCCACAAAACAGTCTTGATTTCCAGGTTTGTAGGATATCGTTTTTAATCCTACACTTGCATATGCTTCAATTTAACATATTTTAAAAACTTTCTCCCTTTTCTATTTTCATTCTGTTAGCTGTCTTGAAGTGGTATTGTTTAACATAAATCGTACTGTTGAATTTGGCTTTACGGGTGCAAACACTGATGGTATCCAAGACCCTAAACTCTCCAAACATTGATGGTGCATTTTGTTCTTTAAATGAAATCTGTGCAATAAAATAACAGACTGTCTGCAAAACTGGCCTGTAATATTCTGTTGTATCCAGAGGTATCATCCATCACTTTAAACCTTTTCGTTGATCTCTACTAGTAATTTACAGGGAATCTGGTCAGGGATTCAAGAGTAAGTCTTTCTGCCCTATGCTGAGTAATTGAAAAGATATTTTATTCACTGTATTGTGATGGTTACATGTGGTCATAAGGGGAAGCTAGATGCTCTGTAGGTCTCTTAAGGAGGGACATTATGGTTTCTTTAAGTCATATAAATAGGCAACCATCAGATACCAAGTGCCAAGTATCACATATACTCCTTTATCTATTCTCAGCATAGTAAAGGAATTGGCTCAGTATAAAGGAAACTATAAAACAACTTCATTTTTATTGGATCTTCAGGTAATAATATCTAAGTGCATTTTGTTGGAACATATGCATGTAGATGTTTAGAAATTTTGAACAAAGATGGATATAGCTAATTGATTTTTGTTTTTTTTTTTTCTATTCCAGAAAGTCTGTTAAGTTATGAGTCTGCTCTTAGGAAGAACAGATTGTAATCTATTTTGGTAGTATTTTTCCAAAAATACTAATTTCATTAGCTGATAGCCTAATGGTTGGCAAACATTTCCTCTTTGGAAATATCCACTTGGACTAATCATTTTTGTAGAGATTTGTCTACATTAGGAGATTATAACCTAGTGGAAAGTATTTCTAAATTAACTTGTGGAGAAAAGATAGTCTTCATGTTGACCAAAATATTTGCTCAGTTATGACAGCTTTGTAAGAATGCAAGTTGTGTGATTACATTGCAGGACCCTGTCTACCTCGTGAAAACTTGCCAGAGTGAAATGACTGTGACGCTGAATGGAGCAAGAGGGCCTCGGGGGGTGTGGCCAAGGAATACGCCTTCGTCTCCTCACAGAATCAGAAGTGTCCTCTTGTGGGTCTGCTCACTCTCACACCTCTTTCCCCGAGGCTGCTGCGTTCTTTCTCACATGACGGGGTGTGCTGCAGGAGCCCCACTTTCCCCTGCAGCAGGAGAGACAGCCCCAGTGTCTCCTGGATGATCATTGCCTCATCAGGGAATCCCATTTTGTAGGTCATAACTCCAGTGCTGGGTTATATTATCAGTGTGAGGGAGAGGGGGAGGGATCGATGTTCCCCCCGAACAGCACTGTCCAGTAGAAATATAACCTGAGCCACATAGATCATTTAAAATGTCCTAGGAGCCACGTTAAAGAGCTAAATGTAAACAAGTGAAGTTAATTTTTAATATATTCTATTTTATTCCAGTGCATTCAAAGTATTATCATTTCAATTTGTAATCAATTACATTTTTACACTCTTCTTTTTGTGTTAAGTCTTTGGATTAAGTCTTAACTTTGGATTTTACACTTACGGCATCTTTGCATTAGTCCTGGCAACACTGTAAGTGCTCAGTGGACACATATGGCTGATGGCTCTTGGACTGGACAGCTATAGAATAACAGGTTCTGCCTTAGTGACAAAACGGGGATGACTCTTAATCTTAGCTGCCCTCATTAGTGCTCCATGAGAACCTGGCACTTAGAGTGACAGTAGATTGCCACCCAGCGGAAGACAATGACCCCCCAGTCACAGGTAAAATGGCAGACCCAAAGAGCTCTGCTTGAGTAGTAGGGAAAAGGGAAGACCTGCTCTTCAGACCTGTTTGTTCCAGGAACTTCACACACTTAATCCTTCTCACAGTCCCTGTTGTATAGATAAGGGAAAGGAGGTGTAGAGAGTTTAGGTTATTTGTCAAGGTCAGATTGCCCTTATACAGAACTAAAATAGGATTCAAGTCTAACTCTAAGGCCTTTGTTCTCCAAGATCACAGTCACTACAGAAAGTCAGGTAAATTTCAGATTCACTTCGGACACCAACTCAGTAGATGTGGGTTGGTACCCAAAAACCTGTACTTCTATTGTGCATCCCCAGTGATTCTGAAGAGGTGATCCCCATGCCACACTTCGATAGAGTGAAGGCAAGGGCCCCTTTCTCATGTCTTTTGGTAGTGCAGCTGATCCCCCCTCTCATCCCTTTTAGGTGGTCCTCAGAGGCAGGATGACTTTGTTATACCCAGCTTCCTTACAACTCCTCCGTCCCTTCTGAAGGGACCACATGCAGAGAGTCTTTAGTTTGAAATGAACCAGTTCTGCTCACACTTTCCAAGAATTTGATAGAAACCAAATTAGAGAAAGAATGTTTCAAGAAATCTCTGCATCTACAGATGCTAGTTACAACAGTAAAAGAAAAAAAAAAAAAAGAGAGAGAGAAGATTGTGTACTTTAACAATACAAGTTACATATTTGTGCTGAACTGGTGGTTAGGGATAACAATAGAACAAAGTTGGGTTGTATCTTGTCCTGTGGTTCTCTCTCTCTCTCTTTTTAAATTTCAAATTTGCATGTCAGTGTTTCTCTATACAATGTACACAATGTGAACTGCAACATCTTAAATGTTTGGCAGGACATTCATGCTCATGACATCACATGCTGGGAAGACAGGGAGGCCACTGTAGGGCTGGCCTCGGGCAGAGGCAGCATCAGTGCGGCCATTGAGATGGCCCCACAAAAGAGTGTGTGACAGCCAGCTGTGCAGCCTAAAGGAGACTGAACCAGAATTGTGGGTGGAACTTTGGCACATGCTGCTTATGGCTTGAATAGCAGCTCTTGAGGAATCTATATTATTCTACCTCACGCAGAATCTCAGAGCTCAGGCTTTGTGGCTCCGGGACAGGGGGAGGGAGTGGAGATGGAGGAACTTGTCACTGCTCCATGCCCCATTGTTGAAATGAAAAATGTGGACACCATAAGATTGGAGGGTTGTCGAAGGTAAGAACTGCTTATGCTTTACAACAAAATGACCTTATAAATGGCAAAGGGCACCTAGTTGTCACAGTCGGGTACTTTCTTTGATTAAAATGTTACATTGAGTTATATTCAACTTATATCTGGTTAGCCACCAGATATAAAAAAGAATCACAAAGTCAATCCGAGTCCTCAATTAAGTTGTAGCCTAGTGATGTAGTTAAGAGCATCATGAATAGTGATGCTGTTAGCTTCTTATCATTGTCATCTTTAATTGACTTTGGAAACTTACACTCTGACTGAGAGGGGAAAATAAAATACCAGCAGAAGCATATTAGTGCACAGATGGAAGATGAGAGTTTACAGAATATTTGATATATTATAAAGGCATGTTGACTAGATCTTCTTCCAACTTGATACATTTTTTAAATGGGTGTTGAAAGTCAGCCAACTCCGAAACTCCTTAAAGTCTATGGATTTAATTATGTGCAGAAGAGTGAGTAATGGGCAGAGAAGGCCTTGTCCAGGCTTCTGCCGAGTCCTGCTGAAACCTTCCACAGAGGAGCTCGCTGATTTTTAGGGCTGGAATTTAGTTGAAGGTGTCAATCTTCTCTGGTTTGAATGTTTTACAAAATTCCTCTCCAGGGATTTTCCTGGTAGTCCGGTGGTTAAGATTCAATGCTTCCAATGCAAGGTGTATGGGTTCAATTCCTGGTCCAAGAACTAGGATCCCACATGTTGTGCTGTGTGACCAAATTAAAAAAAATAGCGAAAACAAACAAAAACTTCCTCTCCTGGTGACAAGAGCTCAATTTTTATTGTGAGAAGTACAACAGGGGCAGCAGAATCTGCTGGCATTGATTTGTACTTAAAAGGCTCAGCCAGGTACAGTGAGCAAAGTGGAAACTTGAAGCAGAGATCCCCAAGCTGGGCCTTGTAGATGATCAGAGGGTGCTGAACTGTTCCCGAGAAAAATATGAAGAATAATATATCTTTTCCTAGTTGACTGAAAACAAACAATAAAAATGGAAATCTAGCCATTCGTTGAGTGACTAATATAGACATATACTATCACATGAACCATTTCATGAAATCCATTCCACACAGTGTAAAAGTTCAGCAATCCACAGTCTTGGCTACTTAGGTGCTTCTTCACAAAGCCCTCAGGGATCCTGGCTCCTTCCAAGTCACTGCTTCACCAAACCCAGGGGTTCAAAATGGTAACATCTACATTTCAGGTGGAGAAACGATCAAAGGAGAAGAGCAAAGGTTCGTGCCCACCGTCTCCTAAGATAGTTCCCTGAAGCTGCTGCAGCAATCTGCTTGTAGTAAGTCACATGGCCACATGTTGCTGCAAGAGACACTGGGAAGTTTTTTTTTTAATCAAGATTGGCTGGGTAATTTGTAGAGCCCAGTATAAAATGAAAATATACAGCTCCTTTTATAAAAAAAACAGGGAAACGGTGGTGTTACTTAAAACAGATAGCTTCTTCCTTTTTTTGTGGTCTCTCTCTTGATTTGTCAAGGTGGTTTTTTTTTTTGGGGGGGGGGCTATTTAATGTTGTCCTAAAGTAAAGTTTTTTTTTTTTTGGGGGGGGGCTATTTAATGTTGTCCTAAAGTAAAAAATGAAATTTTTCTAAGTATATTTTCTAAGAAAAACTAAATTACAACATGAATTTTACCATTTTTTAAAAATTGTGCAATCTGTTTTAAGTGCAAATAAAAGATCATTTCACTTTTTCTGTGGAAACACCAAAACCCCACAATTTGTATTTGGTAGCATGTACACATTTCAGTATTACTCATTAGAATAGTGGAAACATTGCACAAAACTAACTCACTTATATTTTTATTTTACTTCTTGATATGTACCCATTCTGCCAACACACTCTGCCTTCAGCTTACTGAAGAGTAAGAAGGAATGAAATGAATGGGACCGAAATGAATGAGACCAATCTTTCCCTTTCTATCTGTGTCATCATTTTCAGCGTAAAATGGTTGGTGAATACAGGGAATTATTAATATGAGGTTAAGGTCATTCATGTTTCTTAGAACTCCGCTGCCTTCTTCCTATGTTTGAAGAAAGTTGTGGTTTGAATGGTGATGTGTCCTCCGGGGACTGTCGGTGCTCCTCATTACTCAGTTTTAGCCTGTTCAGGCTGCTATAACAAAATACCACAGACTGGGAGCTTGTGAACTACAGAAATTGATTTCTCACCGTTCTAGGAAGTCCAAGACCAAGGGACCAACATGGTCGCTTTCTAATGAGGAACTTCTTCCTGGTTCAGAGCTGGTGTCTTTCCCTGCATCCTCATGTGGTAGAAGGGGTGAGGTGGTTCCATGGGGCCACCTTTATGAAAGCCCTAACCCTGTTATAACGGCTTCACCCTCATGACCTAAACACCTCCCAAAGGCCCCACCTCCTAATACCGTCGCTTGTGGTTGTTGGGATTTCAACATATGGATTCTGGGCAGATACAAACATTCAGACCATGGAACTCAGCCACAGGCATAGCACACACTTACCTCTGAACTTCTGAGTCCTGCTGAGCTTCCACACATTGTGGGTCCACCGGAAATCTGTGCTCAAGGGGTATCATGGGGACTATGTGTGGATATAGTGGCAAGAAGTGATGGACATGTATACTGCATGTATTTTCTCTCCTCACAGACATGCTCCATGGTCTCCTTAGACTTCACTTACAAAACACAAGTTCAGTGAAAAAATTATTGAGAATCCAAGATGCCAACAGCACAGAATTAAGCCAGGGTTTAATAATCCTTCTGCTTGTGGGGCTTGTGAGGCTACACAGCTGACTCTGGCCTTTATTCTATCTGGCTATGTACCTGGTTAAACTTTTTGAGTAAGTTCCTAAAAAGAAAAAGTAGATTTTGACAGAAACTTGTAGCCTATGTTATATCTTCTGACACTCTTAGGAGGGAATCTGTCTTAGTTGGGACTGCTACAACAAAATACCATAGATTGGGGGGGGCTTAAACAATCTACATTTATTTCTCATGGTTCTGGAGGCGGGAAAGCCCAAGATCAAGGTGTTGGCCGATCTGGTGTCTGGGGAGGACTCTTCTGGTTTGTAGACAGATGCCTTATTGCTATGTCATCGCTTGGTGGGGAGAGAGGATGGGGGAAGAGAGAGAGAGAAAGACAGGTTCTAGTCTTCTTCTTACAAAAACTCAAATTCTATCATGGGGGCTCCAACTTCCTGACCTCATCTAAACTTATTACTTCCTAAGGGACCCACCTCGAAATATTACATCAGGGATTAGGGCTTCAGCACATGAATTTTGCAGAGCACACATTCAGTCCATTCAGTGATCAGTATCATCCCTCTTATCTACATGATGAAATTGGAGGTTAAGGAGGTGAAGTAATGAGTCCAGGCCACAGAGCTAGTAAGTATCAAGGTCAGGGTTGAACCCATGTCTTCCAGTGCTAAGGCCAGGTCTCATACTGCTATATCATATTTGGAATTTACAAAATGAAACTAAATTAAGTTTAATGAAATACAGTAGAATGAAATGTCAAGGGTTTGTGTGTTTCTCATAAGATTAAAGACAAGCACACATTTTAGTTAAAATAGTAACTGAGTGCACCATACATATATTGTTCATTCAATTCTTCTAACAATTTCATGAATTGAGGGCTATCATATACCCATTTTCTAGATGAGAAAGCAGAGACACAGAGAGATTAAGTAGATTGCCTAAGGTTCCACAGCCTTGCAAGCCTGATTCTAAAGCCCCAAGTACTGACCACTGCTCCAGCCTTCAAGTGAAATTTGTTCCTTAAGAAAAGGGAATGAATTACCATAGAAAGCCATTTAATGAAAGGATAGGTTCAAAATTAGGTTAAGATTCTGTTTTTGTTTTTGTTTTTGTTTTTGGCCATGCTGCTCAGCTTGTGGTATCTTAGCTCCCTGACCAGGGATCAAACCCTGGGCCCCCTGCAATGAAAGCACAGAATCCTAACCACTGGACCTCCAGGAAATTCCCTTAAGATTCATTAACATAAATATTCTCCCAATTGAGAATGTTAGTTTAGGAGTAAGGTTAAATTCTGGACCTGTTAGTCTTCAAAAACAAATACAAAATTGTTCTTAGAAATGGTTCCTTTAATCTGTGGTAACTGGAAAATAGAGGAAATTCAAGCTTCTCTATAGGGAAGCCCCACACATGCAAGATTCTCTATAGTATAAGGGCTAGTGAATATTTGTATCTCTGGAAAGAGGAAATGTGGACTCACATTCTCCACAAACAGATTTTCAGGAAATAAGGGGAATTAGCTACTAAAGGGAGTATACTCTGTTGTAGCCTTTGAAGTTATAGTGAATGACAGAGATCATAATCTGTGCATAAAAAGCAAAGTCACAGAGGAGCACGTTTTGCTGGGAACAGACCACTGTGGTTACTGTGTGTGAGCAATTCCAGTGTTAAGGGCGAGAGGTGAGGTGGGGGATGATAAACAGAGTTCAAACCATGGGTTTGGTTTGCAAACAAATGCCAAGATGAGTGAGTACACTTTTTATTTTTTAGCAAAGAAATCACTGGGCTGGAAAACCCTCAAAATATCAATCACTCAATAAGGACTCCTTAGGAAAACAATGCTATGATTTTTGTACAGAGACCTTTGAAGTCAACCAGTTTTGGCTTAGAATTTGAAAATAAAATAAAAAAAGAGCATTGTAGGTCAAGAGGTCTTTCTGAACTACTTTCAATTCCAAAAGGCCCCTCAAAAGGGAAGTAGGGCCTTGATTTTGTTAAAAAAGTATATTTAGCTTCAGAATGGGAAAGAGAGAGCCAGGATTCTGATTTCTTAGTCACGTACTTTCCTCCCAGGCCCAAGGAGTGTTGGCGGGCCGAGACTTGTTGTTCAGTCTCTTGGTTGTGTCCAACTCCTTGCGACCCCCTGGACTGCAGCATGCCAGGCTTCCCTGTCCATCACCAACTCCCGGAGCTTGCTCAAACTCATGCCCCTCAAGTCAGTGATGCCATCCATCCATCTCATCCTCTGTCATCCTCTTCTCTTCCTGCCTTCAGTCTTTCCCAGCATCAGGGTCTTTTCCAATGAGTCACTCCTTCGCATCAGCATTGGCCAAAGTATTGGAATTTCAGCTTCAACATCAGTCCTTTCAATGAATATTCAGGACTGATTTCCTTTACAATTGACTGGTGTGATATCCTTGCAGTCTAAAGGACTCTCAGTCTTTTCCAACACCACAGTTCAAAAGCATCAATTCTTCAGTGCTCAGCTTTCTTTATGGTCCAACTCTCACATTCATATATGACTGCTGGAAAAACCATAGCTTTGACTAGATGGACTTTTGTCAACAAAGTAATGTCTCTGCTTTTTAATATGCTGTCTAGGTTGGTCATAGCTTTTCTTCCAAGGAGCAAGTGTCTTTTAATTTCATGGCTGCAGTCACCATCTGCAGTGATTTTGGAGCTCAAGAAAATAAAGTCTGTCACTGTTTCCATTGTCGCCCCATCTATCTGCCATGAAGTGATAGAACCGGATGCCATGATCTTCGTTTTTTGATTGCTGAGTTTTAAGCCAGCTTTTTCACTCTCCTCTCTCACCTTCATCAAGAGGCTGTTTAGTTCCTCTGTTTTCTGCCATAAGGGTTGTATCATCTGCATATCTGAGATTATTGATATTTCTCTCTGCAATCTTGATTCCAGCTTGTGCTTCATCCAGCCCTGCATTTCTCATGTTGTACTCTGTATATAAGTTAAATAAGAAGGGTGACAGTATACAGCCTTGATGATACACAGCCAAGTCCTGGGAATCTATCAAAGATGCCCTCTGTGTAATAGGATCTGGAATTTATTTCTGATGTCATGGTAAGAACAAAATAACTTTGCTCTGTGTCAGGCTGGAGTGGTTGCAGTGCTTTTAATGGCTAGAAGAGTGGGATTTAGGTTCTCCTTGAGGGCCATCTCCTGCGCATGGAGTTTTCCCCAACAAGCCTAATTTCCATTTAATAACCCTTTAGAGAGTTTTTCTCTCTGAATGTATCTGAACCTTCCATGAACCCATTTACGCTTCAGTTAGCACTGTCACTTGGATTTAATGAGTTCCATATGTTTGCCACCCATGGTGAGAGTAGTTTTTCCTTTCATTTGTCCTCAGATAGTCCCTGGTGAGCTGGTTGCTTTTGTCTCAATAAGAGTTCCCTTGGTTGCCACTCAGCTTGCTCACCCCCTTTCACAGGTCAGTAAGCTGATCTCAGCAACTGAGCTGCTCTTTTTCTTTTTCCCTTTCTCAAGATACTTTATTTGTTGGAAAATATTCGTGTCAATGATTACCATGGATTTTTAAAAATTGGACTATCGTTGCTTTGCAACGTTGTGTTAATTTCTGCTGTTCCCCAAAATGAATCAGCTATATGTATACATATACCCCCTCCCTTTAGAGCCTCCTTCCCAGCTCCCCACCTCAACTACCCCCACCCCCCACCCACCCCCAGGTTGTCCCAGCACACACAACCCCCTCCCTGAGCAGCTTTTGAGATGCAAGTTTGGGGAGGAAGATTGGGTAGATATTCTGTAGCAACTGAAGATCTGGACATAGTAACAAGTGAATCAGCTTCCAATGCATCCATCTTTTAATCTGTTAAATGGAAACAAAAGCTCCACAGAATTTAAGAGAAGAAAACACAAAGCATGTATGATTCCCATTTTCAAAGCACTATATTGCTCTATAATGATAAGTGATAAAAATGCCTCATTTCCCTCTGAGCATTTTCTGGAAACAGAATTTCATTATACTCATGAATTCAGATCAGGGTCCTCTTAGGAAAGATACTAGAATGTGCCTTTGTTTGGTCAAGTGACTTTATTTAATGATGAGATCTTAAGAGTTTGTCAGAAAATGCCAATAAATTTCAATATTTAATTCCTCTCTGAGAGCTGAATGTATGGTTTCACGTCTTTGCACAGTGCTATAATTTACATTCTGATCTTGTATTTGGTGCTATAGTTTAAACTCTAGGACACCAAAACTTTTAGAGAGAGTTTCTCTCCTCTTAATTACTACAGAATAAGCAAACAGTAGCCTACCTAAAAGTATTCCCCCCTCCCAAATTTAAAATTTTTTTTCACATTCTGTGCAGAAGGACCCATGGGCACTTTTTATATTTCCGCTATTAAATTTTATAAGAAGATTTTCATTCTGCAAACTTTTATTATCTCTTCTGTCTCTAGATAAACCTGTGTATGTTTATTTACTTATCTCTATAGATGAACAACTATATTAATGTATTATGTACAGTACAAAATGTACAAAAAGTTGGAAGAATGAGGGAAAATGGCATATTTTAATTTTATTTCATATTATTTATTAATTTATTAATGACACAAACTATTTTTCTTTTTACTAGTATTAATATTTTAATGAGAGCAATGCTTTTGAACCTACTTTATTATTTAATACTGAGATAAAAACATTCAGAAGTCTAATTCTTAGTTCAGTTAATTTTAGTACTTGGTTTTAATAGCTGCTTTAACTGAAAAAAGATACTTCATATATATACACAGAACCATATAGAAGAAGTACATCATTGGCCATATTCCTCAATCATTATACTCTTGTGTCAACCTCCACCAATTTTGCAAAGATTTGTATTAATATTTGGCAGGTCTCCATATTCCTTGATGCCTTTCAATTGCTTTTTCAAACTAATCAGGTAGGTTGCATGTTTTTATTTCTAAATAAATTATTTGAAAGCCTATAGATACTCTGTAAAATTTCTTAATCAGGCTATAACATTTTCTACATGTACAGAACTGTTTTCATAGTTGATACATATTATTTTCAGTAAGAAAATCACATACATGTCCAAACATCTTTTTACAAAATGATCTCTCTTTTGCATTAATTTCAAAATGCAACTGCTGTCTCATGAATTGTACAAGACCATTGATTAACAAGGTTTATTTTGTTTTAAATTGTTGTCAGTTAGCAAACTTTTGTACTTTTAGCGTCTCTGTTTTTGCTGCAGTGGGCTATTTTATGGTTTCTTTGCAGGAATCTTTTTAAATGGCTAGCTCTTTTTGTGAGGTCAGTGTGGTAAAAACAGATAATACAATCTATGTGCGTGTGTGCCAAGTCGTTTCAGTCCTGTCTGACTCTTTGTGACCCTCTGGACTGTAGCCTGCCACTCTCCTCTGCCCATGGGTTTCTCCAGGCAAGAATACTGAGGGGGTTACCATTTCCTTCTCCAGGGGATCTTCCTGGTCCGGGGATCAAACCCAAGTCTCTTAAGTCTCCTGCACTGGCAGGTGGGTTCTTTACTGCTAGTGCCACCTGTGATTGCAATCTATAAATCTACTTAAATGGATATGTGTATTATACAAAATATCATAACTTGAATGAAATAGTGAAGGTGGTGATAGTGGTGCTGTATACCCCTCCTCATTGAAGACGAACCTCTGGCATTAGGAGCTCTTCAAGACCTAGGTGACCATTAGACCCTCACAGGGATAGTCTGATGAATATGTGCCTCAATAGGATCCATATAATAATAATACAATACAAATCAAATTATGCCTTATATTTAACACTGAATATATTATTGTAACAATGTTACTATGTTATAATCAACATATTATATTGTTACTTTAGTGTATATTGTAATCAATACATTGTAATGTATTGTTATTATATTATTATACTAATTTAAGGCTTAATTTTGTTCTTAATTTTTAGATGAAAAGTATTTTAGAAAAACAGTTCTAATATTTTTTTCATATTTTTTGGAGGCTTATGATCTATCGCAGAAGAGAGACATATAAACAAATAACTGTTTTCAACATGTAAAATGCTATGTACATGGGAAAAAAATGCTATGGAATCATGTGATCAGGGAAGGAGAGAGGTTAAATTCAAGAAATTCAGAGAGAAGATACATTTGAGAGGAACTTGAAGGATGAATGGGAGATTGCTGAGTGGATAAGGGGGTGAAGGACATTCAAGGAGACATAAGAAGACAAGAGAGCATGCCCAGAAAACCTCGAGGAGTCTGCTGGGATCAGAATATAGGATGCCTGGGGGAAGAGTTAGACGTGAGACTGGAGAGAAGGATGGAATTCAGGCAGTGAAGGGCTTCATTCTATTGGCAAGTGGGAACTACTGGAGATTTTAAAGACCCAAAGGATGTATTTCATTTATAAATCATGAACAAAATGCAGGTTTTGAAAATAATTAAATTTTTGGCAGGTGTGAGTGAAATTCTGTTCAATCTAATTTAACTAATCTTACTGACCATATTCTGTGTGACAGGCTATATCCCCAAGGCAACACAAAGGTATATTGGAGCATATTTTACTTGGTAGAAGAATTAAGCTAAGTATTTACAACTCAATACACACATACCTGCATTTATTCTTTACCATTGTGATGTTTTTTTGATATCCTCAACATCTGGAACAAATTAACACTGGTATTTAATACTTAACAATACACATGTGATCCAAGTATCCAAGCTTATGAACTCCACTTGAGCTTGGATTTCTTCTGCTGAAGGAATATGAGCATCCTACAAGTGCCAATATATAGAGAGAAATCTGCCTATGATATGGCTTTGAAAGGATAGCTTCTATTGTTTGTGTCATTGCTTGCAGGGAGGTGCCAATGTGTCTTACTGGTTTGCCATTTAGGATGTGACAAATATTTGAAGAGGCCTTGTATCACAGGGCCTAAACATTAATTACATTTTATTTTTGAAAATGAAAGTGAAATATGCTTTGAAGAAAGTCTTGAAAAAACAGAAAATCATAAAGAAGAAAATGAAAATCTATCCCAAATCAGACTTCTCAGAGGTAACAATGGTCTCCCTCATTACAGGCAGATTCTTTACCAGCTGAGGCACAGGGGAAGCCCACAATGGTTAATACTTTATATATAATTGCCTAAATGTTTTTTATGTGCATATGTAAAATACATGTATTTTCAAAACTAAAGACATTATATATAATCTTTTCATCTTATTACCTCAAAAATTTAATATAGCTAGTGAATATTTTTATGTCATGGAATGTTCATTGAAGATATTTTTATATGACTGTGCAGTATTGAGTTCTAAAATTACACTATAATTTATTTAAACAAATTTCATTTTGGGACATTAGATTGATTACAAGTTTTTTTTTCCTGTAATTATAGAGATATTCTTTGGCATAAATCTTTGACCGCATCTCTGAATATTTATTTTTTTAGGATCAATTTCTAAAACTGCTCAAAGGATCTGGAATTTGTAGGAGAGGTGATCTGTCGAATATTTAAAGAGAGTGATTGAAATTGTTCTCCACTTTGGCAAAAGCACATGGAGGGCCTTTGTATGATAAGTGAATACTTAACTTCTATTCATCCAGCCCTTCAACAAATATTCTCTGAATGACTCATCATCCCAGGCTCTGTTCTAGGTGCTCAAGTGCAGCAGGAAGCAAGGGAGATGTGTTCACCTCCATCACGGCAGCAATCCAGAAACTTAGAAATCATGCGTCAACTTCTTGTTACAGAAAACAGGGCAAGCAGCTTGTCCGGTTTTACACAGCCATCCATGGAGAGCCAGGACTGGAATACAGGTTTCTCTCCTGCAGTTGAAGCCTCTTTGCACCCAACCAGCCATCTCTCCCCTCAGTGAGATCTTGAGGGCATCAGATCAGGGCTGGCTTTTGGTGTCTTCCGTACTTAGAGCTAACTCTTAGCAAAGTTGTGAAGTGAATGGGGCCAAGCCCGTCGTTGGGGCTCAGGCCTCTCCCTTTCGTGCCATTTCCCCTCCTGGAGTCCCCTAATCCTCTCTCTCATAATCTTTTCTCATGACTTGTGAAAACTCCCCTTTCTGGAAAGGAACTGATATCAGTCACTTGTATCCCAATGTGAATGAATTAAGACAGTGTTTCTTCTTCCAAGGGGAGTTAACTGTGAAGGCATTTGAAGATCTCTTTCTTATCCAAGAATGCCAGCCTTTGTTTCCAATGGAGGCATTTTGGGCATCAGGGAGTAGGTATGGCTGGGGTGCCCTTTCTTCACAGCACATCTTCCCACACCATTTCTACCATAGTTGGTTAGCCCAATCTCCCCCTTAAATACAAGGTTGACAAGGCTGGGTGGGGAAGTTGAGGACATTGTATCCATATCCTGAGTTTATTTCCAGTATATTAAAGGGGCTGCTTTAGTTTCGGGAAGAGTGGATACCTGTATATGTAAGGCTGAGTCCCTTCACTGGTAATGTGAAACTATCACAACATTGTTCATCGGTTATATTGCATTACAAATTAAAACATTAAAAAAAGAGGCTGCTTTGAACCTAGAGCTTCAGAGAAGAGGGAACCCCATGGTTAGGAAACCCCCTTCCCCCTCCCCACCTGCCCTGTGAGGAGTGTCTCTGCTAGGAAGGAAATTCAATTACAGTCTTCCAGTCACCAGAATTGAATTTGGATGGACTATTTCCTCTTTGGATTCTGTTCCAAATTGTATTCCTGTTGCTGTGTTTGAAGTTAATTAGAGTCACAAATCATTCATATTTTCCTTCTCTGAAGGCAAATCTGCCATAGTACTTATTTCATCCAGTTAATTGACTTTCAGAGGGCTCATCCCTTCCTGAAAACACTCTAAATGACTCTGTAAGCATCAGACTTACACATATATGTAATAAGCACTTGGAGAATTCAAGTTTTAGGTGATAAAAATGGGGGGGGGGGTGTCGCGCAGTGAGGCTTTTCTCTCAGAGCCTCACAGCTTAGAGTTTTTCTTGATTTCCTTGGGCCCAATATGAGAATGGAAAGAACTTCTCCTGGGGCAGATGCGTGTGGGCTGAAGAGCGGAAGGGAACTTGACACGGAAAGGACTCTCATCGCCAGCCAGTGAACTCCTAACAGTTGGAAATAACATGTGGAAGAGCTGTCCATTGAATGTTTGAGATATGTGAATTCTTTACATTTCTAATGGGTATTTAATTTTTAAAAATGGTTTTGAGTTATAGACTAAGGAGAAGATGCCTCTAAAACACCTTCAGTACTCTGAGTAAACCTTTTAATCTTTTTTTCCCAATTTTTAGAATTATGGTAAAATATACATAACATAAAACATACCATAGTAGCCATTTTTAAGAATACAGTTCAGTGGTATTAAGTACATTCATATTGTTGTGCACATATCAACACCATCCTCTCCCAGCGAGAAGCTCTATATCCATTACACAGTAACTCTGCATTCTTCCCTCCCCTAGCCCCTGGCAACCTCTATTCTTACTGTCTCTATGATTTTGACTATTCTTGGTACCTCATATTAGTGAAGTCTAAGAATTAACATTTGTCTCTTTGCAATTGGCTTATTTAACTTAGCATAATGTCCTCCATGCTGTAGCACATGTCAGAACTGTATTCATTTTTAAGGCTGAATAATTTTCTATCCTATGTATAGACCACATTTTCTTTATACATTTATTCATTGATGGACCTTTGGTTCCCTTCATGTGTTAGCCATGGTGAATAATGCTGCTATGAACAAATACCTTCGAGACTCTACTTTCATTATTTTTGGATATATGCCTAGAAGTGGAATTGTTGGATCATATGGTAGTTCTATCTTTAATGCTTTGGGGAATTGCTAAGCTGTTTTCACAGCAGCTGCATCATTTTACATTTTCACTAACAGTGCACAAGGGTTCCATTTTCTCCAAATAGTCATCAGTATTTGTTATTAAATAACCTTTCAACTTTAAAACCCATGTAATCAGGTTGTATTTTGGAATATCAATCCAATTATTTTTGATCCTGATAATCCCTAGTTCCAGGTGCCCTATCTTATTCTTCTTGGATACTGTTTGTAAACAGGCAAATGGGCATCCTCCCACCATTAAGATTAAATTACCAGGCTTATTGCCCCTCCAGAAGAAGGATAGTATGTAGGGAAATCCTTTTCAGACGGAAAGAAGAGGGCTAGTCCAGCCCCTACTGGTCCTGCTGGATGATGGGGAAAGGAAGAGAAATAGAGGTAAGACAGAGAGGGAAAAACACACATCCAGGCTCTGCCCACTCTGTGGGCAGGGTGCGATAGGAGTGAGAATGCCTGAAAACATCTGAAGGGTTATGGTACCGTTAGCCAGAAAGGATATAAGCTGTGGTGTGCTTGTTGATGTTGTTCAGTCACTAAGTTGTGTCTGACCCTCTGTGACCCTATGAATGCAGCACACCATCCTTCACAATCTCGTTTGCTCAGATTCATTCCATTGAGTCAGTGATGCTATCTAACCATCTCATCCTCCTCTGTCCTCTTCTCCTTTTGCCTTCAGTCTTTCCCATCACCAGGGTCTTTCCCAAAGAGTTGGTTCTTCCCATCAGGTGGTCAAAGTATTGGAGCTTTAGCTTCAGCATCAGCCTTTCCAATGAATATTCCGGATTGATTTCCTCTAGGATTGACTGGTTTGATCTCCTTGCAGTCCAAAGGACTCTCAGGAGTCTTCTCCAGCACCACAGTTTGAAGGCATCAATTCTTTGGCACTCAGCCTTCTTTATGGTCTAACTCTCACATCCATACATGACTACTGGAAAAACCATAGCTTTGATGATACTGACCTTTGTCAGCAAAGTCTTTGTTTTTTAATACACTGTTTTTGTTTGCGGTGTGTTTATAAAGGTTTAATAGACAGCTCTCTGGGAAAGAAAAAAAAACAACAACCCTGATCTTGCAGCTTGTGCCAATTTGCATGGCATAAATAACGCTCACCGTGGCTGATTTCAAGCTATCAGTGTGAATTCACTGAACACAGAGCTGGGAAGAAATGTGTAATAGCACATCATTACATAGTATTTCCTCCATACAGACATAACAGTTGTAAATAACCTCAAGAGCATAGATCACAGTTACATATAATAAAACAGTTTTGAGTATTTATCACCTTTACTTTCAATTATAACAATATAATTGTAAGTTTGTAGAAGTTAAGTGTTAATAATGATTGTTTCCACAACTGAGTCACCAGTCATGGAAAGTTAATGGTCCTCATGAGCAGGCTATCACACACCACTGGCTATATGCCTCCGTGAGCAGAGCCCAGAAGTGATAGTGTATTGTTAGTGACAGGAGTGGCTGCTACTTGAGCCCCACATGGTTCTCTTGGTTCTCAGGCCCAGAAGGTGTGTGGTGGGATGCAGTGAATTCTAATCCAGAAGTGCTGAGGCTTCAGCAGACCAGCAAAGGCCTGGAGTCCAGCTGAAGAGGCGTCACTGTTCAGGAACTTTTCCAGAGTTAACCGCCAGGCCTATGAACTTTGTAAGTGAGTGTCATCATGAGACCCACACGGCCAGTTGTTCTTCAGTGGTCATCTGTCCAGGGAGCTACTTAGGGAATCATTCTTCAGGAGCATCCGTTAGCGATCCAGAGAACCCTAGTTCTCATCTACACCCGAACTCCCCACTCTTACGAGATCTCATCGGCTCTGTTCCCAGATGCCATTTTGGAGAGAAGCAAGGGTGAAGGGAGGAAATCCAGAAGATGGAGAATTTATTACAAAGAGACTAGATGATCTAAAAAGAGACCAAACTGGAAGGCAAATGTGATTTCATAAATTAATATATTTAAAGTGTTTTTCTCTCCCCTGCTACCCAGTGGGGTAGACCTTTGCAAGGGAGATTAAGGAGTTGTAGGTAATAAAGACAAGGCAGATTCTTCACATCTCATGTGGTGTAGACAAGATGTGACCCTGATGCTCCTCTCTATCTTTTCTGCAGGGATCACTACCTATGCCATCAAAAAGTAAAATAAATGAATGCTATCATCATTAATTGGGTTTGAGACTATAGGCAGGTAATGTTCTTGCAATTAGGCCATAAAATGAATGTGGGCAATGACTCTCACGTTCTGTGGTGCCAAGGGTGGAGGGGTGTGTGGCTGTGACTGGAAATTGGAACTGGGAAAGGGGTAACTCATGAGGCAGCGTAGTGAGCAGGGTCCCGGGTACAGCCCTGCACCTTGCTGGAGGAAAATGGTGAAAGTGAGATGGAGTCACTTCATATTTTTCCAAGTCTGCTAAAGAGGAACTTTTAGTTTCTTTACAGAAGTAAAGTGAATTTTAAAAGGTAGGATGGCACTGACTTTCTTCAAATTTAAATTTTAATAGTCGATTACCTGTAATTTTTAAAATATTTTTTTATTCTGAAAATGAATTTTCCACAATAATGCAATTAGTTCCAAAAAATGAGCTCATTTGTCTTGCTTTTCTACAAAGGACAATTGAAACATTTAAGGCAAGATTCACTTATTCATCTCCATTTTAATATGGAAAGAAAGTAGCAGACTTCAGATATTGGTTAAGGTTAACACAATATGGGAAAGCTCCTTTTTCTTTTCTTTTTTTTTCTTTTGGTCGCTTCCTGTATAAGAGCTTTACATTACTATGGATATTTTATAGTAAGACACTTCTGTTTCTGACTTTCTTTATAAGCCCATTTTTAAATTTAAAGGCACACAATAAAGCTTTATGCATTTATTAAAATATACACATTTTGGTAAATTTAGAATTTTTCCCTTAGTATCTTGATAAATCAATGTATTGTCAACATCACAGTCATTTAAAAATAAAACACACTTCATAACATATCTGCATATTATTTCTTTCCTCATAACACTACACACCCCATTGTATAGTGCACCAATGGGAATTTGAAACCACAAAACGAACAAACTTTTTAACAAATACAGAAGTTCATACCAGGAAAAAAAAAGCAGAGAACACCACCAGAAGTTACCATCTGCAGAAGGACCAAACAAAAATGAAACATGTTAGTAAAATTTACAAGCTGTATTTATAACTTTGGATATGAATTAAACAGTAACATTTCTTTTCCACAGTGAGAAAAGCTAGAATGTGATTCCTGGTTAGATGGTGTGCCAACATGGGATGAGGACTGTAGCTGCTCTTTAAAAGACCTGCAGCCCCTTCTATCAGCCCAGACAGATGAGGTATTTATGCACCATCATAGCAGTAACCGTGCTGTTGCTTTGGAAAGTAGGGGTTTATGATTTCCAGGGTAGATTCTAGCTTTTGTGAGCATGAGTGAGTGAGGCAAAGTATCCGCAACTGCAAAGACCAATCAGTAGGAGATGTACAAGGAACAGCTTCCTCATCCCAATACCAGAATGAACACAGTCCTTCATAGTCTGCACTTTCTGGGGGACTCACATGACCCACAGTTCCCATTAGCCAATGTCACCAATGCCAATGTCAGAAAAATGGGGGAAAAAAATCACAGAGTCTATATGAAAAAATCCACAGACTGCCCCTGTTTCCTAGTTCTAATACCAAGCCATTTTCTTTCCTTATTGTATCAAAATGCGCTACATGTTCTTATAGGATATGGAATTACAGTTGCCGGCTTTCAGAAGACTTCAAGCCCAAAGCTGTTGTGCATTTTGTTAACGCCATACAGGTAGTATACTATTTAATGATTTCTAACACTATTTTAGTTGATACTAGAGAAAATAGGTTCACTTTCGATGGCCTTCAAAACTTCCACTAATCCTTTTTGGGCTTTAAGTTCTAAAAATAGAAGAGAATGTTTTCTTAGAGAAGGAGTTTTGGCAAAAGGCAAGTGCCTATGTATTTCAAAAGGACGCGTAAGTTACTCAAGCCAAGCAAAAGAAGGAAAGCGTTTTAAATGAACTTGTTCTTGAGTGGGGAGAAAATTACACCAGCCTTTCCTCTAAAATCCTTGAGACAATGAAAGTAGATACAGGACTATCATACACGATAGGGTTTCTTGCTGCTGCTAAGTCGCTTCAGTCGTGTCCGACTCTGTGCGACCCCATAGACGGCAGCCCATCAGGCTCCCCCGTCCCTGGGATTCTCCAGGCAAGAACACAGGAGTAGGTCGCCATTTCCTTCTCCAATGCATGAAAGTGAAAAGGGAAAGGGAAGTCGTTTCAGTCGTGTTCGACTCTTAGCGACCCCATGGACTGCAGCCCACCAGGTTCCTCCGTCCATGGGATTTTCCAGGCAAGAATACTGGAGTGGGGTGCCACTGCCTTCTCCGAGGGGCTTCTTGTTGCCCAGCATTATTCCAGCTGGGAAATACAAATGCCTTGGGAAAACAGCACCCGGACTTCCGCTCGCGGCGGCGGCCTGCTGGCTGGGACGCTGTCCTGCGCGTGCGCGTTGTTCACGTACACATGGCTGGCTCTTTCAGGGCGTCACCATTGCTGCTTACAGGTTGGCGCCCATCTTTCCAAGGGGCCCTAGAGGCCCCTGTAGACCAAAGGGGTGCTTAGAGTCCGGGAAGTGCGTGCACATGGGAGAAACCCCGGCTCTGCGAAAATTTGGGATAGAAAAACGCTCCTGAACAAGTTACGTTCTGAAACAGCAAGAAAATGGAGTGCAGATTCCACGTGGCGAATCTGGGGGGTGTGTTTCCTTTGCTCAGTTCTCTCCACTAGCATAAGATATTAAGGCCAACTTCGGAGTGCTCACTAACCCGAAAGGCTTTAGTCCAAGAGTGGACTCTGATTGCCTCCTGGACTCGGTGAGTTGACCCTAGCTGTGGCTTCAGACATGTTTTCTGATTTCTGCCATCTCCACCCAACAAGGCAGTCTAATTGGAGACACAAAATCAGTAAACCTGTGGCTGAGCCTCAGTGGGCTTTTCACTGACATCTCAGCCCTGCTAAAACCTGGTGAGAAAGTGGACAGCAATTTCCTCTAGTCTTTTAGGCTGATTCTCAGGCTCTTGTAGCTTCTCTTTATATTGCCGTGAAGAGTTATATAGCCCCTTGTAAAGTTGATTTCCAACAAGTGGGGTGTAAAGAGTTCAGGTTCATTAACTGTTTTCGGAATGGAAGACATTTCTTTGAAGGAGTTTGTGTTTTATTTTCCTAGTATTACTAAATTTATATCCTGACCAACCCATAGGTTTTAGAGAAAGAAAGGTCATTAAATACAATAGTTTTCTCCTTCTGTTTGTTAACAGGCTCATCATAATCATTATGTTGATATTTGATTAGCTGTTAGTTTGTTACTAAGAAGTAGAACTGGATTCTTGACCTAATTCTGTCATTCTTTTCCTTTCACTAGTTCAAAGTGGCTTTGTACTCAGGTTTGAGTAAAATCTTGAGCTGGCAGTTTTGCCGTTTAGGTTAGATAGATATAAAATGTTATTAGCTTTGTTATTTAAACGTATTACTGGAAATTTTAATGTGGCTGGCAATAACTGTGTTGTCTGTCCACATGTTGAATGAACAAACTTCTCCTCACCTACTGATGAAATCAGACAGGATTTCAAAGAAAGTATCATATGTTGTTTTAAGTATGGATATTTTCCCCCTTTAATATGTGAAATCAACCTGAAGTGTGTATGTGATTTATTAGCTCCTTCCCTGGGCAGAGGGAGCCATTGCCCCAGCTTCTTAGAGTCCAGCCTTCCCTGATTCATACTTTCATCATTTTCTCAGTGCCTCCCCACCCAAGGAGAGCTGGTGAGCTGAGTTCAACATTCATATCTATCTGTCATGAGCCCTGACCTGCCTTCTCAGCATTATTTCCTACAGTTCAAAACATAAATCATGTTTTCTTGTCAAACTAGCTTCTTGCTTTCCCTTGAAGGAGACACAGTACAAATTATTAGTCAGGAGATAGTATAGTTATCAGCCACAATCTATACCTTACTCATGCTGATTCTGCACTTGGCAGGCATCTCCCTCATTTCTACCTGCTAAATTTTGCCCATCCCACAAGCCTCAACACGAGGATTGCGTTCTCTTTGATCTTTCCATTGGAGGAAGGTCTTTTCCATATTTGAATCTCTGTAGCACATAATATGCTCTCCACAAATATTATTGAATAAATATTTCATTTTCCTTTCATTCATCCATCTACCCATCCATCTGATTATCAGATATTTATTGAACATCCACTATAAGCCAGGCATATGTAGTTGGTAAAATCTAGCCCTGAAGCTTATCTGTGGGTGTCAATGGTCTATGCGATTGCAATTCTCCGCCCTCATGAGGAAAGATTTATTCTTATCATGCAGAAATACTTCTTGCTGTCATTATCAACAATTTCATTATTTCTTAAGTTGCTCCCTCATTGGCAAATTTAGTAGTGCACATCACGTTTCTACATTTGTGCACTAAATACACTTCTAGCTTTGTCTTATCCTTTCTTTTCTATTTTTATTTGCCTCACATTCCTCACTTCTTTTTTTTTTGGTATTATATGTTTTTTAATAACCACTTGAAATCCTCTTGAAATGAAGGAGAGTACTAATAAGTAGCATACATTAAAAAAAATCAAATAATTAGCTCCTAACCATAAATCCATATGATGAAATCTCACTGAAAGAGCTCTTGGTACAGAGGATTCAGTAACATCTAGGTCTTCCTAGGACGTTGTTCAAGGGGCTAAGTGTCTGAGGTAATTATAGGGTGATCTTACTTTTAATGTGGCCCCACAAATACAGTCTTAAGAAAATGAATTAGGAAATGCTAATATCATTCTAGTGATTAATGGTATTTGAAAACTGCACTGTGAGATCTGAGATTATTTCACAGAGGCTGGGAACCATGAGGGAAAAACATGTCTATTTATCTTGAAAAACTTTTTCTAGCATATTGACTGATTTTTAAAAAAACCAAGGTCACTGGTGAAATGACTAACCAATTTAGAGCAATAAAGAGAGCAAAGCTTAAAAAAATATAGAGATACTATTTGAGAGGAATGACTCCTGAAATGAGGGTGATTTCGAGAGGGTCTTTATGAAATCAGAACCAACAGGGTTTACCAAGCACAGGTCCTCTCTTCTGATGCTACAGAAACTCCACACATCTGCCAGCAGACAGTTGTTACAATAATACACCTTATTAGTAAAAGGAGGCTCTTTCACGCATGTTAAGGTTTTGTAATTTTGCATTCATATTTCTCATATTTCTCTTTGAACACGTTTAATAAATACAACTCCACCCCATCTGTCTGGATATGTCTCAAGTCTAATAGATTATATTTAAGCTAGGCAGATTTGTTCAGTCCTAAGACCAGTTCCAAAGTTTGTTTTCACAAGAAGTACTAATTTAATCCCCAAAGATATATTTCACACATCAGCCACTGTATCTTTATGGTTAATCTTAGGGGAGAGAGAAATGGAATTGCCAAGCATTACATTAAGATGAAAAATTGACCTCAGAAAAACCAGAGTGCTGAACAATTACTATAGAGGAATGAAAAAAAAAAATCTGGAGAACAGTAATTATTTGAATTTAAATGGCTTACATGGCTTTGGGTGGGATATCCAATTTATTAAAGATAAACTAGTTTCAGTTGGTCTTTTTATAAATATTATTATTTTTAAAGCCCAGTTCATCAACCAAGAGGACTTGCCATGTTTGGTTGTCTTATCTACATTTATCAGGTTCTGGTGCTGCTCTTTCCCTGGGTTGTGAACCTCCAAGGGCAGATGTTACATTTCTTTTTATTCCTATTGTTTAGGATTTGGTGCATTTTTGATCAGTGTTAGTTTCACATAAGAATGTGCTTTTGTGTCCTGTCTATAATCCTGAACCATGCCAAGATGGCACAAATCTCAACCTTTAAGAAAGAACAGACTTAAACATTAGTTGATGTTCTGGAAAACTTTTGGCATAACTCGAGATCCAGGAGACAGAGAGAGCAAAGAATTTACTATTTTGTCCTGCTTTCAGGAGTCCTCACAAAGATTTTAGCTTGATCCAAATTGTGCCTTCATATACATGTGTACACATCTCAAGGTACAGCATGAATACCTGTAACCCAAGACTGGAATGCATAGGCCATGTGTTTTTTTCTTGTTGAAAGTGTCCTCTTCCAGTTTGTTTCTGAGAAAATAATCTTTAAGAGCCCCTCTTATGGTCCAGGTTTAGACCTTGTGTGATTAGTCGCTTCATTCGTGTCTGACTCTTTGCGACCCCATGGACTGTAGCCCACCAGGCTTCCCTATCCATGAGGATTCTCCAGGCAAGAATACTGGAGTGGGTTGCCTTGCCCTTCTCCAAGGTTTAGACCTTATCAGGTAGGTATTTTCTTCCTCTGGGCTTTAGTGAAACTACTTTGGGAAATAACAGGAAAAATCCATGTCTGAAAGTGAGCTACGCCAGAGGAGTAAGGTTCAGAATGAAATGTGATCTCATGGAATGTGATTACCTAAGTAGCTGTGCTTCATTATTTTTTTGTTTTCAGAGTAGCACCCACCAGTCAAGTGGTTGCATATCTCAAAAAACTTCAGAATTTATAATTTTAGAAATCTGAAAGAGTTTGCAATGTGATCTCAGTGGCTGGGTCACTTCTCCTTGTAAAGCTTTTTATCTGATCATAAAACAAATAGCCTACTTCTTCAAGGCATATTAATGCCATGAAATCATGCTCCCGCTTTGCCCTCTTTCATCATATCAGCAGGAGCTTAGAGTCTGGTATAGGAGAAGGCATGACATGACAGAGTTAATTTTTGCCAGTGCCCTTCTGGCCTTCACTGCGAGAGATGGTTATTCAGGTTTTTTTTTTTTTTTTTTCTGGGCATTTAAGTTGATGGTGCTTCTTACCTTATTATTGGGTCTGACTGCCTTACGGTGAGTCTGAGATCTTTGGGATCATGGTCTCAGAGTTCCTGACCTTTACTGCATCCTAAAGTTCTAGTCTGGGGACTGTGAGAACCTTGGCGAAGGAAAAAGAAGTATGCATCACCATGAATTTGTTTTTGTGAGATTTCAGAACGAAATGTTGCTTTCGGAGGAAGTGCCAAGTGCCATGTGGCCTCGAGGAGTGGCCCTCAGCCTAGCGTGCTGAGAACAGGGCTTTGCCCTTGAGATCTCAGGTGGTTGAAATGCTGCCTTGTGCCCAACTCCACCTGCTTTGGCACATCTCCAGGGGTTTTACTCCCTGCTTCTTGGGGCCTTAGTAAGAAGCAAAAAGATTCAACCAGCAAAGCAAAGGCCTGGGAGACACTGCCATCAGCTCTGATGGTTGCACCTGATAGAATTTCTCTTAGCTTTTAGTTGTTTTCTGTTTGGTTTTGCAAGGGAACTAGTTATGGGAGCCGGGTGAAGCCCTTCCACAGAACTGTCGTGAAGAGCAGAGGTGGCAAATGACAGGCTATGACTGGGGACTGACTTTGGGGAAGGCTGGAGTTTTGAAATGAGAGCCAAAGAAGTTTCCACCTTCTAGCCCACAGGTGAATTTACTGAAAAGAAATCACCGTCATGTCTGCACATTTCTGGTGTGTGTGCTCCTACTCTGGAGAGTAATCTAACTCATCGTTTGCAATCAGGGCCTCTGAGTTCTGTTTGTGTTTGCTTTTGCTCTTTGCCTTGCTGCTGGTCCGGGTGCTGGGCTGCGAATCTGACATCTGCTGGTAAGAGAAGCCTTTGTCCTCGGCCGGCCCGCCCCAGTTCTCCTGGCTCTCGCCCTCCGTGGCATAGGAGAAGCCCTCCTCCACTGAGAAAGGGTCGTCCACGTCGTAGCGCTGGTACGTGCTCTGGTGCAGGGCTTCTTCTCGGGCGCTGATTTCCAGGGTGCTATTCCAGATGCCATACCCAAAATAAATGAGCATACCTGCAGCAGGGGTGGGGTGAGTGGGGGGAAGCACAGGTGAATAAGCTGTTGTTTGGGGATCCACGTGTCAAGCAGGGGGCTGACTCCCAATGGTGAGGGCAGACCTGGTGGTAGATGTGTTTTCTTTGGTCTACACAGTGTTTTGAAAAGATTCGACTTAGATGCCATTTAAAAATGGTCGATCTTAAGCAACCCCTACTTAGAGCAGAAGGACTGACAATGCTATACCCACATTCCTACATGGAAACTTCTGGCTGGAGGTGAGAGCTGGCCATCTCTTTAGTTGGCATATGACGCACTTGAGGTCACCTCAGTCCCCACTCCCCTGCTGACATCTAGCTCACTGTACTCGTGTAGGTGCCAGCCAGGAATTTGCCTTTTCTTTTCTGGTTTAAATAGTTATGGATCACCCACAGTGTACCCCCAGCCTTCTCATTTTACTATCCCAGATTTCCACTACAGACTCAAATTCTTTTATTTCACCACATGTGTGGGTGCTCAGTTGCTTCGGTCGTGTCTGACTCTGCAACTCTTTGGACTGTATAGCCCACCAGGTCCCTCTGTCCATGGGATTCTCCAGGCAAGAATACTGGGGTAGATTGCCCTTCCCTTCTCCAGGTTATCTCCTCGGCCCAGGATCGAACCCACATCTCTTCTGTCTCCTACATTGGCGAGCGGGTTCTTTACCACTAGTGCCACCTGGGAAGCCCCATTTTACCACGTAGCAACATGCATATATGGTCCTATGATTTACTTTGCCACTTTTCACTCAGCAGAGTCATCATACTTTACCACCACTCAGCTGTCCACTTAGAATATCTGTTGTGTGATTATCTGTATGGGTTGGTTCTATTTTATAGACTGTAGAAAACTGGCACTTAATGTTTGTTGAAGGGATGAAGGAGAACTCCCAATGAGCATGAAATGTTCAGTGCAACCTCCTTGTTTTGATGTCATTCCAAGCAAAGGAAAGAAGCCTGCCTTCCTAGTTAACCTGTAGCATTATATGGGCTAATGTCTCATTTCTATAAGAACTTTTAGGAAAAAAACTTATGAAAATAGTTTGAGAAAGGCCCATGGAGGCTCGGGGCCTGGAATGCTGAGAACCATAGCCTTGGAGGCCAAGGGGCCTGATGGTTGAGAAGGTGAGGTCTGAGTACAAATCCTGCCTCCATCACCGTGTAACCCTGGACCAGTTACTGAGCCTCATTGTGCCTCATCTTTCTCTTGTATGAAATCTCGAGCGTACTGTACCAATGCATGGGGCTGCTATGAGGAGGAAACGACGTAAGCAGTGATTCTCAACCCTGGCTGCACCTGGTGGTCACCTGGGGCGTTCCTGCACAATCCTGACACCTCATCCCTTGGAGATTCTGATTTAATTGGTCTTCAGTGTGACTCAGGTGTAGGTGTTTTTAGAGCTTTACAGGTGATTGCCGTGGCCAGCCAAAGCTGAGAACCCCTGAGATAGGGAACCTTAAAGCTCCCGAGGCAGGAATTCCCTTGCAGTCCAATAGTTAGGACTTAGCATTTCATCTCCCTGGGCCCAGTTCAATCCCTGGTCGGGGAACTGAGATCCCGCCAGCCACACAGCTGGGTGAAAAAAACAACATTGGCGGTTGGGGCTTCAACATGAATTTGGGAGGGACACAATTCAGTCCATAATATAATATAAACTAACAAAGGAGATAAAATGGACTCATGAAACACCACCACAAGCCTCGTGACGTGGCCACAAAAATCCCCAAACTCCTGATGCGTGTGCTTTACTGCCAACTTTGGTGGCCTTTGGTGGCCTGGCCAGTGCGGTCCCCTCGGTTATGCACCTCCTTCCAGGTACCAACACACTCTTCTGGGTGGCACCTAGTCTCTCTGACTTTGCTAACCCTGCAGGCATCTGCTGGGCTGTTTGCTTAGAACCACAAGGTGAAGCCTGCTTTCCGCTCTGGTCCCCGAGGTATTCTGCTTCCTTTTGAATTTGAAGTGTGTCTTTTTAAGCTTGGATTTCTCCCTCCTCGTCTCAAGTGACTCTCCCTGCCACCTTCCCCCCACCGCCATTTTCCTGTGAAATCAACTTTCCAGGAGCCAAAGTAAGCAGAGATTTATACTCCTAATTGGTAATAAATCCTGGAGTTAATCATTGGCAGATGTGGCTGTTCTCAAATAGCAATTTCATTTTTTTTCTGAGCTTGGATCTTACTCTTTCTTGTCTGGGGCTGAGGGTGGGGTGGGCATGGGGGGATAGTTCTTATCGTTGTGGAGAACAAGGCACCAAATTGAGGCCTCTTTTAAAAGGGCCAGCAGTTTGCTGCTTGGAGAATACCTGTTGGAAGCACATTTGAAACGAGAGAGTAAATTTCAGGAGACTGAGTTTATTGTCAGGCACACACCACCCTTTGCCCAGTTTTTCTCTCTTGCTGTCTTTTCTCCTAGACATCCAAGTAGGTGGCAAAGCTTGCCTCCTCTGTCTGCTTAGTATCTGTTATGTCAATTCTTTCCTTTTTGATCCCGTTTTCAGATCCTGTTTGTAAGCGTGTTGTTTCCCTACTAGACTTAATAAAAGTTTTTCTTTTCCCCTTGCCCCTGGCTTCTCTTCTCTATACTACAGAGGTTATCAAGCACTGGTTTGACATCTATTCTGATAGACCTTCCCCTAACCCCACCAAGTATTGGGATGTTTTGTCTGATAGACTTGTGAAATGAAAGTGTGAAAGTGTTAGTTGTTCAGTTGTGTCCGACTCTTTGTGACTCCATAGACTGTAGCCCCTGCCAGGCTCCTCTGTCCACGGAATTGTCCAGGCAAGAATACTGGAGTGGGTAGCCAGTCCCTTCTCCAGGGGATCTTCCTGATCCAGGGATTGAACTTGCATCTCCTGCATTGCAGGCAGATTCTTTACTGTCTGAACCCCCAGGGAAGCCCATCAGATAGATTGGTTTATGGTAATTCTCTAAGAACTTTGGTGTGACTCCTCATAGAATCATAGATATTTAGAGCTGGAAAAGAGTCTGTGTCATTTATCCATTTGAATACCTTCATTTTACTGATGGAGAAATGGAGACTGGGAAAGACTAATTCACTTGCCTGGGTGTGTGAAGGGCAGCACCAGCAGTCCATGAGAGAGAGAAGGTTCTAGCTTATCCAGCCCTTCACATTCCCTCCCTTGCTGGGTTAGAGACTGCCTAGTGCAGAAATAGTCAGTACGAGCTTAGGTTTTGTTTTGGGAGTGGCTGGGCTTGGAAGGAACACGAGTATTTATATGTGTGTGTGTATGTATCAGTACGCAAATGTGTCAGCTATGATTACTTTGGGAAAGCAATCCATGGAAACTTGCCACATGAATATTTATGGGCCTTTTAACGTTTGCTCTGAGCCCCCTACAGTTTCTAAGGTGTGTCACGCTGTCTTCAAAAGTACACTGCAAATATGAGGGCTGTGAACCCAGAAGCGACTGTGGGCACTGGCCAGACAGCATGAATCGACAGCTTGGGCAAGCGCATTCTCCTAGGGCTTGGTGTTCTGTCTGCCTTTCTCTTTCTTGCTGGCCCTTGCGTCAGTTCAGGAAAAGTGGTGTGAGGCAGAGAAGGACTGGAGAAAAGGAGGAATGGAGAAGGACAAAGAAACAGAGGGGAACAGATGAAAGGGGCGCAGAGAGAGAGACAGGGCGGGAGGAGAGAAACATGTATTACCATCTGTCACACATAAACAAGGGCTTTGTGTTGGAGGAGTAAACAGAACCGCTAAAAGCCTCCTGTGTAGAAGCAGGGTGTTTTGTTTCTGCTCCTTTCTTCAGTTGGCTTAGAGAATGAAGCATGAGGTAGTTTCTGAAAAATCTGTGGGGATTCTGGGAATCCTGAACAACACTTCACCCAGCGCCCCTGGGTGATGCGGCCTTTCTCCCATGGAACTAAAATTATTCTACAAGTGTTATCTTGTTTAGATTCCTCCTGAGAATGGTGTGTGTGTGTGCGTGCGTAGGTTATGATTATGGCATTTCACAGACAGAAGACCAAATACAGGATTTTCTACAGCTGCATAGTCAGTGTTTAGACTGTTCAGATGGCAGTTTCTTCCACGTCCTTCCATGTCCTGATCCTGGCTGCTTCCAATTGTTATTTTTCCCACTTACCAGGGAGGTACACACTAATTGGAAATGATTTTGCTGAACTTTACTTTTTATGACATTTATTATCTTATTATGTATTTATTTGGCGGTGCCGGGTCTTAGCTGTGGCATGCGAGATCTTATAGATGCCGCGTGTGGACTCTAGTTCCCAGACCAGGGATTGAACTGGTCCCTTTGCGTGGAGAGCGCAGAGTCTTAGCCACTGGACTACGAGGGGAGTCCCTGAACTTTTCTTTTGAAGAATTTAAAGCATGCAGAAGTGGAGAGAACAGTATTAAAAAGCCCATGTATTCATCACTAGCTTTCTCCCTCCTGACACCCACTCGACCACACCTTTCTCTTTAGATTACTTTGAAACAAATTCCTTTCATCCTGTTTCCTCTGTAAACGCTTTAGCAGGTATCTATAAAATAGACTCCTCTAAAAAACTTAACTTATTACCATTGTCACATCTATAAACTAATAATTCCTTAATATCATCTGATATCCAGAAGCATCAAAATTTCCCTGAATTATTTGTTTGGATAGACTCTTCACTTTTTAAAGCTATACACTTATTCCAATGATGCTGTCTTTGCTTGAAATAGTTTTTGGGTCCTGTTATTCAGGTTGTCAGTGGGATTGGGTTTATTCTTTTGTAAATCCTTGTGGATGGCAAAATTTTGTCTTTTGACAGTGGATTAGCTTTTAGCATAAGCCAGAAGTCATTTGGAATAAAGTTTCAAGAATAAGGTGGCTAATTGATAAGTAATATTATTTATTTTGTTTGTGGATTTAATTCTCCAGTTCCATAAAAACATAGATTCACTGCTTTGTAGTTATCTCTCTGATATCTGAATAAATGGAAGGCAGATAAAGAATCAGAAGGCAGCCAGCTTTTGTGCTGCAGAGGGTCTTGGTGCTCCCCCCACCCCCCCACCCCGCCGCCCCCGCTAGACTGGAGTTATTTTTATGTGGTAGATTGCTGAGGGAGCATTCAAGGCAGCAACTAGTTAGCAGAAGGCACAGAAGTGTTTCAATATTTTAACAGCAAACATGGCTGTTCTGGGCACCCAGTAATGGCAATAAGTCCCATGGGAGGCTATTTGTATGGAAGGTAAATATTCAAAGGGAGGCTCTGGCTTCTTTTCCAGACAGTTCTGTGCCTGTGAGAGGTTTGGGCTGGACGAGGTGAAGGATCATGCCTTCAGCCATTGAATGGGGTTTCTTTATGTAACAGGACACCTTGTGATTGGAAAGCCCTTTATACAAACCCACTTTCTCGCACATCATCCCGGAGGAGTTAAGACCTGCGCAATATGCAGGGATTGAAATGGCATCAGAACTCACATCTCTTGAGTCTGCATGGGTGGCTGCCTACTGGGGGCCTACAGGGAGGTTTGGGTTGCCAAGTTGCTTTCACAAGCCTGGGGCACCTCAGTGTCAGCTGGCAAAACACCTATTTATTCCACTTGTCTTGGCCCTGTGTCATCCTGTGCAAACTAAACAGATGACCTCAAACCTACAAATGAGAGGGGTAGGGGGTCCTCTGGATCAGGTGGGAGAAATCCTAGGACAAAATCTCAGCTCTGAAAAGAGACTAGGTGACCCGGAGCTAGACAGATTTCCAACCTGGCGGGTTCTCGCTGGGGTCACGAAGCAGGTTCCTGCTCTCTGGAGTCCCCGAGGAGCTTCCCGTGCCCTGCACGTGGCTCCACACACAGTGCCAGAGGGGGTGGGCCCCCTGACCGCAGGCTGGGTGGAGCTGTCTCTTTCTGGGGCGCCGTTCAGGCAGGAAGCCCTGCCTGCTGCAGATAACTGATGCACTTTGTTATGCCCAGAGGCTTTTTTATTTTTTTCTCGTCTGGGATCAACTTTCCAAAACAGACAGTTGCTGGTGCAGAAGTGAAGATAGTAATGAGAAGGTGTCCCTCCCATCTAGCACAATCCCCACCAACTCCCACTTTGCTGGTTATTTTTTAAATACCCACAAGCCCTGTTGATTGTAACTAACAGTTAGGTTTGTTTAATATGGTGTGGCCAGGAAGAGCAAGGCTCAGGATGAAGTGGGGACCAGGGGAACTTCTCTTCTGGGCCCACAGTTGATCTAACATAATGTCACATTCTTTATGCTTTAGTTTCCCAGCTGCAAAATGGAGCTGGGGCTCTTATTTTGTTCGAGGAGTATAATGGCTATGAGACCAAAGGCAGCCTTCTTAAAGAACATGAAAAACTCCAGCAGTTCCACCTCTAACTCAGCAGAAACCCAACCAAAACACAAACCCGGTGTGTCCATTGAAATCACGTATAAGAAGGTTCGTAGCAGCTGCCATGCTGAATGCCCACAGATACAAGAATGGATAAATACATTGTGGTGTATCAATACTGTGGGAGGCTAGACAGCAAGGAGAACGAACAAACTAAAACTGCAAGCACAAGTTTAGGATGACCTCACGCCTGTACTGCCGAGGGAAAGAAGCCCATCAGTCACTCACAGCACTGTCTGTTCTGGGTGGACTGCACACGCCTGCTCCAGGGCCTTCCACTGCGTGGTCTCCTGGCCCTTCAGTCTCAGCTGCCCGCTCCTCCCCAGGTGTCTCCCTGGCCAGCCCAGCACCTCCACCAGCAGCCAGTGGCTACAGGGTTTGCCTGCTCCCTCCCGCCCTCTTGGAATCAGCTGGGCTTTGTTGCCATCCTCATCCTGGCCTCAGTGATTTTTCTTGCTCTTCTGAGCATAATTTTGATGTTGAAGCTGCCAATTGTTTTCTCACTTCCTACAAGGAGAATTTCAAACTGATTTATGGGACATATCATCAGGAGTTTGTTTATCTTGGTGCCCTCTCGGGTCGAATTCATGGCCCCCTTCTCCCCCTTCTCTTCCCTTCATCACAACGGCTGCTTTGAGTCAGTTTCCAGTAGGAGTTCAGATAAGCGCTCAGGTGAAAACCGTGAAGTGTGTCTTCTCTTTGGGATGTTGATGGTTTAGTCCAGGATTTATGAGGTCCGTTGCCCAAACTGCACGTCCTGTCTGTTCTCTAAAGCTGTGTGTCTGCTAAGTTGCTTCGCTTGTGGCCAACTGTCTGCAACCCTATGGACTGTAGCCTGCCAGGATCCTCTGTCTGTGGGATTCTCTCGGCAAGAATACTGGAGGGTTGCTGGGGCCCTCCTCCAGGGGATCTTCCCAACCCAGGGATGGAACCCGCATTTCTATAGTCTCCTGTATTGGCCAGTGGGTTCTTTACTACTAGCGCCACCTGGTTTTCCTTAGAGCGACGGAAAAACTTCCAAATGAAATCTTGACAACACCTAGAGTAAGGGTTATGGTCCATAGAGTCACCAAGAGTCAGACACGACTGAAGCAGCTTGGCCTGCAGGGTCAGGGTACCTGTGAGCTGGTCTCACGGATGGTTAATTTACAATAAGGGCCCACAGGGACCAGTAGACCTGACACATGCCTGGAGAATACCATCATATAGCGTTCTGACTGGTCCCTGCTGGTTTCTGGGACCTTGCCCAACTCCTCGAGGTATTTTACAAAACTGCATCATTTAAGAGAAAAGGCAAATGAAGGCTGGCTTTGTGTTCATTTTATTGGGGATTATTAAACTTTTCCTATGTGTGTTATTTCTCTTGTCGGAAGGAAAAGAAACAAGTGCTGGGTGTCTATTAACTGCTTCGTTTTTCCGCTATGAGTTGTGCTCTTCTGAAGGACAAAAGCTTAGCTAAACATTGTTACAAAAATGCTGTAATTAAGATTCATTTAGAGAAGTTTGGGTAAAAAATGTGAGAAGATTATCAAGTTATGACTCAGCCCAATTATGTAAATCTTTTTAAAAAGTAGTGGATGTTTCATAATAAGCTCCATTTAGAAATCTCTCTACTTTTCTCCTTGGGAAACTTATATTATGAATAGAGAGATGAAAAATCTGACATTTTGGAGACTCAGATGTTTAGAAATGAGAATATTCTATAAGATTGTTAAAGATTTTATAAGCCAATTTGGGGTTGTGGAATGGATTTATTTTATGTATCAAAAAAACAAGGAGTTTTGTAATTAAATTATCTGCCTACCTGCTAATTATCTTCTTATTCTTCTCTCTAGATCAGTGGATCTCATATTTGAGCACACATCCGAATTACCTGGCAGACTTGTTAAAATCTACACTGCCCTCAGAGATTCTGATTCTGTGTGTAGGTCTGGGCTGGGGTCGGAAATTGCATTTTTCACTAGTTTCCACGTGATACTGATGTGGCAGATCTGAGACCTTACTTTGAGAACCACTGTTCTAGATCATTGTAAACCTGTCTACACAACAGAATTACCCAAGGAAGCTTTAAGAATACCGTGGTTGGCCGTACCAGATCAATTGAATCAGAACATCTCTGGGGTGGGGGGATCCTGGGCGTAGAATGTTTCAGAAGCAACTCATGTGATTCTGTTGTGTAGTCTGAGTTGAGAATCTTTGTTCTGGGCGAAACTTACTTATCTATGAGCCTTCAGAGATAATGATACCAAAAGCAGTTAGTAGCCAGCAGCTGGGTGCTTCTTAAGCTGCAGACTCCAGTGCCCTCTCTCTGGCCCGCTCAGGCTGCAGGGTGGCACCCTCCCAGGCCAGGGAGTATCAGTTTCGGGAGCCAGCTTGAAGTTTGTGTTATCAGCAAGTTTACAAAGGGTTCTCTGGGAACTTTCTTCTGCCTGATAATTGGGAAGGCAGCCTGAGTCAGAACAGGTTCACGTTGTACTTTCGCATGTGACAGCTAGTCTGGGAGACAATGAATCATTTCAGCTTTTTAAAAGAAAGGCAGGAAAGAAATAGTTCTTACTGCTTTCCCTGCTGTTTTCCTGTTTAAGCCCCAAACTGCAATCAGATCAAGTCGAGTAGAATTATGTGCATTTTTACAGATGGGTAAACTGAGGCCCAAAGGAGTTAAGCAAATTTCCCAAGGTCACAAGGAAATGGCAGAGTTAACTTGGGGCTGTCTGAGTCTAAAGGCAATAGGCCACTACATCACTTTTGCAAAATTCCTCTGGTGTTCCAGAAACGTGGATATTATGCAAGACTGACTACATAAGTTATAGGTCCCAGTGCAAAATGAAACCATGGAGCCTCTTGTTAAAACATTGTTAAGAATTCAAGAAGACAGCACCAGAGCATTAAGCCAAGCACGGGGCCCTGTGTGACCACCCAGATCATCCACCCATGAAGCCAGCCCTCTGTTCATCTGCACAGACCACAGCTCAAACATCCTGGGCAGATACGAAGGTCTGCTCAGAGGCACTGTGGTGGGGAGGTAGGAGGCCCCATCTGAGCATGGAGATTCTGGATTGTGGTAATAGCTCTGTGAATAATTTCCTGTTTTTCTTGCTGACCTTGAGCATGTTATTGAACCTTTCGGAGGTTCAGTTTACTTATCTGTAAAGTTGAGAGAGGGAAAAGTGGGGAGTGTTTCAATGTTTTTCAAACTTTATTTACATTTTATTTATATACTACATTTTTATTTATTTATTTTATTTATTTTTATTTTTTTATTTATATACTACATTTTTAATAAGGTGGCTATGATTGTGGATTCTGGAATTACACCACCTGAGTTCTAATTTGGCTTTGCTATATTCTAACTATGTGACCTCAGTCAAGTGCCTTAGTTTCCTCATCTGTAAAATGGATCTGGTTGTGTGGATTAAATAAGTTAATATAAGTGAAGCCTTGGGAATGATGGCTGATAGGTGGTAAGTGCCATATAAGTGTTATTTATCACTTTGAATCATATGGCACATGCACTAATGTTTTTTCTTCTGTTTAACTCACTTTTGAAATTTAAAAATAATTGGACTTGCCTGGTGGTACCATGGATGAGAGTCTGCCTGCCAGCGCTGGGGACATGGGTTTGATCCCTGGTCTGGGAAGATCCTACATGCCTTGGAGCAACTAGGCCTGTGTGCCACATCTGCTGAGTCCTTGGGCTGCAAATACTGAACCCTCGTGCCACAGCTACTGAAGCCTGCAAACACTGAAGCCTGTGCGCCTGGAGCCTGTACTCCGCAACAAAAGCCGCCGCCGCAATGAGAAGCCCAAGCACTGAAATTAGAGTAGCTTCTGCTCACAGCAACTGGAGAAAGCCTGAGAAAGCTTGAGTGCAGCAATGAAGACCCAGCACAGTCAAAATTAAAATAAATAAATTATTAAAAAAGTAATGATTTGAGTATGTCTGTTTTTGTAGTGTTTGTGAAAGTAATAACCATAGGATATTTTGAAAAGTTCATATACTCTCTAAAATCAGTCTAAATATTAACAGTGGAATGGTTACCACACTGTGGGTAACATTGTACTAGATATTGAAGGCTATATCTAGCTTGGATAGTCTAGGAAAAGATGAATTAATTCTTGGGTATTTGTGTCTGTGCCTTTATTATTCATTTGACGAATACATGACTCTACACACTTCAGTCATTTCTACCCATAGTATCATCTTTCCATTGGTTTGCTTCTTGTTCCAGTGGCAAAATGTTTAAACAGAAGTTAGAGATTATGAATAAATTATGTAAATGCTTAGAACTTTGACAAGTCAGTGGGGTCCTTTCAAGAGATCCCTTAAAGTCTAACAAGAGATGAGGCTTAGGTCGTGGAAAATTGGTACAAAATGCTTACAGGAAGGTGCAGGATGGCCTTCAGAGGTGAGGAATCTTCTGGGAGACATATGCTCTTGCCTTTGATTACTGTGTTCCCCCCCAACTTCCCTCTGTCTAAAACCTATCTTGTTGTCCAGTTCAAATTCTGCCTCCTTAAAGTCCTTCCCAACTCTTCTGATTGAAAGTTTCCTTTTTCTTATCTGAAGAGTGCTTTATAATCACAGATAAGTATTTATTAAGCATGAACAACAGTGTGGTTTGGGAACAGAGGTCACCACACTGAACACCCATATTCCTCATCTCAAGGAGTGGTTGGGATACAACTCCATGAGTCTTTCTGTTGCCTTGCCCAGGCTGGTTGATTCACACGTATTTATTTTGCCTCCCTTATTCTTTACTTTCCTATTCCTCAAAGCACCTAAGGACACTCCTTAGCTAAGTATTTGTTGCCAGAGACCCCAGGGTTACCAAATTATATAGGAAATATAAAAATAATAAATAAGGAACCTTAAAATAAGCATTCACTTAAACATCTCTCTTAAGTTATCATGAGCACCTACCCCAGCCATTTCATCAGTAATGGTCAAATATGTTAAACATGTAATGTGAATGTAATATAAACTGATTCCAAAGGAAAATTAGAAATCTTGGGGAAGATACAGGATTGTCTGAAGGCAGTGAAAGTGAGTTTAGAGAGAGCAATGGTAATTCACTTAAAGCTGTGGATATTGAGAACCTGACAGAGCCTTATCAGTTATCAACAGAAGAAGAGAAAACCAAGGATGATGACATGATAGGTATTTTCCAAGAAAATGATTGGAATATCAGTGGATGAGGAAAGATCTTGGGAAAAAATGAAATGCTCAAATATTTTGTGAAAGTTGATTAAAAGTGAGGACTATTAAATGGTGCCAGGATGTAATTTTGTCAAAAAATTATGCCAAGAATGCATACTTAATTCATATTTTGCTTGTTTAAAAATATGGCATGATTGCTATTTTAATTCTGTCCAACATAAGATAAATAAAATTCTTCATAATTATTAGTTTTTAAGAATTCCAATCAACCTTTCCCATCCTCAATTTATATGTTATTTTTGTCCTTTTTTGATTCATTTTAAAATGTGGATCCACTTAAAATAAGTATCACTTTCTATGATACTAATTATCCACAAGAAGAATATCCAGTAATAGCATTCAGTGAAGTGATGGATTGATCAGTATCATTCTTTAGAACAAACAACCAAGATCATAACAGGCAGAAAGGGCACACATGGCTTTTTTTTTCACACGTGGCTTTTTTGACTCTAAAAAAAAAGCAAGGATCCACAGAACCAGCCAGAATTCTCTTGGCAAGGGGATGCCCAGTTGGGTTAGGAGGTAATTTTGGGATAAGCCTGGTCAAGGCCTTAGAAGGGAACTCTCAAGGCTCCAAAGGAATTTGCTTACCGACAAAGCACCAGACTGCAAACCGGATCCACGTGATGGTAGAGAGCTTTAGCATAAGATAGATGTTCACCAGCATGGCAAAGGCAGGCACAAAGGGGAGGCAGGGAGCCATGTAGGGCAGCTTCTTGGGGTTCTCTGGTTGCTGCAGGATCACAAACACCAGGGCGCTGATCAGCAGCACCATCAGAACGACTAGAAGGATGGCCCACCAGCTCTGCTCTGAAATGTAGTCAGAACCAAAGATGATGAATGAGCAGAAGATGAACATGAGGATGAAGAGCAGGAGCACGCAGATGGTCACCGTGTGCCCTGTAGCGGCTGTGGGCCGGTCCATCTTGCCCGGAAGGCCCAGCTGGATCCTCATGGTGTAGTAACGGGGCCCAATCAGCTTCTTCAACTTGATGAGATAGATGTTTTCAGATTCATCGGCTTCTATGCCTGTGGTCATGTCCACAGTGCCGTAGTTTGGGTGGTTGACGTTGTAGGTCGACTTGTCTGATTTCCCTATGAGCATCTCATTGTCTCCCAAGGATGGCAGGTTCTTGGCCCCACACGTGTTGGTGGCTGGGCCGGAGAACTCTTCCCCTTCACTCACAGGAGAGCAGCCTTCCTTCTCACAGTCAGCCAGAATACCCTCCTTCTTGGTGTGCTCCTCAGACAGGAATTTGACAAAGCCGTCAATGTCACTCTCGGGCTGGTATCGAAGGAGCAGGACGCAGACGGAGACTAAGGTGTAGGCGAGGAGGGTGCCGATGGACATCATCTCAATCAGGTCTCTCAAGCTGACTAGCAGGGAGAGGAGAGCTGCCAGGAACCCCGAAACGATGCAGGCCACCACGGGGGTCTCTGTGTAGGAGCTCACGTGAGCCAGGAATCTGGAGGAGGGGCAAGCAGAGGGTTAATGGTGATGGATTCAACATGGTTTAACACCTCCTGGTCCTGCTCCTCCAGTTTACTTCTGGATTCACTGCTTTAAATACTGTTGCTGTTCCTACTCCAGGATCTAGTTTCTGAAATATAATTTAAACAGAATCTATTTTAATTCCTTGGGTATGAGGCAAACTGCTCTATTAAAGTGCCTACTTCATTATGTGATGTGGTGGGTTGATGGGATCTAGGAGGTTCTCAGGAATCTAAATTGAAGCCCAGACTTTGCTATGAACAGGAGACAGTTGAAGTCACATACCTGCCTGGTGGCCCTCTCCACCTGTGTTATCCAAAGTATGGTCCATGAATCAGCAGTGTTAGCAACACCTTGGAACTTGTTCGAAATATGTATTTTCAGGTTTTACCTACTATGTCAGACTCTGGGAGTGGGGCCCAACAAACTATACACTTTAAAAAACCTCTAGAGGATTCTGATTAATGCCAAAGCCTGAGAAGCTTGCTCTCCAACGAAAGTACAGGGATTTGGTTGCAAAATAGCACAGTCATTAAGAACATGTGCTTGTGGATGAAAGCTAAATCTGGCCAGTCACTCACTGGAGAAGATAGAGAAGACCAACAAGGGTGACTGAATGACAGGTGCTTGTTTGGCAGGTCCTTAGACTTAGATAGGCTCCCACCTTCCACCTTCCCCTCCTCCTGGCCCTCATTCTTGCTGCTCTTCCAGTCCTCCCTTATTTCCGTGATTCACTCAAGACTATAAACTGCTCAGTGGAGAAGGCAATGGCACCCCACTCCAGTACTCTTGCCTGGAAAAGCCCATGGACGGAGGAGCATGGTAGGCTGCAGTCCATGGGGTCGCGAAGCGTCAGACACGACTGAGCGACTTCACTCTCACTTTTCACTTTTATGCATTGGAGAAGGAAATGGCAACCCACTCCGGTGTTCTTGCCTGGAGAATCCCAGGGGTGGTGGAGCCTGGTGGGCTGCCGTCTATGGGGTCGCACAGAGTCGGACACGACTGAAGCGATTTAGCAGCAGCAGCAGCAGCATAAACTGCTCAGAGCCCTGGCATCTCTCGGTTTTCTTTGACAGCAGAAAGACCTTGTGGATGTGTGAAGTTGTCACATCTCCACCACGATCAGCCTCCAGCTCCCCCAAGCTCTCAGCTCTGACCTCAGAGGGTATGCACAGGAACTGCTGCAGAAGGTGACAGCTGATGGCAGAGGAAAAGTCTCTGAGCTGGGTCCCTCTGAACTCCTGAGACCTTCTTGGCAATTTGCTCCTTGTTTGGTGCACTTGAAGAATGCTTTACCTGCAAGTTCCTCACACAGGAGGCATGAGGCACCAAGAGATGGGGCCATATCCCCTGTCTACCATGGGCAGATAGGCTACTTTCTGGCCAGATTAGGGGACTGGAAGTGTCAGTGTCTTGATGTGGTTAAAAATCTGGTCATTTGGGTCAAATCCTGACCCACCCCTCCAGCACCTGGGAGATTTGGGGCAAGTTTTTGTTTTTTTTTACCTATCTGAGTATTTTCATCTAGTACACTGTTCTGTACTAGATGAAAAACATCTATTTCTGCTTTATTGACTATGCCAAAGCCTTTGACTGTGTGGATCACAATAAACTGTGGAAAATTCTGAAAGAGATGGGAATACTAGACCACCTGACCTGCCTCTTGAGAAACCTATATGCAGGTCAGGAAGCAACAGTTAGAACTGGACATGGAACAACAGACCGGTTCCAAATAGGAAAAGGAGTACGTCGAGGCTGTGTATTGTCACCCTGCTTATTTAATTTCTATACAGAGTACATCATGAGAAATGCTGGGCTGGAAGAAGCATAAGCTGGAATCAAGATTGCCGGGAGAAATATCAATTACCTCAGATATGCAGATGACACCACCCTTATGGCAGAAAATGAAGAGGAACTAAAAAGCCTCTTGATGAAAGTGAAAGAGGAGAGTAAAAAGTTGGCTTAAAGCTCAACATTCAGAAAACTAAGATCATGGCATCTGGTCCCATCACTTCATGGGAAATAGATGGGGAAACAGTGTCAGATTTATTTTTCTGGGCTCCAAAATCACTGCAGATGGTGACTGCAGTCATGAAATTAAAAGATGCTTACTCCTTGGAAGGAAAGTTATGACCAACCTAGATAGCATATTAAAAAGCAGAGACATTACTTTGCCAACAAAGGTCTGTCTGGTCAAGGCTATGGTTTTTCCAGTGCTCATGTATGGATGTGAGAGTTGGACTGTGAAGAAAGCTGAGTGTCAAAGAATTGATGCTTTTGAACTGTGGTGTTGGAGAAGACTCTTGAGAGTCCCTTGGACTGCAAGGAGATCCAACCAGTCCATCCTAAAGGAGATCAGTCCTGGGTGTTCATTGGAAGGACTGATGCTGAAGCTGAAACTCCAGTACTTTGGCCACCTCATGTGAAGAGTTGACTCACTGGAAAAGACCTTGATGCTGGGAGGGATTGGGGGCAGGAGGAGAAGGGGATGATAGAGGATGAGATGGCTGGATGGCATCATCGACTCGATGGACACGAGTTTGAGTAAACTCTGGGATTTTGTGATGGACAGGGAGGCCTGATGTGCTGCGATTCATGGGGTCGCAAAGAGTCAGACACGACTGAGTGACTGAACTGAACTGAACTGAACTTACATTGTTCTGTTAAATAGAGTTATTGTGACGACTAAATGGGATACCGTATACCCGGGATACACAGACGTTCAATAAATGGTGGTAGTCATTGCTACTATTACTAGGTTCTGCTCAAAGGGTCTTATCCTCTCTTTGATTGTAACTTTGAACTTTTTTCAATGTCAGGGGAGCAGTTGTCAGGGCTCAATGTGAGGGCAAACCTAAGATGCCCCTGGGATGGGTCCTTCCTTTTGGAGGCCACCCATGTAGCATTTTGGCACTCACCATCTTTACGAAGGAACAGACAGTGTCACATAAAAGGGGAGGGGCACTTGGGGGAACATATCAGTTTGTTGCTAGATTGAGGGACCCAGAGTCAAACTGAGGGGCTGTTTTAGGACCTAAATTATTTTCACTCAAACTCCTTGCCGAGATATATGACAAGTTCCGTGGTCCATATGACAGGGGAAGATGGTTGACAGTCTCTCTGGACAGGCATGGAAGAGTAAAATAAATGCCACGAGCATAGCCCTTACCTGAAGAGGAGCCCATCGCCGGCCATGGCATAGATAACCCTCGGCATTGGGAAGAGGGAGCCCAGCAAGCTGACTGTCAGTCCTGCAACTGACCCGATGGCCACGACGAACTTTGCGGCATAGAACCCACGAGCCACAAACATCTCCATGAGTGGGGACTCCGTGTCAATGGCGTCATATGGCACCATCAGAGTTAGGATCATGCTCACCTGTTAAAACAAGATGAAACGTGGTTGGAGGTAGAGGGATGAGTCTGACGCATGGATGGATGTCCTGGAGCAGAGGAAAGAGACCTGGTCCTGCATGGGAGCCTGCATCTGCCACTTTCTGGTGTGTGCCTTTACTTTGCCTCTGGAGCTCTTGGTCTCAGAATTTCCTCCCCTCATGTGAATTCAGTGGACTGGACCAGGTCATTTCTACTGTCTCTCTGTGGTCCTTTCATATCTGAGGTAACCTCTGCTGGTATTTCAGCGCCTGAAAGCGGAGCTACATGGATAGTTCAGTGAAGAGCAGGTGTTATCCGATGGCAGGAGCTGTAGCCAGAGGCCCTGGAGTCAGGACCTGGCACTGACCACGCGCACTGTGCCTTCATGGACAAGACTCATTTCTTTTGTACTTTCCAGGTCCTACAGGGTCTCAACTGTCCTACTTCTTACCCCAAAGACCAGAGATCAAAACTCAAAAGATAAATGTGTAGGGGATCCATAGCCGATTAACTGATGGGACTCATATTTCCATTTCCTCTCTGTAGCTCAGTCCCAGGAACCAGGCAGGCCAAGAAATAAATGATGGCATCAGAATGGAGTCCAGTTCTGCTGTGAGCTAGAAGACCATTATGGCTTTGCTTAAGCAGGACCTATTTCTCCTCACATGTCATAGATCTACCATGACATTCCTCCCTTCATAATTGGCCCCAGGCAATGGAGACGCCAGTCATAAGGCCAGGAGACCCCTGGGCTGTGAAGGCCAATCTTGGCATCACTGAGGGAGTCCAGAGCCTGAAAAGGAGAGGGTGGTTCATTTCTAGATCACTTTTTCGCCTGTGTCTCAGGAGCCAAGATCCCCCAGTGTAACAAAGTGGCCAGTGGGGGGGATGGCGAGATGTGTGACCACAGCCCAGCAATCTGGTGGTAGAGTGCGCCTGGTGACCGACACAAGACCAAACAACTCCTGAGGCGTGGTTAGGGCCCACACATTCTAAAAGGGAACCTGTCCCAGTAACACCATCACTTGCAACATCCTCTTTGGGGATGTGGTGGGGTAGACTGGAGGAGAGTGGGGTGGGTTCTTACAGCAGCTCTTGGTGAGTCTCCTGCCCATGTTGATTAGGGCAAAATGTGGTGGCCTTACTCTGTAGTCTATAAAGCACTATCCTAAGGAAGGAACTGTGGTCTAACTTTATTGTGTGTGCTACAAGGGTTGACTCCTGGAGGAGGGAAAGGTATGGGGTGGTACAGGAGGGGGAATACACAGCAGAGTGTCTCTGTTGCTCCCCCTGCTGCCCCTCCCCCACACTGTTTCTGAACATTCTGTCTGCAGGGATAACCAGGGCTGGAGAAGATAAGTTGCATGCGTGCGCATAAGCTCTGTGCTCAGTCGTGTCTGACTCTTTGTGACCCCATGGACTGATGCCCTCCAGGCTCCTCTGTCTGTGGGATTTTCCCTGCAAGAATACTGGAGTGGGTTGACGTGCCCTTTTTCAGGGGATCTTCCCCCATCCAGGGATCCAACCCATGTCTCCTGCGTTGGCAGGTGGGTTCGTTACCACTAATGCTGCCTGAGAAGCCATGTGCATAGGGGAAGTGATAATTGACCTATCCGTGAATAGAAACATTTTGGTGGGCAAACCATATCCAGTGCTGCTCTCGTGTTTCCCGTTGGCTTCCAGGACAATCCTGTTTTCTCCTTCCCCCGCTCTGGGGGAGCCTTGCCTCTTTGCTGCTGGGAAGCTCCCAGAAGACAGAAGAGCATTGAGGAGGGTGCACAGAGGCCCACAATGCCTCTGCTTGCTTGCACACCCACCCGTTACTGCCAGCCTATGATCTGAACTCTTTGGACGGCAGCCCACTCCCTGCACGCTGCCCCCACCACCCCCACTCCCGGGACCGGATGCTGGGATGCCGAGAGCTTGTGCATAGGGCGGAGCAGGGATGTGAGCCACGGCCCAAATGAGGGCCTGGGGCTTCTCCTGTGTCCAGCTTGGAACCTTGATTTTCTCCCTGTCATCAGTGGGAGGGGTGAGCTTGAGCTCATGTTAAAAGAGGGAGCAAGATGATCATATGCGTACAAACACCACAAATGCACAAGTGAAGGATTACTTCCTGACAGAAGGAAACCCAGTCCCAGAGCCACATTTTAAGGTCAAATATGAAAAGTCCATGTGGAAGGTGCCATAATAAGCCTTTATTACTTACGGATACATATGCTGTCAGGCAGATGACCAGGGAGGCGGTGATAGCATAAGGGATGGATGTGTTGGGATTCTTGGCTTCCTCTCCAGTGGTGGCGATGATGTCAAAGCCAATGAAAGCATAGAAACACGTGGCTGCTCCTTGCAGCACCTATAGAGATGAAGACATTTGAAATACTTAGAGTGTCAGTGGATCACCTGCGCCTGACACGTGGTCCCCTTAATTGCCGGATGGTCAGCAGACATTACTGAGCGGTAGAGGGGGTAACATGGTGGAACTTGTGCTAAAGGCTTGAGTTCTGACTTCTACTAGCTGCGTGACACTGGGAAATTTCTTCATGTATAAAATGAAGATAAGAAGAATTATGCCCAAATAAAAATTAGGTTCATTCAACACATTGAAATCATTTTTGGGAGTAAGTGAGCTTTAAGTAAATCAATAAGTTGGCTAACCCTATGTCTTGGGGGGAACTCATTAATTTCTTTGTGCTTTATTTTCATTTAGTGGTTCTCAATCATAACCAGGGGCTGTGTGACAACCCCTAGGAAATGTTTGGAAATGTGGGGAGGTACTTGTGACTGATACAGGGACATGGAGTGGGCACTTGTGGCATTTAGTAGAGGTCTCAGATGCGGTTGCCCAAATTCTCCTGCTCAAATTACTACTAGTGACCCTGGTAGATCATTTTCAGGGTATCTTCCAGATGTTAAGTGATATAAAGGATTTTTAGATTTTTCAGGTAGACTCTTGTCTTCCATGGAAAGAAAGGGAGAGCCAATTTTGGGGGTTTGAGCAGCCTGGTTGGGCTACATGCCCAGGGAAGGGATGAAGAGTGAGGCAGAGTGAAGCTGGGGAGGTGGTATCCAGTGACATCTGCTGGATGTCTGACAGGAGCCTATGTGATTCCAAAGATGGTTGTAATTTGATGGGTCAAGATGTCAGTGAAAATCCTCCATTGAGGAGCATGTAAGTTTCTTCCAAAGAATTTTTCAAAGTTTAAATTCTGTTTCCCACCTTAGCATTCTCATTACCAGCTGAAAGTAAGAAATGCTTGGGGATATCCTTTTAGGGGAAGATGAAAGAGATGTTTCTGGATTTTCTGTGTATGGGGTAAAGGCATTTGATACCATGCAAACTCTAGGGCTCATTGGAGACTGGGCCAGTTTTTCCTTTTCGTCCATATTTGGTTTGTAAAGGATGAAATTCTAAAAATGTGCCAAGCAGATACCTGTCCCTAGATTTTCACTCTTACCTTTCTGACTGACTTCTCAGTAAGTAAAAGGCATAATACTAAGAACTAGAACCTACAAAGTACATCACAAAATGGAAGATCGTCTCAAACTTTCAAAAGCAACATTTGCTCATCTGTAAAATGAGTTAGTCTCTTCTCTAGTCTCTCCCATTAGTGCTCTAATGCTTCAGTTCTCTAACTGGGGGCTCTTATTCTGGGGTCCATGCAATTCAGGAGAGTCTGAGAATTTTGATGAGAAAAATAATTCTTTATTTTCCTTACCCTTCTATTGAATGTTGTCATTTCTCTTCATTATGAGTATAGATGACAAACTAACAGGATTGTGATATTTGTCACCAATCAGATATTTTCCCAATCATATTAGTTGTTGCAGAGATCTTGAAATACCATTTGTGCTCATTGCTACTTGCAATTTATGTTAGTTATTAGACATACATATTAATATTTAAAGCACTAATAAAGAAGCCCATGGTTATATCACAATTAAAAATTTTTTAAAAAATTTTTTTACGGTTGACCCTTGAACAACATGGGGGTTAGGGATGCTGACCCCAGCACAGCAGAAAATTCGAGTATAACTTATACTGGCCCTCTGTATCCGTGGTTCCTCATGTACTTGATCCCTCCATGTCTGTGGTTTCGTGTCCACAGAGTGAGCTAACCACTCACTGACGTAGTACCATAGTATTTACTTTTGGAAAAAAAAAAAGGTGTAACAGCCTGATTCAAACTGCTATTGTTGATAGGTTAACTGTAACTGGTTTCTTTCGAACTTCTATGTAATTAGGTTATTCATTTGTAAACACAGTTTATATACAATATAAATACAATCCCAAAGGAGATTCATCTGCTTCAACAGACTGCCAACGAGTCTACTGCACACACAAGAATCTAAGAACTCCTGATCTGTTCTAGTAGAAAGAACTTCCATACAAGCAGTTGTCACCAGTGGGCTACTGTCTGGGAGAGGAGATGACTCCCACTTTCACTCCAGCAGAGTTCTGCATTTCAGGGAGTGGGAAGTGTCTTTTGCCTCCAGACAAGGAGATCAAAGAGATCTTACCTTATGGTACATGGGGGTTCACAGGTTTGGAAATGTACTTGTTTTCACTTGTCTAAAAAATGTTTCTGGTGTTCAAGGATGGATGGATGCTGGAATTTCAGGCTCACCAAGTTGCCCCAATCCAGGAAGGCCTCGCTTTAAGACAGCTTCCAGAAAAACAGGTCCTGCTTTCTCTTCCTTTAACATCTTTCTTTCCATACACATGCACACACACACACACCCCTCTTATAAATCATACAGTGACATTTTATGACAATCAGTCTGATGATGCAATCAATCCTAATTAGGACGTCCCAGGGCTACAGTGCCATACCCACTTGGAGTGATCAGTGCTGGATGGTCTTAGATACTGGAAGAGCTCCCTGCTGAGGACAGGAGGGTGGGAAGGTCCTAAGTAAGAATTCAGGGCCAAGCTACCCTGGAAAAAGGTAAAAGAGACACGTGTACCCCAGTGTTCATCGCAGCACTGTTTACAATAGCTAGGACATGGAAGCAATCTAGATGTCTGTCGGCCGATGAATGGATAAGAAAGCTGTGGTACATATACACAATAGAATATTACCCAGCTATTAAAAAGAATGCATCTGAATCAATTCTAATGAGGTGGATGAAACTGGAGCCTATTATACAGAGTGAAGTAAGTCAGAAAGAAAAACACCAATACAGTATACTAACGCATATATATGGAATTTAGAAAGATGGTAATGATGACCCTATATGCGAGACAACAAAAGAGACACAGATTTAAAGAACAGACTTTTGGACTCTGTGGGAGAAGGCGAGGGTGGGATGATTTGAGAGACTAGCATTGAAACATGTATATTACCATATATTAAAAAGATCGCCAGTCCAGGTTGGATGCATGAGACAGGGCGCTCAGGGCTGGTGCACTGGGATGACCCTGGGGGGATGGGATGGCAGGGAGAGGTGGGAGGGGGGTTCAGGATGGGGGACACATGTACACCCATGGCTGATTCATGTGAATGTATGGCAAAAACCACTACAATATTGTAAAGTAATTAGCCTCCAATTAAAATAAATAAATTAATTTACAAAAAAAAAAAAAGGTGAGAGGTCTAAACCATGCCGTAAAAAGATTAACTGAGGACAAAGGGAGGGCTAACTGAAAGAGAAGGCTCAGTGGAAGATACCTCCAAGGTACAGGCATCTTGGAGCAACACCTTCCAGTTTTGAAGTATGAATCATATAGTTGTTGGAAGAGAGGTGCATTGTAGGCTCCAGGGGGAATCTCAGAGCCGTGTATATGGGTGGGATAGGACTTGGTTAGGAGTGCAGATTCTGTAGCCTATCAGACCTTGCTTGGTTCTGCCAAGATCTAGCTTGGAGACATAGAACAAGTTCCTAACCCCATGGGGCTTCATTTTATCACTTAAATGGAAATAAAAATAGTATTTAGCTCATTGGATTGTTACAAGGATTAAATGAGATAGTCCACCACAGTTGTAGAATATATGCTCAGTTACTCAGTCATGTCTGACTCTCTGTGTGGCCCCATGGAGTGTAGCCCGGCCAGGCTCCTCTGTCCATGAGATTCTCCAGGCAAGAATACTGGAGTGGGTTGCCATTTCCTTCTCCAGGGGTTCTTCCCAACTCAGGGATCAAACCCGAGTCTTTTGTATTTCCTGCTTTGGCAGGCAGATTCTTTACCACACCTGGGTAGGTGCTTAATAAATATTGCTCTTATCGGTAGTATTTTTATTACTATTTTAAGTTTTTCTAGAATAGATGAAATCAAGGACACAAATAAATTCCCCCTCTTCTTCCTCCTTATTTTTCTTTTAGAACTTGATTCATATTTTATTAACTGCTCCCATGAACCAGGAACTCTGCTTGGTGATATGGATACAGTCATGTGCAAAAAGTACTCTGAGCATGAGCTCCTGGGGTTAGGGGCCTAGAGGACAATGCAAGACCAGAAATGCTACCTTGATTGTGATAACAAATTGATTGAGATTAGCAAATACCTACATTATTACAAAGAAGAGACATCATTTTACCAGCAAAGGTCCATATAGTCAAAGCTATGGTTTTTCCAGTAGTCATGTATGGATGAGAGAGTTGGACTATAAAGAAAGCTTAGCACTGAAGAATTGATACTTTTGAACTGTGGTGTTGGAGATGACTCTTGAGAGTTCCTTGGACAGCAAGGAGATCAAGCCCGTCAATCCTAAAGAAAATCAGTCCTGAATATTCATTGGAAGGACTGATGCTGAAGCTGAAGCTCCAATACTTTGGACACCTGATGTGAAGAACTGACTCATTTGAAAAGACCCTGATGCTGGGAAAGATTGAAGGCAAGAGGAGAAGGGGATGAACAGAGGATGAAATGGTTGGATGGCATCACCAACTTGATGGACATGAGTTTGAGCAAGCTCTGGGAGTTGGTATGGACAGGGAAGCCTGGTGTGCTGCAGTCCATGGGGTCACTGAGTCGGACACAACTGAGCAACTGAACTGAACTGAACATTATTTGTAAAACACAGATGCTCAGTTCAGTTCAGTTCAGTCGCTCAGCCATGTCCAACTCTTTGTGACCCCATGAATCGGATCACGCCAGGCCTCCCTGTCCATCACCAACAGATGCTACTGTTTCCCAAATGAGTGAAAGCATGAATGGCAATTACTGATAATGATTAGATACCAGAAAGTTAACTATGGGAACTAGGTTAGTTGGGAAGAGAGAGAATAAGTTTGCAAAGAGAATGTCTGTTAGCCCCAATTTGCATGTGTAGAACTAGAAGGCAGTTATGATTGAAGAAAGACTCAACAGATCAAAAGTAGGCCATCTGGAGGTTCTACTGTGATGGGAAGCCCATGAAATTTAACTCAGATGGTTCAAATGGAATGATTTCGATGAAGGGACTCTAGGGGTCGAGGCTGAGAGGAAGTGAGGAAGAAACACGCTGGCCTTTTCTCTTCTCCGCTTCTGATCTCCTGATTGGTATCTCCCATTGGCTAAACCTAACAGGAAGCCGCCAGCAGGGGGTCTTCTGGAGCGCAGAGCGGAGCAGGAGGAGTAGAGAGGCGATCTGGGAGAGTGTGGGCAAATGGAAAAGCAGCACATCTGCCAGGATCAAACAGACTCTGGCCTAACAAGATATAGATTAAATAAACATTATTTAAGAGAAGATAATACAGTTAACAAATAGGGTCACCTTTTTACATGAATTAATTTGAATGAGGTTTTTTTTTGACCTTCAAGCAAATAATCCCTGGTCGGTAAATACAAAAAAGCCATGAAATGAAACTCTATGGGTGTGTCTCTACCCCAAAACCGCTAAAACTGCTTTCTACTTCACTCTACCCAGATTTCAGATCGAGCCTCTGGTATTTACAGTTAGGATACGCTTCCATGCTTGAAAGAATGTGTTTGGTACCCAGGGGTGAGCATCTGTGAATTAAATGAGTGGGTGAAGCATGTGTGTGTGTGTATGCATGTTTCTGCCTTCATCAGTACTTTATCCTAACCTTCCTTTAATGTCTTACATAAGTAAAAACCAGTATTGACTTTTCAATTTGATGATGTCACTGGAAATTATTTTCCAAGGTCAGCCTGGTAAAGCTGCTCAGCCAGATGATGCAGGTCAGTCTTTCCCTCTCCGGAGCTCTGTGGGGCAGCAGCACCTGCCTCAGCTGCTGGAGGACTGTTGCTTAATTCGTTGACAAAAGAATGCCATTGCCGGCCTGCTACTCAACTTCAGGGATCCCTAAAAGCTGGGATCCCTGTGCCTTGCTGATATTTGTGAGGTGTTTAGGTTCTCCATATTCTACTTTAGATATGCCCACGAGATAATTAGACATCTTTGTGTAATTCACCCTCAAAGTAACAAGACAAAACTCCAACTTTAGCAGCATTTCCGACCACCCTCTTGCTCCAGATCTGTTAGTAGCCTGTCCACAGAGACAGTGGAATGTGCTAATAGGTTCCAGCAAGTGAATTCAAATGTGGAGACATTTGAAAACAGCTTTTCCTCTTTTTGGAGACTGTCAGCATTCCCCACAAACACTTGCTCTGAACCATTTTCCTGGGAGCTATTTGTGCTGGTAGAATGTTTTATTTGGTTAAAGAGAAACCATAAGATAGCATCGAGAACAAATAACATACAGTGAACACGCATCCAACAATATTCAGGGGCTGAGGAATTGCAGATGGAAGTGGGGGTTCAGCTGAGGGCCAGCAGTTACTTGATATAGGGAAAAAATGTTTGTTGTTCTTAAGCTCTTCAAGACCAAAGAAGCATTTGACCCAGAACCCGTAAGTGAGTAAACCATTCCTTATGCTATTTTCTTTGGAGGGAAGTGTTTGGAACAGGGAAAGACTAGGCTTCTGAGGGGTCCATGGCCAGAGGATGGATTGCTCATTAACCCTTTAGAAGTCCTTGAGAGTTGTGTTTTAAGTCACGTAATCCATTTAAACCATTCCCTCCACAATAGTGTCCTCCATCCCGTCTTACCTATAGGGATTGAAGAAGAAAGTGGATTGGTACTCTGAACTTGTCAGTCCCCTTGTCAGAGATGGGCTTTGTTTGTGGCTCAGATGGTAAAGAATCTGCCTGCTGTGCAGGAGACTCAGGTTCAATCCCTGGGTCGGGAAGATTGGGAAGATCCCCTGGAGAAGGAAATGGCAACCCACTCCAGTATTCTTGCCTGGAAAATTCCATGGACAGAGGAGCCTGGCAGGCTACAGTCCATGGGGTTGCCAAGAGCTGGATATGCCTGAGTGACTAACAAATTTCATCAGATTTTTTTTTTTTTTTGGTCAGGGGTGGGGGTCGGATTTTCCCTAAGGAGTGAGGAAGTTCATGCAGTTGGCAAGTAGGCAACTTGATTTTGCTGACAGTTGTTAGAGAACAGAGTAGGGAGTGTGTTTATTCACTTGGTGGATGACATGCTCATAAGAAGGTGTCAGATCTCAAAAAATACCATGCATATTCAGAGTGGCTTTGCTGGACTGGAAAAGTGACCTAAAACCAAAGTCAAGAAAGAACAGGTCCAGGCAGTGGGCTGGGGAGGAGATGTACGATGCAGAAACCCAAGGCCAGGCAGAGAGGATGAGTCATCTTCACGCTGGTCTGTCCTCTGTGCTCAGCTGATGTTTTTAGGCACAGCCACAATGACACATATTTGAATTTCCTGCAGGGAAAGAGGACTCACAGCAAAAATCCCAAAATCCCAGTCAGGCTTTTTTGGTGACCAACGACCAGCCAACTCCAGGTAGTAGGTTTGGGTTGGAGTGAGGTCAATGGCCAAAGGTGCAAAAAAAGACAGTTGGTCCCATGCGTGAGGTCCTGGGGGCAGTGGAGTGAATAAGGACTTTGACTCCTCCAGGACTGGAGTTGAATTTCACTCTACTATGGTCTAGACCTGTGATCTTAACTTTGCTTCTGCTCAGTCGCTCAGTAAGGTCTGACTCTTTGTGACACCACAGACTGTAGCCTGCCAGGTTCTTCTGTCCATGGGATTCTCCAGACAAGGATACTGGAGTGGGTTATATGCCCCTCTCCAGGGGATCTTCCTGATCCAGGGATTGAGTCTGAGTCTCTTATGTCTCCTGCATTGGCAGGAGGGTTCTTTACCACTAGCACCACTTGGGAAGCCCCAGGCTTAACTATCCTCCCATCTTAATGCTCCTCCCAGCTCCAAGATTCCCAGTATTTGTGAAGCTTAAAGGAGGTATTAAGAAGACTCAGAAGGCAGGGATCATACACAAGGTACTTGATGTAGTGGAAGGGGCTTTGGAGCCAAACACCTGGGTGGGAATTTCAGTCCTGGCACTGACTAGCTAAGTGACTTTCAGCAAGTTACCCAGCTTCTCCGAGCCTTGAGTTCTCCATCTGTTAGTTGGGGATAGTGGCACCTGCTTCAAAGTTTTGTTATAAGAGTGAGATAATATTCACAGAGCACGTGCTGGGCACCTAGAAGGTAGTGGGTAAATTCTAGCTCCTTCCTCCATCATGATCATTGTTACTAATTATACAATGTGGACTTAAAAAGTCTAAGGTTTTATTATCTTTTTGCAAACAGTTGGTGCAATTAGTTTTACCACCTGATAGATGAGAAAACCAGAAAGCACAGAAGTTAATTGTTGGCCAAAGCCTTACAGGAAGTCCATGACCCAGTAATTTCTTACATAGTTAAGAAAATGATGAGAACATATTTTCATGTGTTATGATGAAAATGCAGTTGAGTTCTGGGAAAACATTCTTTCTTTGTCACTATTATCATTTGTTGTTTTCTTATATGATAGGAAGGGAACAATTTGTATCATAAGAAAATACAGACTTGGGGATCCAGAATGGGGTCAACAGTGTTTTTTTGTCTCTTTTTCTGGTTTTAACCAGTTTGAGGATTTATTCACCTCAAGCGGGAGGGATGAACTCTGTGGCTGTGCAGAATTCTTACTGATAAGCAGAAGACTGGAAACCTTGATTTAAATTGTTTCCTTGCTTATTTCTTTTCATTGAACAGCGTGGCATGGTTTAGAATACACAGAAGTTATTTTGAGTGTTCTCCAAGAGAGATTTCTGGTCCCTGGAAAGCCAGTGTAAGCAAAGACTACAAAAGCAAATCTGGTGGAATCCTGGCCTTCTGTCACTGATGCTGGGCAGGCTTGTCTTCCTGGCCTCGGTTTCTTTATCTGTTAAGGGAGAGGGTGGGACCAGGGGGCCTCTAAGATCCCTTCTAGCTCGAACTTCTCTGATTTATGTCCTACAGTTTGAAAAAAAGAAGAATGGGAGAGTGAATTTTACCAGTAAATCCGTAAAGGTGGCATTTTTAGTCATATAGAGGAAGAATTCAGGTGTGACTTGGAACGAGCACTTGTCAGTATAAAGAATTTGCCGCTCAGACCTTTCCACCTTTCTTTAGCATAAACCACACCATCAGATCACTGGGATGAGATCTGAAGATGTCCTCTTGGTCCAGCTAACTCTTTTGTCAATCCCCCAGACCACACGAGTAGGCTTCTCTGCTCTCAGACCCCAGCAGGACTTTCCACCTTGGATCAAACATTGAGTTTAGATTTGAGAACTGTTCCTTTCTTAGTTCCATACCGAAGCAATGCTTGTCCCTTCCTTGCCTGCTCACTGTTCGGGCATCTTTTACTGCTTGTCTGTTTACCAACTGGTCTGAACTGAACAGTCCTGTAGAGAGATTCTATAGGACTGACCTGTTCATGTGAAGGCTTTGGAATCAGACAGTCCTGTCTTTGGCTCCTAACTTGGGCACTTATGCTATGTGCTTAGTATCTAGTCATTTGACCTCTCTGGGTGTTGAGTTTTTTCATCTGTAAGACTAGAATATAAATATCCTCCTTGCAAGGTTATTGAGTGAATGTTAGTCTTTCAGTCATGTCTGACTCTTTGTGACCCCATGGACTGATGCCAGGCTCCTCTGTCCATGGAATTCTTCAGGAAAGAATACTGGAGTGGGTAACCATTTCCTTCTCCAGGGAATCTTCCCGACCCAGGGATAGAATCCCAGTCTCCTGCATTGCAGGAAGATTAAATGAGATACTATATGCAGAATTAGGCATATTGCAAGTGACCAAAACTTCAAATCTATTACCGCTTTCCATATAACATAGGAGCTCAAGAAATGTTTGTGAAACAGCTAAATAAAAAAGAACTGTTTCTTCAGAACATTCTGATGAAATTCAGATAAAAGGTGATGAAGAGAGTGCCATGAAGGTTATGGGACAAGCAACATTTCCTTTAACTCATGTCTCAAACTGGTCATAGGGTAGTAGGCAGGTACACCCATAGGGATTTAGGAATGAACTTACCCCTGACCAGCCATAGGGCAAGAACTGGCCCTCAGCCCAGTATTTCCCATTGATGAAGAAGAAGCCTGCAATCATGATGAACACCCACACGGCCAGGTTCAGCACATTGAGTACATTGTTGAAGCCCACAGAATTCTTCACCCCCAGCGCGACGATGATGGTGACGATAATTGCGATCACCAAAGCCAGAAGGTCGGGGTATGATTGTTCTCCTTTCCCTAGAGGGATAAGACGTGAATTAATAACATTGTCCAGGCCCACCCAGTGTATCTGCACTCAGCTTAGAGAAGGGTGGTCAGTGTGTTGTGGAGGGAGAAGGGGCTGTGTGTGTGTGGTCCACAGGTGTCTAGTTGCAAATGGGAAGGTTTTGGTATATAGGTGAGATGGCCTGATATCCTGGACCAAAAATTGGGATCCATAATATGACAACTACATCAGTTCCTCTGGAGGATGGCATGGAACTTCCAAAGTCAGGACTATCCAAGGACATTCAAGTGTATACACGGATCTAACATGTTATTTGAACGATTTTATCTTCATTGTTGTTTACTTTATAGCCCATAAATATTCCATTTCATTCCAGCAATCTCTTTATTAGCAAATTTAAAAATGTGTGTCTTTCAAGTGCTCGGGCCTGGTGCACTGGGAAGACCCAGAGGAATCAGGTGGAGAGGGAGGTGGAAGGGGGGACCGGGATGGGGAATACATGTAAATCCATGGCTAATTCATTTCAATGTATGACAAAAACCACTGCAATGATGTAAAGTAATTAGCCTCCAACTAATAAAAACAAATGGAAAAAAAGAAAAAAAAATGTGTGTCTTTGACAGTTATTGGAAGAAGGGTGTTCTTTCCATTTGTGTGATTGCAAAGAAGATGGCTGGGGAACTCTCCCCGCCTCTTTGGTCTTGTCTGTTGGCCAGTGGACTCCTGCCCTCTATAGAGGGAAAGCGGCACTGCTTCAGCAGCCAGCCTCCTGGGTTTCAGCTCAACTCTGCCCTGGAACCAGCCGTGTGGCCGTGGGCAAATGTCTCCTTTCTCTGAACCTCATCTGTAAAGTGAAAATTTTGGGCTACCTGATTTTGGAGGACGCTTTCAGACCTAAAATTCTATGAAATCAGTATTCTGAGAAGATGTTGTCTTCATATTTTTAAAATTTTCTCATGGTATCTCGGTGCTCAGCATTTTGGTCAGCTCTTCTGAGACAGGGGCGCCAATGACTTGCATGCAGCCACTGAATTAGTCCCTGGATGTTTTGGGGCAAGACTTCCGAAGTCTCCTCCACTAGAGTTTAGCTTCCCTTGATTGTGAAAGGATAGTCCAATATCAGAATGGAAGTTTAGGTTCAGACCTGAAGTCTCAAGGTATTTGTTACATGAGCTGGTTATTTAGTATTCACTCATTTTGTTATACCCATTCATTTTGTTTCTTTTAAATATATTCTCTTATTTAAAAATTAATGCATGTTGATTTAGGATAAATTTTTAAAAATCTTCTAAAGAATCCATCAGAGAAGTTCCTCATAGTTCCTTTTCTAAATTACTCGTATTTTTATATAGTTATTAACGTGTTGGAAATACAATTTGTGTCCTTTGTCATACAGCATTGCATTAAAATCATTCCACGCTCTTACAACAGCCTTCCTGGTCATCCTTTTAATTGCTAGCTATGTCATACACTGCCATAGTTTACTTAAATCAGTTGCTCCAATGTAGAATACTTAAACAGTTTCTAATTGTTTT